>NC_053036.3:387922437-388638687 GCF_002575655.3 Aegilops tauschii subsp. strangulata | reverse complement strand
CTGGGCGACTGCACGTAGTAGGGCGCCCGCGGCGGCGACGACGGCGCCATGCTCGACGTCACCTCCGAGTCGGTCTTGGAGTGATGCATTGCGAGAGCGTTCGGCGTGCCCGTGCCGTCGTGCGTCCTCGTCGCCGCCCTCTCCCTTCTCTTCTCTTCTCTTCTCCCGTTGGGCGCGGTCGCGTGCGTGGCTGGCTCTTGTAGTGAGCGTGGACGGGTGTGTACTGTGTAGTAGTGCTCGCCCACCTCTATCTGGCGTGCGCGGAGGGTCGGGTCGGGGTGGACGGGACGTGTTGGGAGGTGTGCGTCCGCGTCCGGGGATGACTCACTTCCGGGGGCGGGGCGGGGCGGCAGCACCCGGACCCGGAGGACGCGGATCCGCCGGTGCTATAACGATGGGCGCGGTCCTACGCATTCGTCAACCGTGCCTCCCAACGGGTGGGTTTAGCCGTTTAGGCCACTTGTTTTGCTTAATCTGGGCCGTCAATTCACGATCCGACCGTTGTGCTTACGCACTAAGTTTCCTTCCTTCTAATTGAGATTGACTGGCGGTATACATTTAGTAACGACATGGGGTGGTTGCACCGATGACCAAGGGTTTAGCAGCCGTCATTAGTTTAACGCACTATCAAATCAAGTAATAAGATAACTTAAGAACAAGAAAAGTGGCTTTGCTAATCCAATCGCTATCCGTGTTACAAGTACCGTATCTCACATTTCCTTTTTCAAATTGTTTCCTCAAATCGTAAAATAAAGAGAGAAGAAATCGTCAATGCTCTAACTCATATGGCACGTTTCCGCACAAAAAAAAACTATGGCACGGACTTAACAAGATTTGGATGTCTTCAACCCCAATTTGATCTTCCTTCAACCTTATCATGAACTCCTCTACTTCTGGGTCATTTTGCACACCATGTCTAAGTGCTCAAATTAGACATCAAACTTACCAAAACCAGCGAATAAATGAAAAATAATTTTCTTACGTAGGAGGCATTTCAACAAGCACTTGGTGTGCATCGTGCCATCGTCGCAATTGGGGGTATTGGAGGTCGACGTATAGGGCAGGAGGGAGGGGTGAGTTGGCATTGTCTAGATCACCGGAGAGGGACATGCATCAAAGGTGTCGACACCTTTGTCGATTTTTTCATTGGTGTCGACGACTCGTCCTTGAGCTTTGCCACGGTGCACCGCCTCATGTTTGGCGCATCACGCGGAATATGAGGTTGTCCATGGCATGGGAGGGCACGTCGGCACACTGTTGTTGGTGGGCGGCAACATATTCTCCCGTCGACGCCGCGTGAGCGCGGACGCTAGATTTTCCACGGTTGTCGGATTCGAGGAACTCGAGGAACTTGGCGGTGGGGGTCGAGGCAGAGTTGCAGTGGCCGGAGCACGACAAGGAACGTAGGGAGGGCGGGGGGACACATTCGGGAATGTTTTCGGTTCTCCGGGAAAAAATATTCACGAGAGGATATTAGGGATGAGTTATATGTCTATAATTCCCAATAGTGGTAGTTTTTAGGCTAAATCTTTTTTTGGCACGAATTAGAGTTGCTCTTATCCAAATAGGAAAAAATTCATGAGAGGATATTAGAGATGAGAGGAACGTTGGTGATGACGATGACTTCGATTTCCCCCTTCGGGCGGAAGTATCCCCGGCGGAATTGCTCCGCCGGAGAGCAAAAGTGCTCCTACCTAGCTTCCGCCTTGAGATAGCGGCGCTTCATCCCGAAAGTCTTCTCTTTATTTATTTTTCTAGGGCAAATGGCTTCATATAGGAGAAGATGGGCCACAGAGGCCAGCTATGGGCCCAACAAGCTCACAGGGCGCGCCGGGGGGGCACATGAGCTTGTGGCTCACTGGTGGGTCCCCTTGTAAGGGCATATTTCTCCCTAAGTGGTTTTGGTGATTGATAATAGTGCATTTGCGGACTAATCGTGTGCATTG
The DNA here is from genome assembly GCF_002575655.3 of Aegilops tauschii subsp. strangulata. Taxonomy (NCBI): domain Eukaryota; kingdom Viridiplantae; phylum Streptophyta; class Magnoliopsida; order Poales; family Poaceae; genus Aegilops; species Aegilops tauschii. Next base: position 388,636,741 of record NC_053036.3, on the reverse strand, counting down.
AGCATTTCAGATATCTCATGTCTAGGCACAAGATGATTCGTTGCCCCTCGGAGCCTATTGAAGACGGCGGTTCTCTATGGTTCTTTTCGGTGGATTTGAGTTGTAGGAAAGCCGTACTATTAAGAGGGGGTCCGCTTCGGAAAGGTTAGGGTGGAATCAACATGTACACATATGTCCTTTGCACCACCTTTCCTTCGCTTCGATGGAGCACCTTCAGTTTATCCATGTCTCTGCGATATGAAGGCTGCCAAATGCTAAAGCTTCTGTGGCGTGCGGTAGTACTACTCAAGGGAGCAGTAGTACTGCATGGGCGTGTGGTAGTACCGCTCATGCAAGCGGTAGTACCGCGCCCAGCGGTGTCCTGGTGAGCGGTAGTACCGCTGCCTCCAGCCCTGACGCTGAAGCATGCAGAAGTAGGTGTGGATGTAATTTTTTTATTTCCGGCCCCACGCGGTAGTACCGCTCCCTGTGACTGTGACCGGTAGTACCGTGCCGGATTTTTTGCACAGTTCCAACCTCAGCGGAAGTAGTTATCGAAGCAATTTATTTCTTCCGCGCTTTTCCAGCGCCAGTTGAGCCCTGCCTTACGGTAGTATCGTAGGGGCTCATGGTAGTACCGCTTCGGCGGTTCTACCACTCATTGCCACGTGCAACAGGTCCTCACCTAGTCACTACCGCGCTAGCGGTAGTACCGCACCCTGGAGCGGTAGTACCGCAACCCTATACAGTACTACCGCGGCTCTGTGCGGTAGTACCGCGCCGCGCGGGCTGAGAGAGGGGATAACGGTTGCATCTTTTCCCCCACTATATAAAGGGGGTCTTCTTCCCCAAGAAGACCACCTCTTCCCTCCCCAAGCTCCATTATTTCTCAAACCTCAATTTTTGCCTGATCTCTCTCCCTAGCCAATCAAACTTGTTGACTTTCTAGGGATTGGTTGAGAAGGCCCCGATCTACACTTCCACCAAGAGAAATTTGATTCCCCCACTAATCCCTTGTGGATCTTGTTACTCTTGGGTGTTTGAGCACCCTAGACGGTTGAGGTCACCGCGGATGCATATTCCATTGTGGTGAAGCTTCGTGGTGTCGTTGGGAGCCTCCAATTATGTTGTGGAGATAGCCCCAACCTTGTTTGTAAAGGTTCGGTCACCGCCTTCAAGGATGCCAATTGCGGAATCACGGCATCTCGCATTATGTGAGGGCGTGAGGAGAATACGGTGGCCCTAGTGGCTTTTTGGGGAGCATTGTGCCTCCACACCGCTCCAACGGAGACGTACTTCCTCTCAAAGGGAAGGAACTTCGGTAACACATCCTCGTCTCCACCGGCTCCACTCTTGGTTATCTCTTACCTTTACTTGTGCAAGCTTATATTATGTTGTATCCCTTGCTTGCTTGTGTACTTGTTGTTGTTGCATCATATAGGTTGCTCACCTAGTTGCATATCTAGACAACCTATTTCGATGCAAAGTTTAATTTGGTAAAGAAAAGCTAAAAATTGTTAGTTGCCTATTCACCGCCCCTCTAGTCAACCATATCGATCCTTTCAATTGGTATCAGAGCCTCGTCTCTTTATTAAGGACTTTGCCGTCCGAAGAGTATGGTTGGCACCACAGATGAGGGGGAAGAGCACTCCGGTGTGAGTCCTCCCTTGTCCGCGGCCGATGGGGGATCCTCGGTCTCTCGTGAGGAGTTCAATGCGGCTTTGGACACATTGAAAACCTCCATGGCGACCGAGGTTAAAGGCATGTTTAAGGAGTTTCTTGAAGGTCTTAAATTATCCACCGCACCGTTGGAAGTGGTTGATCCCACTAACAAGGTGACGGATGCTAACTCCAACAAGGAGGAAGCTAGTAGTGACCAAGTTCCTTTGCCTGGTGGTAAGAGTGGAAGTGGCATCTTTGCCCACGTTGAACCTCCCCTTGCCTATGGAGGAACGGTTCCCTCCACGCATATGAATCATGTTGGTCCTCCTCCTAAGCTTGTGAAAAATGAGGTTTTTGCCGCTTGGGTGTATCACTTTAAACGTCATTTAATTCATAGTTCTACTAATCTTTGGAGAATTATTGAGCAAGGTTTCTACCGGCATGATCCAAGCAACCTCACTCCTAGAGAAGCCGCAGATCATAAATTCAACGAGTTCGCTCTCTTCATTCTCCAAGAAGCTATTCCTCCCGAAGATATTGTGCATCTACGACCCTTCACCGTGGCCAAGGAAGCATGGGGGCATGTTATATCCTTGTACAAGGGAAGCGCAAGCATTCAACGCTCAAACTTTGAAGTGGTGCAAGATGAAGCCGATGAGTTTGCCATGATTGAAGATGAAGAACCTCGAGAGCTTTATCGAAGGTTAACTACTCTCGCGGTCTCACTCCAAGATCATGGGAGCAAGGATACGAATGACAATTGGATCAAGCGCAAGTTTCTCAAGGCCATGATGCCTTACCATAAGGCCATGTCCTCCGTTATCCGTCAAAGGCCGGACTTCCATGCCTTGTCCTCAAGTGAAGTGTTGGATGAGTTTGTTGCAATGAGGATCTTGGACAAGACCGCCGACAATGCGGTGTTGCATGCTCAACGATCAAAGAATTCCAACCTTGATTTGAAGGCCAAGGCTAGTGTGGAAGAAGAGGATGAAGATAAAGAATAGGAGAGTTGCCCTGAAGATACCAAATATGCCTATCATGAGAACATGGCTCTTGCTTCACGACAATTTTGGAGCAAGAAGAACTCAAAGCCCAACTTCAACAAGAACAACTCAAGTGGCGCCAAGGGCAAGCAACGTGTGAGGACATGCTATAATTGTGGCAATGTGAGTCACTTTGTTGTGGATTGCCCGTACGAGAAGAGGGAAGACAATGGTGGCAAGATTATCCGAAAAGACAAGGCCAAGTCCTTCCCAAACAAGAACAACTTCACCAAGAAGACTCCTCCCAAGGGGTTGGTGGCACACGAAGAGTGCAATGAGGATGATGGTAATGAAGAAGATGGTGAGACGGTTGCCATGGCCTCTGTTGCCATTGCAACAACTCCACGGGTGTCCCTCTTCGATTCACCCAACGAGAACATCACCGCCAAGTGCCTCATGGCTAAAGCCACCAAAAATGTAACCCCCAACATCAAAACTACCATTACTACTAATCCTTCTTTGACGGATTGCATTGATGAAAGTGAGGGGACGAAGGAGGAGGAAAATGAATTTGAGTCTTTTATGAGTAAGCTCAAGGGTAAATCCAAGAAGCACTTCGTTGCTCTCTTGGAACAACTTGGTGAAGCCAATGACATGATCGAGGCTCACGAAGAAACTATCTCTAAGATGGAAGGGCATAGTCGTGACTATGCCGATGAGATATCGGATCTCTCTAATGCGCTTGAGGAAGAGCATGGTCATCGTTTGGCTCTTGAGGAGTGAAGGAAATATGCCCTAGAGGCAATAATAAAGTTATTATTTATTTCCTTATTTCATGATAAATGTTTATTGTTCATGCTAGAATTGTATTAACCGGAAACTTGGTACATGTGTGAATATATAGACAAACATAGTGTCACTAGTATGCCTCTACTTGACTAGCTCGTTGATCAAAGATGGTTGAGTTTCCTAGCCATAGACATGAGTTGTCATTTGATTAACGGGATCACATCATTAGGAGAATGATGTGATTGACTTGACCCATTCCGTTAGTTTAGCACTTGATCGTTTAGTATGTTGCTATTGCTTTCTTCATGACTTATACATGTTCCTATGACTATGAGATTATGCAACTCCCGTTTACCGGAGGAACACTTTGTGTGCTACCAAACGTCACAACGTAACTGGGTGATTATAAAGGTGCTCAACAGGTGTCTCCGAAGGTACTTGTTGAGTTGGCGTATTTCGAGATTAGGATTTGTCACTTCGATTGTCGGAGAGGTATCTCTGGGCCCTCTCGGTAATGCACATCACTATAAGCCTTGCAAGCAATGTGACTAATGAGTTAGTTGCGGGATGATACATTATGGAACGAGTAAAGAGACTTGCCGGTAACGAGATTGAACTAGGTATTGAGATACCGACGATCGAATCTTGGGCAAGTAACATACTAATGTATGTTGTTATGCGGTTTGACCGATGAAGATCTTCGTAAAATATGTGGGAGCCAATATGAGCATCCAGGTTCCGCTATTGGTTATTGACTGGAGACATGTCTCGGTCATGTCTACATAGTTCTCAAACCCGTAGGGTCCGCACGCTTAAAGTTCTGTGATGATCGGTATTATGAGTTTATGTGATTTGATGTACTGAAGGTAGTTCGAAGTCCCAGATGAGATCGGGGACATGACGAGGAGTCTCGAAATGGTCGAGACGTAAAGATCGATATATTGGACGACTATATTCGGACATCGGAAAGGTTCCGAGTGATTTTGGGTATTTTTCGGGGTACCGAGGAGTTACGGGAATACGAGGAAGAACTAATGGGCCTCATGGGCTAAGTGGTGGAAGAGAGGAGGCAGGGCGCGCGACCCCCCTAGCCCAAACCGAATTGGACTAGGGGGCCGGCCCCCCTTTCCTCCTTTTCCTCCCTCTCCTTCCTTCTCCTTGTCCCCTTTCCTTTCCTCCTCCTAGTAGGAGTAGGAAAGGGGAGTCCTACTCCTACTAGGAGGAGGTCCTCCTCCTCCTGGCGCGCCCTACAGGGGTCGGCCGGCCTCCCCCTTGCTCCTTTATATACGGGGGCAGGGGGACACCTCTAGACACAACAATTGATCAGTTGATCTCTCCCAACCGTGTGTGATGCCCAACTCCACCATAATCCAGCTCGATCATATCGTAGCGGTGCTTAGGCGAAGCCCTGCGTCGGTAGCAATATCATCATCGTCATCACGCCGTCGTGCTGACGAAACTCTCCGACGAAGCTCTGCTGGATCGGAGCTCGCGGGACGTCATCGAGTTGAACGTGTGCTGAACTCGGAGGTGCCGTGCGTTCGGTACTCGGATCGGTCGAATCGTGAAGACATACGACTACATCAACTGTGTTGTGCTAACGCTTCCGCTTTCGGTCTACGAGGGTACGTGGACACACTCTCCCCTCTCGTTGCTATGCATCACCATGATCCTGCGTGTGCGTAGGAATTTTTTGAAATTACTGCGTTCCCCATCAGTGGCATCAGAGCCAGGTTTATGCGTAGATGTTATATGCACGAGTAGAACACAAGTGAGTTGTGGGCGATACAAGTCATACTGCTTACCAGCATGTCATACTTTGGTTCGGCGGTATTGTTGGATGAAGCGGCCCGGACAGACATTACGCGTGCGCTTACGCGAGACTGGTTCTACCGACGTGCTTTGCACACAGGTGGCTGGCGGGTGTCAGTTTCTCCAACTTTAGTTGAACCGAGTGTGGCTACGCCCGGTCCTTGAGAAGATTAAAATAACACTAACTTGATGAACTATCGTTGTGGTTTTGATGCGTAGGTAAGAACGGTTCTTGCTCAGCCCGTAGCAGCCACGTAAAACTTGCAACAACAAAGTAGAGGACGTCTAACTTGTTTTTGCAGGGCATGTTGTGATGTGATATGGTCAAGACGTGATGAGATATAAGTTGTTGTATGAGATGATCATGTTTTGTTGAAGTTATCGGTAACTGGCAAAAGCCTTATGGTTGTCTCTTTATTGCATAAGACGCAAGCGCCAAATAATTGCTTTACTTTATCGCTATGCGATAGCAATAGTTGCAAGAGCAATAGTTGGCGAGACGACCATGTGACGACACATTGATATAGATCAAGATGATGGAGATCATGGTGTCATGCCGGTGATGATGGAGATCATGACGATGCTTTGGAGATGGAGATCAAAGGCACAAGATGATGATGGCCATATCATGTCACATATTTTGATTGCATGTGATATTTATCTTTTATACATCTTATTCCGCTTTGATTGACGGTAGCATTATAAGATGATCCCTTACTAAATTTCAAGGTACAAGTGTTCTCCCTGTGTATGCACCGTTGCCAAAGTTCGTCGTGCCGAGACACCACGTGATGATCGGGTGTGTTAAGCTCAACGTTCATCCACAACGGGTGTAAGACAGTTTTGCACACATAGAATACTCGGGTTAAACTTGACGAGCCTAGCATATGCAGATATGGCCTCGGAACACTGAGACCGAAAGGTCGAGCGTGAATCATATAGTAGATATGATCAACATAGTGATGTTCACCACTGAAAACTACTCCATCTCACGTGATGATCGGACATGGTTTAGTTAATTTGGATCACGTGATCATTTAGATGACTAGAGGGATGTCTATGTAAGTGGGAGTTCTTAAGTAATATAATTAATTGAACTTTAATTTATCATGAACTTAGTCCTGATAGTATTTGCATAGCTATGTTGTAGATCAATAGCTCTCGATGTTGTTCCCCGTTTATTTTTGATATGTTCCTAGAGAAAAATAAGTTGAAAGACGTTAGTAGCAAAGATGCGGACTAGCTCCGTGATCTGAGGATTATCATCATTGCTGCACAGAAGAATTATGTCCTTGATGCACCGCTAGGTGACAGAACTATTGCAGGAGCAGATGCAGACGTTATGAACGTTTTGACAAAAGCTCGGTATGATGACTAATTGATAGTTTAGTGCACCATGCTTTACGGCTTAGAACCGGGACTTCAAAAAATGTTTTGAACGCCACGGAGCATATAAGATGTTCCAAGAGTTGAAATTGGTATTTTATACTCATGCCCGTGTCGAGAGGTATGAGACCTCTAACAGTACTTTGCCTACAGGATGGAGGAGAATAGCTCAACCAGTGAGCATGTGCTCAGATTGTCTGGGTACTACAATTGCTTGATTCAAGTGGGAGTTAATCTTCCAGATAAGATAGTAATTGTCAAAGTTCTCTAGTCACTATCACCAAGTTACTAGAACTTCGTGATGAACTATAATATGCAAGGGATGATGAAAACAATTCCCAAGCTCTTCGCGATGCTAAAATCGGCGAAGGTTTAAATCAAGAAAACATCAAGTGTTGATGGTTGACAAGATCACTAGTTTCAAGAAAAAGGGCAAAGGGAAGAAGGGGAACTTCAAGAAGAACGGCAAGCAAGTTGCTGCTCAAGTGAAGAAGCCCAAGTCTGGACCTAAGGCTGAAACTAAGTGCTTCTACTGCAAAGGAAATGGTCACTGGAAGCGGAACTGCCCCAAGTATTTGGCGGATAAGAAGGATGGAAAAGTGAACAAAGGCATATTGGATATACATGTTATTGATGTGTACTTTACTAGTGTTTATAGCAACCCCTCGGCATTTGATACTGGTTCAGTTTCTAAGAGTAGTAACTCGAAACAGGAGTTGCGGAATGAACAGAAACTAGTTAAGGGCGAGGTGACGATGTGTGTTGGAAGTAGTTCCAAGATTGATATGATCATCATCGCACACTCCCTATACTTTCGGGATTAGTGTTGAACCTAAATAAGTGTTATTTGGTGTTTGCGTTGAGCATGAATATGATTTGATCATGTTTATTGCAATAGGGTTATTCATTTAAGTTAGAGAATAATTGTTGTTCTGATTACATGAATAAAACCTTCCATGGTCATACACCCAATGAAAATGGTTTGTTGGATCTCGATCGTAGTGATACATATATTGAAGCCAAAAGATGCAAAGTTAATAATGATAGTGCAACTTATTTGTGGCACTGCCGTTTAGGTCATATTGGTGTAAAGCGCATGAAGAAAATCCATGCTGATGGGCTTTTGGAATCACTTGATTATGAATCAGTTGATACTTGCGAACCATGCATCATGGGCAAGATGACTAAGACTCTGTTCTCCGGAACAATGGAGCGAGCAATAGACTTGTTGGAAATAATACATACTGATGTATGCAGTCCGATGAGTGCTGAGGCTCGCGGCGGGTATCGTTATTTTCTGACCTTCACAGATGATTTGAGCAGATATGGGTATATCTACTTGATGAAACATAAGTCTGAATCATTTGAAAAGTTCATATAATTTCAGAGTGAAGTGGAAAATCATCGGAACAAGAAAATAAAGTTTCTACGATCTGGTCGTGGAGGAGAATATTTGAGTTACGAGTTTGGTCTTCATTTGAAACAATGCGGAATAGTTTCGCAACTCACGCCACCCGGAACACCACAACGTAATGGTGTGTCCGAACATCATAACCGTACTTTATTAGATATGGTGCAATCTATGATGTCTCTTACCGATTTACCACTATCGTTTTGGGGTTATGCATTAGAGACAGCTGCATTCACATTAAATAGGGCACCATCTAAATCCGTTGAGATGACACCAAATGAACTGTGGTTTGGCAAGAAACCAAAGTTGTCGTTTCTTAAAGTTTCGGGTTGCGATGCTTATGTGAAAATTTTCATCCTGATAAGCTCAAAACCCAAATCGGAGAATTGTGTCTTCATAGGATACCCAAAGGAGACAGTTGGGTACACCTTCTATCACAGATCCGAAGGCAAGACACTCGTTGCTAAGAATGGATCCTTTCTAGAGAAGGAGTTTCTCTCGAAAGAAGTGAGTGGGAGGAAAGTAGAACTTGATGAGGTAACTGTACCTGCTCCCTTATTGGAGAGTAGTTCATCACAGAAATATGTTCCTGTAACTCCTACACCAATTAGCGAGGAAGCTAATGTTGATGATCATGTAACTTCAGATCAAGTTACTACCGAACCTCGTAGGTCAACCAGAGTGAGATCCGCACCAGAGTGGTACGGTAATCTTGTTCTGGAGGTCATGTTATTTGACCATGATGAACCTACGAACTATGAGGAAGCGATGATGAGCCCAGATTCCGCGAAATGGCTTGAGGCCATGAAATCTGAGATGGGATCCATGTATGAGAACAAAGTGTGGACTTTGGTTGACTTGCCCGATGATCGGCAAGACATAGAAAATAAATGGATCTTCAAGAGGAAGACGGACGCTGATAGTAGTGTTACTATCTACAAAGCTAGACTTGTCTAAAAAGGTTTTTGACAAAGTTCAAGGTGTTGACTACGATGAGATTTTCTCACTCGTAGCGATGCTTAAGTCTGTCCGAATCATGTTAGCAAATTGCCACATTTTATGAAATCTGGCAAATGGATGTCAAAACTACATTCCTTAATGGATTTCTTAAAGAAGAGTTATATATGATGCAACTAGAAGGTTTTGTCGATCCTAAAGGTGATAATAAAATGTGCAAGCTCCAGCGATCCATCTATGGACTGGTGCAAGCATCTCGGAGTTGGAATATACGCTTTGATGAGTTGATCAAAGCAGATAGTTTTATACAGACTTGCGGTGAAGCCTGTATTTACAAGAAAGTGAGTGGGAGCACTACAACATTTCTGATAAGTATATGTGAATGACATATTATTGATCGGAAATAATGTAGAATTTTCTGGAAAGCATGAAGGAGTATTTGAAAGGAGTTTTTCAAAGAAAGACCTCGGTGAAGCTGCTTACATATTGAGCATCAAGATCTATAGAGATAGATCAAGACGCTTGATAAGGTTTTTCAATGAGTACATACCTTGACAAGATTTTAAAGTAGTTAAAAATGTTACAGTCAAAGAAAGAGTTCTTGCCTGTGTTACAAGGTGTGAAATTGAGTAAGACTCAAAACCCGACCATGGCAGAAGATAGAAAGAGAATGAAAGTCATTCCCTATGCCTCAGCCATAGGTTCTAAAAAGTATGCCATGTTGTGTACCACATCTATTGTATACCCTACACTGAGTTTAGCAAGGGAGTACAATAGTGATCTAGGAGTAGATCATTGGGCAGCGGTCAAAATTATCCTTAGTGGAATAAGGATATGTTTCTCGATTATGGAGGTGACAAAAAGGTTCGTCGTAAAGGGTTACGTCGATGCAAGTTTTGACACTGATCCAGATGACTCTAAGTCTCAATCTGGATACATATTGAAAGTGAGAGCAATTAGCTAGAGTAGCTCCGTGCAGAGCATTGTTGACATAGAAATTTGCAAAATACATACGGATCTGAATGTGGCAGACCTGTTGACTAAGCTTCTCTCACAAGCAAAACATGATCACACCTTAGTACTCTTTGGGTATTAATCACATAGCGATGTGAACTAGATTATTGACTCTAGTAAACCTTTGGGTGTTGGTCACATGGAGATGTGAACTATGAGTGTTAACCACATAGAGATGTGAACTATTGATGTTAAATCACATGGCGATGTGAACTAGATTGTTGAATCTAGTGCAAGTGGGAGACTCAAGGAAATATTCCCTAGAGGCAATAATAAAGTTATTATTTATTTCCTTATTTCATGATAAATGTTTATTATTCATGCTAGAATTGTATTAACCGGAAACTTGATACATGTGTGAATATATAGACAAACTTAGTGTCACTAGTATGCCTCTACTTGACTAGCTCGTTGATCAAAGATGGTTGAGTTTCCTAGCCATAGACATGAGTTGTCATTTGATTGACGGGATCACATCATTAGGAGAATGATGTGATTGACTTAACCCATTCCGTTAGTTTAGCACTTAACCGTTCAGTATGTTGCTATTGCTTTCTTCATGACTTATACATGTTCCTATGACTATGAGATTATGCAACTCCCGTTTACCGGAGGAACACTTTGTGTGCTACCAAATGTCACAACGTAACTGGGTGATTATAAAGGTGCTCTACAGGTGTCTCCGAAGGTACTTGTTCAGTTGGCGTATTTCGAGATTAGGATTTGTCACTCTGATTGTCGGAGAGGTATCTCTGGGCCCTCTCGGTAATGCACATCACTATAAGCCTTGCAAGCAATGTGACTAATGAGTTAGTTGCGGGATGATACATTACGGAACGAGTAAAGAGACTTGCCAGTAACGAGATTGAACTAGGTATTGAGATACCGACGATCGAATCTCGGTCAAGTAACATACCGATGACAAAGGGAACAATGTTATGCGGTTTGACCGATAAAGATCTTCGTAGAATAGGTGGGAGCCAATATGAGCATCCAGGTTCCGCTATTGGTTATTGACTGGAGAACTGTCTCGGTCATGTCTACATAGTTCTCGAACCCGTAGGGTCCGCACGCTTAAAGTTCTGTGACGATCGGTATTATGAGTTTATGTGATTTGATGTACCGAAGGTAGTTCGGAGTCCCGGATGAGATCGGGGACATGACGAGGAGTCTCGAAATGGTCGAGGTGTAAAGATCGATATATTGGACGACTATATTCGGACATCGGAAAGGTTCCGAGTGATTCGGGTATTTTTTGGGGTACCGGGGAGTTACGGGAATACGAGGAAAAAGTAATGGGCCTCATGGCCCAAGTGGTGGAAGAGAGGAGGCAGGGCGTGCGATCCCCCTAGCCCAAACCGAATTGGCTTAGGGGCCCCGGCCCCCCTTTCCTCCTTTTCCTCCCTCTCCTTCCTTCTCCTTCTCCCCCTTCCTTTCCTCCTCCTAGTAGGAGTAGGAAATGGGAGTCCTACTCCTACTAGGAGGACTCCTCCTCCTCATCCTAGCGCTCCCTACAGGGGCCGGCCGGCCTCCCCCTTGCTCCTTTATATACGGGGGCAGGGGGCACCTCTAGACACAACAATTGATCGGTTGATCTCTCCCAACCGTGTGCGGTGCCCCCCTCCACCATAATCCACCTCGATCATATCGTAGCGGTGCATAGGCCAAGCCCTGCGTCGGTAGCAACATCATCATCGTCATCACGCCGTCGTGCTGACGAAACTCTCCGCCGAAGCTCTGCTGGATCGGAGCTCGTGGGACGTCATCGAGTTGAACGTGTGCTGAACTCGGAGGTGCCGTGCGTTCGGTACTTGGATCGGTCGGATCGTGAAGACGTACGACTACATCAACCGCGTTGTGCTAACGCTTCCGTTTTCGGTCTAAGAGGGTACGTGGACACACTCTCCCCTCTCGTTGCTATGCATCACCATGATCCTGCATGTGCGCAGGAATTTTTTGAAATTACTGCGTTCCCCATCAAGGAGTCACACAACGATGACCATGCTAAACTAAAGAAAGATCTTGATCATGCTCTTGTTGTCTCTCGTGTGCTCAATTCTGATAAGGCCAAACTTAGGGTTGACCATGCTAGACTCAAGGAGGAGTTTGATCTACTTGACAAGGCTCACAAGGCCTTGAAGAGTGCTAATGCTAGCCTCAAAGAGTCTCATGATCAACTACAAGTGAAGCTAACCAAGGAGAAAGCCACATTTCCTCATATGGTTTTAATTGATAATGCAAATGCTACTAACCCGTGTTGTGATCATGTGCATCTTGTGGAGGAGAATGCCAAGTTGAAGGAGCAACTTGAGAAAGGCCTTGTGTCTTGCATACAAGGTGAGAAGAACCTCAATGACCTTTTGAGCAATCAAAAGGAAGTTGTGGGCAAGGAGGGGATTGGGTTTGCACCCAAGTCCAAGAATAAGAAAAAGAATGACAAGACCAAACAACCTCCTCCTCTCAAGCAAACGTTTGTGAAGGAGGGAGAGGGTACTTCTAAGGAGAAGAAGAACAATGTGAAGGGTGGTGGTGTCAAGAAGGGCAATGCCACTCCTTCCAACAAAGCCAGCGACTTTAACCCTTCTTATGTGTTATGTCGTGCTAGTGATGGGCATGTTTATGCCAAATTTATTGGTTCTTCTTATGAGTACATTGAATGGTGTATTTAGGTTCCTAAGAACCTTGTTGCTAACATCAAAGGACCCATTACAAAATGGGTACCTAAAACCAAACATTGATCTCTTGTAGGTGTTTGCTTCCGGTGGGGGATCATGGTTGCTTGATAGTGGAGCTACAAATCATGTGAGGTGGTCAGGGTGGAATGGACCCCCCCTCTATGGTGGTGGCTAGTCCTATTTATAGTGGCATTGGTCCTCTTCCCAAAATGTAGGCGGGAAGGGATCCCACAACGGCCAAATTTGAAGGGAGACAACTAGTACAAGCTATCCTGACAAAAGTAGTTTTCGCCTGCAAAAGGCTCTGGTGGTGACGCTGCAGTGGGCTCCGTGATGAACTCCGTCCTGCCGTCCTGGCGGTCTTGGTCTCATTGCACCGAAATGGAAACCTTTGCTTGATTCCTCGGGACTCCATGCCTGCGCTTGCCTCCTTTGCACCAAAGAGGAAACTGGTACATGATACGTTTCCAACATATCTATAATTTTGGATTGTTCCATGCTGTTTTATTATTAATCTTGGATGTTTTATAATCATTTTATAGTCATTTTTTGGTACTAACCTATTGACATAGTGCCAAGTGCCAGTTGCTGTTTTCTCCATGTTTTTTACATTGCAGGAAATCAATATGAGACGAAGTCCAAATGCCACGAAACTCCATGATGATTTTTATGGTTCAGAAGGAACACATTGGGCCCTGGTTGCATCCAGGGGGAGTCCCGAGGAGGGGACAACCCACCAGGGCGCGCCAGGAGGCCCAGACGCGCCCTCGTGGGTTGTGCCCACCTCGGGTGCCCCCAGACCGCCTCTTTGCTCTATAAATACCCCAAAAATACCAGAACCCTAGGGGAGTCGACGAAATATTCATCCAGCCGCCGCAGAGTCCAGAACCACCAGATCCAATCTAGACACCATCTCGGATGGGGTTCACCACCTCCATTGGTGCCTCTCCGATGATGCGTGAGTAGTTCTTTGTAGACATTCGGGTCTGTAGTTAGTAGCTAGATGGCTTTCTCTCTCTCGCTGAATTCTCAATACAATGGTCTCTTGGAGATCCATATGATGTAACTCCTTTTGCGGTGTGTTTGTTGGGATCGGATGAACTTCGAGTTTATGATCAGTTATATCTTTTTATATCCATGAAAGTTATTTGAGTTTCTTTGATCTCTTATATGCATGATCTCTTATAGCCTCGTATTTCTTCTGCGATATTTGGGTTTTGTTTGGCCAACTTGATCTATTTATCTTGCAATGGGAAGAGGTGCCCGGTAGTGGGTTCGATCTTACGATGCTTGATCCCAGTGACAGAAAGGGAACCGACACGTATGTATCGTTGCTGCTAAGGATAAAAAGATGGGATCTATATCTACGCAATAGATAAACGGATCTTGTCTACATCATGTCATCATTCTTATTGCATTACTCCGTTTTTCCATGAACTTAATACACTAGATGCATGCTGGATAGCGGTCGATGTGTGGAGTAATAGTAGTAGATGCATGCAGGAGTCGGTCTACTAATCTTGGACGTGATGCCTATGTAATGATCATTGCCTGGATATCGTCATAATTATTTGAAGTTCTATCAATTGCCCAACAGTAATTTGTTTACCCACCGTTTGCTATCTTTCTCGAGAGAAGCCACTAGTGAAACCTACGGCCCCCGGGTCTTCTTCCTCATATATTTGCTTGCGATCTAGTTTTCCTTTGCATTTTTATTCAGATCTATTAAACCAAAAATACAAAAATACTTTGCTGCACTTTATTTTATTTGCGATCTATTATTTCAATCTATTACCGATTTCTGGCATCGTTACCCGAAAGGGATTGACAACCCCTTTAACACGTCGGGTTGCGAGGTGTTGTTATTTGTGTGCAGGTGTTGTTTATGTTGTGTTGCTTGGTTCTCCTACTGGTTCGATAACCTTGGTTTCTTCACTGAGGGAAATACCTACCGTCGCTGTGCCGCATCATCCCTTCCTCTTTGGGGAAATACTGACATAGTCCTAGCAGACAGGAGCTTTTCTGGCGCTATAGTCAGAGAGCGATCAAAAGGAATTTCGGGCGCCATTGTCGGGGAGGATCTTCAACATAACCAGGTTCCTAATCACAAATCTCATCTCCTCGCAATTTACATTATTTGCCATTTGCCTCTTGTTTTCCTCTCCCCCAATTCACAAAAATTTGCCGTTTTATTCGCCTCTCTTTTTCACCGATCTCTTGTCTCTAGTCCCGATGGCTAGCATCCCCACTCCTCCTTTGTCACCAGATTTTGAAGTTATTTACTTCAAGCAAAGACAAGGAGAAAATTTGAAAGATGCCTGGTATAGGCTTATGGAACCGTATCGTGTTTCCAATCTAAAGGGGGATTCTAAGGTTTTGCCTCGTAATTTTTACATAGGATTAGCTTTGCATCATAGACAACTTCTTGATTTTGCCGCTAAAGGAAATTTTATTGAGCTTGATGCTAACGCTGCCTATGAAATTTTGGAAGGAATTTTGGGAATTCCTCCTCAAAAGAAGGGGTTTTCCTTTACCCCTGAGGGAGTTCAAATGTTGGATAAACTTGGTGATTTTCATAAACATATGGTTGAAATACAGAAATATAATGAACCCCTCAAGCACCTCAATGGTAGTATCAATCGCACGAATACTTTGATTACTCTTTGCAACAAGCGATTGGATATTTTGGATCTTAAGATGGTTTCTTTGTCAGAGAATTTAGGGAAGCGTAAAGAGCCTCCCGGGTTTGAGAAAACCCTTACAAAAGTTGCCAAAACTTCGGAAGACAAAACTTAGATCCTAGCTTTATGCCTAGGTAAGGGCGTAAAACTATAGCGCTTGTTGGGAGGCAACCCAATGAATAAGTTTAATTTTTGCTTTTTGCTTTCTGTTCTTGTGTGTTTACAAAATTATGCTACTGGTATGATTGTGTTTTTTGTGTTTTAATTAGTGTTTGTGCCAAGTAAAGCCTTTAGGATCTTCTTGGGTGATAGTTGTTTGATCTTGCTAAAAAGACAGAAACTTTGCGCTCACGAAAATAATTTTCATAAATCACAGAAAATTGATTTTGCCCTGATTATTTTTGAAGAAGATTAATATACAAATTACCCTGGTATTCCTAATTTGGTAGAATTTTTGGAGTTCCAGAAGTATTCGCAAAAGTCAGATTGCTACAGACTGTTCTGTTTTGACAGATTCTGTTTTCTTTGTGTTGTGTGCTTATTTTGAAGGCTCTATGGTTTTCTTTGATGAGTTTTTACCATAGAAAAGTTGGAATATAGTAGATATAATACAAAAACAAAATATGAATTGGTTTGATAAAGCACTTATAGTAGTGATTTATTTTTCTTACACTAACGGATCTCACGAAGGTTTTGTTGAGTTTTGTGTGATTGAAGTTTTCAAGTTTTGGGTTACCTTACAATGGATGAAAGAAGGATAGAAGAACATAAGCTTGTGTATGCCCCGGCATCCCAAGATATTATACAATAATGAGCAACCAACTAAGCTTGGAGATGCCCCCGAGTGGCATCCCCTCTTTCTTCTAACGACCATCGGTATTTTACTCGAGGCTATATTTTTATTCGTCACATGATATGTGTTTTGCTTGGAGCGTCTTGTATGATATGAGTATTTGCTTGTTTATTTTGTGTTTTAAGTCATCAATCCTTGCTGGACACACCTATTTGAGAGAGCCAAAAATTATATCATGACTTGTTAGAATTGCTCTCTATGCTTCACTTAAATCTTTTATGAGCTAGGACTTGCTCTAGTGCTCCACTTATATCTTTTTGAGCACGGCGTGCTTAGTATTTTTGAAGAAATGCTCTCTTGCTTCACTTAGATTTATTTGAGAGTTACTAAAATTTTAAAGAAATTCTCTATTGCTTCACTTAAATTATTTTGAGAGAAAGAAAATTTGTTATGCTCATGATCTTCACTTATATTTGTTTGAGCTTATGAAAAGAAACACATGAAAATTAGTCCCAAAGTGATACATATCCAAGAAGGATAGAGAAAAAGAAAAGAAAAATGTCATGAAGATCATTGGACATAATAAACTTGATTCTTAGTAATAGTTTTGAGAGATGATGATGTGATATGTGAGTTATGTTGATGAGTAATTGTGCTCTAGTAAGAATATTGGTGTTAAGGTTTGTGATTCCCTATGCAAGTACGAAAGTAAATAGTCATGCAATGAAAATTATATCCTACTTGTGGTGCATTATTCGGTGTTAATTATGCTTAATGCTTGCTTACGAGATTATTCGTTTCTTGGTTGATCGCTTCTCAATCTTTTTGCTAGCCTTCATTTTGCACTAAGTATGATCTCTACTTGTGCATCCAAAATCCTTTAAACCAGTTTTGCCACATGAGTCCACCATATCTACCTATATGCGGTATTCTTTTCCCATTCTAAGCAAATTTGCATGTGCCATCTCTAATTTCCAAATAAACTTCTCTTTTGTGTGTTTGTTTCGCTCGCGGAACGGTAACGGGTGACTAATATTTTCCATGTTGGATGTGTTGTTCTCACGATGAGTGTTTATTCATTTGTCATTGCACGAGAGTAAGGCAAAGGTCTTAGGGATGCCCAGTCCCGAAACGCAAAAATGAATTTACTTTATGTTGTCAAATAATAAATTCCTTGGGAAGTGTTGGTATGGAGGGCACCCGTGGATACGGTTAGCCATGGAAAGTGAAAGTATGGTGGAAAAAGGAATAAACTTTATTTTCTGTTTGGGAACCGCCTATGGCATATCTAGCATGGAAAGTGTTCGGAACTCTGAGTCGTTTTCGTTGGTGGGATGGATACACCTCCCAAAATGTTTTTATCTCTAATTTTTTTGCTTTGAGCTCTGGCACCTCTACAAATCCCTACTTCCCTCCGCGAAGGGTGTTTCTTTTACTTTATGCAATTTTTATTTTTATTTTGAGTCTCCATCTTCTCTCATAAAAAGCACCAACTAGGAGACAATATGATCGTACTTAAGTATTGGGTGTAGCTAATATTCGAGTGTGTTTCATGAATGGATCAATGTTTGAGCATGATGGGCTAGGGATAACTTATTTTAGCATTGATATTTTGAAAGACATGGTTGCTTGTTTATATGCTTGAGTATCTAAATTATTATGTCAAAACTAGACTATTGCTTTGAATCACATAAAAGTCCAAATGTCCATGCTACAAAGAAAAGAATATGATATGACATGATAAACAACACTCCACATCAAAAATTCTGTTTTTATCACTTACCTACTTGAGAACGAGCAAGAGTTAAGCTTGGGGATGCTGATACGTCTCCAATGTATATATAATTTTTTATTGTCCCATGCTGTTTTATTATCAATCTTGGATGTTTTATAATCATTTTATAGTCATTTATATCATTTTTTGGTACCAACATATTGACATAGTGCCAGGTGCCAGTTGTTGTTTTCTCCATGTTTTTTACACCACAGGAAATCAATATCAAACGAAGTCCAAATGCCACGAAACTCCACGATGATTTTTATGGGCCAAAAGGAACACATTGGGCCCTGGTTGCACCTGGGGGAGTCCCGAGGAGGGGACAGCCCACCAGTGGGCGCCAGGAGGCCCAGGCGCGCCCTGGTGGGTTGTGCCCACCTCGGGTGCCCCTGGACCGCCTCTTTGCTCTATAAATACCCCAAAAATACCATAACCCTAGGGGAGTCGACGAAATATTCATCCAGCTGCCACAGAGTCCAGAACCACCAGATCCAATCTAGACACCATCTCGGATGGGGTTCGCCACCTCCATTGGTGCCTCTCCGATGATGCGTGAGTAGTTCTTTGTAGACCTTCGGGTCCGTAGTTAGTAGCTAGATGGCTTTCTCTCTCTCGCTGAATTCTCAATACAATGGTCTCTTGGAGATCCATATGATGTAACTCTTTTTGCGGTGTGTTTGTTGGGATCTGATGAACTTCGAGTTTATGATCAGTTATATCTTTTTATATCCATGAAAGTTATTTGAGTTTCTTTGATCTCTTATATGCATGATCTCTTATAGCCTCGTATTTCTTCTCCGATATTTGGGTTTTGTTTGGCCAACTTGATCTATTTATCTTGCAATGGGAAGAGGTGCCCGGTAGTGGGTTCGATCTTAGGGTGCTTGATCCTAGTGACAGAAATGGAACCGACACGTATGTATCGTTGCTACTAAGGATAAAAAGATGGGATCTATATCTATGCAATAGATAAACGGATCTTGTCTACATCATGTCATCGTTCTTATTGCATTACTCCGTTTTTCCATGAACTTAATACACTAGATGCATGCTGGATAGCGGTCGATGTGTGGAGTAATAGTAGTAGATGCAGGCAGGAGTCGGTCTACTAATCTTGGACGTGATGCCTATGTAATGATCATTGCCTGGATATCGTCATAATTATTTGAAGTTCTATCAATTGCCCAACAGTAATTTGTTTACCCACTGTTTGCTATCTTTCTCGAGAGAAGCCACTAGTGAAAACTACGCCCCCCGGGTCTTCTTCCTCATATATTTGCTTGCGATCTACTTTTCCTTTGCATTTTTATTCGGATCTATTAAACCAAAAATACAAAAATACTTTGCTGCACTTTATTTTATTTGCGATCTATTATTTCAATCTATTACCAATTTCTGGCATCATTAACCGAAAGGGATGACAACCCTTTAACACGTCGGGTTGCGAGGTGTTGTTATTTGTGTGCAGGTGTTGTTTACGTTGTGTTTCTTGGTTCTCCTACTGGTTCGATAACCTTGGTTTCTTCACTGAGGGAAATACCTACCGTCGATGTGCTGCATCATCCCTTCCTCTTTGGGGAAATACCGACGTAGTCCTAGCAGACAGGAGCTTTTCTTGCGCTATAGTCAGAGAGCGATCAGTACATGCTACCTCTTGAGCATGCGTTGGTTTTTCCCTTGAAGAGGAAAGGGTGATGCAGCAAAGTAGCGTAAGTATTTCCCTCAGTTTTTGAGAACCAAGGTATCAATCCAGTAGGAGGCCACATGCAAGTCCCTCGTACCTACACAAAAAGAAATAAGAACCTTGCAACCAACGCGATAAAGGGGTTATCTATCCCTTCACGGCCACTTGCAAAAGTGAGATCTGATAGAGATGATAAGATAATATTTTTGGTATTTTTATGATAAAGATTAAAAGTAAAGAGTGCAAAATAAACGGCGTCGGAAATAACTAGTTGTCGGGAGATTAATATGATGGAGAATAGACCCGGGGGCCATAGGTTTCACTAGTGGCTTCTCTCAAGATAGCATAAGTATTACGGTGGGTGAACAAATTACTGTCGAGCAATTGATAGAATTGAGCATAGTTATGAGAATATCTAGGTATGATCACGTGTCGTTTCCCTTTCTGTCTACTTGTCGCGGACGTGATGCCTATATACATGATCATACCTAGATGTTCTCATAACTATGTTCAATTCTATCAATTGCTCGGCAGTGATTCGTTTACCCACCGTAATACTTATGCTATCTTGAGAGAAGCCTCTAGTGAAACCTATGGCCCTCGGGTCTATTCTCCATGATATTAATCTTCCAACACGTAGTTATTTTTATTACCTTTTATTTTACTTTGCATCTTTATTTCTCTTTATCATAAAAATAACAAAAATATTATCTTATCATATCTATCAGATCTCACTCTCGTAAGTGACCGTGAAGGGATTGACAACCCCTTTATCGCGTTGGTTGCGAGGTTCTTATTTGTTTGTGTAGGTGCGTGGGACTTGAGCGTGATCTCCTACTGGATTGATACCTTGGTTCTCAAAAACTGAGGGAAATACTTATGCTACTTTACTGCATCACCCTTCCCTCTTCAAGGGAAAACTAACGCAGTGCTCAAGAGCACACGCACACACCCGCCCAGCCCCCGCACGCGAGACGCGTGAGAAAGAGGGACGGGCAACTGCCGCTCCTCCAGAACCAGGACCAAAGCGCAAGAGAGAAAACAAAGGGGAAAGTCGGCTTGGCAACTGAAAACACGCGAACTCCAAATTTCATTAAAAATGTTGCAAACCAACTACAGAAAGCAAACGAACAGCAGCGTCCGGCACCTAGTCTAGTCTTCTCACCAGCACGGAGCTAAGTGCTGCCACTAGGACATGGGAGGGAGCCCCCGAGGCCGGAGGGCAGCACTCTGGAGACTCCGGGGCGTGTACACCCCACTCATTATTACGTGAGAGTGTCACGAGCGGAGACCTTCACAGGCACTGGGCCTTGCTTCATGGATAGAACTTCCGGAGGTGTTGGATGTTCCAGGCATTCTAGATGGGGATCCCGTCCTGCGTCTCCAGGCGTGCGGCACCAGGCCTGGAGACGCGGGCGACCTTAAACGGGCCCTCCCACATGGGTGAGAGCTTATGCAGCCCTTCCCTGGAGAGCACCCGCCGTAGGACGAGATCACCCACCTCGAGCGTCCTGGAGCAGACGTTGTGGCAGCGATACCGCCGCAGCGCCTGTTGGTACCTTGCCGCTCGGAGCGAGGCTTGACGGCGGTGTTCCTCCCCCAGCACGAGGTCCATCCCCCGCGTGGCGTCCTGGCGTGCCTTGTCAAACACCAAGACCCGCGCGGAGTGATGCCTGACCTCATGTAGGAGATCTGCTTCAGCTCCGTAGACGAGGAAGAATGGAGTCTCGCCGGTCAGCTTGGTTGCGGTGGTGCGGATGGACCACAGCACGGATTGGAGCTCATCCAGCCAGCCCCTACCGTAGGCTTCGAGCTTCTTCTTGAAAATCCTTGCTTTGAGGCCCCTCAGGACCTCTGCGTTTGCGTGCTCGGCTTCGCTGTTTCTCCTGGGGTGTGCCACTGAGGCATGGCATATCAGCGTTCCAAGATTAGCACAATATATTTTGAAGAGATTGCTAGTGAACTGTGAGCCGTTGTCGGTGATGATGCGATTAGGGACTCCGAACCGGCTCACAAGGCCCTTGATGAACTTGACCGCCGAGCCAGCCGGGATGGTACGGACTGGCTCCACCTCCGCCCACTTGGTGAACTTGTCAATGGCGACGTAGAGGTAGCCGTAGCCCCTGGGCGCTCGAAGGAACAGGCCCAAAATGTCCAGCCCCCAGACCGCAAATGGCCATGAGAGCGGGATAGTCTGGAGGCCCTGAGCAGGCTGGTGGATTAGCTTGGCATGGAACTGGCAGGCTTCACAGGATTTCACTAGCTCGGTTGCACCGTTGAGTGTTGTGGGCCAGTAGAATCCGTTGTGGAATGCCTTGCCCACCAAGGTGCGCGATGACGAGTGATGTCCGCAGTCCCCACTGTGTATGGCGGTTAACAGCTCGCACCCCTGCTCCCTGGAGATGCATCGCAAAGAAACATCGTTTGGCCGTTTTCGGTATAGCTCACCGTCATGGATGCAGTAGGCTGTGGCCTGCCGAGCTACGCACTCCACGTCTTCCTCCTTTTTCGGTAGGGTTCCCTGTAGCAGGTACGCCTTGAATTCTTTGGTCCAGCACCCCTCATGAGGCTCGAGCACGAGGAGCAGGCGTGCTCCTGAGGTCGGGCCATAGGCAAGGGCTCCTAAGGTTGGTGACGTGGGGAGCTCCTCCTGAGGCGGCGCCGCCTCCGCAGCTGGAGGGGACGCTGAAGGCTTGAAGAGCCGCTCCTCGAAGACGCCGGGCTCCTGGGGTAGGCGCCTGGACGCCCTTTTGGCAATGTCGTCGGCTTCCTTGTTCGTGCCGCGAGGCACGTGCTGCAGCTCCAGGCCCAAGAATTGTTTCTCCATTTTGCGTACCTCTGCCAGGTATGCCTCCATGTGTTCATCCTTCGGCTCGTACACTTTGTTGGAGAAGTTGACGAGGAGCTGAGAGTCGCCCTTGATGGTGAGACGCTTCACACCCAAAGCAGTCGCGGCCTTGAGGCCGGCGATCAAGCCTTCGTACTCCGCGATGTTGTTGGAGACCTTCTCGCCGTGTTGGAAACAGATCTGCACGGCGTAGTAGAGCTTGTCTTGGGTGGGCGAGATGAGCACGGCTCCAGCCCCCGCGCCCTGATGTGCGAAAGAGCCGTCAAAGTACATGACCCAGCCGTCTGGTGCTTTGCTCCCTGGCAAGAGGGACCAGTCCTCCCCTGCTTCGGGCCTTGGGGCGTCGGTCCATTCCGCTACGAAGTCGGCGAGCGCGGTGCCCTTGATGACCCTGGTGGTGCTGAACTCCAGTTGGAATGCCTACAGTTCGATGTTCCATTTGGCGACCCTTCCCGCAGCATTGGGGCTCCGGAGCACCCTCTCCAACGGGTAAGCTGAGACAACCTTGATGGGGTGACCTTGGAAGTAGTGGTGCAGCTTGCGCAAGGCAACGAGGAGTGCGAGCAGAAGCTTCTGCGGCATGGGGTAGCATGCTCACGCGTCACGCAGTACCGTGCTGACGAAGTACACCGGGTGCTCGACGAGGGCGGAAGTGTCGGTGGAGCCTGAGACCTCCTAAGGCTGGGACGTCTCCTGAGGGTGGGACATCTCCTGAGGCTTGGGGTCCTCAGGAGTTGGGTCGCCCGTCGGGGCAGGTGTAGCCTCTGGAGCACCGTCTTGCGGATCCTGGTCATCTGCTGGCGCCGCTGTGGCTTCTGGGGCTCCGTCTTGGTTCTGCACCATCTCGGCTGGCCGCGCGGCATCGTGCGTCAGGCCCTTGACCTGGCGCTCTTCCCGGACAGCCACCAGTGCTGCGCTAGCAGAATGAGGCATGGCGGCCAGGTAAAGCACCAGGGCCTCGAGGGGACGTGGTGCCACCATCACTGGTGGGCTGGTGAGGTATCTCTTGAGGTCTTGAAACGCCGCATCAGCCTCCGGAGTCCATTCGAACGAGCCCTTCTTTTTCATCAGCTTGAAGAATGGGAGGGCGCGCTCCCTCAGCTTGGAGATGAAGCGCCCTAATGAAGTCACGCAGCCCGCCAGCTTTTGCATTTCCTTGAGAGTCCGTGGTGGGCTCATCTCTACTATTGCCTTGACCTTCTCTGGGTTCACCTCGATTCCCCTGTGTGACACAAGGAAACCCAGCAACTTACCAGAGGGGATGCCAAACACGCATTTCTCCGGGTTGAGCCGCAGGTCCACCTTGCGCAGGCTGGCGAATGTCTCCTCCAGATCCTGGATGAGGGTCCTTGCCTCTTGAGATTTTACCATGATGTCATCGACGTAGGCCTTAGCGTTCCTCCCGAGCTGCTGGCCTAGGGCGATGTGCATCAGCCGCTGGAAGGTCGCCCCGGCATTGCGCAGCCCGAACGGCATGCAGGTGTAGCAGTACACCCCACACGGGGTCAAGAAGGCTGTCTTCTCAACATCTTACACCGCTATCTTGATCTGGTGGTATCCCAAGAAGGCATCTAAGAAGCATAGTAGGTCACACTCGGTGGTGGAGTCGACAATTTGATCAATGCGCGGAAGTGGGAACGGGTCCTGAGGGCAGGCCTTGTTGAGGTTGGTGAAGTCGACACAGATGCGTTCCTTCCTGCCTTTCTTGGGCACGATGACCGGGTTCGCTAGCCATTCTGGGTACCGCACCTCGCGGATGACACCAGCCTCTTGCAGCTTGCGGGTTTCCTGGACGATGAAGGACTGCTTCTCCGTAGACTGCCGCCGCGCCTTCTGCTTCACCGGGCGTACGTTGGGGCACACCCTCAGGTGGTGCTCGATTATCCCCCTCGGGGCCCCAACCAACTGCTTGGGCTCCCAGGCGAACACCTCCCTATTCACACGCAGGAAGCCCACCAATGCTTCTTCTTGATCCGGGGCGAGGTCGGCGGCTATGGTAAAGGTGGCCCTTGACGCCCCGTCCTTGTCGACTGGTACCCGCTTCGTCTTAGCCCGATCTTGAGAGAACAACTGCTTATTTTTAGCCGGAGCAGCCCCCGGGACCTCAGGGGCCCCTCCCGCTTTCGGCCACGCGGCAGCCGCGGCCCTGAAGGCGTGCTTGAGGGCTGACAGTGCCTCCTTGGTGTCTCTAGCCACGGTGAGGACGCCGCCGCTTCCCAGCATCTTCATGAGGTTGTAGGCGGGGTGAGTCGCCGCCATGAACTTGGCCAGGGCCGGGTACCCAAGGATGGCGTTGTACGGGAGACCGATGCGGGCGATGTCGAAGTCGATGAGCTCGGTGCGGTAGTTCTCGCGGGTGCCGAAGGTGACGGGAAGGGGGCAGGTGGAGCCGTCAACGACTCCAGAGAATGGCTTGGTGGCGCGCAGCCGGCCGAACGGCCCGTGAAGCAAGCCGAAAGCTTCCACGGAGAGCACGTTGAGGCCAGCTCCACCGTCGATGAGGGTCTTGGTTACCGCCACGTTGCAGATGGTGGGGGTGCAAAGCATCGGGAGCATGCCCGCGCCCGCCGTGGTTGCGGGGTGGTCCCTGGAGTTGAAAGTGAGGTCGGCGTTGGGCGACGCCCACCCTGGAGGAGCTCCCTGCTGCACGCAGGCGGCACCCACTTGGCAAAAGAACTGCTTGACGTGGCGGTCTGAGGGCGGCACTTGAGATCCGCCGAGGAGGCCTGCGACGGTGTGGGGCGCCGGTGCCGTGAAGCGCGCGACGAAGAGGCCACGCAGCTCCTCCCAGGTGACCGCAGAAGACCCTGCTAGGCTGAGAAGCCAGGCGCATGGTACGTCTGCGAGGTCCATGGGGAACTAGTTGTCCATGACCTTGTCGTCGCCGCCGGCCGCTCGAACGGCCTCCTCGTAGGCCTGGAGGAAACCTGCCGGATCCGCCGCGCCGTCATAGCGAGGCGGCATCTCTGGCCTGAATTTGGGCGGCCACTGTACCTGCCGCAAGGCAGGGGTGAGAGCTCGGAGGCCCGCAGCGCCTCCATGCGCGCTTGTCGGTCCGGTCGGGGAAGCAATGCTCGTCATGGGAGGAGGTTGGCGAGGCGAAGCGGGCGGAGAGGCGAAGCTTCGACGCACCCCTACCTGGCGCGCCAAATGTCGAATTCGGGGTTCCGCAGACCCTTGAGAGGTTTGAACTCTGGGGTGCGTACGAAGAACTCTCTCTTCCTAGTCTACCCGCTCAACGATCCCACTGCCTAGCTCGACGAACCCAAAGGACAAGAGACACAGGGATTTATCCTGGTTCGGGCCACCTTGCGGTGTAATACCCTACTCCAGCTTTGTGGTGGATTGCCTCGAGGGGCTGAGGATGAACTAGTACAATGGTGGAACAGCCTTGGGAGGTGAGGTGTTCTTGGGCTCGATGAGCTGGTGAGGTGGTCAGGGTGGAATTGATCCCCCCCTCTATGGTGGTGGCTAGTCCTATTTATAGTGGCATTGGTCCTCTTCCCAAAATGTAGGCGGGAAGGGATCCCACAATGGCCAAATTTGAAGGGAGACAACTAGTACAAGCTATCCTGACATAAGTAGTCTTCGCCTGCAAAAGGCTCTGGTGGTGACGATGCAATGGGCTCCGCGATGACCTCCGTCCTGCCGTCCTGGCGGTCTTGGTCTTGTTGCTCCAGAATGGAAACCTTTGCTTGATTCCTCAGGACTCCGCGCCTGCGCTTGCCTCCTTAGCACCAAAGAGGAAACTGGTACACTGCGCCCGCTGGCGCCCACCTGGCGTTGGTCATCATGGCTCACGTCATGTGAACCTCGCGAGGTGCACCTTGCATAGATATCTCCGCTCCTCGGGAGCCAGCCTAGTGAGGCTGCCCCCAGGGAGGTCTTGGTGTCATCCGCCTCACGAGGCTTGGCCCCTTGCGAGGGTCTTGAGTCATTGCAGCTGAAGTTGGGTCGTACCGGGCCGTTGATGGAGCCACGCCACGGGCCACAGGCAAGCAAGTCTGGGCATCCCCGTTCCCAGGACGCCGACAGACCCACTAAGACCGTGACATGCCTAATGGCTAAAGTTGACATGGGATGGCTTTGGCATTGCCGTTTAGCCCACGTCAATATGAGATCTTTGCAAAGTCTTCTCAAGGGGGACCATGTCCATGGACTAACAAATGTTAGTTTTGCAAAAGATCATGCTTGCAGTGCTTGTATCGAAGGAAAGCTACATGAGAAGGCTGACCCTCCCACAACTATCATCTACTCGATGAGGTCCTTGGAGCTCCTTCACATGGATCTCTTTGGGCCTCCATCCTTTGATAGTCTTGGGGGTAGAAAGTATTGCTTGGTGATTGTGGATGATTATTCAAGATACACTTGGGTATATTTCTTCAAGGGGAAGAGTGAGACCCAACAAATCGTCATCGACTTTGCAAATGAAGATCAACGTCAACACAATGCAAAGATTTTGATGATAAGAAGTGACAACGGCACCGAGTTCAAGAACTACACCTTGGATGAGTTTCTCAGTGATGAGGGGATCAAACATCAATATTCCGCACCTTACACCCGTCAACAAAATGGTGTATCGGAGAGGAAGAATCGGACATTGATGGACGCGGCAAGGACCACGATGGCGGAGTTCAAGTCTCCATACAACTTTTGGTCCAATCGGCTCTATCTCTGCAAAGGCTTGAACAAGACTCCATATGAGATACTTACCGGCAACAAGCCCAACCTCAAGTACTTCCGGGTGTTCGATTGTAAGTGTTTCATTCTCAAGAAAGGTGTTCGTTTGTCTAAATTTGAAGCTAGAGCTTATGAGGGCATATTTGTTGGTTATGCTACAAACTCTCATGCTTACCGTGTCCTCAACAAGTCCACATGACTCATTGAGGAGACGTGTAACGTGGAGTTTGATGAGAATAATGGCTCCCAAGTGGAGCAAAGTAGCACTTGCGATGTAGGTGATGAAATTCCTCCCCAAGCCATAATAAGAATGGGTGTTGGCCATATCCTACCCATTGAGGAACCCCTTGTGGTCGAAGGAGAAGGACAATGTTCCACTCAAGTGGAACCATCACCAACCCAAGACCCACACGCTTCCGAAGAACAAAGTGAAGGCCCTCAACCAAATGAACAAGATCAAGGGCAAGATCAACCTCAAGATGGTGGTGATCCGTCAAGTGATGCCCAAGGTCAAGTTCTTGCCACCAAGCAAGTTCAAGATCAAGACCAAGCTCAAGATCAAGAACAAGCTCAAGACGACGCTCATGATGATCAAGTTACCTCTCCTTAACTCTCTCTTGAGGAGCAATTGGAGCGTCGTGCCGCCAAGGTTGCGTCCAAGCTCAATACCAAAGATCATCTCATGAAGAATGTGCTTGGAAGCTTAAGAAAGGGGGTAAGCACTCGTAGACAATTAGCAAACTATTGTGAACATCATGCATTTGTTTCTTGTGTTGAGCCCCAAAAGGTCCATGAGGCGCTTGAGGATCCGGTTTGGCTTAATGCCATGCATGAAGAACTCAACGACTTCGAGCACAATAAGGTGTGGAGATTGGTGCCAAGGCCAAAGGAGAACCATAATGTTATTGGAACCAAATGGATATTCAAGAACAAGCAAGATGCTCACGGGATTATCATTCGCAACAAGGCTCGTTTGGTGGCACAAGGCTACTCCCAAGTTGAGGGTATCGACTATGGTGAAACCTTTGCTCCCGTTGCTCGCCTTGAATCTATTCGTTTGTTGATTGCTTATGCTTCTCCTCATAACTTCAAGTTGCAACAAATGGATGTGAAGAGTGCTTTTCTTAATGGTCCTATTAATGAGTTGGTGTATGTCAAACAACCCCCGGGGTTTGAGGATCCCGAGTTCCCCAATCATGTGTACCAACTCGATAAGGCACTCTATGGCCTTAAACAAGCCCCACGTGCATGGTATGTGCACCTTACCGAGTTGTTGCAAGATCGTGGGTTTGAAATTGGGAAAATCGACCCCACTTTTTACTAAGAAGGTCAAAGGGGAGTTGTTTGTATGCCAACTATATGTTGATGATATTATCTTTGGTTCTCCTAACAAAGCTTTCAATGAGGAGTGTGCCGCACTCATGACCTCGAAGTTCAAGATGTCCATGATGGGAGAGTTGAAGTTATTTCTCGGGTTCAAAATCAAACAAAGAAGAGAAGGAACCTTCATCAACCAAGCCAAATACACTCAAGAGATGCTCAAGAGATTCAAGCTAAGTGATGTCAACCCCGCTTCTACACCAATGCCTGTCAAATGCCAACTTGACATTGATCCCAATGGTAAAGCTGTGGATCAAAAGGTATATCATTCTATGATTGGCTCCTTGCTTTACCTTTGTGCATCTAGACCGGATCATGTTGAGTGTGGGAATTTGTGCATGGTTTCAAGCCTCACGTAAGGAAAGCCACAATGTGGCGGTTAAGCGAATCTTTCGATATTTTGCTCATACCCCAAACTTTGGCTTATGGTACCCTAGAGGAGCAAACTTCAATCTCATGGGTTTTTCGGATTCGGATTGGGCGGGAGACAAAGTGGATAGGAAGTCAACTTCCGGAGGGTGCCAATTTCTTGGTTGCTCTTTGGTGAGTTGGTCTTCTAAGAAGCAAAGTTGTGTGTCTCTCTCCTCCACCGAAGCCGACTATGTGGCCGCCGGTAGTTGTTGTGCTCAACTTCTATGGATGAGGCAAACTTTAAAGGATTACGGTGTCATTTGTGACAAAGTGCCTCTTTGGTGTGACAATGAAAGTGCCATCAAGATTTCTCTCAACCCGGTGCAACACTTCAAGACGAAGCATATTGAGATTCGGTATCACTTCATCTGGATCACATTAGGCGAGGGGAGATTGAGCTTAACTATGTCAACACTCATGATAACCTTGCATATATTTTCATGAAGCCTTTGGATGAAGCAAGATTTCGCGAGTTAAGGCATGAGCTAAATATCATCGATCTGAGCAATGTGGCTTGAACCTTTGCACACCCCACCACACTCATCTTGTTGTCTTGTTTAGGTGTAGGCATGGACATAAGGGGAGTGTTGTTCTCTCAATGAACTCTCCCTCCCCCCATTATGCATAAATTGATCAACTCTTTCACATCCGAAATTGTTGATGGTACTTGTGCTTCAAAGACGAGTTTTGGTCATGGGCCCAAGGATAATTCTTCGCGGTGCCATACCAATCTAATCAAACATAGGTGGCTCCGGCCACTTCCCTCTCTTCATGAGAGGTTTTGGTTCGTTGTTTGGTCCTCGTTGTCTCTTTGCTTTCTTTTGGACCTTGTTCGTGGTTAAGTTGCTTCTTTTGTGGTCTCTCTTGTGTGTCCGTTTGCTTGAAGTTTGTATTGCAATTGCCTTTTGTTTCTTTTTTGACGAAAATTGCACTTTCTTGGGTTTACGGTACTACCATGGCATGCCACGGTACTACCGCTGGAGGTGGGTGGCTCCTGTGCTTGCACGACTGCGACCACGGCACGGTACTACCGCTTCCATCTCGGCAGTAATTTTTTACTGCCACTGGTGGAGCAGTACTACCGCTCGGGCGGTACTACCGCGATGATCCGCGGTACTACCGCGCTGTCGAGACCGCGTGGGGGTTAATCGCGGGCAGGGGGAGTTCCAACTCCCCCATACCCATTCATCTCTTCCCCTCACAGCGTCTCTCTCTCACCTGCCCAAGAACGGCGCCTGAGGACCTCGCCGGATCTCCGTCTCCGGCCACTCTCCTCTCTTTTCAACCGGTGGGATCAATCCCCACCTCGCCCTCTTTCCATGGATCCCAGTATCTCCCCTTGTCCCTCTCGCTTTGCCTCTTTATTTTGCTTCTAGGTTTTGGGAGATGCATGAGTAGGTTTTGTGATTTTTGGCAAAATCTTTGCAAGAGGAGATTGTTGGAGAGTGCTTGTGCAGTAGATTTGCTGTTTGGTGTGATACAACTACGTAGTTTTGTTCAATGGTAGTACCGATTCATCTTCACGGATGTTCTCAGATGCGTTCTTGCAAGATCCACCCCGTGCGGTAGTACCGCTCTGCCTGGAGCGGTACTACCGCCCGGTGCGCGGACGTAAAAAAATTACCTCCGCTCTGAGCGTGGTACTACCGTGCCAACCCGGCGCTGTACTACCGCGGTCAGAGCAGTAGTAAATTCTTACTTCCGCGTCCTGTTACAGTACTACCGCTTGACTTAAAATTGCTTTGTTTTGTCACACCCAATCTCATTTCTATGTGTTTCGTTCTGTTTTGGCCTTAGTCATTGCAATAATCCTTCTCGCTCTTCTTGTGTGTTTGCGTTGTGTGTCATAGGCGGTGGCTCTGGTGTCGGTGCTAGGAGCTTGAACCCCAGCCGTGATACGAGATCAAAGCACCTACCAAGAAGCTCCCGAGGGGTCCAATGCCCCACAACACCACGTCAAGACCACAGCTACCAAGATCAAGGAGCCAGTTGTCGGCTTGGATGAAATGCCTCAAGCAGAGTTTCTGATTTGAAGGAAGCTCAACCCCTACATCAAGACCAGGCAACTCATAAGGGGCAATGACTTGTTTTGGACCAAGCAACAAAATCTCATCTTCCTAGATGTGATCAAGGCCAAGCAGAACATCTACGTACCCGTTCAGTGGATTGACATGGACCATTTGAGGAAGAACCAGGCATATTTTGGCGAGCCTCTGGATTTGGTGGAGCAGTTTGGTATTGAGGACATCCTCACGTTCCACCTTGACTTTGACCCGGAGATTGTGGATCGGTTTTTTGCTTCTGTCCACTTCCACATGGATGAGACACGGAGCATGACTTGGATGAAAAATGGAAAGAGGATGACTACTGAGTGGAAGGAGTTCATGGATCTGTTGCATGTTCGTGATGAGGGGCTAGATGTGCCCGTTGGTGTCCGCCTGCATGCCAACCCAGAGTTTGCTTCCAAGAACAAGCTTCAACCCTACCTTCTTGAGAAGACTTTACCCAATGGCAAGAAGTCTTATGTGCTGAACCCGTTTCTTGACATCATGCACCGGATCTTCCGCAACTCTCTTTTTCCTCGCATAGGCGACAAGGACAAGGTGCATTCCTATCTTGTGGACATGATGCTTATTTGTGAGGAAGCGCGTCTTCAACAACCTGGAACACTTGATGTCTCTCATATCATGTGGTGTGAGATTCAGTTTGCTGTGTTCCATCATAAGGTTCCCATCTATGGACCTTATTTGCACCTCTTGATTTCGAAGACTTGGGAGAAGCTCTTTCCGGGTGAAGAGTTCCATACTCCCAACTGGATTCACCATGAGCCCATTAAGCTATGCCAGAAGAACAAGTGGGCTAATACCACTACCCGGGCTGAGGCAGAAGCTGCCCGCATGGATGTTGATGATGATGAGATTGAGGAGGAGGATCCGGAGGACAGTTCTGAGGGGTATGCACCTCCCTCTGCTAAGCCATCTTGGGCTAAGAAGCTCAAGGCCAAGGTGAAGGCTTTGTTCTGCATGCAGGCCAAGGGGCAGTACCAGACTCACGTTGCTCAGAAGGAGAGTCGCCGGCGCGACAAGCGAATCTTGAAGAAGCTTGGTGAGCACGTCTCGAGCGGGTCGGAGAAGAACATCACTCCTAAGGCTGCCTGGATGACGAAGCAAGGCTATCAGTGGCTTGAGTCAGATGAGGAGTCCATTCCCGCTGCTGAGTTAGATGAGGAGATTGTTGGGTGATCACTTCAGTGGGAGCTACCACCTGTGTCTTAGGTGTCCTCTCCGCCTTTTTGGTGTCTCGATGCCAAAGGGGGAGAGAGTGTAGGATTTGCGAGTATTTTTCTCCTTGCTTTCGTTTCATTGAACCTTCATTGCTTTGGTTTGTGTTATTTGCGTGTGAGACCAGGATACTTTTTCTATCATATGGTGTGAGACATATGCCTTCAATCTTATCCTTTTATTGTCTAGTATGATTAGTAGCTTGTGAGCTTATTTTGTCTTGTTCCCTTTACATCATGCTCACTTACTATTCCTTGCTTCCATGCTTAGTGTTACTTATATTGTTGCAAGGATTGCCTTGTCTATAAAATATAGGGGGAGTGTTGATCCTAGTGTGTGTGTTGTGCAGTCCAAAGCATATCTATAAAATGCACACATCTAGGGGGAGCCTGTCTATATTTTATAGATTTTGGGTTTGCTTATGAACATTTTATATCTCTATGTGCAAATCCTGTATTGTTATCAATCCACCAAAAAGGGGGAGATTGTAAGGGCATATTTCTCCCTAAGTGGTTTTGGTGATTGATGACAGTGCATTTGCGGACTAATCATGTGCATTGAGCACTTCAGATATCTCATGTCTAGGCACAAGACGATTCGGTGCCCCTCGGAGCCTATCGAAGACGGTGGTTCTCTATGGTTCTTTTCGGTGGATTTGAGTTGTAGGAAAGCCGTACTATTAAGAGGGGGTCCGCTTTGGAAAGGTTAGGGTGCAATCAACACGTACACATATGTTCCTTTGCACCACCTTTCCTTCGCTTCGATGGAGCACCTTCCGTTTATCCATGTCTCTGCGATATGAAACCTGCCAAATGCTAAAGCTTCTGTGGCGTGCGGTAGTACTGCTCAAGGGAGCAGTGGTACCGCAGGGGCGTGCGGTAGTACTGCTCATGCAAGCGATAGTACCGCGCCCAGCGGTAGTACCGCTCCTGGTGAGCAGTAGTACCGCTGCCTCCAGCCCTAATGCTGAAGCATGCGGAAGTAGGCGTGGATATAATTTTTTACTTCCGCTCCCTATGAGCGGTAGTACCGTGCGAGATTTTTTGCACAGCTCCAACCTCAGCGGAAGTAGTTACCAAAGCAATTTATTTCTTCCGTGCTTTTCCAGTGCCAGTTGAGCCCTGCCTTACGGTAGTACCGTAGGGGCGCGCGGTAGTACCGCTCCGGCGGTTCTATCGCTTGTTTCCCTATGCAACAGGTCCTCACCTAGTCACTATCGCGCTAGCGGTAGTACCACACCCTGCAGCGGTAGTACCGCAACCCTGTGCAGTACTACCGCGGCTCTGTGCGGTAGTACCGCGCCGCGCGGGCTAAGAGAGGGGATAACGGTTGGATATTTTCCCCCACCATATAAAGGGGGTCTTCTTCCCCAAGAAGACCACCTCTTCCCTCCCCAAGCCCCATTGTTGCTCAAACCTCCATTTTCGCCCGATCTCTCTCCCTAGCTAATCAAACTTGTTGACTTTCTTGGGATTGGTTGAGAAGGCCCCGATCTACACTTCCACGAAGAGAAATTTGATTCCGCCCGCTAATCCCTTACGGATCTTGTTACTCTTTGGTGTTTGAGCACCCTAGACGGTTGAGGTCACCGCAGAGGCATATTCCATTGTGGCGAAGCTTAGTGGTGTCATTGGGAGCCTCCAATTAAGTTGTGGAGATAGCCCCAACCTTGTTTGTAAAGGTTCGGTCGCCGCCTTCAAGGGCACCAATAGTGGAATCATGACATCTCGTATTGTGTGAGGGCGTGAGGAGAATAAGGTGGCCCTAGTGGCTTCTTGGGGAGCATTGTGCCTCTACACCGCTCCAATGGAGACGTACTTCCTCTCAAAGGGAAGGAACTTTGGTAACACATCCTCGTCTCCACGGAATCCACTCTTGGTTATCTCCTACCTTTACTTGTGCAAGCTTATATTGTGTTGTATCCCTTGCTTGCTTGTGTACTTGCTGTTGTTGCATCATATATGTTGCTCACCTAGTAGCATATCTAGATAACCTATTTCGATGCTAAGTTTAATTTGGTAAAGAAAAGCTAAAAATTGTTAGTTGCCTATTCACCCCCCTCTAGTCAATCATATCGATCCTTTCACCCCTCCAATAGCTTTTTCTTCTAGTATTTTTTATGTATTGCAAAATAAATCTCCGTAAATTTTCAAGTCATTTGGAGCGCCGGATAATAGCTATCTCTAATGTAGCGCTTTTTAGGTCAGAATTTCAGTGGGCCCGTAAGAAGGAGAATATGTTATGTTATCGCTGTGGAGAGTAGGGGCACTTTATTGCAGAGTGGGTTATTGAGCTTTGTGACACATGCCTCAAACCGGTGCACGCTACGGGGAGTGCCCGCTGTTGCGTGAACCGATGCCGGGATTCAACATTTACGGAGTATGCTGCGCCGAGCTGATGTTCTTTGAGTCTCCTAGTGCGATGGAGGTCCCAGAGGCGCCACAGAGCGCGACCACGGGGGTGGGCAAAGTGACTAAAGGAGACTTGTCTGAGGCACAGATCCTACAGAGGCTGAATGAGCTTTCTCCAGGTAACTTTCAGCGGGAGCTTATTAGACTCGAGGCTAATGTGTACAAGGTTGACTTTCCATCAGCAGAGGACCTGAAGAAACTTCTGAGCTTTGGGTTGTGTAGAGTGCCTGGCATAGAGTGCATCCTCGAGTTTGATGAGTGGAAGAAGGTCGAGCCGAAGGGCAAGCCTCTCACTCAAGTTTGGCTACGTTTCTCGGGGGCACTGTCGAAGCCTCTGAATGATGTGCGGGTCGCAGCTAGTTTGGGCATGCTTGTTGGAAAGATCGAGCGGGTGGACATGCCGTTTACCTGTGCAAACAGGGTGGAGAGGTTGCTCGTGAGTATTCTGGATATCGAGTTTGTACCGAATGTGGTTAGATGGACGCATGCCGGAATGATATACAATCTTGAGATTGAGTTTGAGTACACTAATCTATTCACTAAGGCCATGGTAGGGAATGATGTGGATATGGTTGATAGGGATGACGGCTCGGGCAACAAGGAGCTGCGAGAGGATGACAGTGGACGAGATAAGTCCAACACCTCGGGTACAAAACACGCCTCGGTGGCGCCAAGGAAGGGAGCCCACCATTTACCTCTGCGCCTATGAACTCGCTGAGATTTGGTTCGTTTGAGCCTGCTTCTGCACCTCCTAGACTGTCGAGTGATCGGGTGGAGTGTGATGATCTATTCGAGCACTCGCTACCTCCTCTTGATCCTGCTGGGCATGATGCCTTAGTTAGTGGCTGCTCGGATTTGCTGGCTACACAGGTGTGACACCCAAAAATTTTATTTGGCTTTTTCAAAACTTTTATTTGATTTGAGGGATGTTATTTAAAATTTTCTTCTAAAGAACTCTCCCTCTCAAAAACTTTCTTTTATGACAAGTGTTTTGTTTGGATTCACCCAAGACTTGATTTTTGGTCTTGGAGGTTTTTCCATCTTATGTGGACTCAACACCAAATGTTTTTCATTTGGGAATTTTTTTTGAAAAATCTTTTAAATAGCCC
Organism: Aegilops tauschii subsp. strangulata; assembly: GCF_002575655.3. Lineage (NCBI taxonomy): Eukaryota > Viridiplantae > Streptophyta > Magnoliopsida > Poales > Poaceae > Aegilops > Aegilops tauschii. The sequence continues at coordinate 388,601,018 of NC_053036.3, read as the reverse complement.
TATGGCATTTGGAGTGATCTTTTCCCCTTTTCAAAATCTCTTCTTGCCATGACCTAAGTGGAAATCCCCTCCCAAAAGCCATTCCCCATCTTTGTGTCAAGATATACTTCAAATCCAGCAAGTTGAACCTCCCCATGATTTTTCTTCCATTTATTTCTTATCAAAAATATTTTCTGCCTTCTACTTTAGCTCTTGGAGATTTACAAAGGAACTACCATTTCTACTTTGAGTTTGGCCTCCAAACAAATTTCCCTGGCTAGTCCTTAGAGCCCTCAACCAAGATCCATGAAGATCCACTGGTCTCCAGTTCAAATATTTCAAATTGTACTTGCTGCAAGTTTGGACCATATTTGCCAAATTTGATGAGATTCATTTGTTTTCTCCTCCTAAAAATCTGAGAAAATTCAGGCAGCCTCTGGATGCATTGAGAGGTCACCTCACCAAGTCCCAGCTCCAGAAAAAAATTCTTCATGCCAAATCATTTCGTCGAACACCTGAAGGGCACTGTTACTGTCAAGTTCAGAAGTTCAAAGATACAGTTTCAGTGAGCCACTGTCGTTTTCTTCAGAACCCCTTCTCGATCTCGCCAGTAGCCGCGGTGGCGCCGTGCGCCCTGTGCTTCCTTCTTATCCCTGCGCCGCACGATCGCCTGGAAGCTTGCGGGCGTCGGTGACGAGCTGGTGGAGGTGCGCCACCCCGTGAGCGACGGCAGCAGCGCCCTTTGCGGCTGCCAGAGAGGCGCAGCGTTGGACGGCGCCGTCCAGCGCCGCCCAAGCCACCAGAGGCCACCGCGTGGCCATCCACTCACCCGTGCACGCTGCAGTCCGTCGTCGTGAACTGGTAGGTGCGGAGCGCGCTCCCTGCCGCCGCCGTGCCCGTACGGCCGTTCGATAGGGGACCTGCGTATTACACCAAGCCCGACCGAGGTTTAGCTACCACTACCTGCGAGACTGCGAGATGGCTGGCAGCAACTGCGAGACTCGGGTGTTTACTAATGTGCCTGAGGGGTTTGTCAAACTCCTCGTCTCCATCACCAAGCTCGCGATCGGGCCAGCGACTCGTCCGGAGTTCACGCTTTACCAGCACAAGCTCAGCGACGACGTGTCTATGCACCAGGCCATGGTGCAATTCAAGGGAGGGCGTTCTGCGTCTCGCCACTTCCGTTTTGTGGGAAGGGCCATGCCTACGGAGAGGCATGCCATACAGATGGCTGCCCGTGAGGCGATAGCTCGCCTTCGGGACATTCTTCCTTCGCTGAAGACTCATCGCTACCACTACCTCCCATGCCATGTGCCATATACTTGTCACTATGCATTCGCCTGCCATAGGGGAGAGCGAGATGAAGCTATCGAGATGCTTGTTGAGTATCTCAAAGCTCTGGAGGGAGCTTTCGACAACCTCGTGGACGATCTTGTGGCTGCCCGCATGGACTTAGTTCGGGGCTGTTCTGCCAACAGGAGGGAGCTTCTCCACATGGCACCGCCACTGACGTTCGTCTCGTCCTCAGCATCCTATTCACCTGCCATTTTGGCCACCGCTCGCCGTCTGCCTACCACTGAGGAGTTCGACCAGGTCATTGCTCCTACTCCAGTCAGAGCTGCACCGCCTGTCGCACCCGCGCCATCTCCTCAGCGCAGTGCTACGCGCCTGGAGCCTATTAGGGAGGAGGTGGAGGTTGAGTCTCCTGCACCGCTGGGTCTTACCCTCGGCAAGGGGAAGGACATCTTCACCATCTCCGACTGAGTGCGCCTAGTAGCCGCGCGATGTGCCTGCTTGTATGATATGTTTTATATGTACTTAAAGTTGTAGTAGTTGTGTGCGCATCATGTAGGTTTCCGGAGGAGTGTGCTAGCCTAAATAACATGTCAGGAGTGTGTACGCACATCCTGAGTGATGTATCGTATGTTTGCGTATCGCGTGTAAGATTTTGTGCTAAGCAGTCCTTCTCCGTGCGCAATCAAATATTTTCTTGAAAAATCTTGAGGTCTTTTAAATTTTTGCTTTTACAAAATTTTCCTTGTGCCACACAGTTCTTCTCATGAGTTTTGCAAAATAAAACCCCAGAGTGGAAAATGTCTCGTCCGTGGACTCGTTCCATGCCAAATCCACCCGAAGAAGTTTATGGAACACAGACAAGCAACAACTTCACACAGGGGCAGTCTAGTCAACAGGACAGTGAGGCAGCCTTATCTCAAGTATGCCGCCTTTTCGAACAAAGCCAACAGCACGTCATCAATATGGGGAATCACCGTGAGCCATACCAACCACACTCCAAGTTGTCTGAACTACAGAAGACACGCCCTCCAACGTTTGCTCACACTGATAGGCCACTTGAAGCCGATGATTGGCTTCGAGACATCGAAAGAAAGTTGATTATTGCTCAATGTTCTGATCATGAGAAGGTGCTTTATGCACCTCACTACCTCACTGGAGCAGCTGCAGCATGGTGGGAAAACTTCCTACACATGCATCCCAGTGAACACAACATCACCTGGGAAGAGTTTAAGGAAGGCTTTCGTGGGGCACACATCTCCAGGAGCATCATAAAAATCAAGAAAAGAGAATTTGATGACCTCAAGCAGAGAGGCATGACAGTGACGGAATACAACAGTCAGTTTACCCAGCTATCTCGTTACGCCTACGATGAGCATATGACTGAGAACAAAAGGATGGAAAAAAATTTGGACGGCCTGGCGCCAGCACTAAAATGCCAACTGGTCGTACACACTTTCCCAGATTTCAAGACCCTGGTTGACAAGGCCATTACGTTGGAGAATGAGCGCCGCAGTCTGGAGGATATTCGTAAGCGAAAAAGGGACAAGACGACTCTTGCTCGCAACAACCGAAGCAAGACTGATGTTCAGAGAAATGAAGCGAGAAAATCCACGACTACTGCTCTAAGGCCAACCACACAGTTTCATTCAAGGGACAAGGACTTTACATACCGTCCAGGGGTCACTTCCTATGCTTGTGGAGAGGAAGGGCACTATGCCAGACAGTGCCCAAAACCAAGGAACTCGGCCCCCAAGCCGAACAATGGTGGGAACAATCCAGCCCCCAAGCGTAACAATTTCAATCCCAACAACAATCACAGGAAGGGTCACCTGAACCATGTGACCAAGGAAGAAGCACAGAATGCCCCAGACATCGTACTCGGTACGTTCCCTGTCAACACAATACCTGCCACGGTTTTGTTTGATTCTGGAGCTTCTCACTCGTTCATTTCGAAGAGTTTTGTTTTGCAACATGGTTTTCCGATACTTCCTTTGGAAAAATCTATGATCATCAAGTCCCCCGGGAATAAGCAGATCACTCAGAGTTACTGCCAAGGAGTGATTATTGAATTCGAAGGACTAAGGTTTCAGGCTAATCTCATCGTGTTGGAAAATAAAGGACTGGATGTTATCCTAGGGATGGACTGGTTGACCACCAACAAGGGATTTATTGACTGTTTCAATCGGACTGTAATCCTCACTCACCATCTCGGCAAGACAATAAAGGTTACAGCTCAAGAGAGACCACGGTTACGACAACCAAAGTTGAATAAAGTGGACATTTTAGAATTGAGAAAAGTTCCAGTGGTGTGCGAGTTTCCCGACGTATTTCCTGAAGAACTACCAGGCATGCCACCAGACCGAGAGATAGAGTTCAGCATTGAACTAGCACCTGGCACCACCCCCATCTATAAGAAACCTTATAGAATGGCACCCTCGGAGTTGGTAGAATTGAAGAAGCAAATAAAGGAATTACTGGACAAAGGATTTATTCGGGCCAGCTCCTCACCATGGGGTTCACCAGTATTATTCGCCAAGAAAAAGGATGGGACACTGAGATTATGTATTGACTATCGAGCTCTCAATATGGTCACCATCAAAAACAAATATCCGATGCCACGGATAAATGATTTGTTTGACCAGCTCGCGCAAGCCAAGGTGTTCTCAAAAATTGATTTAAGATCGGGATATCATCAATTAAAAATACGGACAGAAGATATCCCTAAGACAGCATTCACCTCCAGATACGGATTATATGAGTTCACAGTAATGCCGTTTGGACTGACGAACGCCCCCGCATATTTCGTCCACCTCATGAACAAAGTGTTTATGAAATTTATGGACAAATTTGTTGTGGTGTTCATTGATGATATTCTGGTATACTCAAGGACACCAGAAGAACATGCTGAACATCTCAGAATTGTATTGGGAGAATTAAGGATACATCAATTGTACGCCAAACTTAGCAAGTGTGAATTTTGGCTAAGACAAGTTGGTTTTCTAGGCCATATATTGACCCAAGAAGGCGTGGCCGTAGACCCAGAAAAAGTCAAAGCCATACTTGACTGGAAACCACCAGCCAACGTAACTGATGTACGGAGTTTCCTAGGAATGGCTGGATATTACCGACGATTTATTGAAGGATTCTCCACTGTGGCAAAACCAATGACACAGTTGCTCAAGAAAGTCAAGAAATTTGTATGGACGGAAGCGTGCGAGAAAAGCTTCCAAGAACTCAAAAAGAAACTAACAACAGCACCGGTTTTGATTGTGCCAGACATACACAAGAGTTTTGAAGTGTATTGTGACGCATCCCGGAAGGGCCTCGGGTGCGTATTGATGCAGGACGGCAAAGTTGTCGCGTATGCTTCCAGGCAACTACGGAAGCATGAGGAAAATTATCCTACTCATGACTTGGAGCTAGCAGCAGTCATCCATGCACTCAAAGAGTGGAGGCACTTTCTGTTGGGAAATCGTTGTGAAATATATACGGATCATAAGAGCCTTAAGTATATTTTCACACAACCAGAGCTAAATTTACGACAACGACGCTGGTTGGAATTGGTCAAGGACTATGATGTCGGCATTCACTACCATCCAGGGAAAGCAAATGTAGTGGCAGATGCTCTTAGTCGGAACCCCAGCCCGGGCAACGACAGTCCACAGAACTTAAGGCCTGAGTTTCAGCAGGAGTTCGCTAGACTCAACATGGTGTTAGTCTCTGAGGGCAACGTATCAAATCTGGAGATACATCCCAGCCTAATGGAACAAATTAAGAAGGCTCAGCAGGGACATCCCAGCATCGAAGGTATAAAGAGAAAAATGAGCCTTGGCAAGGCTTCAGAGTTCGTCACAGACAATGAGGGAATATTATGGTACGGGGACAGACTTTGCGTACCAAACATTGAGGAACTCAAGCATCAAATCCTAACCGAAAGCCACACCGCCCCATACTCGATCCACCCTGGAGGAACCAAAATGTACAAAGACATTCAGGAAAGGTTTTGGTGGCACGGTATGAAAAGGGATATAGCCGCATTCATGGCTTGTTGCGATTCATGTCAGCGCATTAAAGCCGAGCATCAAAAGCCAGCAGGGCTGCTACAGCCAAACCGGATACCTGAGTGGAAATGGGATGAAATTGGAATGGACTTCATCGTCGGACTACCTCGATCACAACGCGGAAATGATGCCATATGGGTCATCACAGATAGGCTAACCAAGGTAGCACATTTCATTCCCGTGAAGACGACCTACTCCACTCAAAGGCTTGCTAAGCTTTATCTCTCCCGTATAATTTGTCTGCATGGAGTCCCAAAGACTATAATATCCGACCGAGGCACTCAATTTGTCTCTAAATTTTGGGATCACTTACAACAAGCTCTGGGCACTCAACTAGCATTCAGTACAGCGTACCACCCCCAGACTGATGGACAAACTGAACGCGTGAACCAAATCCTAGAGGGCATGCAGCGAGCCTGTGTTCTCACCTACGGATCCAGTTGGGAAGAAAGTTTGCCGTATGCCGAGTTCGCATACAACAACAGTTACCAAGCCAGCTTACAAATGGCACCTTTTGAAGCATTGTACGGACGGAGGTGTCGTACCCCACTAAATTGGTCAGAGACAGGTGACAGTCGTATCTTCGGCCCAGACATGCTCAAGGAAGCCGAGGAGAAAGTTAAACAAATCAGGGACAGACTCAAGACAGCTCAAAGCCGACAAAAGAGCTATTACGATCGAAAACATCGTGAGGTCAGCTTTGAACCCGGTGAATATGCATACCTACGAGTGTCTCCTATGAGGGGCCTGCAACGGTTCAAAATTAAAGGGAAGCTAGCCCCAAGATTTATTGGACCCTTCTGTATAGTTGCACGAAGAGGCACAGTAGCCTACCAGCTAGACCTACCCAAAGAGCTGTCAGACGTCCACGACGTGTTCCACGTCTCACAATTAAGGAAATGTGTGAGCAACCCGGAGAAGCATGTATCTCATGAGAGCATTGATGTGCAACCAGACCTCACCTACAGAGAGCGGCCAGTGAAGATATTGGAAGAGTCTGAAAGGAGGACCCGTCAGAAAACGATAAAAATTTTCAAGGTTCAGTGGAGCAATCACACCGAGGATGAAGCTACATGGGAAAGAGAAGATTTTCTTCAGGCGGAGTACCCACATCTATTTGAGGATCAGCTGAAATCTCGGGGACGAGATTTTTCCTAAGGGGGTAGGTGTTGTGACACCCAAAAATTTTATTTGGCTTTTTCAAAACTTTTATTTGATTTGAGGGATGTTATTTAAAATTTTCTTCTAAAGAACTCTCCCTCTCAAAAACTTACTTTTATGACAAGTGTTTTGTTTGGATTCACCCAAGACTTGATTTTTGGTCTTGGAGGTTTTTCCATCTTATGTGGACTCAACACCAAATGTTTTTCATTTGGGAATTTTTTTTTTTGAAAAATCTTTTAAATAGCCCTATGGCATTTGGAGTGATCTTTTCCCCTTTTCAAAATCTCCTCTTGCCATGACCTAAGTGGAAATCCCCTCCCAAAAGCCATTCCCCATCTTTGTGTCAAGATATACTTCAAATCCAGCAAGTTGAACCTCCCCATGATTTTTCTTCCATTTATTTCTTATCAAAAATATTTTCTGCCGTCTACTTTAGCTCATGGAGATTTACAAAGGAACTACCATTTCTACTTTGAGTTTGGCCTCCAAACAAATTTCCCTGGCTAGTCCTTAGAGCCCTCAACCAAGATCCATGAAGATCCACTTGTCTCCAGTTCAAATATTTCAAATTGTACTTGCTGCAAGTTTGGACCATATTTGCCAAATTTGATGAGATTCATTTGTTTTCTCCTCCTAAAAATCTGACAAAATTCAGGCAGCCTCTGGATGCATTGAGAGGTCACCTCACCAAGTCCCAGCTCCAGATTTTTTTTTCTTCATGCCAAATCATTTCGTCGAACACCTGAAGGGCACTGTTACTGTCAAGTTCAGAAGTTCAGAGATACAGTTTCAGTGAGCCACTGTCGTTTTCTTCAGAACCCCTTCTCGATGTCGCCAGTAGCCGCGGTGGGGCCGTGCGCCCTGTGCTTCCTTCTTATCCCTGCGCCGCACGATCGCCTGGAAGCTTGCAAGCGTCGGCGACGAGCTGGTGGAGGTGCGCCACCCCGTGAGCGACGGCAGCAGCGCCCTTTGCGGCTGCCAGAGAGGCGCAGCGTTGGACGGCGCCGTCCAGCGCCGCCCAAGCCACCAGAGGACACCGCATGGCCATCCACTCACCCGTGCACGCTTCAGTCCGTCGTCGTGAACTGGTAGGTGCAGAGCACGCTCCCTGCCGCCGCCGTGCCCGTACGGCCGTTCCGTCGGGGACCGGCGTATTACACCAAGCCCGACCGAGGTTTAGCGAAGGAATGGCACCAGTGATCCTCCACGGTGATGCCTAGCCACCTAAACCCCCTGCCCAACCTCTGCCTCGCCGTAATTGCTCGCCGGAGCTATCCCGTTCATGGCCACCCCCTCGGATCGCCTATAAAAGGAGGCCCCGAGCTCGAACTCGAACCCGCACCACCTCTGCACACCACCAGTACCACGCCAAGCCACTGGGCAGCCCCCGAGGGAGTCTTCTTCCCCAACTCCGGCCGCCTCGACCCGCTTCGGGACCCAGCTCGATTCACCCCCGTGCGTGCACCCCTACCTCTCAGCTCATGCCAGTAGTCTCCTAGTACATCCACTCTTCTGACTCGCGCATCAATTTGGAGTTTGCCGCACCCACCGGAGTACTCCACCATCGCCCGAACCACCGTCCGCCGGAGATAGTGTCGCCGTCGACGTGGTGCTCTCCGACAGCCAAGTCCACCACCCACCGACGCGGAAGAACAACCTGAACCTGTTGGTACCCTCCGATCTCTCTGCCTCGCCGTGGTTCAACGCCGGCGACCACCGCAACCTTCGGGCGCCGGCGAGCTCCGTTGGGAGTTTTGAACCTAACGGGTGGGACCCCCCCCCCCGTCAGCCTCTCTTCTTTCCCCCTCGAACCGTTTTCTGAAAGCGCCTTCGGGCAAAATGTGTTTTCTCCTTGGGCTAACGTATTTCCTACCGAACCGTTTTCTGGTTTTTCAAACAAGTCCCTGGTTCTTTTCTGTTTCATCACAGATCAGTCCTTGGACTAAAGATTCTTTTTCTGTCAGTCTTATATTTTTGTCTAGTTTTTTATAGTATTTATTTGGAAATTTTTTTGGAACAATTTTTATTCACGCAACGATTTTCACATTAGTATACGGTTTCGTTATACCGTAGGTTCCGGAGGAGGTGACGGAGCCGCGAACTTCGCCGAGCTAGACTCCGACTTCTCCGAACCAGGCAAGCATGTTTGAACCTTTGATATGATAGGTGTTTTGCATGTTTGCTTGAATGGTTTGTGCATGGCATATGAGCATCGGTGAGTATTACGTTGCATGCAAGGCAACTAACCGTGTGTTTCGAAGTTACTGTGATCTTTGATGAGAGATGACCGATCATGTGGTGACATGAAAGGTAGTGAGATGGTATTGTTGTAGCATGCCAGTCTTACGTCATCCGATAAACTCCGACGTTAACGTGGACTGAGCCACGTTACCGTTCTTCCCCTTTCGTACTGCCACATGTTTTCTGCAAGAATATGGTTTAGTAAGTTGCTAACCTCTTTCCTTGTACACACCAAATAGAGGGGCCGGGATGAGGGTTCCATGGCCCTGGATTAAAGCCAGTCATCCGGTCAGGGGGCATGGGTGTTTCCGGTTGGGACCGAGAGGGGGGCACCCCTTAGAGCGCGCGGTATAAATTTGATCCCATGCTACGCGAGGTTGTAGCCTCCCCGTCTCAAAGTTTTTCTTGAACGTTGCCGAGGGTGATTTCCTGGCATCGGAATGTCGAATGGGTGTGTACTGGTTAGATGTGTTTCTCCTAAAACACCGTAAACGGAACTAGTCCCTTGTGACTACTGAAATCCGTTGGCTGTGGTTAAATAGTACAGACTCTGCAGAGTCAAATCCTTCCGAGTCATCGCGTCCATGGTCAAGGACAATGGCCAACCTATCCATATCCATGTCAGTCCCTGTGTCAGTTTCCGTGGAAATCCCCGGTGAACAAGCTTGAGTGGTAAACCCGGTTGAACGTTATTCCTGTGGATGGACTAACCTTTTATTTGTCTCGTAGCTGAATATTCCCTTGAAATGATTTAAATTCATGAGCTACTGAATTATCAAGTTATGAAATATAAGCCCTTTATGTGATGTCGCTCAGACGTCCGTCTGTGGCACTCTTGTCTTTTATTTTCAATATAAGCCCTTTATGTGACGTCACCCAGACGTCCGACTGTGGCACTCTCGTTATTTACTTTTGATATAAGCCCTTTATGTGATGTCTCTCAGACGTCCGACTGTGGCACTTTTGTCATTTACTTTTGATATAAGCCCTTTACGTGATGTCGCTCAGACGTCCGACTGTGGCACGCACTGTCATTTATATTCCGTTATAAGCCCTTTATGTGGTGTCGCTTTGACGCCCGACTGCGGCATTGTTATTTCATTTGTATCCTTTCGAGGAGTCATTCAGACACTCGATTGGCCTTTAGTATTATTTTGGGATTTCGGGAGGACTACCGCCCGACTCCCCTTTTATTTTCCATGCACTACTATCTCATTGTCTGAGTACGCTTTATTAATCGGTTCATATGCATCATGTTTACATTTGTTATATCTTATGTCCGAACTGTCTTGCGAGTACTTTCATAGTACTCACCTGGCTTGTTGATTTGGCCAGATGTTGACGAAGGCGATCTCATGGATGAAGAGTTTGATAGTGAGTCCGACGCCTAGAGGAGTCCCAGTCAGTCCCGTGCGATCCTGGATATTGGTACTTGTATTTTATACGCTTCCGCCACCCACAATAAGAATCCTCGAGCCTCACTCCGACGCTCGAAGAGCTGTTAGATTCCGGTGTCATGTCACCCACTTCACTGTGATATACCCACCACCGCTTTTATTGTGAGTCAGTAGTTATGCCACCCTATCCGCCTTTATGTATTATCGGCGTGCTTGTTATAAATTGTTGGGCCTTCTCCGCTCAACCTTGTATTATATTTAGTACTCCTGGTTTTTCTTCTGTGATCAAGAAATTGTCTACCAGTGAGGAGGATTCTTCTCTTCTGGTCCGTAAAAGGGATCGGTTTCTCAATAAATATTTTTATTGGAAAACCGGTCGTGACAACAGGTGACCTCGGTGGAGTGTGCACCTAGTTCAGCAGTACCCGCGGCAGTGGTCGCTCAGGCAGCCTAGCTTGGCATCGAGGGTGGGGAGTCACGTGGGCTGGCGGCCCCCGGTTCCCCCACTTAGAGCAGCGCTTCACAGCAGAGGAGGAGCGCGGCGGCACCTTGCGCGACTAGTGGTGTTCCGCGCGCCAGTGGGGGTGCCGGGTCGGGGGGGGCGCGGGCAGGTGGCCCCCGCTTCTACCTCTCCCAAGGCGCCCCTGTGGGGGATGGCAGATGTAGCCACCCCTGTCTGCAGCCCTCGGTCGACACCGCTGGGTGCTTCGGGCCCCACGACGGTGCTGGCTGGTGGGGCTTCGCCGGTACGGCCGACGGCAGATGGCCGCAGCCTGGCTGGTTCAGCTCAGTTGAGCCCTATTGGGGGTTGGGCAGGAGGCCTTACCCCGAACGGGGCTATGCGGGACGAGATCATCGCTTTCAAAGGGATCCCAAATCCTGTGTCCGAAGGTCGACGAATGAGCTGCCGTCTCTAGGACCAGCCGGATGTTGATGCCATGCAGCTACGGTGCGCCGTGCGGGCGGCCAAGCTTCATGACATTGGGGTCACTATCGGTATGTCAGTCAACACTTCCAATTCTATTTTGCATTTTTCCGATGATGAGATCATACATAATGCAAATCAGTTGGGAGTGTCTTTAGGTAGTAATGGTACTGAAATTTCTAATTCTATCAGTGATATCCTTGATCTTGAAGTGGAGCGTGCCTTAGAAATGATTCGGAACTTATCGGCTGTAAAACCTATGAACGAATCGGATATAGATGTGTTGGGGGTTAGGGTACTTGATAGCTTTTGTGCGGATATTGCACCCTCACATCCCGAGACTGAGGAGGATGAGTGTTATATATCCCAAGGGGTTCAAATCTTGATGATACTCAGGCGGTTAGGTCCACTGAGATCGGTTGTGAGGACCGGGTGGAGGAGCAAAACAAGCCTAAGCGCAAGTGGAAACGAAAGATTTATCCGGCTTCGGTTGTGCGCAGAAGTGCCAGGATCCGGACTACTAAAAAATTTCATGATGAAATATGAAAGGAATCTTTTGGAATAGCGGAGGTCTTACGGACTTGGCTAAAAGAAGGTTTCTAGAGGATGCTTCTATAGAATACAAGTTGGATTTTATCGCCCTCTCTGAAACTGGAAGGGACAATTTTACCCCTCGGTTTCTTAGCACTTTATCGGGAGGAGTTGATTTCGATTGGCATTGCTTACCCCCAAGAGGAAGATCTGGTGGGATTTTATTTGGGGTTAAGTGCGACACTTTGGAAGTCCGGAATGTGGTTATGGGTGATTTTGCGGTTAAGTTTCGGGTCAAATCGGAGGTCGATGGTTTTCAATGGGCACTAGACGCGGTGTATGGCGCCGCACAGCCTGAACTCAAACCAGATTTTTTTTGGCAGACTTAGTTTGTATTTGCGGTAGCGAGCAACTCCCAATTCTGGTTGGGGGCGATTTTAACATTATTCGAAGATGGGAGAAATAAACAATGATAATTTTGACGGCAAATGGTCATTTATGTTTAATACAATCATTGAAAGCATGGATCTTAGAGAGATCGATATTTCCGGTAGAAAATTCACTTGGGCCAATACATTACCAAGTCCTACGTTTGAGAAGTTGGATCGGGTACTCGCCAGCGTCGAATGGGAGCAGAAGTTTCCTCTGGTGACGGTCCAAGCGTTGTCATGCGCGATCTCCGATCATACCCCATTGCTTGTTGACTCTGGAGAGGCAACTCATGTGGGAAACAAAAACACTTTTTCTTTCAAATTAGCATGGTTTGAAAGAGAAGGGTTCTTGGATCTGATAGCACGGTGATGACCCACAAGTATAGGGGATCAATTGTAGCTCTTTTTGATAAGTAAGAGTGTCGAACCCAACGAGGAGCAGAAGGAAATGACAAGTGGTTTTCAGCAAGGTAATGTCTGTAAGTGCTGAAATCGTAAGTAGCAGAGTAGTTTGATAGCAAGATAATTTGTAATGAGCAAGTAATGATAGTAGTAGAAAAAGTGCAGCAAGGTAGCCGAATCCTTTTGAGGCAAAGTACAGGCCAAAATGGTCTTTTATGATAAGCAAAACGTTCTTGAGGGTACACGGGAATTTCATCTAGTCACTTTCATCATGTTGGTTCGATTTGTGTTCGCTACTTTGATAATTTGATATGTGGGTGGAATGGTGCTTAGGTGTTGTTCTTACTTGAACAGACGTCCTACTTATGATTAACCCTCCCGCAAGCATCCACAACTACGATAAAAGTATTAAGAATAAATTCTAACCATAGCATTAAACTTTTGGATCCAATCGGTCCCTTACGGAATAGCGCATAAACTGGGGTTTAAGCTTCTGTCACTCTCGCAGCCCATCATCTAATTGCTACTCCACAATGCATTCCCTTAGGCCCAAATACGGTGAAGTGTCATGTAGTCGACGTTCACATGACACCACTAAGGGAATCACAACATACATACTATAAAAATATCGAACACATATCAAGTTCACATGATTACTTGCAACATGATTTCTCCCGTGACCTCAAGAACAAAAGTAACTACTCACAAATGATAATCACGCTCAAGATCAGAGGGGTATTAAATTGCATATTGGATCTGACATATAACCTTCCACCAAATAAACCATATAGTAATCAACTACAAGGTGTAATCAACACTACTAGTCACCCACAAGCACCAATCTATAGTTCCGGTAACAAGATTGAACACAAAATATGAACTAGGGTTTTAGATGAGTTGGTGTTGTTGAAGATGTTGATGAAGATAGCCCTCCCCAAGATGGGAGAGTTGTTGGTGATGATGATGACAATGATTTCCCCTCTGGGAGGGAAGTTCCCCCGGCAGAATCGCTCCGTCGGAGGGCAAAAGTGCTCCTGCTCAAGTTCCGCCTTGAGACGGTGGTGTCGTGGTTCTAAGATTGACAGTAGAATGAGGGGTAGGTATGAGGAGGCAAGATCCTAGCTATGGTGAAGTTGTACACACAAATTTACAAGTTCAGGCCCTTCAAAGTGGAAGTAACAACCCTACATCTCGGTGCTCGGGAGCTCGGTCGATTGGATTATATGTGTGGAGTTACAGGGGGTGCGAACCCTTGTGCCTGAGGAGGGGGGTGGCTTATATAGAGTTTGCCAGACCCCTCCGGCCCTCAGTTACATAGGGTTCAATGTACATAAAGGTAGGAACGTTACTGGTAACGCGAGCATTAAAGTTACATAAATGACCATTAAGACTACGGAGTGAACGCCTGACCGTTGTCATTCAGAGTGACTTTAGACCTTCTGATCTCCGAGTGGATTCTGGTATGGTCGAATGGAATTGGGATATCCGAGTGAACACTCAGTCGAGTGGGTTGAGTCCTGTGGTGATTCCAGTCGGTAGAATCTACTGTCCTTTGGATGTCTTTGATTGCAGGGCAGTGACTTTGGGTAGGGTACATAGATCAGGTCTATTGCCCTACCCTAGGTACATGTTGTCATCATTAGCCCCCGAATGGGTCTGGGTCCGAGTGTAATTGAAGTTGAAGGTGGTTCCGACTCAACTTTCCTGCTTCAGAAGCAATTGACTTAGATTGGCGAACCACGCAAAAAGTTTCAACTTTATTTTCAGTCGCCTTGAGCCATTCAGAAGTTGTCGAGTGATCTTTCGTCAATAAGCTTCGAGTGTTTTGATATGGTATAAAATCTTCGGCCTGACAGATTGCCCTGCTGCTCCCGAATCTTGCGGGATTCGAAATTTTGGGAAGCGCGCGGGACGGAGGAGGCCGCAGTAATCGGAGTGGATTAGGCAGGGACGCCTCAATCTCCGCGCCACCTTTTTTGCCATGTTCTGCGCGTGCGACTGTTGCGGGATTTGACAGGATTACCTGGGCCCACAAGTCGGCCACTCAGGAAAAGGCCTTATATAAAACGTCGTGGCTGGGGTTTTCTGTACAGTGCGCCCCAATCTCTCCCTTTCTCCTCTGTTTCTCCAACGCTTCCACCTCCGCTCTCGGCGCTGCTGTCCTGCTTGAGCTCCATCCGCCGCAATGGGGAAGGAGAAGACGGTGGCCTTGGAGCGCGCGAAGAAGGCGACGACGAAGGCGAAGGGGAAGAAGACCAGCCGGGGTGGATCTTCGTCAAGATCTGGCCTGCCGCCCGGCTGGATTTAGGGCGACTGGATCCGGTCGACGATCCAACGGGAGGATGTGGAGGATTTGGTCGAGGGGGGATTGATCGCCCACGGGTCTTGGCGGCTTCCGGAGGACGAAAATGAGCCGCGGCCGCAGGAGGGTGAGTGCGTCCTCCTCGCTACTCACGTCGACCGTGGTTTTTCTCTGCCTGCCCATCCTTTCTTCCGAGGCTTTTTGAACTTCTTCGGAGCTCAACTTCACCACTTTTCCCCCAACACCATCACGTACCTTGCCGCATATGTGTCCATGTGTGAGAATTTCCTGGGGTGTCGACCGCACTAGGGTCTCTTCAAACACATTTTCACCTGTCGTTCTCAGTCGGTCAAGAAGGCCAACCCGAGTGATGAGAGGACGCACGTGATTCAGATGTGCGGGCGTCTGGGGATCCAAATGAGGAGTAAGAGCACCTTCCCAGCCATGATTCTTCCCGAGTCAGTCAAAGGGTGGCAGTCGACCTGGTTCTACTGCAAGGACCAGCCGACTCATGGTCAGTCGACTGGACTTCCCCCCTTTTCCATGGCTCAAGTTGAAAAGCCCTCTTCCTTGAAAGTGACTCCGGCGGAGAAAGCGGAGGTGAAGACTTTGGTTGAGCGAGTGGTCCAGCTTGTCCGTGACGGCATGACTGGCATGGATCTGTTAGAGGTCTTCCTCAGTCGACGCATCCAGTCACTTCAAGCCCGTGATCATCCGATGTGGCTGTAGTCGGGCATTGACGACTCCACTCGGATTCACCCGGAAGAAGTTGACGAGGGTACGGTGGCGCAATGGCTGCAGGGCATCACCGGCAATAAGGATAACCCCAGAGGGTCCAGGAGGATTCCTCCACTCGACAACTCTTATGAACCAGACAAGGTCCGACTTTGAATTTCCGAGTGTCTTCTTGATGTATCGTGTAATTGTTCTTGTCAACTGACTGTTATCTGTTCAACTTGTTGTCTTGCAGGTCTTCACTGAGATGTATTCAATGCCCAACGGAGAGAAGGTGCAGGAGCAGGAGGGAGAGGTGAGCGGAGAGGAAAGCGCCGACTGGCAGTCTGACGGTGGGGAGGAGGAGGAGAGTGACGACCCGAGCGATGGTGAAGAGGTCGATTCTCCTCCTCGCACGAAAAGGTGATCCAGGCATACCCATGACCTAGCCAGCATCCAAGGGAAAGCAACTGCGCAGACTGGTTAGTCTTCAAAGCGCACTCGGACGGCTTCGCCTGTGCCGACTGAGAAGGCTCCAAAGCAGCTCAAAGTTGTGCCGCAAAAACCTCGGAAGGCCTTGCCCAAGATCAAACTAGTTGTACCTATTGCTTCTGGGTAATCCTCGAATTTGACTTCTCAGTTTGACACGACTTGCTCTTTGGTCCACTCATTTATCTGTTCTGACCGAATGGTTTTTGAATCTGCAGTGCCACTACTTCTGGGACTTCTGCTTACAGAAATGATGACGAGGAAATGGAAGACGCAGTCACTTCTAATCCGGGTATGACTCTTACAATTTGGTTTTACTTTCTCAGCCATTTTGTTGGTTGACTAAACTCTAGCGATAGATTCTTTTGTAGCTCCTCCCAATGTCATTGACCTTCCAGACGACGACGAGGATGTGCCGCTGAGGCCCATGGGAAGGAGGAGCAGGAAAACATCAACTGGTAAGACGCCTCAGTCGACGCCAGTGACGGAACCGGTTGTAACGCCCGGATAATCATGCTACAGTAATCCCACGCTAATGGTGCCACATCACCACAGTTGCTGTTGCTAATCTACCGTTTGGTCCAACCGTTTCAAAATTCAAATTTAAATTAATGTCGACAATAAAAGTTTTTCAAAATTTAAAACAAAAATGTTCGGGAGATGCCAAATAAGGCATAGTTAATTATGGTGAAGTAAACACATTTTTAGAGAATGCCTAAATATTTTAAATTGAAATAAAACAGAAAAGAAAATAAATAAAAGAAAGAAAATGCAAAAGAGAAAGCAAACAAAAAAAAGGAGAAACCCCCACTGGACCCTGGCCCAACTAGGCCAACCCCCAGGCCCAGCCGGCCGGCCCACCGACGCCCCACTCCCCTTATCCACTCCTCCCCCCACCCCCACAGTACCCACCGACACCTCCTCCCACTCCCACGAAAATATCCCCCTCCTCTGCCTCGCCCGATCTGGATCGAGGAGGAGGCCATCGCCGTCGCGCTCGACCCCGCCGCCGCCTGGACGTCGCCGGAGCACTCCCCCGCCGGCCTGCTTCCCCCTCCTCCCCTGCGTGCGTCGTCCCCGTCCCCCCACCCCGAGCCCCGCTGCCCAGACCCTACGCCCGCGGTGAGGCCCTCGGCCGTGCTCGTCCCCTCCCCTGCATCGCCGCGCTCCCCGCGTTCGGCACGCGCCCGGGCCGCGCGTCGCCCCGCCCGGCGTGCCTACACACGCGTCGTGGCCGCGCCCTCTCCCCCGTGAGCAGCGCCCCTCCTCTCTCTCCCTCGCCCCCGCGCTCACCGTGGCACTCGCGCCCGTGGCCGCGCCCTCTCCCCCGTGAGCAGCGCCCCTCCTCTCTCCCTCGCCCCCGCGCTCACCGTGGCCCTCGCGCCCGTTGGCCGCGCCTGGGCTCGCCCCTGGTCACGCCCGCGACCGCGCTCACCGCGCCCCGCGACCACCGCCCCGCTCTCCGGCTCCCGACGCTTCTCCACCTCGGCCATGGCCTCGCCCTCCCCCGTCTCTCCCTCTGTCCCGTGGCCACGCCACCGCGCCTGCCCCTCCGCGCCACTACGACCGCACCGGCGCCACCCCTCGCCTCCACCCGCCGTGGCCCCTGGCCGCGCCGGCGAGCCCCGCCATCGGTGCCCTGGCGTCCTCGTCCCGCCCTGCGGACGAGCGCTCGCTCGGGTGCGCCCGCACCCGTGGACCAAACACGCTGTGCCCCCTGGGCCACTGCCCGGTGGGCCTCGCCCCCCCTGGGCCACTGCCAGGTGGGCCTCGCCCCCCCTGAGCCACTGCCCCCGGGCGCGAACCCTCGTGGCCCTATGACATATGGGGCCCAGCCCATAGAATGAAAAGAAAAAAAATGAAATGATTATAATAATAATAATAATAATAAACTAATTAATAAAAGTTAATAAATAAAATAAAAATAAAAATAAAATTAATAATAAAACAAATAAAAAAATAAATTTAATTAATTAATTAATTAATTAAGTTAATTAATCCTGTTTAAATTAACCTAATTAGTTAATTAATTTAACTAAACAGTAGTTAATTAGCTAACAGCCCCTGACAGGTGGGACCCACCTGTCAGGTTGACCAGGTCAACGGTCAACGTTGACTGCTGACGTCAGCATGACCTCATGCTGATGTCATAAATCCAAATTTCTAATTAAATTAAATAATTAATTAAATTCTAGAAATTAATAAAATCTTTAGAAAATCATATCTTTTAATCCGTACCTCGGATTAAAATATTTTCAACATGAAAGTTGCTCAGAACGACGAGACGAATCCGGATACGCAGCCCGTTCGTCCACCACACATCCCTAACCTATTGAACTCGCAAATTTCCCCCTCCGGTCCGTCTATCCGAAAACGCAAAACATCGGGAATACTTTCCCGGATGTTCCCCCCCTTCGCCGGTACCACCTACTGTCGCGTTAGGACACACCTCGCACTGCTCATTGTCATGTCACGCATCGTCATGTTTATGTTTGCATTGTATTTACTGTTTCTTCCCCCTCTTCTCTCCGGTAGATTACGAGACCGACACTGCTGCTGCCCAGTTCGACTACGGAGTTGACGACCCCTCCTACTTGCCAGAGCAACCTGGCAAGCCCCCCCCCTTGATCACCATATATCGCCTATTCTTCTCTATACTGCTTGCATTAGAGTAGTGTAGCATGTTACTGCTTTCCGATATCCTATCCTGATGCATAGCCTATCCTTGCTACTACTGTTGTTACCTTTACATGCAATCCTACATGCTTAGTATAGGATGCTAGTTTTCCATCAGTGGCCCTACATTCTTGTCCGTCTGCTGTGCTATACTATCGGGCCGTGATCACCTGGGCGGTGATCACGGGTATATATTTATATACTATATACATGACACATGTGATGACTAAAGTCGGGTCGGCTCGTAGGAGTACCCGCAAGTGGATCTTTGTGGTGGAGCGACAGGGCAGGTTGAGACCACCTAGGCGAGAGGTGGGTCTGGCCCTGGTCAGCGTTCGCGGATACTTAACACGCTTAACGAGATCTTGGTATTTGATCTGAGTCTGGCCATTTGGTCTATACGCACTAGCCATCTACGTGGGAGTAGTTATGGGTATCCCGGCGTCGTGGTATCAGCCGAAGCCTCCGTGACGTCAGCGACTGAGTGGCGCGCACCGGATTGGACTGGAACGCCACTAGGCTAGGTCTGCTTCCGGCCGCGTACGCAACGTGCAGGTGTGCATAGGGCGATGGGCCCAGACCCCTGCGCGCATAGGGTTAAACCGGCGTGCTGACCTCTCTGTTGTGCTTAGGTGGGGCTGCGACGTGTTGATCTTACGAGGCCGGGCATGACCCAGGAAAGTGTGTCCGGCCAAATGGGATCGAGCGTGTTGGGTTATGTGGTGCACCCCTGCAGGGAAGTTTATCTATTCGAATAGCCGTGTCCCTCGGTAAAAGGACGACCCGGAGTTGTACCTTGACCTTATGACAACTAGAACTGGATACTGAATAAAATACACCCTTCCAAGTGCCAGATACAACCCGGTGATCGCTCTCTAACAGGGCGACGAGGAGGGGATCGCCGGGTAGGATTATTCTATGCGATGCTACTTGGAGGACTTCAATCTACTCTCTTCTACATGCTGCAAGATGGAGATGGCCAGAAGCGTAGTCTTCGACAGGACTAGCTATCCCCCTCTTATTCTGGCATTCTGTAGTTCAGTCCACTGATATGTCCCTTTACACATATACCCATGCATATGTAGTGTAGCTCCTTGCTTGCGAGTACTTTGGATGAGTACTCACGGTTGCTTCTCTCCCTCTTTTCCCCCTTTTCCTTTCTATCTGGTTGTCACAACCAGATGCTGGAGTCCAGGAGCCAGACGCCACCGTCGACGACGACACCTACGACACTGGAGGTTCCTACTACTACGTGCAGCCCGCTGACGACGACCAGGAGTAGTTAGGAGGATCCCAGGCAGGAGGCCTGCGCCTCGTTCGATCTGTATCCCAGTTTGTGCTAGCCTTCTTAAGGCAAACTTGTTTAACTTATGTCTGTACTCAGATATTGTTGCTTCCGCTGACTCGTCTGTGATCGAGCACTTGTATTCGAGCCCTCGAGGCCCCTGGCTTGTATTATGATGCTTGTATGACTTATTTATGTTTTAGAGTTGTGTTGTGATATCTTCCCGTGAGTCCCTGATCTTGATCGTACACATTTGCGTGCATGATTAGTGTACGGTCAAATCGGGGGCGTCACAAGTTGGTATCAGAGCCGACTGCCTGTAGGAATCCCCCTTTCCACACTCCTTGGCCGAAGTCGAGTCTAGACATTACAAAAACTTTTACTAACATGGCTGTGTGTCTTACGGGCCCACGTCGCCATTGGGTGGTACTAGGATCTTTTACTCCTCGACCTTTACTCTGGGACTCTGAACTCTCTTCTACTCGGGTTAAACGAATTTACTAACTCTAACACTAGGATCCCGTGACCGCATTCACCCCAAAGTTGGATAAGCCATAGTTGTTTCTTAGAATAGTATTTTGAACAATTCACACACTGTCATTTGACTCCTTTGAAACGTCTTTGCTTTCAGATGGAACCCACGAGGCAGGTCGTGCGTCACACGACGCCCATTGGTGCCTCGGGATCACCGGCTGTGCTAGCTGAGATGATGACCTATCTGGGTTATCGCTGGCACCCTGAGTACACCGTCTACGAGGAGTACCAGGACTTTAACCAGGAGTAGTACCGTGCCATCGTCCACCTCTACTCGCGGGAGTATGACTCCACTACTGTGCTGCACACCGCACATGGTGTTGGTGTGACCATCGATATGGCTATCCACGATGCTGCCTATGCTGCTCTGACACGTCTTCGTGGAGAGTATCGGGAGTTGGACACCTCCCCTTTCAGGCACATTGCTATCGCATCTGATGTTGGTGCGGAGGGATACTATACTGCTGCCTACTCCACTGTCACCCGAGAGCCCTTCTACCATCAGAACCTGGTTCTGCATGCTGATGGGCTGGATCGAGCTAACCGAGCTCTTTGCCATGAGATGTACACCACCCGTCAGCACCTTTACCGTGCTCTGACGCTGCTGCACCCCCTTGTCCGATCTGGACAGCTACCGCGTACTGCGATCTACCCAGCAAGGACCGTGATGCCCCACGGTGTCGGTTGGCCAGAGGTGGGAGGCTACTCTCCCGCACTTGGTCCTCTTCTGCCACCTGAGCGTCGGGCTCTACACCTGAGTATCCGTGGCCCCCAGTCTGCTGATGTGGAGGGCTATCCGTTGCCTCACTACCAGCTGTCGGGCTACGATTACCTCCACAATACCTCTTGGGACTGATGTAGGTTTGCTTGTAGTGTTAGATGCATTCGCCGCGAGCTTGTGTGCCGCCTATGTTGTCTTAGTCTGTGTACTGAACTCTGTGTACTGAACTCTATGCATGACCCCTTTTGTAAGTTATGCCGACTACTATGTAGTAGCTATCGTGCTCCTTTCATTATGCATGTTTCATCATGAATGATCCTTGTCTTTGCAAATTTCTCAATGCTGAACCCGTGTTATATA
Organism: Aegilops tauschii subsp. strangulata; assembly: GCF_002575655.3. NCBI lineage: Eukaryota > Viridiplantae > Streptophyta > Magnoliopsida > Poales > Poaceae > Aegilops > Aegilops tauschii. Next base: position 388,579,510 of record NC_053036.3, on the reverse strand, counting down.
TTAGCAGGATGGTTAGACCAGGTGGTCGTGGTAGTGGTGGCAATGCCCCACCACCACCTGAGTACATGGCTGGTATGATCCAACAGTTCGAACTGAATCGCCAATTCATGGAAAATATGATGGCTCAGTTTCCTCGCCCCAATATGGACCAGCAACCAACCCCAGTAACTCTGCAGGAATTCATGCGCCTCAATCTGTAACATCCCAAATTTTCAATTTGGTATGTTATACATAGATCATCATTGCATATCATATTTTATTGCATTTTGACAAATCCTCGATAAATCCTAAGCAACTCAAGGACCCTCGGAGAGAGTTGGGGATTTTCTCGAATTTTCATATTTGATTTTCGTCAAATAATAAAACGAGGATTTTGGTTTTAATTATTTTCTCTTCGAAAAAATATTTCATTTTAAAAATAAACGAGAGGAGAAAATATGACTTCTCCAAAACAATTGAAATATTGGAGGAAAAATGTTAAAATCATTTATTGGAATTATTTGGATTTTATTTGCAATTTTAATTGCATGTTTTCAAAAAATTATTTTTGTGTCAAAAAAATGTTCACCCTATTCTAGATTTTCTAACTAGACGGGAAAAATTTATTTTATCTTTTTTGGACTTTTATTTATTTTTCTACGAATTTTCCGCGGAACGTATTTAAAAAAAAACTGCGCGCCGCCCGACTGGGCCGAGGCCCAGCCGAGCCGCCGGCCCGCCCGCGCCTTCTCCTTCCCCAGTACGCCGCCGCCGCCGCGTGCCCGGCTCGGACTCCGCTGGAGCCGTGCCTTGCCCCCTCCCCCACGTCTCCAGCACCCCCCTCTCATAAATAGCCGCCGCCCCGCCCCCTCGTCTCATCCCGCCGCCGCCCGCACCTGCCCCGCCCCGAGCCGCCGCCGCCGGAGCCGAAGCCCGTGCCGCCGCCGCTCGCCGTTTGCCGCCCCTCGCCGCCCCCTCGCCCTCCCCCGAGCACCCCGCACCCCGCCGCCCTCGCCGACCCCGCCGGAGCCCCGAGCCGCCCCGCCGGAGCTCGTCCCGACGAGGTACCTCGCCGCCGTTCGGTTGCCGGTTTTGTTTTTTTTTTTTAAAAACCGTTCGTTTAAAAAAAACCCTAGATCGATTTTTTTTCGGTTTTGTTATTTTGTGAGCGTTCACCGACTCGTTCGTTTTAACGAACGCGTTCGTCGGATTTTCTCTGTTAACGAACGTCCGTTCTTTAACCGTTCGTCCGTTTTTCTTTTTCGTCGGATTTTTTCGCGATTATCTCAGATTCGATTTCTGATCGAATCTTCGTTTTTGTTTAACTTTTCGCTCGTTTATCGGAATCAGGCGATTCAAGCGCCTAGAGTTTCGTCTCGAAATTCTCTTTCCGTTTAACCTACTCAAACAAGTTTTTGCTACTGTAAAATTTGACCTAGATCCAGATTAGTAAACGAGGCTTGTTTCTTTCGCCGTTTGACTTTCGTTGCTTCGTTCGAGTTGATTCTTTTTGCAAACCAGAGTTCTTAAGTTGAACTTTCTGGTTGGATCTTTCATTCGAGTTTTACCTGTGCATTAGATGAGTACTGATTGTCTGCTTGTTTGTTGCGATAGAGTACCCGGAGTGTGCCGCTCGTTACTTCGAATCGCTAGGTTTCGCGGATCATCAGCAAGGCAAGTAACACTTTGATCATACTTTCCATACCCAGTTTTATTGCATTAGATCTTTTCCTCAAACAATTGCATGGTTAGGATCTAATTAAATTGTGGGGTTCTGGGAAGTAGTTGAAGTAGTACCTATTACCTGTTTTCTTATCAAACCCTTGGGAGTTACTTCTACGTTGCTATTATACTGCCATGCTATGCTCGTAGACGTGGATTGGGTTTGAGAGATATTCATGACAGATGTGAGATGGTTAATAATGGTTTACCTAAGGTGGCAACTAAAACTCACATCTGGGTGGATTGAGGCACCTGGAGAATCCAGTGTTGTCTGTATGTATAAGACTGCCACCCAGGCTCAAAGGGATCATAAGATTATTCATGCTAGAAACTTCCGTGTGCAGCCACAAGCTATTATGGGCTCTAGCATAGTTGAGTAAGTTGTGGGAAACCTTTCCATGATGGGCTAGCAGATGTAGGGGATTGTAGGTGTACCGGCCTATCTATCGGTTAAGGGGACCTCTTCGGAAAGACTGTGTCTCGGTCATCCGTTTCTCAAACATCATGCAGTGCGAGAATCAAGCGGAGGCGATCGAGTCTTGTGGGGAAAATTGCGCAAACCTCTGCAGAGTGTACAAACTAATCATGGTTAGCCGTGTCCCCGGTTATGGACAACTTGAGTATCTAGTACCTGGATTATCATTTGAATCTCATCACCGTGTTACTTCTAATTAATTTTGTTGGGTTAATGATGATTTTTAATTGGGATTGAGATGCTGTCAACCATCTCAATGTTTCACAACCACCATGATAGTTAAATAAAATTTATTCCTTTGAAGTAGGGAAAAATTGGCTTTTCGCAAAACTGTAACCATAGAGCTTTCCACCAGCCATATATGCATGTAGTATAGCATTATCATTGTTCATTATTTCTCTATGTGTTACTTTGCCAGCATATTCTATGTGCTGACCCGTTTTCGGGCTGCTACGTTTCATGTTGCAGACTTTTCAGACGATGAGTAAGGTGCCTTAGGTCGTGGTCTTATACTCAGTGATGCCGCTGGAGTTGATGGACTCACTTATCTTCCAAGTCTTCCGCTGTTATCGTTTTTAGATGGTCTTAAGCCATATTTATCATACTTATTCTCTTTGGAGATATTCGATGTAATAAGTGTGTGATTGCTACTCTGTTGTAAATCCTCCATTTGTACTGTGCGTGTCAGCATTACTGATCCAGGGATGACACTGGTGCACAGCAGCACAGACCATTTGAGGTCTGGTCGCTACACAATCCAACTGTGTACCGCAGCTCAACTCAGCCTCTGGATGCTGATGACTGGCTCCGTGACATCACCTATGAGATGGAGTCTGCCAATGTAGCCCCTGCCAGCTACGTCAACTTTGCTTCCTTTTTTCTGAAGGGACCCGCAGCTCAATGGTGGGACAGCCACAGGCGTACTCTGCCAGCTGGAACAATCATCACCTGGCCAGACTTCCAAGCTGCTTTCCGTGCCCGCTTCATTCCTCACGGAGTCATGGACCGGAAGAAGCGTGAGTTCCGCAACCTCACCCAAGGCAACAAAACTGTTGAAGCTTATCAGCGGGAGTTTCTGGACTTGTCTCGCTATGCTGAGGAGGACATTGCAACTGATGCACGCAGACAGGAGAAGTTCCGTGATGGCCTTCAAGCTGACATCAAGCTCGCACTTCTAGTGCATGACTTTGCTGATTTCGCCACCTTGGTGAAATGGGCCATCAATGTCGAAACTGGTCTGCAGGAATACCAGAGCTCTCACAGGCGCAACCGTGACACGGGCTCATCTTCGGGCTCGCCCTCACAGAAGCGTAAGATATGGATCCCGAACAGCATGTATCGTCCAAATGCATCTGCCCCAAGGCAGACCTATGCTGCACCTCGTCTGCCTCCACCACCATCTAGGCAGTCAAGACTTCCAACTCCACCATCCCAAGCCCCTGTTCCCACTCCCAATAATGGCTTGTGCTTCAGGTGTGGTCAACCAGGACACCGTGCTAGAGAATGCAACCAGAACCAGAATCAACTGGCCCTCCCAGTAACTGGCCATGGTAACAACCAGCCCCGCAACAACAATGCTAAGTCTTATGGTCGTGCTCATGCCAACCACGTTGATCTCAACGAAGCTCAAGACCAGCCTGCTACTGTGATGGGTACACTCCTCGTAAATTCAGTACCAGCATCCGTTTTATTTGATACAGGTGCATCGCATTCATTCATGTCAGAAGATTTTGCATACAAGCACGACGTTAAATGTGAGGAGATGAACACCTCGGTATTGGTCAAAACCCCCGTGGGACAGTGTCAAACCTCCCTGGTTGGCAGCGATGTCCCCGTGGAAATCGAAGGGCTGGAATTCTATGCCTCCCCCATTATCCTGAAGTCGTCTAACATCGACCTCATTTTGGGGATGGATTGGTTGAAAGCGCATACTGCTTCTATAGTTTGCGCCACTAAGACCGTCCATCTACTTCACCCTTCAGATGAAATAGTTACTTACCAAGCTCATCTGGTGCAAAATGCCGAGGCTAGGCTCTATGCATTGAATGCATTGAACGCTGCACCACTCGAGGGCATTGAAAACATTCCCGTCGTGCGTGAATTCCTTGACGTCTTTCCTGAAGAACTTCCAGGGATTCCCCCTGCTAGAGCTGTCGAATTCATCATCGACTTGAAACCAGGCACCACTCCTATAGCCAAGCGACCCTACAAAATGCCGCCGCATGAACTCCTTGAGCTTAAGGAGGAAATCGACAAATTTCTTCGCAAAGGATTCATTCGCCCAAGTTGCTCTCCTTGGGGAGCACCTTCTCTCTTTGTCAAGAAGAAGGATGGGACAAACCGATTAGTTCATGACTACCGTCCTATAAACCAAGCTACCATTTAGAATAAATACCCTCTTCCTCGGATCAATGATCTGTATGATCAACTGGCGGGTTCGTCAGTGTTCTCTAAGCTCGACTTGAGGTTGGGTTACCACCAGATCCGTGTTCGCGAAGAGGATATCCCAAAGACCGCCTTCGTGACTCGCTATGGTTCATACGAGTACACCGTCATGTCTTTCGGCTTAACCAATGCTCCCGCCACCTTCTCTCGTCTGATGAACTATATATTCATGGATTACCTCGACAAGTTCGTCGTGGTATTTTCCAAGAACGAATAAGAACATGTTGAACATCTTCGACTTGTGCTGGAAAAGCTACGAGAGCATCAACTATATGCCAAGTTCTCCAAATGTGAATTCTGGCTACCGGAAGTAACCTATCTTGGGCATGTCATCTCTAAGGATGGTATTGCTGTCAACCCTGAACGAGTCCAGGCTATCCTTGATTGGACTCCTCCCAAGAACGTTAAGCAAGTCAGAAGTTTTCTCGGCCTCGCCAGCTATTGTCGTCGATTCGTCGAGAACTTCTCCAAGATCGCCAGGCCTCTGACTAACCTGTTGCATAAGGGCGTCAAGTTCCAATGGACAGACAAATGTCAAGAAAGTTTCCAGGCACTCAAAGACAAGTTGACTTCTGCCCCAGTTCTAGCTCCACCTGATACTAAGAAGGACTTCGTCATTTACTGCGACGCTTCCCGTCAAGGATTAGGCTGTGTCCTAATGCAAGACCGCAAAGTGATTGCTTATGCCTCTCGGCAATTGCGCCCTCACGAAGAGAACTACCCAGTTCACAACCTCGAACTTGCTGCTGTCATTCATGCGCTGAAGCACTGGCGACATTACCTTCTCGGTAATCGTTGCGAGATCTTCACCGACCACCAAAGTCTGAAGTATCTGTTTACTCAGCCAGACTTGAACCTCCGTCAGCAGAGATGGATGGAGCTTGTTGCAGACTTTGACTTGGGTATTTCCTATACGCCATGCAAGGCTAATGTAATGGCTGATGCCTTGAGCCGCAAGTCTTACTGCAACCACCTCCAGGTTCACAAAGTTCAGCCCTTGCTTGTTGAAGAATTCAGGAAGCTGAACCTCCATATTGTCCCTCCGGGTGCACTCGCTCCCCCTCCTAAGGAGTTTGGCAAGGTGAACCTCCACGTTGTTACCCAGGGTTCCCTCAATACCCTAGTTGCTAAACCAGATCTCGTGGATAGCATCAAAAGGCTACAGAAGTATGACTCTGAAACCCACAAGATTAAGCGCTACCTCGCAGAAGGAAAGCCCTCATTCTTCACTATTGCTGAAGATGGCACCTTATACTTCAAGGGCCGCCTAGTGGTGGCATGTGCAGAGAAAAACCTGGATATGACACAGGAAGTTATGAAAGAAGCTCATGATACGCCTCTATGTATCCATCCTGGTAGTACAAAGATGTACCAAGACATCCGTCAGAGATTCTGGTGGTCTAATATGAAGCAAAACATTGCTCGTTATGTCGCTGAGTGTGACGTTTGTCGTCGTATCAAAGCAGAACATCAAAGGCCTGCTGGAACTCTGCAACCTATCTCTATTCCTGAATGGAAATGGGACCATGTTGAGATGGACTTCGTCACTGGATTTCCCAAATCACAGAAAGGTAATAATGCTATTCTTGTCGTCATTGACCGGCTTTCCAAAGTTGCACATTTTCTGGCGGTCAAGGAAACGATCACTGCTAGTCAACTGGCAACGCTCTATATGTCCAGGATTGTTTCACTCCATGGTATTCCATTGGTTATCAGCTCAGACCGTGGCAGCTTATTCACTTCAAGATTCTGGGCAAGTTTTCAAGAAGCTATGGGAACTCATCTGTCATTCAGTACCGCATTTCATCCTCAGTCACAAGGGCAAGTTGAGCGCGTCAACCAAGTTCTCGAAGACATGCTTCGAGCTTGTGTTATTTCCTTCGGCAAGAAATGGGAGGAATCTCTCCCGTATGTTGAGTTCTCTTATAATAATAGCTATCAAGCTAGTCTGAAGATGGCCCCCTTCGAAGTGTTATATGGACGAAAGTGCCGAACCCCTCTGAACTGGTCAGAAACTGGGGAACGTCCACTCTTCGGTCCGGATATTATCCAAGATGCCGAAGAACAAGTCCGCATTATTCGTGAGAATCTCAAGACTGCTCAGTCACGTCAGAAGAGTCAGTATGACCGTCATCATAAAGACATGGTCTATCAACCTGGCGAAAAGGCTTATCTTCGAGTCACACCTATGAAGGGTGCTCACCGCTTCAGGATCAAGGGCAAACTAGCTCCTCGCTATATTGGCCCATTCACTATTCTCGAAAGGTGTGGAAAAGTGGCATACCAACTGGAGCTACCGCCGAACCTTTCTCAGGTTCACGATGTGTTCCATGTGTCGCAGCTCCGCCGTTGCTTCAAGGACCCAATCCGAGCAGTGGATCATGAAGTGCTCGAATTGCAGCAAGACCACTCCTATAAGGAGCATCCGGTCCGCATTCTCGACCAAGCTGAACGCCGCACACGTTAGAAGGCGATCAAGTTTCTCAAAGTCCTGTGGTCGCACCATTCTGAAGATGAAGCCACTTGGGAACGAGAGGATCGTCTGCGCGAAGAATACCCCGCACTGTTTCCTTCTACCTCCTAAATCTCGGGACGAGATTTCTTGTAGTGGAGGAGATTTGTAACGCCCGAATAATCATGCTACAGTAATCCCACGCTAATGGTGCCACATCACCACAGTTGCTATTGCTAATCTACCGTTAGGTCCAACCGTTTCAAAATTCAAATTTAAATTAATGTCGACAATAAAAGTTTTTCAAAATTTAAAACAAAAATGTTCGGGAGATGCCAAATAAGGCATAGTTAATTATGGTGAAGTAAACACATTTTTAGAGAATGCCTAAATATTTTAAATTGAAATCAAACAGAAAAGAAAATAAATAAAAGAAAGAAAATGCAAAAGAGAAAGCAAACAAAAAAAGGAGAAACCCCCACTGGACCCTGGCCCAACTGGGCCAACCCCCAGGCCCAGCCGTCCGGCCCACCGACGCCCCACTCCCCTTATCCACTCCTCCCCCCACCCCCACAGTACCCACCGACACCTCCTCCCACTCCCACAAAAATATCCCCCTCCTCTGCCTCCCCCGATCTGGATCGAGGAGGAGGCCATCGCCGTCGCGCTCGACCCCGCCGCCGCCTGGACGTCGCCGGAGCACTCCCCCGCCAGCCTGCTTCCCCCTCCTCCCCTGCGTGCGTCGTCCCCGTCCCCCCACCCCTAGCCCCGCTGCCCAGACCCTACACCCGCGGTGAGGCCCTCGGCCGTGCTCGTCCCCTCCCCTGCATCGCCGCGCTCCCCGCGTTCGGCACGCGCCCGGGCCGCGCGTCGCCCCGCCCGGCGTGCCTACACACGCGCCGTGGCCGCACCCTCTCCCCCGTGAGCAGCGCCCCTCCTCTCTCTCCCTCGCCCCCGCGCTCACCGTGGCCCTCGCGCCCGTGGCCGCGCCCTCTCCCCCGTGAGCAGCGCCCCTCCTCTCTCTCCCTCGCCCCCGCGCTCACCGTGGCCCTCGCGCCCGTTGGCCGCGCCTGGGCTCGCCCCTGGTCACGCCCGCGACCGCGCTCACCGCGCCCCGCGACCACCGCCCCGCCCTCCGGCTCCCGACGCTTCTCCACCTCGGCCATGGCCTCGCCCTCCCCCGTCTCTCCCTCTGTCACGTGGCCGCGCCACCGCGCCTGCCCCTCCGCGCCACTCCGACCGCACCGGCGCCACCCCTCGCCTCCACCCGCCGTGGCCCCTGGCCCCGCCGGCGAGCCCCACCATCGGTGCCCTGGCGTCCTAGTCCCGCCCTGCGGGCGAGCGCTCGCTCGGGTGCGCCCGCACCCGTGGACCAAACCCGCTGTGCCCCCTGGGCCACTGCCAGGTGGGCCTCGCCCCCCCTGAGCCACTTCCCCCTGGGCCCGAACCCCCGTGGCCCTATGACATATGGGGCCCAGCCCATAGAACGAAAAGGAAAAAATGAAATGATAATAATAATAATAATAATAAACTAATTAATAAAAATTAATAAATAAAAAATTAAAATAAAATAATAATAATAATAATAAAACAAATAATAAAAATAAATTTAATTAATTAAATAAATTAATTAAGTTAATTAATCCTGTTTAAATTAACCTAATTAGTTAATTAATTTAACTAAACAGTAGTTAATTAGCTAACAGCCCCTGACAGGTGGGACCCACCTGTCAGGTTGACCAGGTCAACGGTCAACGTTGACTGCTGACGTTAGCATGACCTCATGCTGATGTCATAAATCCAAATTTCGAATTAAATTAAATAATTAATTAAATTCTAGAAATTAATAAAATCTTTAGAAAATCATATCTTTTAATCCGTACCTCGGATTAAAATATTTTCAACATGAAAGTTGCTCAGAACGACGAGACGAATCCGGATTCGCAGCCCATTCGTCCACCACACAACCCTAACCTATCAAACTCGCAACTTTCCCCCTCCGGTCCGTCTGTCCGAAAACGCAAAACATCGGGAGTACTTTCCCGGATGTTCCCCCCTTCGCCGGTACCACCTACTGTCGCGTTAGGACACACCTCGCACTGCTCATTGTCATGTCACGCATCATCATGTTTATGTTTGCATTGTATTTACTGTTTCTTCCCCCTCTTCTCTCCGGTAGACTACGAGACCGACACTGCTGCTGCCCAGTTCGACTACGGAGTTGACGACCCCTCCTACTTGCCAGAGCAACCAGGCAAGCCCCCCCCTTGATCACCAGATATCGCCTATTCTTCTCTATACTTCTTGCATTAGAGTAGTGTAGCATGTTACTGCTTTCCGATATCCTATCCTGATGCATAGCCTATCCTTGCTACTACTGTTGTTACCTTTACCTGCAATCCTACATGCTTAGTATAGGATGCTAGTTTTCCATCAGTGGCCCTACATTCTTGTCCGTCTGCTGTGCTATACTATCGGGCCGTGATCACCTGGGCGGTGATCACGGGTATATATTTATATACTATATACATGACACATGTGATGACTAAAGTCGGGTCGGCTCGTAGGAGTACCCGCAAGTGGATCTTTGTGGCGGAGCGACAGGGCATGTTGAGACCACCTAGGCGAGAGGTGGGTCTGGCCCTGGTCGGCGTTCGCGGATACTTAACACTCTTAACGAGATCTTGGTATTTGATCTGAGTTTGGCCATTTGGTCTATACGCACTAGCCATCTACGCGGGAGTAGTTATGGGTATCCCGGCGTCGTGGTATCAGCCGAAGCCTTCGTGACGTCAGCGACTGAGTGGCACGCGCCGGATTGGACTGGAACGCCACTAGGCTAGGTCTGCTTCCGGCCGCGTACGCAACGTGTAGGTGTGCATAGGGCGATGGGCCCAGACCCCTGCGCGCATAGGGTTAGACCGGCGTGCTGACCTCTCTGTTGTGCTTAGGTGGGGCTGCGACGTGTTGATCTTACGAGGCCGGGCATGACCCAGGAAAGTGTGTCCGGCCAAATGGGATCGAGCATGTTGGGTTATGTGGTGCACCCCTGCAGGGAAGTTTATCTATTCGAATAGCCGTGTCCCTCGGTAAAAGGACGACCCGGAGTTGTACCTTGACCTTATGACAACTAGAACTGGATACTGAATAAAATACACCCTTCCAAGTGCCAAATACAACCCGGGATCGCTCTCTAACAGGGCAACGAGGAGGGGATCGCCGGGTAGGATTATGCTATGCGATGCTACTTGGAGGACTTCAATCTACTCTCTTCTACATGCTGCAAGATGGAGATGGCCAGAAGCGTAGTCTTCGACAGGACTAGCTATCCCCCTCTTATTCTGGCATTCTGCAGTTCAGTCCACTGATATGTCCCTTTACACATATACCCATGCATATGTAGTGTAGCTCCTTGCTTGCGAGTACTTTGGATGAGTACTCACGGTTGCTTCTCTCCCTCTTTCCCCCCTTTTCCTTTCTATCTGGTTGTCACAACCAGATGCTGGAGTCCAGGAGCCAGACGCCACCATCGACGACGACACCTACGACACTGGAGGTGCCTACTACTACGTGCAGCCCGCTGACGATGACCAGGAGTAGTTAGGAGGATCCTAGGCAGGAGGCCTGCGCCTCGTTCGATCTGTATCCCAGTTTGTGCTAGCCTTCTTCAGGCAAACTTGTTTAACTTATGTCTGTACTCAGATATTGTTGCTTCCGCTGACTCGTCTGTGATCGAGCACTTGTATTCGAGCCCTCGAGGCCCCTGGCTTGTATTATGATGCTTGTATGACTTATTTATGTTTTAGAGTTGTGTTGTGATATCTTCCCGTGAGTCCCTGATCTTGATCGTACACATTTGCATGCATGATTAGTGTACGGTCAAATCGGGGGCGTCACAAGTTGGTATCAGAGTAGGAGACCGGCGATGCCAACCGGGCTTCTATGACTTTCTTCGTACCATTGTCGAGTGCCCAGCCCTCAGCGTCGACTGCACAGATTCCAGCTGATCCATTGTCTTCACTCTTCACTGCGCATCACGTCCCAGAGGACCAAGTGGGTGCTGCCCAGGAAGCTATACGCCAGGCAGGCATCATGGTGGAGCATATGAAAGTGGTTCGGGAGGCCAGTCAAGCTGCTTATGACGCCAGCTCAGCTCTCCAGACCAATGTCCAGGTTGGTTGATTTCCGACTGATCCTTTAGCTTGTCACTTGTTCTGTTAGGATATGCTACCTGAAAACTTTTCTTGTGCATCTATTTGTCAGTCTGTACTTTTGCATCCATACACCCACTGGGTGTTTTCTCGATCGAATCGACTAGGTTATGTTGATTGTAGCTTTAGACTAGTGGGGGCACGCAGAGTGCACCCACTGGGTGTAGTCCCCGAGGCCGCCGTCGAATGTGTAATTTGGCGGAGGTCTTGATAAAAACATCTTATTCTTCAGTTCTTCCACTCGGTCTGGGCGGACCATGTCGAGTGGAATCTGAACCAGTGGGGGCACGCTGAGTGCACCCATTGGGTGTAGTCCCCGAGACCACAGTCGACTGCGCGCAGTCGGTTGGGGTCTTAGAACAACTGTTGCATTTTTCTATTTACTCGACCTGGTCGGACCATGTCGAGTAGAAACTGTTGGGAATCGTAGCATAATTTTTAAAATTTTCCTACGCTCACCAAGATGCATCTATGGAGTCTACTAGCAACGAGGGGAAAGGAGTGCATCTACATACCCTTGTAGATCGCGAGCGGAAGCGTTCCAATGAACGTGGATGACGGAGTCGTACTCTCCGTGATCCAAATCACCGATGACCGAGTGCCGAACGGACGGCACCTCCGCGTTCAACACACGTATGGTGCAGTGACGTCTCCTCCTTCTTGATCCAGCAAGGGGGAAGGAGAGGTTGATGGAGATCCAACAGCACGACGGCGTGGTGGTGGATGTAGCGGGTCTCCGGCAGGGCTTCGCCGAGCTTCTGCGAGAGAGAGAGGTGTTGCAGGGGAGGAGGGAGGCGCCCAAGGCTGTAGGTTGCTGCCCTCCCTCCCCCCCTTTATATAGGCCCCCTTGGGAGGGGGGGCGGCCAAAACCCATCTAGGGTTGGGGGGCGGTGGCCAAGGGGTGGAAAGGGGTGCCTTGCCCCCCAAGGCAAGGGGGAAGCTCCCCCCTAGGGTTGCCAACCCTAGGCGCATGGGGGGAGGCCCAAGGGGGGCGCCCCAGCCCACTAAGGGCTGGTTCCCTTCCACTTTCAGCCCACGGGGCCCTCCGGGATAGGTGGCCCCACCCGGTGGACCCCCGGGACCCTTCCGGTGGTCCCGGTACAATACCGGTAACCCCCGAAACTTTCCCGGTGGCCGAAACTTGACTTCCTATATATAATTCTTCACCTCCGGACCATTCCGGAACCTCTCGTGACATCCGGGATCTCATCCGGGACTCCGAACAACTTTAGGGTTTCCGCATACATATATCTCTACAACCCTAGCGTCACCGGACCTTAAGTGTGTAGACCCTACGGGTTCGGGAGACATGCAGACATGACCGAGACGCCTCTCCAGTCAATAACCAACAGCGGGATCTGGATACCCATGTTGGCTCCCACATGTTCCACGATGATCTCATAGGATGAACCACGGTGTCGAGGATTCAATCAATCCGTATGCAATTCCCTTTGTCAAACGGTATGTTACTTGCCCGAGATTCGATCGTCGGTATCCCAATACCTTGTTCAATCTCGTTACTGGCAAGTCACTTTACTCGTTCCGCAATGCATGATCTCGTGACTAACGCCTTAGTCACATTGATCTCATTATGATGATGCATTACCGAGTGGGCCCAGAGATACCTCTCCGTCACACGGAGTGACAAATCCCAGTCTCGATCCGTGCCAATTACTTGTATATCACATATACCTTGGGTGTTGCCGGCCTTCTTCTTGTCCGCTAAATATTTGGAGCAGTTCCGCTTCCAGTGACCACTTCCCTTGCAATAAAAGCACTCAGTCCCGGGTTTGGGTCCATTCTTAGACTTCTTCCCAGTAACTGGTTTACCGGGCGCGGCAACTCCCTTGCCGTCCTTCTTGAAGTTCTTCTTACCCTTGCCCTTCTTGAACTTGGTGGTTTTATTCACCATCAACACTTGATGTTCTTTTCTGATCTCCCCTTCCGCTGATTTCAGCATTGAATATACCTCGGGAATGGTCTTTTCCATCCCCTGCATATTGTAGTTCATCACAAAGCTCTTGTAGCTTGGTGGAAGCGACTGGAGGATTCTGTCAATGACCGCGTCATCCGGGAGATTAACTCCCAGCTGAGACAAGCGGTTGTGCAACCCAGACATTCTGAGTATGTGCTCACTAACAGAACTGTTCTCCTCCATTTTACAGCTGAAGAACTTGTCGGAGACATCATATATCTCGACCCGGGCATGAGCTTGAAAAACCAGTTTCAGCTCCTCGAACATCTCATATGCTCCATGTTTCTCAAAATGCTTTTGGAGACCCGGTTCTAAGCTGTAAAGCATGCCGCACTGAACGAGGGAGTAATCATCAGCACGTGATTGCCAAGCGTTCATAACGTCTTGGTTCTGTGGGATTGGTGCATCACCTAGCGGTGCTTCTAAGACATAATCTTCTTGGCTACTATGAGGATGAGCCTCAGGTTCCGGACCCAGTCCGTATAGTTGTTGCCATCATCTTTCAGCTTGGTTTTCTCTAGGAACGCGTTGAAATTGAGGACAACGTTGGCCATTTGATCTACAATACATAGTGTAAAGATTTTAGACTAAGTTCATGATAATTGAGTTCATCTAATCAAATTATTTAATGAACTCCCACTCAGATAGACATCCCTCTCGTCATCTAAGTGAAACATGATCCGAGCTTAACTAGGCCATGTCCGATCATCACGTGAGACGGACTAGTCAAGATCGGTGAACATCTCCATGTTGATCGTATCTTCTATACGACTCATGCTCGACCTTTCGGTCCTCCGTGTTCCGAGGCCATGTCTGTACATGCTAGGCTCGTCAAGTCAACCTAAGTGTATTGCGTGTGTTCCGAGGCCATGTGTGTACATGCTAGGCTCGTCAACACCCGTTGTATTTGAACGTTAGAATCTATCACACCCGATCATCACGTGGTGCTTCGAAACGACGAACCTTCGCAACGGTGCACAGTTAGGGTGAACACTTTCTTGAAATTATTATAAGGGATCATCCTACTTGCTACCGTCGTTCTAAGCAAATAAGATGCAAAAACATGATAAACATCACATGCAATCAAATAGTGACATGATATGGCCAATATCATCATGCTCCTTTGATCTCCATCTTCGGGGCACCATGATCATCTTCGGCACCGGCATGACACCATGATCTCCATCATCATGATCTCCATCATTGTGTCTTCATGAAGTCGTCACGCCAACGATTACTTCTACTTCTATGGCTAACGCGTTTAGCAATAAAGTAAAGTAATTTACATGGCGTTATTCAATGACACGCAGGTCATACAAAATAATAAAGACAACTCCTATGGCTCCTGCCGGTTGTCATACTCATCGACATGCAAGTCGTGATTCCTATTACAAGAATATGATCAATCTCATACATCACATATATCATTCATCACATCTTCTGGCCATATCACATCACATAGCACTTGCTGCAAAAACAAGTTAGATGTCCTCTAATTGTTGTTGCAAGTTTTTACGTGGTTTGTAGGGTTTCTAGCAAGAACGTTTCTTACCTACGTATGACCACAACGTGATTTGCCAATTTCTATTTACCCTTCATAAGGACCCTTTTCATCGAATCCGTTCCGACTAAAGTAGGAGAGACAGACACCCGCTAGCCACCTTATGCATCTAGTGCATGTCAGTCGGTGGAACCTGTCTCACGTAAGTGTATGTGTAAGGTCGGTCCGGGCCGCTTCATCCTACAATGCCGCCGAAGCAAGAAAAGACTAGTAGCGGCAACAAGAATTGGCAAACTCAATGCCCACAACTACTTTGTGTTCTACTCGTGCATAGTAACTAAGCATAGACCTGGCTCATGATGCCACTGTTGGGAATCGTAGCATAATTTTTAAAATTTTCCTACGCTCACCAAGATGCATCTATGGAGTCTACTAGCAACGAGGGGAAAGGAGTGCATCTACATACCCTTGTAGATCGCGAGCGGAAGCGTTCCAATGAACGTGGATGACGGAGTCGTAATCTCCGTGATCCAAATCACCGATGACCGAGTGCCGAACGGACGGCACCTCCGCGTTCAACACACGTATGGTGCAGCGACGTCTCCTCCTTCTTGATCCAGCAAGGGGGAAGGAGAGGTTGATGGAGATCCAACAGCACGACGGCGTGGTGGTGGATGTAGCGGGTCTCCGGCAGGGCTTCGCCGAGCTTCTGCGAGAGAGAGAGGTGTTGCAGGGGAGGAGGGAGGCGCCCAAGGCTGTAGGTTTCTGCCCTCCCTCCCCCCCTTTATATAGGCCCCCTTGGGAGGCGGGGCCGGCCAAAACCCATCTAGGGTTGGGGGGGCGGCGGCCAAGGGGTGGAAAGGGGTGCCTTGCCCCCCAAGGCAAGGGGGGAGCTCCCCCCTAGGGTTCCCAACCCTAGGCGCATGGGGGGAGGCCCAAGGGGGGCGCCCCAGCCCACTAAGGGCTGGTTCCCTTCCACTTTCAGCCCACGGGGCCCTCCGGGATAGGTGGCCCCACCCGGTGGACCCCCGGGACCCTTCCGGTGGTCCCGGTACAATACCGGTAACCCCCGAAACTTTCCCGGTGGCCGAAACTTGACTTCCTATATATAATTCTTCACCTCCGGACCATTCCGGAACCTCTCGTGACATCCGGGGTCTCATCCGGGACTCCGAACAACTTTCGGGTTTCCGCATACATATATCTCTACAACCCTAGCGTCACCGGACCTTAAGTGTGTAGACCCTACGGGTTCGGGAGACATGCAGACATGACCGAGACGCCTCTCCAGTCAATAACCAACAGCGGGATCTGGATACCCATGTTGGCTCCCACATGTTCCACGATGATCTCATAGGATGAACCACGGTGTCGAGGATTTAATCAATCCGTATGCAATTCCCTTTGTCAAACGGTATGTTACTTGCCCGAGATTCGATCGTCGGTATCCCAATACCTTGTTCAATCTCGTTACCGGCAAGTCACTTTACTCGTTCCGCAATGCATGATCTCGTGACTAACGCCTTAGTCACATTGATCTCATTATGATGATGCATTACCGAGTGGGCCCAGAGATACCTCTCCGTCACACGGAGTGACAAATCCCAGTCTCGATCCGTGCCAACCCAACAGACACTTTCGGAGATACCCGTAGTGCACCTTTATAGTCACCCAGTTACGTTGTGATGTTTGGCACACCCAAAGCACTCCTACGGTATCCGGGAGTTGCACGATCTCATGGTCTAAGGAAAAGATACTTGACATTGGAAAAGCTCTAGCAAACGAAACTACACGATCTTTTATGCTATGCTTAAGATTGGGTCTTGTCCATCACATCATTCTCCTAATGATGTGATCCCGTTATCAATGACATCCAATGTCCATAGTCAGGAAACCATGACTATCTGTTGATCAACGAGCTAGTCAACTAGAGGCTTACTAGGGACAGGTTGTGGTCTATGTATTCACACATGTATTACGATTTCCGGACAATACAATTATAGCATGAATAATAGACGATTATCATGAACAAAGAAATATAATAATAACCTTTTATTATTGCCTCTAGGGCATATTTCCAACAGAAACTGGACCAGTGGGGGCACGCTAAGTGCACCCACTGGGTGTAGTCCCCGAGACTACTGTTCGATGTTTGATTCGGCAGTAGTCTTAGAATTTTTTTGAACTTGTCACTCTATTGCTCAGAAGCAACCAATCTTCATGTCTGTCGACTGACTATCCCCTAACCATAGAAATCTTGTGAACTTGGAGCTCGGTTTGCTGACTTGGAGCAGAAGCAGATCCAGCTCAATCTTGATCTGGAGTTAGCCAAGACGAATGATGTTGTTGGTATGAAAAACTTGTCGACTGACTCTTTTCTGAACTGAGTGTTATTTCCTTCCTCTGAACCAAGTGTTATCTCTTTCAGAAACGATGAACCAGGCTTTGGCGCAGAAGGATCTGGAGCTTGCAACCGCACAGAAAACAGTAGAAGAGAAAACTGCACTTGTCGACCAGAAGCTGGCCTCAATCGGTAAACTAGAAGAAGAGAACACCAAGCTGAAGGATGCTCTTGATGAAGCCAACAAGGAGGCGACTCGACTGAAGGGGGACAAAAGAACCCTGACCGACAAAATGGAAGACATCGCCCGCAAGAGAGACGAGCTGGAGAGTTATCTGGGAGGGCTTGCCAAGAAGTTGTTCGTTATGCTTGAAGGTGCTTTTCCTTGTCCGACTGACTTATTGTTGTCGACTCCTTACATAGTTGTTGACCCATCCTTTTATTGCGAGTGTAGAATTCTGCCAAAACTTTGAGGAAGAGACTGGGCGAATTGAGACAAGCTTGGACCCCATCCTCTCCCCTGTTAAGGACGAAGCCGCCATGAACGTGCTCCGACTGGAATCTCGTGTTGCTGGCGTTGTCGACTACCTTGCTCGGCTGAAAGTCGCGGTGTCGCGAATCAACACAGCACTCTGGCCAGAGGCGACGCTCCTGAATGACCTCGAGTCTCAGATGACTCGACTCAATGAGGTCCCTGGTCGAGTGCAGAAATGGAAGAAGTCTTCTGCCCGGTGTGGTGCTGATGTGGCTCTGTCTCATGTTCGTGTCCACTACAAGGAAGCCAAAGAAGAGAAGCTGGCAGCAATCAAGGTCGCCAACACCAAGAGGCTTGACTTCCAGTCTTTCATGGAGACTTTTATTGCTGCTGCCACTCCTATTGCAGATGGAATCGACTTGGATGAATTCGTCGAGCCTGCCAGTCCGCCTCCTGCGGAGTGAACACACTTTTATGATCCGATTAAATTTGCCTCGGTAAGCCGAGTGGTTTTTGTAATCGTTAAACTCCTTCGGGTCTGATACCCGAGTACTTTTAATCCGCAGTCGGGAACCTCGTGGGATTTATCTTAAACTTAGCCTTTCTTTAAATATGCTTGTGTTCGCCTTCGAGTGGGACTTGTTTCTTCACTCGGAATAGTTTTTTGTCCTTGTGATGCAGCTCTGAGGAGAAGGTCGCAGACGACCTACACCTCGTCGTCCTTGTGGATCAGGATGGAGCGCATATTGTACTTATGGCGCAGCTCTGAGGAGAAGATCGCAGACGACCTACACCTCGTCATCCTTATGGATCAGGATGGAGCGCACATTGTATTTATGGCGCAGCTCTAAGGAGAAGGTCGCAGTCGACCTGCACCTCGTGATCCTTGCGGATTAGGATGGAGCGTATGGCCAAGTCTCCGAGCAAGAAGATCGTTCTTCACTCGGAACATGTTTTAAACTTAGGCGAGTACTGGACTGCAGCTATGCCCCCGAGTGAGAGGGTTGCTCTTCACTCGGTGGGATTTTTTGAACTTAGGCGAGTCCTGGACTGCAGCTAAGCCCCCGAGTGAGAGGATTGCTCTTCACTCGGTGGGATTTTTTGAACTTAGGCGAGTACTGGACTGCAGCTAAGCCCCCGAGTGAGAGGGTTGCTCTTCACTCGGTGGGATTTTTTGAACTTAGGCGAGTACTGGACTGCAGCTAAGCCCCCGAGTGAGAGGATTGCTCTTCACTCGGTGGGATTTTTTGAACTTAGGCGAGTACTGGACTACAGCTAAGCCCCCGAGTGAGAGGATTGCTCTTCACTCAGTGGGATTTTTTGAACTTAGGCAACTACTGGACTACAGCTAAGCCCCCGAGTGAGAGGATTCCTCTTCACTCGGTGGGATTTTTCAAACTTAGGCGAGTACTGGACTGCAGCTAAGCCCCCGAGTGAGAGAATTGCTCTTCACTCGGTGGGATTTTTTGAACTTAGGCGAGTACTGGACTGCGGCTAAGCCCCCGAGTGAGAGGATTGCTCTTCACTCGGTGGGATTCTTTGAACTTAGGCGAGTACAGCTAAGCCCCCGAGTGAGAGGATTGCTCTTCACTCGGTGGGATTTTTTGAACTTAGGCGAGTACTGGACAGCAGCTAAGCCCCCGAGTGAGAGGATTGCTCTTCACTCGGTAGGATTTTTTGAACTTAGGCGAGTACTCGACTGCAGCTAAGCCCCCGAGTGAGAGGATTGCTCTTCACTCGGTGGGATTTTTTGAACTTAGGCGAGTACTGGACTGCAGCTAAGCCCCCGAGTGAGAGGATTGCTCTTCACTTGGTGGGAGTTTTTGAACTTAGGCGAGAACTGGACTGCAGCTAAGCCCCCGAGTGAGAGGATTGCTCTTCACTCGGTGGGATTTTTTGAAATTAGGCGTGTACTGGACTACAGCTAAGCCCTCGAGTGAGAGGATTCCTCTTCACTCGGTGGGATTTTTTCAAACTTAGGCGAGTACTGGACTGCAGCTAAGCCCCCGAGTGAGAGGATTGCTCTTCACTCGATGGGATTTTTTGAACTTAGGCGAGTACTGGACTACAGCTAAGCCCCCGAGTGAGAGGATTTCTCTTCACTTGGTGGGATTTTTTGAACTTAGGCGAGAACTGGACTGCAGCTAAGCCCCCGAGTGAGAGGATTTCTCTTCACTCGGTGGGATTTTTTGAACTTAGGCGAGTACTGGACTGCAGCTAAGCCCCCGAGTGAGAGGATTTCTCTTTACTCGGTGGAATTTCTTGAACTTAGGCGAGTACTGGACTGCAGCTAAGCCCCCGAGTGAGAGGATTGCTCTTCACTCGGTGGGATTTTTTGAACTTAGGCGAGTACTGGACTGCAGCTAAGCCCCCGAGTGAGAGGATTGCCCTTCACTCGGTGGGATTTTTTGAACTTAGGCAAGTACTGGACTATAGCTAAGCCCCCGAGTGAGAGGATTGCTCTTCACCCGGTAGGATTTTTTCAAACTTAGGCGAAACGGATTCGCTGCTAAGCCTCCCGAGTGAGAGGCTTGCTCTTCACTCGATAGGATTTTTTCAAACTTAGGCGAAACGGATTCGCAGCTAAGCCACCCAAGTGAGAGGCTTGCTCTTCACTCGATAGGATTTTTCAAACTTAGGCGGAACGGATTCACAGCTAAGCCACCCACTAGGGGATTTCAAACACATGTATAATCGACAACAATCATTTAGAAGACTATAAAACTGTGTCTTTGATAAACAAACTAAAAAGGTATTTCTTATTACATGTCAATAGTCTGAGTGCTTAAGTATAAAAATGACGGAGCAACTCTGCATTCCAAGCGCGCGGCTCGTGTTTATTGTGCTCCACATTGTAGAGGTGATACGCTCCATTGTGGAGCACCTAGGTGATGATGAAGGGACCTTCCCACGCGGGAGCAAGCTTGTATGGTCGTTGCTGATCCACTTGGAGAACCAGGTCTCCCTCTTGAAATGCTCGATCTCTCATGTTTCTAGTGTGGAATCGACGAAGGTCTTGCTGATAAATGGTCGATCGGATTAGGGCCATCTCTCTTTCCTCTTCCAGAAGATCAATAGCATCTTGTCGAGCTTGTTCTGCTTCGGCTTCTGAGAAAAGTTCCACTCGGGGTGCGTTGTGAAGCAAGTCACTCGGAAGCACAGCTTCAGCCCCATAGACTAGGAAGAACGGAGTTCGACCAGTCGACCGATTTGGAGTTGTTCTCAATCCCCAAAGTATTGAGGGTAGCTCATCCACCCAAGCACCTGCTGCATGTTTGAGGTCACGCATCAATCGGGGTTTCAGCCCTTTGACGATCAAACCATTTGCTCTTTCTGCTTGCCCATTCGACTGTGGGTGGGCGACTGAAGCATAATCGACCCGAATGCCTTGGGAAGCACAGAAAGCTCTGAACTCATCTGAATCAAAGTTTGACCCATTATCTGTGATGATACTGTGCGGAACTCCATATCTGAACGTTAACTCTCTGATGAAGCTGACAGCAGTACTTGCTTCGAGGTTTTTGATAGGTTTAGCTTCAATCCATTTAGTGAACTTGTCGACTGCTACAAGCACGTGAGTGAAGCCACTCCTACCAGTCCTCAAAGGTCCGACCATATCTAATCCCCAAACTGCAAATGGCCAGACGAGTGGAATGGTCTTCAAATCTGAAGCCGGTTTGTGGGACATGTTGGAGTAGAACTGACAGCCTTCGCACTTGTCGACTATTTCTTTCGCCATCTCATTGGCATGTGGCCAGTAAAACCCGGCTCGGTATGCTTTGGCCACGATGGTCCGAGAGGACGCATGGTGACCACAGGTCCCCGAGTGGATATCATTGAGGATCATTCGGCCTTCTTCTGGTGTGATGCATTTCTGACTGACTCCAGTGACGCTCTCTCTGTAAAGCTGACCACCCATCACAGTAAAGGCTTTGGATCGACGGACGATCTGACGAGCCTCTTCTTCATCCTCTAGGAGTTCCTTCCTGAGAATATATGCAATGTGTGGCATTGTCCAATCGGGAATAACGACCAAAACCTCCATGACCAAGTCGACCACGGCTGGGATTTCTACTTCAGTCGGATCAATGGAGCTCTTAGGTTGTGGGGGCTCTTCGGTGAAAAGATCCTCTTGAACCGTAGGTGCATGAATATGCTCCAAAAACACATTGCTGGGAATCGACTCTCTCTTGGAACCTATCTTTGCCAAGTCATCGGTTGCTTGATTTTTCAGTCGGGGTATATGGTGAAGCTCTAACCCCTCAAACTTGTTTTCCAACTTTCTTACTGCATTGCAATAACCAGTCATAGCTGGACTCCTAACATCCCATTCCTTCATCACTTGATTGACTACCAAATCTGAGTCGCCGTAAACCATTAGGCGCCGGACGCCGAGTGAAATGGCCATACGCAAGCCGTACAGAAGTGCCTCATATTCAACTTCATTGTTGGAAGAGTCAAAGTGAATCTGGAGAACATAACTGAGCTTGTCACCTCGCAGAGATACCAGGACTACCCTAGCACCTGAACCATTCAACATCTTGGACCCGTCGAAGAACATGGTCCAATGCTCCGACTGAATCAGAGTCGGCAGTTGTTGTTCAATCCACTCGATGAGAAAATCTGCTATTGCCTGGGATTTGATTGCTTTCTTTGCCTCAAACTTGATATCCAGCGGAAGGAGTTCAATCACCCATTTAGCCACTTGACCAGTTGCATCTCTGTTATTCAATATTTCTAACAATGGAGCGTCGCTGACGACTGTAATTGAATGATCTGAGAAGTAGTGTGCAACCTTCTTCATGGTCAAGTAAATCCCATAGAGAAGCTTCTGATAATGCGTGTATCTTTGCTTGGATGGGGTCAAAACTTCAGAAATATAGTATACTGCATGCTGAACCTTGTAGGCCTTGCCTTCTTCTTCCCGCTCAACCGTGAGTACTATACTGACAACTTGTCCAGTGGCTGCAATATAAAGCAGCAATGGCTCTCTGCTGATTGGGGCAGCAAGCACCGCCTGGGTGGAAAGCAGGGTTTTGAGCTCTGCAAACGCTGCGTCAGCTTCAGGAGTCCACTCGAACTTGTCAGATTTCTTCATCAGTCGGTAAAGAGGCAGTGCCTTTTCACCGAGACGAGAGATGAATCGACTCAAAGCGGCCAAACAACCAGTAAGCTTCTGGACGTCGTGTACACGCACGGGGCGTTTCATTCGGAGAATTGCACCAACCTTCTCTGGGTTTGCATCGATCCCACGTTCGGAAACGAGGAAACCGAGTAACTTGCCACCCGGAACTCCAAACGTACACTTCGACGGATTGAGCTTGATATCATATCTTCTTAGATTGGCAACGGTTTCAACGAGATCAGTCAGCAAGGCAGAACCTTTGTGTGACTTAACCACGATGTCATCCATATATGCCTCCACATTCCGATTGACTTGAGTGAGCAGGCACTTCATAATCATGCGCAGGATCTTGCCGAGGATCGTTGTCTTTTAATCCTCATCTGATCTTGAATATTCCTTGTCTTCACAAAGATCTGCATGCCACCATGGAGGTGCCTCCCGAGCCCTGGCCCAACGTGGTTGATGGTGTTGGAGACCGTGGGCTCAAGGGTGGTGCGCTCCGCTGGTGTTGGACGAGCCGCCCCGGCAAGGGCCTTGCCGGGGGAACCTGCTTCGTCCCTGTGCTCTTTTGTGGTCTCGGCCTTGGCGTTGCTTTGGCTGTCTTGGGCTTCAGTTTCACCTCGGTTCACCTCCCCTGTTCTGCTTGGTGCGGCCGTGGGTGCGACTCCGACTGTTCGTGCACAGGTATAGGGCTACAAAGGTGCACCCCTTCTTTTGTACACCGACAGGAGCCCCCGGGCCTGGGCCACACATAAGCGCGACACGTTGTTGGGCCAGGCCCAAAACGGTGTGCGGGCAGGAGGGGCGGTTTTTACCGCGGTAAAACTTTTCGCGCGCTGCGCTTCCCACGACCCGCATTGAATGCGCGACGTGGAGGGGTGCGCATGATGTGGGCGGCATGCGTGGGGCGGTTCCCGCATGCATGCGTCACATCGTGGTAAAGAGGCGGCTCGCGCCTTCCCCGTAAAAAGAGGGAGGCGTGGAGGCGCGACTCATTTACTGGATGGACTCGGGTCGCAGTTTTTAAGGCGCCCACGCCCCCCTAATCACGGGGCGGGGGACGGTCGCCTCACCCGTCCTTTCGACCCTGCACGCTCGCCACGCGTCCTTCATGTAGGTGGCGAGCTGTGGAGGCGGGAAACCGGGCCATCGCTGGTTGGGGCAGCGGGTCGGTCCCGATTCCCTGCGCCCCTGATGGCTGGATTGGCTGAGAGGGGCGGCCGAGCCCCGACCCCGCCCCTTTATAAGGAGAGGAAAAGGGGGGGGATGGCACTCCGCACTCTTCTATCTTCTATCTTCTCCTGCTTCTGCTTCTTCTTCTCATCTGTCATGGAGAAGGGGAACCCCGGTCCCTCGATGGTGGCGGCGAGGGTCGCCACTCGACAGCGCATCCCTCCTCCTCCTGAGCCCGCGGTGGCGGAGCCGTCCGTGAGGGGAAGGGGGAGGGGGCGAGGCCGTGGGCGAGGTCATGGCAAAGGTCGTGGTGCCCGGGGAAAAGGAGGACGGGGCAGTGCGCCGGCCTCGCCCCCGCCAATGATGCCTTTCCCGATGGAGGGCCATGTTGGAGACCAGCCTCGCGAGTTCTTTATCAGGCTGCGCCGGCCTCCGCGTCGCCTTCTTCGTCTTCCTGCCCCGTTTGCTCGGGAGATGGAGCGTGACCCGCCCCAGACCCTCAGATTGCACATGAGGGGCTGTGGGAATGGGGGCACGCGGGTCGACGTCGACTTCCCGGCTCCTCGGGTCATGTACCCCCGCCGTGGATGGAAGACGTTCGCTCGCATCCACAGCCTGACGGCGGGGCTCGTCCTCTACTTCAAATTAATGGAGGACGGCCTGCTCTCCGTCAAGGTCTTCGGGGATCTTGGAACTCGCCTGAGGTGCTGCGTGGAGAGCTCCTCCGACGGAGATTCCGACGATGGAAGCTCTTCCTCGAGCGAAAGTGATGAGGAGGACAGCGGGGCAGATGACGGGGACGAGTCCGACTAGGCGTCGGACGCCCCGTGCCTGGGCGGGTGCGGCAGCAGCAGCATCTGCACCTGGCCGCTCCTCCGGCGGAGTTTTGCCGGGAGAGGGGCCAACTCCTTGAACTTCTCGGGGCCGTCTCCTTGGGTGGCTGGCGTAGGGGTGCTGCGGAAGAGCAAGAGGGCGGGCGGCAGCGGAGTACACGGACACCGACGCCTTCGTCGCGTGTTCGGCGACCTGCCGCCTCGTCTTCCAGCTCCTTTCCCGGCACCGTCATCACCGGCCCATCCGTGGGCGGCCACCGAGGTGTTCTCTTGGTGCTTTCTGCTGCTCGTAGTTTGCCTAGGCGCCCCTTTTGCCCTTTCGCCTCCTTGACCTGCCACCTAAGGAGAGGGACAAGAAAGGGATCACAGGCATCTTATCTCTTTTCTTAATCTGTAGGCCTTCGGACCTTGTTAAATTTAAAGCTTGTAATCCCCCTTGTTCATGTTTTTCTTTCTATACGAACTGTACCTGTATGGGACGTTTTTAATAAAAAAGCGTGCTTGCCGGGTTCTTCATGCGTGAGTGAGGCCCATGCCAAGGGTGAATCCTTGTTATTTTCATAATAAAAGTTATCGCCCGGAACATGCCTTGCCATTTCTCTTCTTCGGCCGACCGTTCTCGCGCTTTTGGTGGAGGCAGGGGCGAAGTAGAGTTAGGCTCCTCGTTCATCTCTTCACCACCGCAACTACTACCAAATTCCGACCCAGGAAGTAACTCTCGGGTACAGGGAAAAAGGGAGTACGGTGGTTTTAAGACATAAATGAGGCTTCACATGTCCCAGTTCCATATGGAAACGTACAGCAGGGGGATGGAAAACTTATCTGAATTCGCAGCCCCCAGCAACCTTGGCTCGCCGTGGTTGGATCCTTACATCTTTAGCCCCTGGCAGCCTTGCCTTGCCGGGGTCGGAGCATCAGTTCGTTCTCCTTTTCCCAAGTGGCTCAGCAGAAGTGCCCTGTGAACCAAAGAAAACAAAAAAGAGGCACACCCGACCTCTAGGCTAGGGGTTAGTCGCCGCTAAGCACTATCAACCCTAACCGAGGAAGAGACTCAACCTAGCATGCATGCTATAACTTAGGGCGCCAGCGCTTCGTTTATTTATGCTCAGGGTCTGCGCCTGGCTTTGTACAGAGGGTTACATGCCTTGCCGGCAAAGCTTGTACAAAAGGTGGCTTGCCGGGGGGCCTGGCAAGCCGCGCCTTATGGGTAAAACTTGCGAAGATGCTCGATGTTCCAGGAATTACTCACTGGGATAGCATCTTCAGTCTCCAGGCGGACCGCGCCGGGCCTGGTGACTCGTATTACCCGATAAGGGCCTTCCCACTTCGGCGTCAACTTGTTGGTATTCTTGGCCGACTGAACGCGCCGAAGAACAAGGTCGCCTTCCTAAAAGCTTCGGGCATGAACCTTGCAGCTATGGTAGCGGTGCAAGGCTTGCTGGTAGCGTGCTGCTCTCACAGGCGCCCGAAGATGATCTTCCTCAAGGAGCATTGCGTCATCTTGCCGCAACTTTTCTTACTCAAGCTCATCATAAGCGAGCACTCGAGGTGACCCGTATATGAGTTCCGTGGGGAGAACTGCCTCTGCCACATATGCTAGGGCAAAGGGTGTGTGGCCGGTGGCTCGATTTGGCGTCGTCCTGATCGACCAAAGAACCGTCGGCAACTCATCAATCCAGCGCCTTCCGCTCTTGTGCAGCCTCTCAAAGGTCTTCGTTCTTAGGCCTCACAACACTTCAGCATTCGCCCTCTCCGCTTGGCCGTTGCTCCGGGGGCGTGCCACGGAAGCAAAACAGACCTTGCTGCCGAGGTCTTGAACGTACTGCATGAAGGTGTGGCTCGTGAACTGCGTGCCGTTGTCGGTGATAATTCTGCTTGGCACACCAAAGCGGCAGACCAGTCCCTTGAAGAACTTGACGGATGACTCTGTTGTCACCTTTCTCACTGCTTCCACTTCCGGCCACTTTGTGAACTTGTCGATTGCAACGTACAAGTACTCAAAGCCCCCGACAGCACGGGGGAAGGGGCCCAGTATATCGACCCCCCAGACCGAGAATGGCCAGGAGAGAGGGATTGTTTGAAGGGCTTGAGCTGGTTGATGAAGCTTCTTTGAATGGAAATGACACGCTTCACACTTGGTTACTAGTGTCGTCGCATCCTGGAGGGTGGTGGGCCAGAAGAAACCTTGTCGGAACGCCTTGCCGGCAAGGGCCCTCGACCCTATGTGGGAGCCACATATGCCTCCATGTATCTCCGCCAACAGCTCCAGTCCTTCCTCCAGGGGGATGCACTTCAATTTCACACCGTTCGGCCTCCTCCCGTACAGGACGTCATCGATGAACTGGTACAGGGCAGATTGACGGGCTACTTTTTCTGCTTCTTCCTGCTCCTCAGGAAGCTCCCCTGTTTGGAGGAATCGGACGGTATGTTGTGCCCATGCCGGAGCCTGGGTCTCGACGGCAAGGACCAAAGGCATCTCTTCTGCCATGGGAGCGGTTGTCTCCACGGCCAAGGCTTGACGCCCTGCCGGAGCCAGTTGCTCTTTGGCAGGCTCAGTGTGCACGTCAACATCCTTGCCGGCAGTCCCAGGGGGCTCGGCGGGAAGGTACTTGCCAGGACCTGATTTCCTCCGCTTGTTCTGCCCTATTGACGGTTCGACGGATGGCTGACTTAACCGGAGCAAAAAGGTACCTAGTTCCACAGGTAGCTTGAATGCGGCACGCTTCGACAGGTAATCAGCGATGTCGTTCTCCGCTCGGGGAACGTGCTCCGCTTGGATACCGTCAAAGCGCTCCTCCAGCTTCCTCACTTCATCTACGTAGGCCTCCATCAATGGGCTCTAGTAATCCTTGTTGACTTGCCTGACGACAAGCTGCGAGTCACCCCTGACGATGAGCTTCTTCACCCCGAGGTCTGCCGCGATTCTGAGACCGGCAAGCAGCCCCTCGTACTCAGCAGTGTTGTTTGTGGACATCTCCCTCGGAAAGTGCATCTGGATCACATACTTGAGGTGCTCTCCGGTGGGTGCGAAAAGCAGCACACCGGCACCGGCGCCTTGCAGCGAGAAAGCCCCATCAAAGTACATGATCTAGTCGCGGTCCGCTTCCTTGCCGGGGAGAGCGGTCTCCTGGATTTGTTCGTCGGGCGTTGAGTTCCATTCTGCAATGAACTCCTCCAAGACTCTACTCTGGATTGTCGAGGTACTTTCAAACTTCAACCCAAAACTTGACAACTCCAGGGCCCATTCCACAATCCTTCCGGTCGCATCTGGGTTATGCAGTATCCGTTGCAATGGGAGGCGGGTGACAACAGTGATCCGTGGGCTTGGAAGTAATGGTGCAGCTTCCTCGAGGCCATAAGGAGGCCAAAGAGCAATTTCTGCACACCGGAGTACCTCGACCTAGCCCCTGCAAGAGGGAGCTGACAAAGTAAACCGGATGCTGCATCATCATCTTCTTTTTCACCACCTCACTTGACTACGCGGGCACTGCTTTGGTGGCATCAGACTCTGCCAAGGGCCTTGCCTTGCCGGCACCAGGCCCTGCTGGGGGAATCTTTGTCTTGCCATCCGCTGGTTCTGCCGTTGCCACTGCCCCCTCGTCGACCTCCCTCTGTGCCACCAGTGCGGCACTGACCACTTGATTCGTCGCCGCCACATACAGGAGCAACGGCTCT
Organism: Aegilops tauschii subsp. strangulata; assembly: GCF_002575655.3. Classification (NCBI taxonomy): domain Eukaryota; kingdom Viridiplantae; phylum Streptophyta; class Magnoliopsida; order Poales; family Poaceae; genus Aegilops; species Aegilops tauschii. The sequence continues at coordinate 388,551,128 of NC_053036.3, read as the reverse complement.
TGTGGTTTAGGCACAACCAGTATTGGCATGGAGGAAAGGTATTTCTTCAGATCTTGCAATGCCGCCTCGGCTTCTGGGGTCCACTCCATTGGTCCTGCCTTCTTCAAGATTTTGAAAAAGGGAAGGGAACGCTCGGCAGACTTGGAGATGAATCGGCTCATGGCGGCGACGCAGCCGGTGAGCCGACGCACATCTTTGATCCGCTTGGGTGCCTCAATCAGCTCAATAGCCTTGATTTTATCTGGGTTTGCCTCGATCCCGTGTTGTGACACAAAGAATCTGAGAAGCTTGCCGGACGGAACGCCGAAGACACACTTCTCAGGGTTCAGTTTAAGGTTGATCTTGCGCAGGTTGGCAAATGTCTCTTCCAGATCTTGCACAAGAGTTGCCCCATCCTTGGTTTTGACCACTATGTCATCCATGTATGCTTCCATATTTCTATGGAGCTGGGGATCAAAACCAATTTGGACTGCGCTTGCAAACGTCGAGCCAGCACTCTTCAACTAGAAAGGCATCCGTAAAAAGCAATACGTACCACATGGAGTGATGAATGATGTCTTCTCTTCATCCTCTCTTGTCATGAAGATTTGGTGGTAGCCCGAGTAGGCGTCGAGGAATGACAAAAGATCACACCCGGCCGTGGAGTCAACAATCTGGTCGATGCGCGGCAACGGGAAGGGGTCCTTAGGACAAGCCTTATTGATATCTGTGTAGTCAATACACAGCCTCCACTTCCCATTTGCCTTGCGCACCACTACCGGATTGGCCAACCACGTTGGGTGGAGCACTCCTCTCACCAAACCTACTGCTTCCAACTTCCTGATCTCCTCTGTGATGAACTCTTGCCTCTCCAGAGCCTGCTTTCTGACCTTCTGCTTGACGGGCCGCGCATGAGGGCAGACAGCTAGGTAGTGCTCAATCACTTCTTTGGGAACACCGGGGATGTCGGATGCTTGCCATGCAAACACGTCGACATTTGCCCGCAGGAAGGTGACGAGCGCGCCTTCATATTTGCTGTCGAGGGTGGAGCCTATGGTGAAGGCCCCTCCTGTGCCATCCTCCCTGACGGACACCTTCTTGGTCTGTGGTGGCTCGGCTCTGGATTTCTTGCTCTTGCCGGTAGAGCTCTCTGGCACGTCCTCGATGGTAGCACAACACTCCGAGGAGGTGCGCTTGCCAGAGTGGGTGCGAGAGGTCTACCGGTCTTCTTCTTCCCTCCCGGGCCTTCAGCGGCAGGAGCAAGTGCCTTGACGGTAGCTGCTGCAACTGCTTCCCGATAGAGTTGGTCGGCGCAAATCAACGCGTCCTTCTTGTCGGAGGGGACGAAGATGATGGTCAACGGCCCGGGCATCTTTAGCATGTTGTAGGCGTAGTGTGACGCCGCCATGAACTTGGCTAGTGCTGGGCGGCCGGGGATCCCGTTGTAGGGCAAAGGGATCTCGGCCACGTCGAAGACGATCCTCTCCGTCCTGTAGTTCAACTCTCCTCCAAACGTCACGGGCAGTGTGACCTTCCCCTTCGGCTGGCTCCTCCCCGGATTGACCCCTTGAAACATGCCCGTTTCCTCGAGGTCTCCATCAGGAATTCGCGGCCTTTTGATCACGACGGGCGAGATCAAGTTCAGGCCGGCCCCGCCGTCGACCAACATCTTGTTCACCTTGAGGTTGTGTATCGTTGGTGAGACCAACAATGGCAAACACCCGACCGCGGTTGTTTGGTCAGGGTGGTCCTCGGCGTCAAAGATGAGGGGCGTGCTGGACCACTTCAGCGGTTTCTGAGCATCGAAAGACGGCTCCGTTGCTATAATCTCACGCGCCCACTGCTTGAGCTAGCGGTGAGAAGTATGCAGTGAGGCGCCACCATCGACGCACATGGCCTCCGTAGCCGTCTGGAACTCTTGCTACCGGACTCGTTGTCCTCGTCGTGATCATCATCTTCTTGCTTCTTGTCACGGCCCCGGGCGGGCCTCTCTTGCTGGTTGTCCTTGCCGGGGCGGCTTCCTTGGCCGCCACGCTTCTTGCCGGATCCCTTGGCACTGTCCTGACCTTTCTCCTTGTCTTGCCTCTCATACTCAGCCTTTTGCTTTTCAGAAAGCAGCTCGACTTGCCGGCAGTTCTGGAGGTCGTGGCCCTTGGTGCGGTGGATCTTGCAGTACTGCTTGCCGAAGCCCCCTGGCTTGTCGGCAGCTGCTAAGGCCCGGCAGGCGGCGCACCCGGCAATCTCCTTGCCGGGGCCGTCTGTCTTGACCTTCTTGGCAGTGCCGGTGTCGTCAGATCCTTCAACAGAAAGTACGGCCTTGCCCTTGCGTTTCCTGTTGCGATGCCGACCCTTCTTCGTCGGGGTGGCGGTGTCTTTGTCGGTAGAATCAGTTTCCGTGCCGGTGTCTTCGCCGGGGTACTTCCTTCCCTCTTCAGCCTGGGCGCATCTATCGGCCAGAACGTAGAGTTCGGCCACATCCTTAACCTTGGTCATCGCCAGCTCTTCGCGCATCTTGCGGTTGCGCATGTTCTGATGGAACGCGCTGATCACAGCGGCGGGATGAATGTCGGGGATGTTGTACCGCACCCGGCTGAACCTGTGGATGTACTTGCGTGGGGTTTCCCCTTCCTTCTGGGGAATGATATGCAGATCACTGGCGTGGCCATGAGCTTGGTGGCCTCCTATGAAGGCGCCAACGAACTCATGGCACAGGTCCGACCAAGAAGAAATGGAATCCGCCGGTTAGTGCATCAACCAAGACATAACATTGAGCTTCAGTGCCAGCGGGAAATAATTGGCAAGCACCTTGTCGTCGCGAGCTCCGGCAGTCTGCATCACGATGGTGTAGATGCTGAGGAACTCGGACGGATGGGTCTTGCCAGTGTACTTCTCGCCGACGTCGGGCTTGAACGTGCGGTGGGACGGCCACTGGAACTGCCACAGCTCGCGGGTAAAGGCCGGGCAGCCCACCTCGTAAGGCAGGCCGCCGGAGCTCCCCAGTGCTGGGTGGTCCATAGTGGGTCCTGCCCGCTTGTCCGACTGGTGGCGTGTATCACGCCGACGCTCAATAGTGGTTCGAGCATCTTCATGAGCTCGTTCTCGAAGAACATGGCGCTGGTCGCGATGGGTCCGCGGGTCGGATGACACTATAGAGATGTTATCACAAGCGTCATCACGACGGGCCGACGCCCGCGGCGGCTGGCGAGGAGGAGGAGAGTGCACCGTGACCGCAGCACCCCCGGTCCTCCCAGCGCTGGCATGTGGTTGCTCGGTGGAGCACCGGCCCGAGGGTCCCGCCGGTCACGGATCGTCTTTGTTGGCGACGGCGACGAGGCTCCGGATGGTGGCCCTCCACTCGTCGAGCTTCTCCGCAGCAGGAGGGAAGTCGAGGAGTAGCTGTGCGCGCGCCAAAGCTTCTGCTGGCATGGGTGGCGGCGACAGCTGCGTGGACCGTGGCGCGCTTCGACTTCTAACCACGTTAGAAGGAGCTCCATCATGACCCAGCCGCTGCGCGCCATTTCCGCCAGCACTTCGGCGGGCATGCTGAACTCCTTCATCCCGCGGACGACGCACAGGGCTCTTCCCACGGCGGTGCCCAGGGTCACCGGCGTGGTGACGCTGCTCGTCGCGCACACCATGTGAAGAGCGTGCAGTGGTCGCCGGCGTGGGCGTCTTGGAGGTTGCTGCGCCGCCTGTGGGTGGCACAACGACACTCCTGGAGGGCCCCGCGCTGCCCGCGAGGGGCCCAGCCCCATCTTTAGACTTGGTGATGTGCGGCCCGTCGCCTGGCGCGCGAACGGCGCCGCTCGCCAGGCTCTGACTGCCAGGGCGATGCTGGTGCTCGCGAACCGCGGCTCGGGTTCTATCCGCGATCGGGCCGCTGCTCGCCCGTACTGGCACGGGCCGTTCGGCCCCCGACGAGCCGATTGCCGTGGTCGTCTTCTTCTTGGGAGCCATGGCGATGAAGAACGCTAGGCTAACTACTAGACCAGATTCTCACAATTGCGCCCCCTACCTGGCGCGCCAAAGATGTCGGTGGGAAACGACACCTATGGGATCACAAGAATCCCTACTATGGTTGCCGGGGCGCAGGGTTGCAAGAAGAGCAGGATTAGTAATCAGCACAAGGATCGTTTACCCAGGTTCGGGCCGCGAGGATGCGTAAAACCCTAGTCCTGCTTTGGTGGATGTATTGAGTGTTCTTCAGCCCTCCAACTAGCTATGGTGGCTGAGCCGTTCAAAGAGCCGAATCCTTCTCCAGTACGCCATGGGCCTCCTTTTATAGTCGAAAGGGTCTGCCACAGTGGCACACATGAGGTGGAAAGGCGTACAGTGCTACGAGCTTATCGCTTGTATTACAGGACAAGACACATTTAATGCATCGCGTTGGTGTCCCCTTGCTTTATTGGGGACGAGAATGAGGCCCGTCCCGTCCGTCGCCGCCCCTCCTTGCTTCGACACGCGCCCTGGCCAGCGATGCATGCGGCGCCATGTAGGCAGGCAGGCAGCTGAGGTGGCGCGGTGGTAAAGTCTTCATGAAGATCTGCATGCCGCCACGCAGGCGCTTGCTGAGTTGGCCTGGAAGCTGCGTGTTGCCACGCAGGTGCCTGCCCAGCTGGTTGGGCTGGCAGCTGCATGCGAACGGCGGTGGAGACTTGGCTGGTGCGGGCTTGGAAGTGGCCCTGCTGGCGCCCTTGGTGAGGGCCTTGCCGGGTGGCCCGGCAAGGGCCTCGCCGTGGCGTGCTGTCGTCCCCGGCAAGGATCTTGCCGGGGGTCTTGTGGCTCCCCTCGGCAAGGATCTTGCCGAGGATCGTTGTCTTTTAATCCTCATCTAATCTTGAATATTCCTTGTCTTCACAAAGATCTGCATGCCACCATGGAGGTGCCTCCCGAGCCCTGGCCCAACGTGGTTGATGGTGTTGGAGACCATGGGCTCAAGGGTGGTGCGCTCCGCTGGTGTTGGACGAGCCGCCCCGGCAAGGGTCTTGCCGGGGGAACCTGCTTCGTCCCTCTAATCTTTTGTGGTCTCGGCCTTGGCGTTGCTCTGGCTGTCTTGGGCTTCGGTTTCACCTCGGTTCACCTCCCCTGTTCTGCTTGGTGCGGCCGTGGGCGCGGCTCCGACTGCCCGTGCACGGGTATAGGGGTACAAAGGTGCGCCCCTTCTTTTGTACACCGACACGGATGAACTTAGCAGCCAAAAGCTGAGCCACTTCCTCGCCAATTGCCTTTCTCTTCTGTACGGCGGACCGTCGAAGATGCTCTTTGACTGGTTTTACTTTCGGGTCGACTCGCAAACGGTGCTCAGCCAGCTCCCTGGGTACACCTGGCATGTCAGAAGGTTTCCATGCAAAGATGTCCCAGTTCTCACGGAGGAACTGAATGAGCGCTTCTTCCTATTTATTGTTGAGCGTCGTTGAGATATGAGTCAGAGCAGCATTGGGATCGGTCGGGTGAATATGAACCGACTTTGTTTCACCGGACGACTGAAATGCAGACTCTGAAGCAGGCTTCTTAGCCCGCAGCAAATCACTCGGATCATCATTCTTCTGGTATTCCTGCATTTCAACTGCTGCCATCTGTTCATCAGCAATTTTTGAGCCCTTCTAAAGGCACTCTTCTGCTTTCTGCCGATTACCAGTAACCGTGATCACGCTTCTAGGCTCAGGCATTTTCAACTTAAGATAGACGTAACACGGTCGAGCCATAAAACGAGCATATGCAGGCCTGCCAAAATAGCATGATAAGCACTTTGAAAATCTACCACCTCAAATGTCAACTTTTCCTTACGGTAATTCTTCGAATCACCGAAAACCACATCAAGAGTTATCTGGCCGAGTGATTCAGCCTTCTTTCCAGGGATAACGCTGTGAAAGCTCATGTTGCTCTCACTAAGCTTGGACATCGGAATGCCCATCCCGTTCGATGTTTCAGCGTAAAGAATATTCAGACCACTGTCGCCATCCATCAACACTTCGGTTAGTCGAGTGCCTCCAACCACTGGGTCGACTACCAGCGCTTGCCGCCCTGGAGTGGCAACGCGTGCCGGGTGATCAGACTGGTCGAATGTGATCACAGTTTGCGACCACTTCAAATATGTCGTCGTTGCCGGGGCAACCATGTTTACTTCTCTGTTTATCACTTTCAGTCGACTTTTGCTCTCAGTGTCAGCAAAAATCACCAAGGTGGAATTGACGTTGGGAAACCTTCATCTTCCTCTTTATCCTCATCCTTATCAGATTCCTTCTCTTTCTCACTGGGTTGTTTCTCTCGGAATTGCTGGATAAGGAGTCGACATTGTTGAGTGGTGTGCTTGGGATAAATCAGATTTCCCTTTTCGTCTTTCTTGGTGTGAATGTGACATGGCAAATCTAACACATCATTCCCTGCTTCATCTTTCACTTTCTTGGGGGTCCAGGGTCCCTTAGGTTTTCCTTTAGATTTTCTCTGGATCACTGCTGCAGTCTCACTAGGTCCCGTCCGACTGGTTTGCTCTTCCCACTGCGGAGTCGATCTTCCTCTTCTCCATTAGCATACCGAGTGGCTATTTCCATCATCCGAGTCAGAGACATATCTCCCGTCCGACCGAATTTCAAGTTAAGCTCTCGATACCGAACGCCTTCTTTGAAGGCACACACTGCTTGATGCTGGGATACATTTTCCACTGTGTGGTGGAAAGTGGTCCACTTCTGAATGTAATCCCTCAGAGTCTCATTCGGCTTTTGTACACAATGTTGCAATTCTGTCAATCCTGCTGGCCGTTTGCAAGTTCCCTCGAAAGTTCTGACAAACACTCGGGCAAGCTCCTCCCAACTGAATATACTCCCTGGGGCTACCTGATTCAACCACGCTCTGGCCGAACCTTCCAACATCAGAGGAAGATGTTTCATGGCCACCTCATCATTGCCACCACCAATCTGCACAGCCACTCAGTAATCCTCGAGCCAAGTGTCAGGCTTGGACTCAACAGTGAACTTGCTGACTCCAGTCGCCAACCTGAAGTTGGGAGGAATCTCTGCAGCCCTGATGGCTTTTCTGAAACACTCTGGGCCTGAGACATGAACTATGATGCCCGTCGGGCGATCTCTGTCAAGCCCCTCTCTGTGTGCTCTGTTCTTGTCGACCAGACCTTGAACGAGAATCGATCTCGCATCAAAGCCTGGCTCCCTTGGGTCGACTGGTATTCTTCGTTCGCATTGAGCGGGCATCTGTTATCATATTGCCGGGGCACATATGATCCAATTCTTGGAGGAGGTGTGGACACTCGACGACGGTCATCACGGCCGAGTCGGCGGTCATACTACTCGTGGTTCCGCTCCACGTTCTGATTCTGCCGATACCCACGTTCCTCACGCCGCGGGGGCGATCCTGGGCTGTGGGCCGACTGAACTGTGTCAACCATCACAGATCTGCTATGAATTCTATTTCGCGACTGAGACACCACTGTGTTCTGCTCTCCTGCTGCCCAGAGTAAAGCCCGGATCTGCATCAAACCCCTACCAGCCTCCGACTGGGAAGGCTGAATAGACTCCGCTATACAGACCGCAGCTATGAGATTCTGAATTGGAGTGCGGTATACCTGAGGTTAAGGCGGGAAAAGTTGTCGCTGCCGTCGACTGGACTCAGGGATCCGTTGTCGAGCATGTTCGTCGAGTGCATGCTGAAGGTTCTCCAGTCGAGTGCGCTTAGCCAAATTGGTCAGGCGCGCCTCCTCCAAGGCCCGAGCCTCAGAGGTCTCCCCAACGATGGGCGTGTGGAGTGCCTCCATGTTGCGGCGGTGAAGCTCCTCCCTCTGCTGTGAAGAAAGGGTTTCGGGGTGGTACTCTTCGTGAACGCGCGACAGATCGCCGCCGCCATCACCGCCACCGTTGCGGCGGAAACCAGGCGGGCTGCGTAGCATGTCGACCATCAAGACTTCTGCCGCATGATCGCTGCTGTCGCACTCGGATAAGGTCTCGACGGAGCCAGTCGACAGATCGAACAGGCCATAGAGTTATTCGTCGGGCTTGATTGCCGCGACTTGGGGGGTGGCTGACTGGCGTGCCACCGCGTGTTTTACCCACTGCTGAAGCCGCGAGCGACCGGATCGCTTACGTCGGCGAACAGTGGGGGGCGAAGAGACTGCGGGAGCCTACCGATACTGGGTCGACGGCTGCCGCAGAAGGACGCCGCGAATGCACGCGTGAAAGTGTGTCGCCCCGTGGACGGGGAGTGTCTCGACGTCGAGTGGAGCCTCCTAGAGCCAGGCGGAGTCGTCGGCGACGAAGATGATTGCGCCGAGACGGATCTCGCGGCCCTCTGCCAATCCACCGCCGGAAACCATGATGATGGGATTCGGAAAAATCGCAACCTCACCAGAAAGTCGCTAAGACACTTGCCCCACGGTGGGCGCCAACTGTCGTGGTTCTAAGACTGACAGTAGAATGGGGGTAGGTATGAGGAGGCAAGATCCTAGCTATGTTGAAGTAGTACACACAAGATTTACGAGTTCAGGCCCTTCACAGTGGAAGTAACAGCCCTACGTCTCGGTGCTCAGGAGCTTGGTCGATTGGATTATATGTGTGGAGTTACAGGGGGTGCGAACCCTTCACTACAAAAAAATACACTTCCGTGATGATACGTGTTTGTCACAGTAGGTCACCTTTTGTGTCATGCATGTACATCCATGACAAATTTATGAAAGAATCAAGATAGTCATACATGTGATGTCGTAGAAGTGTTCCATGAAATTACCAAAATTATCATCACGGAAGTGTCCACTTCCATGACGATAAATCGCGCGTCACAGAAGTGCTTTTGTCAAGGGTGACCGACACGTGGCATCCACCGTAACGGAACGCCATTAAGCTATCGGGTCCGGTTTTGGATCCGATAACCCGTTAACAGCCCCGACCAATGGGGATTTTCCACATGTAAAATCATCATTGGCTGGAGGAAACACGTGTCGGCTCACCGTTGGGACAGATGTCATCCACTCATTGGACCCAAAGCGCCTATGATACGTCGACACGTGGCACGGCCCAACAAAGGCCCATATAGGTTAAAAAGGCCGGCCCAGTCAAAGGCCCGTAGTACTTACTCAGGTACTAGTGGGCCAGCCCAATAACGGCCTGCTTAATAAAGGCCCATTTACGGCCCGAAGCCAGATCTGGCCCGTTAATTGTTCGCTGAATATTTGGGCCCATTTACGGCCCGAAGCTAGATCTGGCCCGTTAATTGTTCGCTGAATATTTGGGTCCAATTATAGCCCAGTGACTTTCGGCCTGTTAGAGGCCTGATGTAGACATGGGCCCATTTCAGCCCGGTGTGACTTTCGGCCTGGGAACGGCCCGTGCTGCCCATGGGCCATATATGGTCCAGCGGGACATCGGGCCCACTAACCGCCCGTGATAAAGGTGGCAGCAGTTAAGCCCAACGTGACTTTGGGCCTGTTGAAGGCATGTCGCATAATTCGGCCCGTTGATGTTTGTACTAAGCTTTCGGCCTCTTAAAGGCCCATGATATCAGTGGGCCAACTAAGGCTCGAGATATGTTTCGGCCTGGTAACTGCCCGTGATATAACTGGGCCCAAAAAGGCCCGGTCTACATTTCGGCCTGCTGAAGGCCCGTCGACTACAAGTGAAAATTGAGGCCCAATATGCATTTCGGCCTGCTAAAGGCCCATGGTTTCATCTAGGCCGTAACAGGCCAGTAAAATATTCAGCCTGTTAATGGCCCAACACTACCTGGGCCAAACTAAGCGCTGGGTCCACAAAAGGCCCAACTAAAATATAGGCCGGTGTAAGTTGTGGGCCTCACGCAAAGTGTGAAGGCCCCAATGATTCGGGCCCAAGAAAGATGCAGGTCGGCCCAATTGTGGCCCGCTAAACACTAGGACCGTTAGAGGCGAATGTTTCGGCCCGGTCGACTACATCTGATTTTTTCAGATAGCGAATGATGGCAGTAACTAGTAGGAATTAAGAACAAACCTACTATATACAATAAAGAAATTATGGCATAGTAACTAAGAATAAACCTACACTATGCAATAAAGGATTTATGGTATATTACATCCACTGGGCATCGAAGTTTGCCACCAGTGATCATAACGCGCAACGAAGAAGCAGATTACAAAAACTGGGCACCATTGCAGCGTAACAAAATAATACTGAACCGAGACCACTTCCAAGACAGTTCAAGAAAGGTTAGCCTTGCGCGGGAACTGCTGCGCAAGCTACTGAGCAAGGCTATGAGACCGGCCTAGCATGTCGGTCATTGCTTCCAGGTGTAGCTGTTTAGCGATGAGGTTCTCATTGGTGTTCTCCGCAATCTTTCTTAGAGATAGGACTTCAAGTCGAAGTTGAGTTGCAGAATGCCTTTCTGCTAGAACTTGGGACTGGAGAAGTCAAACTGATCCAGACAACGAATTCTGTGAGCTTGTCTGACTGCTAGTCTCAAGTAACTTGAACACTGCATCAAGACAAGACTTTGGGGTTGTCTCGCTATCTTCAAGATGTTTTGCCTTCTTTGCTGCAATATATGTTGGGTTTGTCTCACAGCCTTCAGCAGACTTGTGCATGCCATCAGGCATATCACCCTAAAACAAAGCAGAGAGATGACAGGTTTTACACGTGTATAAACAAAGATGATAAATGTGCTGTCAATTCCATCCAATTTCAAATTAGAAAATAAAGAGTAAGTTCAAAATATCAATAGCATAATTTGGCATTGTTCATAATGCGGGGAGCTTCACCACACTACTAAATTACCATGCCAACATAACAAGCATAGATGAAGGGCAAAGAAAATCATTGTATCTATTTTGGTTAATGTGCATGGCATGTTGTTCATATCATCAGCCACATCAGTAAGATAAAACAGGAGATGACAAGGTGCAAACGTGGGCTGCTTCACCACACACTGGATTATAGATCCACAAAAACAAGCATACATATAGGGAGTATTGAGTAATGTGCATGGTATGAATAAGGAATTTGGTTTTAAAGTAAAACTTAGAACTTACGGTTCTTGCGAACATGCATTTTGGTAGAAACAACAAACTAAACAGCAGTAAACGATAGGGAGTATGAGCAAATTAAACAGCAGTTGAGGATAAAGGCTTTAGAAGGACTGACTTACATTAACAGTTAACACCAGCTTTATAATGCCCTTCTCCATGTCAAGGGAAGGATAACTCAAGAATTTCAGCACAGAATCTTCTTCATAAGCATTGCATGTACTCTACATTTTGTAGAGAGTAATTATAGATATGATAATACTGAAAGGGATAGAGGATAATGAAGATAAGATGTAGATTGATGCTACATAATCAAATACCAATCCCTGGAAGTACAAGCATTACAGGACAAAATGTACTGACAAGAGCAATGGGCTACACTTCTGCACTGGCATTGTCTATGTATTCTACTTTTTGGTAAGATTAAATATGGATCTGATCTTTTTTAGTAAATGGTGGGCGAGGGAGATAAGATGCAGAATGCTACACAATGAACCAATCCCTCTTCCCATAATACAAGAGTGTTTTGAACACTGGTGTACTATACAAAACGTTCTTATATTATGGGACGGAGGGAGTAGCTGTTAATGTAAGTACAGTGATAGACAATGTTCAGTCCTTACAAGAGGACTGCAGAGGTAAACCTCTTCAAAAGCATTGGGTTGATTCTAAATTTATGTAAGAGTCCATACGGATCTTATAATGTCCACCAAATGGACGATAACGAGGCTAACATGTGCAGTGATGCTACATAATCAAACAACTATGAAAGTAAGTATGGTCATACAGGGCAAGAGGTACTCACAAGAGCAATGCAGTGTGGAGTATAGTTGCGAGATTCTGTTGTCCCTTGAGAATGAATGTTCTTCTGCTAACAGTTTTCGTACAAGTGAGACATTAAGGCAAATGCAGAAATGTAGTTCAAATTGTGATGTGATATCATAGATAGTACCTTACGCTGCAGTCGAGACCAATGTGTAACAAGATTATTCCAGTCACCGTCAGATAAATGTAGCACCGGAGACTTTACAGAAATTTCGTTTAGAGGCTTGCCATCGAAGTGCGCTTGCCTCAGGTAGGAACGATACTTCATCAACGAGTGCTTGAAAAGCGCAACCAACCCTTGCTCGTCTTCACGATCCAGTTTGGTCCTCGCCTATTTAAAAGAATGAAATCTTGTGTCTTCTGTCAGCAGAAACATATGCAGTAATGACCATGAATAACATTAGTACATTACTTACGCGTAAGTTGCGGAGGAAGACTGGAAATTGTTCTGTGTCTGCGGTATAATCTTTCCATGAAGGAAAGATGCGCGCAAAGTTCCTGACAACAATATAGGCTTTGTCTTCTAAACTGGGAAGAAATGGAACAGGGGTCCTATTTGCTGCAATTGGGGCTCTCTCTGGTTTGAAAAGGGATTTGGCAACTAGATTTGGTGTACTCTTTGCTGGAATGGGGGTTTTGCGTCGTAGAGCTGGTGCTATGTCAACTGGCATAATCATAATGTTTGCTGCAGTTGGGGTCTGCTGAGTTGGGGCATCAGAAATGACCATTTTAGTAGGGCCAGAGTCTGCTAGAGTTGGGGTGTTTTGTGGGTCAGGTGATATTGCAATTACACCTAATGGGCTATTTGATTTATCAGGTGCCACTACCTTTTCCAAATACTTTTCTTGTGCTCCTCCACGATCAGCAATCGCCCTCTTCCTTTTGAATGTCTGATACACAAGAACAGCATTTGAATGGATAAATATGGTATGATGATAGATGGAATATGTACTGAAAATGGATAGGCAGGGCATATTCACATACACGATGTGTAAACTAAGCTAATGGCAGTTCAACAAAGTAGAAGCAATGCAAAACATCAGTTGCAAGATATGTGTGACAAATATAACCTTGGAAAGTTAGAGCAAGCACCTTGATGGGTGAATAAGATAGGGCATTCCTCTGACTCCTCTACTAGGGAGCTACATTGACTTAGGTCTCCCTCTAGCTCAGAATCACTGTTAGGATCATATTCTGAGCATGAATCTATAGGTGGAGAGCGTTTGCATTGCATTGCATCCAGACTTGATTTCAGTCCCTTAATGCCAAGTTTGACAGCCATGGCATTGTTCTGCTTTATTCTTTTCATGCGTGCAAGCTCATAATCATTATGATGCTATTCAGAATCTGAGATTCATGTAAACATAAAAAGTAGTCAGATTATCTATGGAATGCAATGCGGATTCAACTCGAAGAGTGTCTCCCTATAAACCCCTGCATATGCAAAGTTCACCCCCCAACCGTGCTGACCAGACCACACACAGAAATACAAACCCCTTATGTCTCTATAACAGGCAGACACACATTTCAAAACTGAAGTAGGAACATTAGAATCATATGAAATTCGTATTTGAACAAATAAACTAAGGAATTATGAGTGGCATAATGTTTAGCTTCAAGGGTGGAGTGTTGGTAGTGCGACACAAAGCAAGTAGGCAGATTGTATTCCATGTAAAAGATCGAAGCCTATCTAAAAGCTGGAAATGACACTTTCTTTATATACAATGCAGTGTTCGTTGCCCACACACGATGGAAGAGATCACATAGAGAAACACTATTCACTCATGTCTACGGTTGCAGTATTTAGAAACAGGGTGGTCCACCCTAAAAGAATATTGACAACAAATATGACAAGGCAAGCATAGATGTAGTGAATCAATCATTTACTTGTGAGCTTACTAGGACAAGTATGCAGAATTGTAACTACAGTAAGAGACCGTCCAAAATCTGAATCAAGAAGTTTGTCTAGCACTTATTGTTTGCAACTAATCGACGTGAATACTTGGATATTATATCAAATGAGTAAGAAAGACAAGTAAAATTGTCAACAAACCTGGCTTGCAGTAGTAATCTGGGTCAATGTCACTACGACCAACAATCCAAAATGACTAGTGTCTGTTCCTAGGGCCGGAATTTTGAAAACCCTGTGAACTTTACAGGTACTAAAGATTACCGAAATACATCTGAACCATTAAGTGTAGGTAGCACTGAGCAAACAACAAATCCTAATGACAGTCCTGCCTAATGAGTAATGAATCAATTAGAAAATGGGTGATGAGCAGTGGCTGCTGAGTGTTGAGGACTTATTTCAGGATAAATCGGGTTGGCTTAGTGGGTGCTGCACGCCTGAGCCCTGAACGGACTGGGAAGGTAGGCACGGCGGCGCGCCCGGGCAGCGGTGATGCTGTTGGGCGAGCGGCTCCTGACCTCCTGTTAGTACGGCGTCTCCTCCTAGAGTCATGCCGTCTGGGGACGGCAAGTCGCCGGCGAGGCAGGCGGCTGGGGGCGAGTAGAGATCAGAAGCGCGCAGCAGAACAGAGGGGAATCGGGGCCTGGGACGACCCAAAATCCCAGGGTGGGCTAGCCCACCGTGGGCACCCTATAGAGATACACCCCCGAGCGGCGAACATGCATTTTTGAAACTAATTTAGGAACATTTAGCTGACCAATTAAACGAATCTGTTTTAATAATATCAGATTCGTATTTGAACAACTAAGCTTGTTTAGCTTGATGGGTCGAGCAGTGTTATTATGACACGAAGCACGTATTCTGATCGTATAGTGATCATAAAAGGGGGAAACCGGAGAAATGATATTTAGCAGCCATTGTTTGCTTTGAACTAAGAACTAAATTCTAAGAGCCAAAAAGAAAGTAGAGTAACCAAGTTAAGATCTATTTTCTGGTTGAGATCAAAAAGTTGAGGAGATATGAAGTACCACCTCTCTTGCGGCGCCGTGTAGGCATCGGGGGTGCGATGGCTGTCGGTGGCGTTGAAGCAGATCTGCGACGGTAGATGGGTGCATCGGGGGATAAGTCCCGTTGAGGTGGAAGAGAAGGTCGTGTGAGTGGCCCCGGCAAAGAGGACGACAGCGCCGATGAAGCGAGAGGACATGATGCAAGGCTCTTTGTCCGTCGCCGTGGATGAGAAACGTCCATCTCTAGCAGTGGACGACACGGTCTTGGTAGGCACTCCGACATGGTGGAGGACGGCGGCGATGGATGTGGTGGAGGACGGCGGCGATGGATGGGGTGGCGGACGGAGGCTGGTGTGGGGATGGTGTTCTAGCACGGACGGTGTATGAATGGGAAAATGGAGGGAGAGGTACGGGGAACCATGTTTTTGGGACGCGCCTGTCTGAAATATGGGAAAGTTACGAACTTAGCCCCCGTTTAAAATTTGGACGTCTCGTCGGTTGGGGATACGAAGGTAATCTCGCATCTCCCCAATATTTGCCCAAAGCGATTTCGGGCGAGGAGAGGGTGGTTGGCGCCCACGGTGTATGAACGGGGCTGATAGGTAGGGCGGTTGTGTCACGTCTGAGTGAAGTTACAAACCTGCCCCTATTGAAAATATTTGCCTACATCGATTTCGGCCGAGCCGAGTTTGTTTTGCCACCCACCATGTATGAATGGGGAAATGGAGGGAGAAACAGAGGTCTTTCGGACGAGCTTGAATCAAATGTGTTTTGCCGCCCATGTTTGGCGTCCGCCGTGTCGGAATGGGCTCAGAGGCGGTTGTGTCATGTCTAATTGAAGTTACTATCCTACCCCTATTTAGAGCAGTGGAAATCGGGCCGATGGATTGTCCGTGTAATGGGTAGACAGTAATTTCCATCTCCCAAACACTTGGCTTCGGGCAGCCGACGTGGGAGTGGACATTTTGCCGCTTCTTTCGAATTTTGGGACAATAAGCATCCACGTTTACGCTGGCAACTAAATTCGAATCCATTTTGTATTCCTATACGAATCTTTATAAATCATTCTATGTGTTTTTATATATCTTCAAAAGGACGACAAAGATGTATTCCATTGTCATATATGAATATGGTTTACAAATGCCGATACTCAAATTCAGAAGCTAGAATCCAGTTTAAGGTGAATTCGAATATTTGGAACACTTCATGTCCAACTCAAATGTCACACACATCATAATGTGTACTCCCATTTAGATATGTACACAAGCGATGTATCAAGATTCAAATACCAAGTCAATCAACCAAGAATGTACAGAACTAACAGACATATAAACACTTATAGAGTATATAGGTCAATAATCTCAACTAACATACATAAGCCAGGTCGCTGTACTTTTCTTTGCTACAATAGCATCCTTTTTTTAGCCAAGCTACTACAGCATCTTGGCCCTTTCCGATGCGTGCCACTGATGGTCCATCTATACTACTATTATTGCTGAATGCACATTCAGCCCGATTGGCATATTTGTAGGTCTGGCACAGCAATCAAAATGAAATGTCTTCGAGTCTTATCAATTAATACAGACTTGTGCTCAAATAAAATTACAAACCAAAAAACAAAAAACAAAAACAATTATTACATGATCTCTAAAACAAATGGTTTGATTGATTACATGAACAAACAACACAAAGGTTATTCAATGATGGAAAGAACATTTCACCTATGATTTAGCAAGTGGGAATTTAATTTCCTTTTTTCCTTCAGGACCTTAACAATGTGGTCAGTCTCAGCTTGCTTTGTTTTGAAATCCACCAAATATTTAATGGTTGTCTTGAGTACTGCTACTGATTGTGTTGTTTACTTCCTCAACATGTCAACTTCATCTCTAAGTGCAGAAGCAGAATCTCTTTCTACCACTAGTTTAGCCTCTAGAGCATCAGTAGTTGGCAATTCATAATGCACGATTGGGCCGGTGCCACTGCTGTGGGCTGATACAATGTCCATGGGGACCTCGCTCTTTGATCTTGGGCTAACCTGTTTTGCCATTAAAGTTCCGATTGGATTCAGAAAAGTTGAAGTTAGCAAAACATCTCAACTGGGAGTTATAATAGCAAACTAGTTAAACAAACAAGGAATTAAAGAGTTTCAATTCGATGCTGAAAAGTAGTTATTAACATCATTGTAACCCATTGTTGCAGCAGCAAAGCAGTTAAACAAACAAGTAGCTATTTAAGTTCAGGCAAACAGGTAATTCTTAACAGTAAGTATCAAACACATAGATAGGCGCAGTCTATAATAGGATTAACAGGCTGTGGCATTATGTAATCAGTAGCAAACTAAATTAAGCCAAGCAACGTAATTGAACAATTTTGCAATAAGTGGCTAACTAAAATTCTGAGAAGCAGGTAACTGAACTTACGCTAGTTCTTTGTATAGGCACACTGCAACTTCTTTTTCGCTTACAAGGTTGTACGAAGGAGTCCATGGCATCAATTGCTTGGATACGCAGTCCTAATACTTCTTTCTTCCCACACTGCAATGGTAAGTCGAATGGTTAATCTGGTAAGATGGTGCGTCCTTGATATGTTATATGAGGACGTGTAATCAGACTAGTTGTAGCCACACACATCACACTGGCTTTTACTCTATGTTTCATGCGATTACTTTTGGCATATCGAGATCTAAGCAATCTACAATAGGATGAAAAGACTGGCATCCTTCACATTATTGGCGAACTCAGTTCATAGAAACAAGCAATTCAACCATTATGTGGGTAAATCAAAAGTGCCACTGGAATATTTTTCACTACCCCTATCATACACGCAAAAGGGGCGACGCCACCATAGGGGCTGGTATGGGCCGCCGCCTCGGGTGGCTCGAAAGTGTGCACCTAGTTTGAGTCGTCCAGGTTGGCCCAGGCTAGTTTTGTTCGTCCCAACACACGAGCAGGCAATGTAAAAAATGAAGAAAAATGTTTCAGTTTGGATAGGCCAATAACATAAGTGCAAGGCAGGCCCTATAGCAGGCTCGCGGCCCAAACGAGCGCCTCCCATATCGATCGACAGCAGGAAAAATCCCAATTCATCCGCTCCAGCCTCCAGTCTGGTTCGCTCCTAACCTAGCCGCCGCTGGACAGACCGACACAGCACTTCCTCGCTCCCTCGTTGGAGGGCGGTCGCCGGGCTTCAAGCAAACGAAAGGACAAGAAGATGAAGATCCAACCCTGGGTGTAGCCTGCGTGGGATGCAGCGGCGGCAGCACGGGCATGGCATCAAGCTTGCGCAAACGGACTGTCGCAGCTTGCAAGAGTAGCATGCGCAACGAGCAGGTACATCACATCCCTAATTATATCTAATTCAACTCTTCAATTTCTGGCCAATAGTTAAACCTGACGGTGTTGTAAAACTGCTTGTATGTAGGGAATCTATGAGAAAATGAAACCAATTTCTACTTATTTTATAACTCCCCCAATCAATACTGAACTGACTGAATCTGATGTATCTAATCAAGTTTCCGGTGCAAACATCCAAGCTCATGTTGTTCTTGAGCCTGAAGTGTCCAATGAACAGACTGCTAATGAAGGATTTGATGCAAACATTTTACATGCTCCTGGTGATGAACATATAGTGTCTAATGAGGCATCTAATGCAAGCATTTTGCAAGCTCCCATTGAAGGATTTAGTGTCTAATGATGATCTGCTACGTTGAGAGAAACATAGAGATTTGCAGGCATTGATGACAAGCAAATTATAGTGCATTTTCATGGCTTGAGGAAACGTCGAGGCCATCTACCAGAAAGTCCCCATATCATGACAACGTAGCATAAATACTTTTCTAATCTATTGTTTGAAACTATTGGCATACTTGTGCAGGATAGATATATTGATATGCAGTTTGCGCACTGGTTATAGGTGCAATTACACTTCGATATTTTCAGCCAGAGAACGAATAATTCAAAGCACGTACAGACCATGTTTGTAGTCCTTGTACACCATGTTGCATTTTGTGTTTTTTGGTGCTTGCATCATTTAGTGTTTATAATCTGAACTACTTTGGATCATTAGCTGGTTTTCAAAGTGCATGTAGATTCACATTTCTCAAGTTATGTTGATTTCTGGAGTGCAAGTGCCTTCGTATTTTTTAAGTTAAATGTTCGCCCCTGGTAACTTGAATTCGTGGATCCGCCACTGCACACAAATCATACACGAATGCCAGTACGAATTAAATGAAATGCAGGGACTTACGCTAGCTCTTTGTGCAGGCTCATTGCAGCTCTGCTTGTGCTTGGGATGTTCCATGTACAAGTCCATGTTACCACTTGCTTGGATGTGCAGGCCTTGTGCTCCTTGCATCCCCCTCTGCATTTGTGACACGGCGAATGGCTGATCAAATAAGAGGAATCGACCTTGCTATTGTACCGGAGGACAGATACTTACAAGGTTATATGGGTGTGCAGGATGTGTACCAGATCCCGTAGCGCCATCATGCTTCGCTAAAAAATAGATTTGCTTGTTTCAGATGATATCTCCAAAAGAAATAAGAGTTAAAGTCAGAGTTGGATAGGCATGTAAGCTAAGAGAGCAGTGAAAGGATATCCAAACATCGTCGGAACAATGCACAAGGGAGTGATGTGTGGATACCTAGTTCGGGCCGGCGTTTGGGCATGCTCGCCTAGCTAGAGTGCGGGTCACTTCAGAGCTGTTGAGGGTGATGCACTGGCGTTGGCTGGCCGCACACGGATGCAGATCTTGAGTGGCAGCGGAGCGCTACGATGCGGTGGACGAGACCGTTGGTGAAGCCCCAACGGCCTCGGGGGGCGGAGGCGCGACGATGTGCTCGGTGAAGTAGCCCCGGTGAGCTGGGACACGGCGTCTGTGAAGCGCACCTGATGCGGTGGAAGTCGGTGTCTGTGAGGCACGTCGGTTGCGGCGGCCGACGTTATCGGTGGACCACCCGGTGCGGTGGACGAGGGCGTAGATGAGGTAGCTCCGGTGCGGTGGTGAAGCACGACCGTCGTCTTTGTCGTTGTCGTCCGGCACAGAGGTGGGGAAAGAGACGATACGAGGGGCGATTCGAACTTTGCTTGGGTTGGCGGCGAATTAGTGATTTGAGCAATCTGGGCGCGGAAGGGGACGGTGGAGAAGGGAGATTTTGCAGGGCTGGAATTGGGGCCGCCAGATATTTCAATCCGTAACGTGGAAGCGCGAACTTATTTTGTCGTCGTCCTTTTTTGGGGGGGAGGGGAGGGAGGGAGGGGGTGGGTGGCTGGGTGCTAAGTGTCCGTCCGACACACGCGACCACCATGACACGACCCTGGTCTGCCTGGTGCGCCTACATTTGAGAATGCAAACGAATCTTCTTTCATTTGCAAACGAATCTGTATGAATTACCATGCCCGTGTTTTCCTTGCAATAATTAGTCATTCGAAACGAGATACTATAAATTAATTAATGAGGAGCTATTTGAAAAAAATCGAAACAGTATCCACGCTAACGTGGATTAGAGTGTGTGTCACATAATTAGTTACTTGAATTAGAGTGTGTGTCACATAGCGATCTCCAATTCTAACGTGGATTTCGCATTTTACTGTATCCACGCTACTTTTTTAATACAAATTCATATGTATATGATGAACACCATGGTAGTGAGAAAACTTTTGGATGGATTCAAACATATGACCTACAAAATAGCACAACAAATCGAGTCAATGTCAACTTTTCAAAACGTAGTATGGCACGAATTTGAAATAATTACCCATATGCATGGTCCTCAGTTCAAATCTTACAATGTACACCGAATTGAAACATCGATATTAAGTCTCATACTATCTACATTCAAATGTTGTTTTTAGTCCCCCCCCCCCCCGCACACACGCTACATACTTCCTTTATCGGTCAATCTTCCTCTCCTAACCACCTTAGGAAGCTATCGGTTTCCAACACACATCCATTCTTTCTCTCCATGTTTCGATCTCTAACTCTCTCAACTACACAACCCCCTTTTTCCACTCTGTTACGAAATGTATTTACCTCACACACCCGCCATTGCACCCCATGCCGAGCTCTCTCTCTCCCTCTCCCTCTCACCCTCCCGCGCTAAATACATGCATTTCCTATCTAGCCCCCCAACCTCTCGTGCGCACGCACGCACGTTGTCTATCTAGGTCACTCCCTCGAGACTGTCTCACTCTTTCTTCCGCACGGCGGGCCACACTCGCTCAATCTCGCTCTCTTTATCTGAGTCTCGTTTAACCTCGTTTTCTTTCACACACAAATGATATATCTCCCTGTTCGGGCCTTGATCGACACACTCTATACTCTCTCACGCAGATTGTCTATCTAGGTCATTCCATCGAAGCCGCCCCCACTCTTTCGACCTCATGTCTCGATTGACCTCGCTCTTTCTCGGACAAAAACGATATATCACCATGTTTGAGCCCAATTCGACTTATTCACATTGTATACTCTCTCATGCACATTGTATATCTAGGTCACTCTCTCCAACCCATCTCACTCTTTCGATCGCACGACGACCCTATGTGATCGATTGACCTTGCTTCCTCCCACGCACAAAATATATCTACACGTCTGTGACTGGATCATCTCTCAAGCTCTATCTTACAGCCCTCACCCTTGCCAAAAGCTGAATCGGACAATATCTCTCCAGAGCATATATATTTGTTCAATGAATGTCAGACCACACTCACTTTGTCTCTCTATCTATATGTCTCTCGATTTACCTCGCTTTCTCACGCCGTATCTTCCACACATTGAAGCTACCTCTCCATCCCTCGCAAAGCCGGAGCTATTTACATTGCGAGGGGCACTCCAACTTTGGATTAATTTGTGTAGGCATTTATTCCGGTCGGTTTAGATTATATTTTCGTAGCATTCGGCCCACAACTACTCGAAACACCGTTGCAACCCCCGCAACTCCCCTAGTTGATTTCCCTCTGGCTCGGTCATCGCTCTCTCGCACGTCCTTTCCCGCCTTCAATGTCGCACCATGGTATTATTGCAAAAACTCTGTTCTTCTCTTTAATTATTATAAATAAGCTACAAAACTACACACCGATAGTCCACTTGGAATGGAACAAATTTCGACCCGCAAATAAAAGTGCTACAAACCACACCACGAGGGGCCCACATGTCATGAAACAAATTTGGACCCATATACAAATTAAAAAATAAAGGACGAGGATCGAACATGTGACCAGGGCCTTCAAGCCGCACGTCAATAGGCAACATACGTAGAACAACAATGTTTGTTGTACCTCCCTTTGTTCACATAATGTTTTTATATTACCACAACCTATTTAATTGATAACATGTAATATTATTTTCAGTACTATTCACCTTCACTTACTGGTGGGTTCCATGTGTGCTCTCTCTCTCTCTCTCTCCTCCCCTTCTGTGTTTAGACGCACGGGCAAACACGAAGAACTCGCGGGCGATGTTGCCGTTGACCATATCTGGACGCGTTCACAAGTTACGGCACCAGTTTCACGTGCTAGCAGCACTAGTCAGTGTGTACGTTTAATGCACGTTAATTTGGAAGTATATTAAGTGCATGCGGATATTAAGTAGGATATTATTTGCGTGTTATTATGTGATTAACACTATTTTTGGCATGAAATTAACTGCACGCTAAACGTGTTGAGCGCTCGACATTGAAGCAGTCTAGGTCGTTGGATGATAAGGAATACATGTAGCTTGATGACGTTTTATATTTAATTTGATACGGCTCTAGCAGAACATTCAATCGATCAAACCATAGATTTCGTTCAGTCTGACTCCGACTTTAAATTATACGACGATCGATCTAAAATAAACGAAAATGATAAACGTTCGGATTTTAAGCATGGCAATCCGAATGTTTTTCATGGCAAATTTCGATTACGCGGCGGCGGCGGGGGCGTCTTGCAGTGGGAAGCGGCTCCTCTGCCGTGCTCTGTGTGTAGTCGGGCCACTGACCGACGGTGGCGGCGGCGCCTTGCGCCGTCGTTGGCATACTCCTGGACGTTGGCCTAGCTTCAAGGAAGGCCAAAATGTTCTGAACTTCGAAGCGGGTCAACTGGCGGGAGGAGGCGACTGGCGTTGGTGCAAGGAAGCAGTCGACGGTGTCCATCCATGCCGCTGAGGGGGGCACTGGCACCCGCGCGGGGACAGGTGCTGTCAACGGCGCGGCAGAGACATTCGTGTGCATGGGCACCGGCACGGGCGCGCACGTCAGTGCACGCGCAGGCGCATGCACTGGCAGGTGCACGAGCACCGGCACGGGTATGCGTGTCAGTGCACACGCAGGCGGATGCGCTGGCAGGTGCACGGGCGCGTGAAAGTCGGCGAGGACCTCGTGGAACCCCGTGGCATCAAGCTCGGCGACAATGTGCGGCTCCCAGCCCATCAATGCCACGGGGATGGGCGCTGGCGTAGTCGGGGCGACGGGAGGCGGGACGGGAGCGGGCACAGGCGCGGTGTCTTTCCGCAAGGCCAGTTCAAGCTCGTCCCAAAGAGCCTTATGTTCTTGAGACTCCGGCTGGGTGTCTTCCTCAGACCATCGTGATGCGGCATGGCGTACGTTTAGGTCAGGCTGGTTGGAGGTAGACGAGAGGAGAATCGAAGAGGAAGAGAGAAGATTGTAGCGATACCGGGTAGTGCGGGGTTGATTTTAAACTGCGGCGCCGGCGACATTAAAAGTGGGAGCAGTTGGGACGAAGGTGGGCGGCGGAACCTGGTCAAAGGGCTCGCCTCCCGGCGAGCCTGCACAGTGGTCTGCTCGCACGCCTCCCTGTCAGCCGGCACAGCGGTCTGATCGCACGCCTCCCGTCGACTCACACGCTTGCTCGGACAGCACCTGCCGATGAGAAGCGGGACTCGTGGCGGCACGTAAACGCCCACGGTTTCAATAGTGAAAGCGTTCGCCTTAACGTGAGAGGTCTTTGTTCCAAAATACCTTGGCTCTTCATTTGTGCAACTTGTCATAAGTAGCTTGTCTCAAATTGAAGAAAAAAATTACGAAGTAATATTTGTGCCATATCGCGTGACCATGCTCAGTTTCAAGAATTTATGGTCACTTTTGGATTTTTTGAAATTTAAGATCCAGGATTCGAAACAATATCATAACCTGCATCATGCAATAAATTTTCAAGCCATACATCTGCCCTGTTGTATTTCTTAAGAAAGGATTTGGTCAAACATTTTGCTTAGTTAGACTTCAGACAAGATATATATGCAGAGCAAAAGGATAATCCCTCCGTACCAGTGCATTGCCTGATATATTAACTCAAGTACTAGGCACGAACAAACGGGCTCAATTATGTGCTCATCCTGGTGTAGTAGTAGTAGTAGTAGTAGTAGTAGTACTAGGCAATGCAGTTGACGGGTGACCTTGGCGAGCGGCGACCGAGGGAATTGAACCGTGCTCGGCACGGTAGGTAACGTTGTCTAGTTACTAAAGCATCCCTCCGTTGTTCATCGGTAGTCATTATGGACCGGGGACATGAGGGGAATTTCCTAGGGTTGGAATTATGGCCGCCAGATATTTCGACTCGAAACGTGGGGCTCGACTGGTTGGGGTTGCCTAATGTGCGTACCACGCACGCCACCAGAAGGACACAAGCCCCTTTTTTTAGGATCAACACGAGCCAAGGTCTGGCTGGTACGCCGTTGGTTCCTACCATTCGAGAATACGAAAGGAACCTCTTAAATTGCCGAACGAATCTATGTGTATTACAATGCCTGTATTTTCCTTGTAAATACTAATCTCAACGTGGTAATTGATTTATGACGAGTTGTTGAATTAGAGTGAGTTTGTGATATAGTGATCTCAACGTGGATTTCACATTTCATGGTATCCCTGGTAAGTTTTTCAATGCAAATTCAAATTTAAAAGATGAACAATATGGAGGTGAGAAAACTTTGTATGTATCAAGCATATGACCACACACACACACACACACAGAGACAGACACCCACACACCACATCTATGATGATACAGTGTTGTGTCACAATTATTGTCATAGAAGTGTCATAAGTATGACAGGAAAAAATTCGTTCGGCCCAAAATGTCACGGATGTGTCTTTTTTTTGTTTGTGCCTGAGGAGGGGGGTGGCTTATATAGAGTTTGCCAGACCCCTCCGGCCCTCAGTTACATAGGGTTCAATGTACATAAAGGTAGGAACGTTACTGGTAATGCCAGCATTAAAGTTACATAAATGACCATTAAGACCACGGTGTGAATGCCTGGCCGTTTTCATTCAGAGTGACTTTAGACCTTCTGATCTCCGAGTGGACTCTGGTATGGTCGAATGGAATTGGGATATCCGAGTGAACACTCAGTCGAGTGGGTTGAGTCCTGTGGTGATTCCAGTCGGTAGAATCTGTTGTCCTTTGGATGTCTTTGATTGTAGGGCAGTGACTTTGGGTAGGGTACTTAGATCAGGTCTATTGCCCTACCCTAGGTACATGTTGTCATCAGGCGGCGCTCCGTCCCGAAAGTCCTCTCCTATTTTTTCAGGTCAAAATGACTTACCAGAGGTGGGCCTGGGTGAGCACAACCCGCCAGCGTGCGCCTGGGCTCCCTAGCGCGCCCAGGTGGGTTGTGCCCACCTGGTGGGGCCCCTCTAGTAGTTATTTGCTCCAATATTCATCATATATTTGATAAAAAAAAATCTCCGTGAAGTTTCAGCTTGTTTGGAGTTGTGCAGAATATATAAGTGGCCTGTCATAGCTTTTCCAGGTCCAGATTTCCAGCTGCCGGAATTCTCCCTCTTTGTGTACACCTTGCATATTATGAGAGAAAAGGCATTATAATTACTCCAAAAATCATTATTATGGATAAAAACATCATAACTAATAGTAGGAAAACATGATGCAAAATGGACGTATCACACGGGAATGGGCTAAAGATTCAGGAGGGAGGTCGAGTGTAGAAAGATGGAAGAATAAAATTAGTCACCTAATGCAGTTCTTACGTGGCTGGTCCAAACATTTGAGTGGGATATATAAGGCTGAAAAGTAAAGGCTCCTTATCCTTATCAATTCCTTCGAATTAAAAGCCGAGTCCTCCATTCTAGATACCAGGGAGCTGGAAGCTAAAGTGGAGGTGATACGTCTCCAACAAATCTATAATTTTTTATTGTTCCATGTTATATTATATTCTGTTTTGGATGTTTAATGGGCTTTATTATACACTTTTATATTATTTTTGGGACTAACCTATTAACCGGAGGCCCGGCCCAAATTGCTGTTTTTTTTTGCCTATTTCAGTGTTTCGAAGGAAAAGGATATCAAACGGAGTCCAAACGGAATGAAACCTTCGGGAACGTGATTTTCGGAACAAACGTGATCCAGAGGACTTGGAGTCTACGTAAAGTAATCAACGAGGAAGGCATGAAGCAGGGGGGCGCCTACCCCCCCCCCCAGGCGCGCCCTCCACCCTCGTGGGCCCCTCGTTGCTCCACCGACGTACTTCTTCGTCCTATATATACCTACGTACCCCCAAACCATCAGAACAAGAGCAAAAACCCTATTTCCACCGCCGCAACCTTCTGTACCCGTGAGATCCCATCTTGGGGCCTTTTCCGGCGCTTCGCCGGAGGGGGCATTGATCACGGAGGGCTTCTACATCAACACCATAGCCTCTCCGATGATGTGTGAGTAGTTTACCTCAGACCTTCGGGTCCATAGTTATTAGCTAGATGGCTTCTTATCTCTCTTTGGATCTCAATACAAAGTTCTCCTTGATCTTCTTGGAGATCTATTTGATGTAATCTTCTTTTGCGGTGTGTTTGTCAAGATCCGATGAATTGTGGGTTTATGATCAAGTTTATCTATGAACAATATTTGAATCTCCTCTGAATTCTTTTATGTATGATTGGTTACCTTTGCAAGTCTCTTCGAATTATCAGTTTGGTTTGGCCTACTAGATTGATCTTTCTTGCAATGGGAGATGTGCTTAGCTTTGGGTTCAATCTTGCGGTGCTCGATCCCAGTGACAACAAGGGAAACGACACGTATTGTATTGTTGCCATCGAGGATAAAAAGATGGGGTTTATATCATATTGCATGAGTTTATCCCTCTACATAATGTCATCTTACTTAAAGCATTACTCTGTTCTTATGAACTTAATACTCTAGATGCATGCTGGATAGCGGTCGATGTGTGGAGTAATAGTAGTAGATGCAGAATCGTTTCGGTCTACTTGTCACGGACGTGATGCCTATATACATGATCATACCTAGATATTCTCATAACTATGCTCAATTCTATCAATTGCTCGACAGTAATTCGTTTACCCACCGTAATACTTATGCTCTTGAGAGAAGCCACTAGTGAAACCTATGGCCCCCGGGTCTATCTTCCATCATATAAATCTTCCAACAATTAGTTATTTTTATTGCCTTTTATTTTACTTTGCATCTTTATCATAAAAATACCAAAAATATTATCTTATCATATCTATCAGATCTCACTCTCGTAAGTGAGCGTGGAGGGATTGACAACCCCTTTATCGCGTTGGTTGCGAGGTTCTTATTTGTTTGTGTAGGTGTGAGGGACTCGTGCGTGATCTCCTACTGGATTGATACCTTGGTTCTCAAAAACTGAGGGAAATACTTACGCTACTTTACTGCATCACCCTTTCCTCTTCAAGGGAAAACCAACGCAGTGCTCAAGAGGTAGCAAGAAGGATTTCTGGCGCCGTTGCCGGGGAGATTCGCGCCAAGTCAAGTCATACCAAGTACCCATCACAAACTCTTATCCCTCGCATTACATTATTTTCCATTTGCCTCTCGTTTTCCTCTCCCCCACTTCACCCTTGCCGTTTTATTCGCCCTCTCTTTTCCGTTCGCCTCTTTTTCGCTTGCTTCTTGTTTGCTCGTGTGTTGGATTGCTTGCTTGTCACGATGGCTCAAGATAATACTAAATTGTGTGACTTTACCAATACCAACAACAATGATTTTCTTAGCACTCCGATTGCTCCTCTTACCGATGTTGAATCTTGCGAAATTAATGCTGCTTTGTTGAATCTTGTCATGAAAGATCAATTCGCCGGCCTTCCTAGTGAAGATGCCGCTACCCATCTGAATAGCTTCGGTTATTTGTGTGATATGCAAAAGAAGAAAGATGTGGACAATGATATTGTTAAATTAAAGCTATTTCCTTTTTCGCTTAGATATCGTGCTAAAGTTTGGTTTTCGTCTTTGCCTAAAAATAGTATTGATTCGTGGAATAAGTGCAAAGATGCTTTTATCTCTAAGTATTTTCCTCCCGCTAAAATCATCTCTCTTAGAAACGATATCATGAATTTTAAGCAACTTGATCATGAACATGTTGCACAAGCTTGGGAGAGGATGAAATTAATGATACGTAATTGCCCTACACATGGTTTGAATCTTTGGATGATTATACAAAATTTTTATGCCGGATTGAATTTTGCTTCTAGAAATCTTTTAGATTCGGCCGCGGGAGGCACTTTTATGGAAATCACTTTAGGAGAAGCTACTAAACTCCTAGATAATATTATGGTTAATTATTCTCAATGGCACACCAAAAGATCTATTAATAAAAAAGTGCATGCGATAGAAGAAATTAATGTTTTGAGTGGAAAGATGGATGAACTTATGAAATTATTTGCTACTAAAAGTGTTTCTTCTGATCCTAATGATATGCCTTTGTCTACTTTGATTGAGAATGGTAATGAATTTATGGACGTGAATTTTGTTGGTAGGAATAATTTTGGTAACAACGCGTATAGAGGAAACTTTAATCCTAGGCCGTTCCCTAGTAATTCCTCTAATAATTATGGTAATTCCTACAACAATTCTTATGGAAATTTTAATAAGATGCCCTCTGAATTTGAGACTAGTGTTAAGGAGTTTATGAATTCGCAAAAGAATTTCAATGCTTTGCTTGAAGAAAAATTGCTTAAGGTTGATGAATTGGCTAGGAACGTTGATAGAATTTCTCTTGATGTTGATTCTTTGAAACTTAGATCTATTCCACCTAAGCATGATATCAATGAGTCTCTCAAAGCCATGAGAATTTCCATTGATGAGTGCAAAGAAAGAACCGCTAGCATGCATGCTAAGAAAGATTGCTTTGTGAAAGTGTATTCTTCTAGTTTCTATGAAAATAAAGATGAAGATCTAAAAGTTACTGATGTGTCCCCTGTTAAATCTTTGTTTTGCAATATGAATCTTGATAATGATGGGACTGGAGATGAGTCATCTTTACCTAGAAGGCGTCCCAAAAATTCGGAGTTTTTAGATCTTGATGCGAAAATTGTTAAAAGTGGGATTGAAGAGATCAAAACTTTAGATATTAATGAACGCACTATCTTGGATTTCAAGGAATTTAATTTTGATAATTGCTCTTTGATAGATTGTATTTCCTTGTTGCAATCCGTGCTAAATTCTCCGCATGCTTATAGTCAAAATAAAGCTTTTACTAAACATATCGTTGATGCTTTGATGCAATCTTATGAAGAAAAACTTGAGTTGGAAATTTCTATCCCTAGAAAACTTTATGATGAGTGGGAACCTACTATTAAAATTAAAATAAAAGATCATGAATGCTATGCTTTGCGTGATTTGGGTGCTAGTGTTTCCACGATTCCAAAAACTTTGTGTGATTTGTTAGGTTTCCGTGAATTTGATGATTGTTCTTTAAACTTGCACCTTGCGGATTCCACTATTAAGAAACCTATGGGAAGAATTAATGATGTTCTTATTGTTGCAAATAGGAACTATGTGCCCATAGATTTCATCGTTCTTGATATAGATTGCAATCCTTCATGTCCTATTATTCTTGGTAGACCTTTCCTTAGAACGATCGGTGCAATCATTGATATAAAGGAAGGGAATATTAGATTCCAATTTCTGTTAAAGAAAGGCATGGAACACTTCCCCAGAAAGAATATTAAATTACTTTATTAATCTATTATGAGAGCTACTTATGGATTGCCTACCAAAGATGGCAATACCTAAATCTATCCTTGCTTTTATGCCTAGCTAGGGGCGTTAAACGATAGCGCCTGTTGGGAGGCAACCCAATTTTATTTTAGTTTTTTGCTTTTTGATTCTGTTTAGGAATAAATATTTGATCTAGCCTCTGGTTGGATTTTTTTTATGTTTTAATTAGTGTTTGTGCCAAGTTAACCCTATAGGATCTTCTTGGATGATAGTTATTTGATCTTGCTGAAAATTCCAGAAACTTTCTGTTCACGAAAACAATTGTTAAAAATCACCAGAACGTGATAAAATACTGATTCCAATTGCGGTAGATCAATAAACAAATTTTCTAGGTCGTCCTATTTTGGTAGATTTTTCTGAGTTCCAGAAGTTTGCGTTAGTTACAGATTACTACAGACTGTTCTGTTTTTGACAGATTCTGTTTTTCGTGTGTTGTTTGCTTATTTTGATGAATCTATGGCTAATAAAATAGTTTATAAACCATAGAGAAGTTGGAATACAGTAGGTTTAACACCAATATAAATAAAGAATGAGTTCTTTACAGTACCTTGAAGTGGTGTTTTGTTTTCTTTCGCTAACGGAGCTCACGAGATTTTCTGTTAGGTTTTGTGTTGTGAAGTTTTCAAGTTTTGCGTAAAAGATTTGATGGATTATGGAACAAGGAGTGGCAAGAGACTAAGCTTGGGGATGCCCATGGCATCCCAAGATAATCTAAGGACACCAAAAAGCCAAAGCTTGGGGATGCCCCGGAAGGCATCCCCTCTTTCGTCTTCGTCCATCGGTAACTTTACTTGGAGCTATATTTTTATTCACCACATGATATGTGTTTTGCTTGGAGCGTCTTGTATGATTTGAGTCTTTGTTTTTAGTTTACCACAATCATCCTTGCTGTACACACCTTTTGAGAGAGACACACATGATTTGGAATTTATTAGAATACTCTATGTGCTTCACTTATATCTTTTGAGCTATATAGTTTTTGCTCTAGTGCTTCACTTATATCTTTTAGAGCACGGTGGTGGATTTGTTTTATAGAAACTATTGTTCTCTCATGCTTCACTTATATTATTTTGAGAGTCCTACAAAACAACATGGTAATTTGCTTTAATTATGATAGGCATCCAAGATTAGTAAAAAAAATTCTTATGAGTGTGTTGAATACTTTGAGAAGTTTGATGCTTGATAATTGTTTTGAGATATGAAGATGGTGATATTAGAGTCATGCTAGTTGAGTAGTTGTGGATTTGAGGAATACTTGTGTTAAAGTTTGTGATTTCCGTAGCATGCACGTATGGTGAACCGTTATGTGATGAAGTCAGAGCATGATTTATTTATTGATTGTCTTCCTTATGAGTGGCGGTCGGGGACGAGCGATGGTCTTTTCCTACCAATCTATCCCCTTAGGAGCATGCGCGTAATACTTTGCTTTGATAACTTGTAGATTTTTGCAACAAGTATATGAGTTCTTTATGACTAATGTTGAGTCCATGGATTATACGCACTTTTCATCCTTCCACCATTGCTAGCCTCTCTAATACCGCGCACTTTTCGCCAGTATCATACACCTACCATATACCTTCCTCAAAACAGCCACCATCCTACCTATCATGGCATTTCCATAGCCATTCCGAAATATATTGCCATGCAACTTACCACCGTTCCGTTTACTATGACACGCTCGATCATTGTCATATTGCTTTGCATGATCATGTAGTTGACATCGTATTTGTGGCAAAACCACTGTTCATAATTCTTTCATACATGTCACTCTTGATTCATTGCATATCCTGGTACACCGCCGGAGGCATTCACATAGAGTCATATTTTTGTTCTAAGTATTGAGTTGTAATTGTTGAGTTGTAAGTAATAAAAGTGTGATGATCATCATTATTAGAGCATTGTCCCAAGTGAGGAAAGGATGATGGAGACTATGATTCCCCCACAAGTCGGGATGAGACTCCGGATGAAAAAAATAAAAAAAGAAGAAAAAAGAGGCCATATAAAAAGAGAGAGAAAAGGCCCAAATAAAAAAATGAGAGAAAAAGAGAGAAGGGACAATGCTACTATCCTTTTTCCACACTTGTGCTTCAAAGTAGCACCATGATCTTCATGATAGAGAGTCTCCTATGATATCACTTTCATATACTAGTGGGAATTTTTCATTATAGAACTTGGCCTGTATATTCCAATGATGGGCTTCCTCAAAATGCCCTAGGTCTTCGTGAGCAAGCGAGTTGGATGCACACCCACTTAGTTTCTTTTGTTGAGCTTTCATATACTTATAGCTCTAGTGCATCCGTTGCATGGCAATCCCTACTCACTCACATTGATATCTATTGATGGGCATCTCCATAGCCCGTTGATACGGCTAGTTGATATGAGACTATCTTCTCATTTTTGTCTTCTCCACAACCACCATTCTATTCCACATATAGTGCTATGTCCATGGCTCACGCTCATGTATTGCGTGAGAACACCAAAAGTATGAAACAATTGCTTGCCTTGTCATCAGGGTTGTGCATGATTTAAATACTTTGTGTGATGAAGATAGAGCATTGCCAGACTATATGATTTTGTAGGGATAACTTTCTTTGGCCATGTTATTTTGAGAAGACATAATTGCTTGGTTAGTATGCTTGAAGTATTATTATTTTTATGTCAATATTAAACTTTTATCTTGAATCTTTCGGATCTGAATATTCATACCACAAATAAGAGAATTACCTTGGAAATTATGCTAATTAGCATTCCACATCAAAAATTCTGTTTTTATCATTTACCTACTCGAGGACGAGCAGGAATTAAGCTTGGGGATGCTTGATACGTCTCCAACATATCTATAATTTTTTATTGTTCCATGCTATATTATATTCTGTTTTGGATGTTTAATAGGCTTTATTATACACTTTATATTATTGTTGGAAATAACCTATTAACCGGAGCCCCAGCCCAAATTGCTGTTTTTTTTGCCTATTTCAGTGTTTCAAATGAAAAGGATATCAAACGGAGTCCAAACGGAATGAAACCTTCGGGAACGTGATTTTCGGAACAAACGTGATCCAGAGGACTTGGAGTCTACGTAAAGTAATCAACGAGGAAGGCACGAGGCAGGGGGCATGCCTCCCCCCAGGCAGGCCCTCCACCCTCGTGGGCCCCTCGTTGCTCCACCGATGTACTTCTTCCTCCTATATATACCTGCGTACCCCCAAACCATCAGAACAAGAGCAAAAACCCTATTTCCAGCGCCGCAACCTTCTGTACCCGTGAGATCCCATCTTGGGGCCTTTTCCGGCGCTGCGCCGGAGGGGGCATTGATCACGGAGGGCTTCTACATCAACACCATAGCCTCTCCGATGATGTGTGAGTAGTTTACCTCAGACCTTCGGGTCCATAGTTATTAGCTAGATGGCTTCTTCTCTCTCTCTTTGGATCTCAATACAAAGTTCTCCTTGATCTTCTTGGAGATCTATTCGATGTAATCTTCTTTTGCGGTGTGTTTGTCGAGATCCGATGAATTGTGGGTTTATTATCAAGTTTATCTATGAACAATATTTGAATCTCCTCTGAATTCTTTTATGTATGATTGGTTATCTTTGCAAGTCTCTTCGAATTATCAGTTTGGTTTGGCCTACTAGATTGATCTTTCTTGCAATGGGAGATGTGCTTAGCTTTGGGTTCAATCTTGCGGTGCTCGATCCCAGTGACAGCAAGGGAAACGACACGTATTGTATTGTTGCCATCGAGGATAAAAAGATGGGGTTTATATCATATTGCATGAGTTTATCCCTCTACATCATGTCATCTTACTTAAAGCATTACTATGTTCTTATGAACTTAATACTCTAGATGCATGCTGGATAGCGGTCGATGTGTGGAGTAATAGTAGTAGATGCAGAATCGTTTCGGTCTACTTGTCACGGACGTGATGCCTATATACATGATCATACCTAGATATTCTCATAACTATACTCAATTCTATCAATTGCTCGATAGTAATTCGTTTACCCACCGTAATACTTATGCTCTTGAGAGAAGCCACTAGTGAAACCTATGGCCCCCGGGTCTATCTTCCATCATATAAATCTTCCAACACTTAGTTATTTTTATTGCCTTTTATTTTACTTTGCATCTTTATCATAAAAATACCAAAAATATTATCTTATCATATCTATCAGATCTCACTCTCGTAAGTGACCGTGGAGGGATTGACAACCCCTTTATCGCGTTGGTTGCGAGGTTCTTATTTGTTTGTGTAGGTGTGAGGGACTCGTGCGTGATCTCCTACTGGATTGATACCTTGGTTCTCAAAAATTGAGGGAAATACTTACGCTACTTTACTGCATCACCCTTTCCTCTTCAAGGGAAAACCAACGCAGTGCTCAAGAGGTAGCAGGAGGCGGAAATGAGACTGAATGAACTGCTTCGAGAGGAGGAATTGAAGTGGGCACTAAGAGCTAAAATTCGCAAAATCGTCCAATTGGACGATAACACTCAATTCTTCCATATGATTGCGAATGGCAAGCATCGAAAGAAGAGAATCTTTCAGCTCGAGCAAGATGAAGGGACGATTTTAGGACATGAGAACCTAAAACTTTACATCACAAATTACTATAAGCAGCTTTTTGGGCCTTCTGAGGATAATTTCGTGTCCTTGGATGTGTCGAGGATTGAGGATATCCCTCAACTAGCTGCGGATGAGAACGATATTTTAACCGCCCCATTTTCGGAGAAAGAGGTGTTTGAGGCAATTTCACAAATGAAGATAATAAAGCGCCGGGGCCGGATGGTTTTTCGGCTGAGTTTTATAAAAGTGCTAGCACATCATTAAGGGTGACTTGCTCCCGATATTCCATGATTTGTTCTTTGGACATTTGCAGTTATTCCACTTGAATTTTGGAACGATTACGTTACTTCCGAAGAAAACAGAGGCCGTGCGGATTGAGCAGTTCAGGCCGATCTGTCTTCTTAATGTCAGCTTTAAAATTTTCACCAAGGTTGGAACTAACAGGCTTACGCAGATTGCGCATTCTGTGGTGCAGCCATCTCAAACTGCTTTCATGCCGGATAGAAACATCCTAGAAGGGTTTGTGGTCCTACATGAAACGCTCCATGAAATCCACATGAAAAAACTAGATGGGGTGGTTTTTAAAGTGGATTTTGAGAAAGCGTACGATAAGGTAAAATGACCATTTCTTCAGCAGGCCTTGCGAATGAAAGGATTCGATCAGTCGGGGAGAAACCAGGTAGATTCTTTCACGCAAAAAAGGAGCGTAGGAATCAAAGTGAATGATGACACAGGTCATTATTTCCAGACACACAAGGGTCTGAGGCAAGGAGACCCAATGTCACCGATTCTGTTCAACATTGCGGTAGACATGTTGACGATCCTAATAGGAAGAGCTATGGATAATGGCCAGATAGGCGGCCTCGTCTCGCATTTAGTAGGCGGAGGAGTGTCCATCCTACAGTGCGCTGATGCTACTATCATCTTTATGGAGCATGATTTGGCAAAAGCAAGAAAGATGAAGCTTGTGTTATGCTTATTCGAATAGTTGTCGGGGTTAAATATTAACCTCCATAAAAGTGAATTGTTCTGCTTTAGAAGAGCTAGAGACGAACAAGAAGCTTCTAACAATTGTTCGGGTGCGAATTGGGGTCTTTGCCCTTCACGTATTTGGGTATACCAATTCACCATCGCAAGCTTTCCAACAAAGAATGGAAGTGCATTGAGGATCGATTTCAAAAGAAACTAAGCTGCTGGAAGGGCAAGCTTATGTCATACGGAGGCCGACTAATTCTGATTAATTCGGTACTCACGAGTATGCCTATGTTTCTCTTGTCCTTTTTCGAGGTACCAGTTGGAGTTCGGAAAAGACTAGATTTCTATAGATCGCGCTTCTTCTGGCAAAGCGATGAGTTAAAACGAAAGTATAGACTCGCTAAATGGGATATAATCTATAGGCCAAAATACCAAGGGGGTCTCGGCATAGAAAATTTACAGGTGAAGAACAGATGTCTTCTCAGCAAGTGGCTGTATAAGCTATCTCTAGACACCGATGCCACATGGGCCCAGATTTTGTGTAATAAGTACTTACATTTCAAAACCTTATCCCAGGTGACGGTCAGACCGACTGATTCACCATTTTGGAAGGGACTGATGAGAGTGAAATCAGTCTTTTTTCAACAGGACAAAATGTATAGTTGGAAATGGTACTGCCACGATATTCTGGGAGGATACATGGTTAGGGAAGACACCCCTTGCACTCCAATATCCTTCTCTCTATAATATTGTTCAGCGAAGAGACGCTTACGTTGCAACAGTATTACAGTCCAACCCTCTCAATATTCAATTCAGGAGGACTTTAGCGGGAAACCGTTGGGAAGCTTGGCTCCATCTTGTGAGAAGGTTGATGGAGGTTCACCTCTCTCTATAGCCAGATCAATTACACTGGGATTTGGATATTATCAACACTGGCTCTATACCTCGATCGAAACATGTTTGGAAAGTCAAAGTGCCTTTAAAAATTAAAGTGTTTATGTGGTTTGTCCATAAACAAGTCATTCTAACTAAGGACAATTTGACAAAACGCAACTGGTCAGGAGAAGATGTAGCTTCTGTGATCATGATGAATCCATCAAGCACCTCTTTCTTGACTACCCAATGGCAAAAATTCTATGGCGGTCTGTCCACATAGCATTTAATATTACTCTTCCGAATACTATCAACACGTTATTTGGGACGTGGTTAGATGGAATAGATTCAGAAACGGCGAGACATATCCGTGTAGGAGTATGTGCTTTATTATGGGCAGTATGGAGCTGCAGCAACGATATGGTTTTTGACAGAACAACAAAATTTCATTTCTTGCAGGTTATTTTCCGGGCCACTGCATTGATCCATATGTGGTCGCTACTCACTCTGACGGATGCCAGGGAGCGTATGATTACTGGATCTATCCGGTGGGAGCCGGTAGCACGGGCTATCTTCAACCGGTTTGGATGGCCGTCATATAATAGGATAGGTGTTTAGTTTTCTATCTTCTTTTTTCCCGCCGGTTGTTGCTATCCTGTTCTTTTATGTTTTTGCTCTGTGTGAGCATTTTTTCTTTTATGAGACTTGAAGACTTTGTTGAAACTTTTGCTTATTAATAATATGGCCGTATGCATCGTTCTGATGCAGAGGCCGGGGGATAACCTCCTTAAAAAATGTCAGAATTTCAGCTGCCGACAATCTCCCTCCTGTGATGAAACTTGCAATTTAAGAGAGAAAAAGTATAAGAGTTGCATTTAAAGTGAAATATATCTTTAAATAAAATAATATAAATAACAATCAAAAACATGATGCAAAATGGACGTATCATCCTTCTTTTTGCCGGCTGCCCCATTCTTTGCCTTCGCTTTGAGCCGGCGGGCTTGTCGTATGGCTAAGTTGATATTCCGGACGGCCACCTTCTCTGGATCGTGCACCTCCACCGGTTCTGGTAGCTGTTCGTACGGGTCAATGTAGTGGTAAAAACGAAAGGCTCGGGAATTGAGGTGAAGGACATAGGAGATTAGAGCGAAAAGTGTGGGTTTTTGATGTGAAGACAACGCGGACCGCTCCAAATGCGGGCTCCGCCTCGGTCTTGGGTAGGTTGAGGGTGTCAGAGTCCTATATCGGATAGGTTCGGACTCCGGTAGAGCCCCCTTGTTTGCTTTCGTTTACGTGAAACAAATATGAATAGCTTGATCTGGACGTTTATCCTGGTAAAACTATGGAGTTAACTGTTTTTATTCATCGTTATCGAGAGATTATTCAAATTGTAGTCATCTGTGGACACTTTCCACGGTAGAGAAATCAACACGAACGGCGCCAACACCGAAGTGGTTGTAGGCCGCTTCCTATGTACGGTCCCGTGTGACGCGAGAGGCGTGAGAGAGGAAGAATCTGGAGCTCTAGCAAGCCCATGTGCTTGGAGCAAATTGTTTACAGCAGAGAGACGTGGAGACGGAGAATGCTCCTGCATTTGGAACCCTCAAATGGCGGCAAGTGGCAACCCCTGTTCGTCTGTGATCTTCAATCTTAAACAAAGGTACCTTTTGCGGCTTTGTTCGTCCCTGTGAATGAGCAAAGGTACGGAGCAGTTTGTTGCTTTTAGGTGAAAAGCAAGCCGGGGGTGCGTAGAAACTAGAAACGCTGTCGTTTCGCAGTATCGTGGTGCCTGCTTTTAACTTGAAGATCACCATCGATCGGGACAAAGAATGCACGATCATGGAGCTATATCTACATTGGCCTTGAGATTTGTATCCGCCACTAACGGCATAGCGCGACCCTAAGCTCTTGCCGTCTTTAGCTCACCTGTTCGTTCGTACTGTACCAGTGGATTAGTTAACGCTGGACGGCATCGTGAGCCGTGACAACAGCAAGCGTTGACCTTTGAATCGGCCGATGTGAACACCAACGTTCCCAAGCAAATGACCGTGTTCGATTCGCCTGTACTTGAACAAAGCAGCGCAAAGATAAACAACTCGATTCTGACGGCCAACTCAAATTGTCAGCCTCAAGCTTCAACTCAATGAGTTGCGCACGTCAGGGCTAGGCTGCTAGCTCAGTCCGCGCCTGAAGCCAGAAAAACCAGCCTGGTGGTGGCGATGCTTAGGCTGACCATAGTGGGGTAACATAAGTAGTATCATGCATTTGAAACTCGCAAACATGCTTATGTGGCAGTCAATTAAAGAAGAAAGATGGTTATAGTAACATAGGTAGATACCGTAACATAATAAATGTGACGCTACTATGTGTCATGCATGACAATAAATGAGACCATTTATGATACTAATCTATGATACTATGCATTATATAGGTAGTAACACAGACTAGTAACATATGCATGTTACTAGTCTAAGTTACTCCCCACTATTTTACTAGTCTAAGTTACTCCCCACTATTACCAGCCATAGTGGGGAGTAACTTAGACTAGTAACATGCATATGTTACCATCTTACTACCTCCATAATGAGGAGTAACATATGTGTGGTGTCATACAACATTTTATTTATTAAATTATAGACTCATCTTATCTTGATATATATGATGTTACTCATAGTAGTACCACATCACTCTTTTTTCATTAATTACTTGTCACATCATCTATTTTGTTTAGATATGTGTGATGTTAGTCTTATTGTCGGTAACCTATGTTACTTTCATTGTCGGTAGTCTTAGGTCCTGTTTGGTTCATAAGTCCTAGGATTTTTTCTAGTCCCAACTAAAAAGTCCTTAGTCCCTAAAAAGTCCCTCCCTATTTGTTTTCAGAGACTAAAAAGTTCCTAGTCCCTTCCTACAGGTTATTAAATGACCATGTTGCCTCTAGTATATAGAAAAATAACAATCAAACAACACCATGGGGTGGCGGGCCAATAGATGCATGGAGGGGCATTATTGGAAAAGTCCTAAAAAGTCCCAAAAAAGACTCCTTGAGAGTCTTCTTCATTTAGTCCCAAATGCCTAGTTTAATCCCTAAAAAGTCCCTCCCATTTGGTAAAAA
Source organism: Aegilops tauschii subsp. strangulata (assembly GCF_002575655.3). Lineage (NCBI taxonomy): Eukaryota > Viridiplantae > Streptophyta > Magnoliopsida > Poales > Poaceae > Aegilops > Aegilops tauschii. The sequence goes on along the minus strand of NC_053036.3, from coordinate 388,511,913 downwards.
GTCTTTAAGAGGGACTTTTTCTAGTCCCTACACAAAAAAGTCCCTGGAAACAAACACCCCCTTAGCATTGGTAATTTTGTCGGTGAATTTGCTTCGTACTACTACTACTACTAGGATTTCGATTTCCCAGGCAACGAAAGATCAATCAGAGGCAAACAAACAACTGTGGAAGGAGAGGGACCCCTCTCATCCCAAAACGGAAGACAAGGACACTGAGCTCTGCCACTCACCGCATCACTCCACTAGTCCACTCGTGAGGAAACAAACCTGTACAGCAATTGAATAGCACGCGATGCTCCCGATGCACATCAATGCTGCTGTGATGAACGAAACAACCACCTAGGGAAGGCGTGCCATCTCTGACTGCCATGAGCCCTTTGCTCGCGCCAGCATGTATCTGGATCCTGGGACCCTGCCAGGCATCACTCACTCGCAAGCTGCCGTCGAGGCCCTACCATCTGGACGGAGCCAGGGAGGTTTCACAAAGAGGAAGGCAGCTGCTGCTGCTAGCCTGCAACTCTTTCATGCCTAATAATCAACCGACAAAAAAATGGCATCCCGTCGTAGTATCAGTCTTCAGGCGAAGAACCCGCCGCGGTCGGCGTGGGCTGGCGACTGGGGCTCCGGCGAGTTGCCCTCCAGCGGCACGGTGCGGCTGCAGTGGGACCTGGACGTGCTGGACGACGACGGCAGGCACCTTGGCTCGCCGCTGAACTGGATCACGTCTCCGCCGCCATCCCGCGGCCGCTGCTGCCACTCTTTCGCCTTCCTCCCGCTCTGCCCGCCGTAGTAGTACCCCTGCTCGACCTCCACGGCGCGCGCGAACCCGCCGGACAGCGGGTCCAGCCGCTCGTAGAGGATCCGGAGGACCTGCTTCATCGACGGCCGCGCCCCGCCGTCCTTGTGGGTGCACCAGTGGATCACGTCCGCCATCACCTGCAGCTCGTCCAGGTCGAACGTGTCCGCCACCGCCGGGTCCACCAGCTCGTGGAGGCGGTAGTCGGTGCCGATGAGCTCGCGGGACCACTCCACGAGGCTCCGGTCGTCCTGCACCACGGGCCTCCCGGTGACGAGCTCCAGCAGCAGCACGCCGTAGCTGTACACGTCGCTCTTGGCCGTCAGCTCCTGGGTCACCACGTAATCGGGGTCTACGTACCCTGCACGGAGATATACGCACGGTACTGACGAAAATGTTGATCGAACAAATTAGTAGTGTTCACAGGCGTAGGCTAAAACAAAGTAGGAGTACAAAGTAACCGGGGACTGCAGTTCAGATTTCAGCAGCATAACAGAACAGAACAAAACCTCTAGAACAGCACAAGACCCTTACCAGGAGTTGCCTGGATCTTGACAGTCCCTGGGGTGGAACTGACGATGGTATTGCCACCATTTGAGCAGCCACACCCAGCAAGCTATTGAAAATCAATCCATTAGTCTCTGACGAGTATGGATCAATCCCCGCGTAAGAAAGTTATTCGCCAGGTACCTTTGCGAGATAATTCTTGTCCAGGAGGACATTGCTAGGCTTTATGTCTCCATGGTACAATGGAGGATCACAATAGAAATGAAGGTACTCCTGAAACAAACATAACTCATAGTTGATTGTCAGCAGTAACACAACATTTCAAATATACTACTCATATACTTGGTGTTAATAGAAGGAAATGGACGGAAATTGATATACACTTGGTGCACATATGAACTACTACCTCTGTCCCTAAATACAAGACATTTTTGCAGTTCCCTAAATACAAGACATCTCTGCAGTTCACTAAAATACAAGGCATTTTTGCAGTTCAATTTCAAAGAAGTCTTGAATTTAGGGACAGAGGGAGTACAGTTTTAAGTGAATACCAACTATTCCAAACATGGAAAAACCGCAGGGAAGTATGAATTACTTGATCCAATTCAGAATCCAGAACAGACTTCCAGAAACTTACCAAAGCATTCGCAACATCAATAGCGATTTGGATCCTATTTTTCCACGGCAGCAGAAGTTTACCTGACGCTGCAAAGAGAAGAATGCTTTTCTGCACATAATTCAACAAATGATGTAGCATAAGACATGGAATGAGAATGAAACATGAGTCGTGAGATATTACAATGAAGGTGATCCTTAAGGCTTCCATTTTCCATGTATTCATAAACCTGGAACCTGGACGGTGGGAAGTTGTAAAGCACCACAAACTGGTTAATACCTGAACCTTACTTCTCAAACTTTGTTAAAAAATACCCCTAAGTCCGACAAGATGGCGATGATGCGGCAGCGTACTTTACCTCTCAAATTTTGTTAAACAATATCCTTTAAGTCCAACAAGATGTCGATGATGCAGACGCCCAAGAAATTCCATTTCTTTGCAGAATGCCAGCTGATCTTGTTTTGGTGAGCTCTCTATGCGCTTAATGGCAACCACAGAACCATTGCTCAGTTGTCCTTTGAATATTGTTGCATTATCATTCCCTCCCAGCGTGGTGCTAAAGTTTCTTGTTGCCCTTCTCATTTCTGCATAACTAAATCTGCCAAAAATGGTGGAAGTACCTGCAAAACAATATTGCTAAGCAGATGAACTGAAATGGGTCCCGCAACTGATTCTAATAGCAAGTAATTCAAAAGCAGATTCAAACATCACTCCATCAGGTTTAAATTAAAGTAACATATAATTTCGTAAACAAATTGTCGAGACAGAGCTTACAAATAAAAGAAAGGCAGCACCATGACCACAGCTCATTAAATGTTTACCTTCTTGGCCCTTCGTGACACAGGAACTCAACACTTTCAAAGGGTTAATTCCCTCAATCTTTTCTAGTTCTTTGCACTTTCTCCGGATAAGTAAAATCAGTACTACCAGTAGTGTAACTGATAATCCTGTAACCAAGGCCCCGATAGCAGGGAATAGTACACGCTTGTAACTACGATGATGGTTGGATGGCACTTCAGCAACATGTTCCCCAGGAATTTGCGATGCAAATGGACTGGGAGAAATATTTGGTGCAGGATATCCAGCTGGGGATGATGTCGAGATGTTCACTGCATGAGATTCATAAATTATTACAACACTCAACAACCGCAAAGGCGCATTTTAAGTATAAAGGAGTTTATTATATATTATACTACCGAAAAATCCTTAACCCTTGACATGCCACTACAAATGGACATTATGTTCTATGGCACTACTTTTCATTACAAAGCACATATGTGCCATCACTGGCAACGACGTCACATTTAACTGTAAGGCAACAAAATCAAGTAAGAGCTCTGTATATTTTCCCAGCAGAAAGTCAATCAACTTACTCAAAATAAACCATCTTGCCAACCAAGATAGTAAAATGAAACAGTTTTGAAAAGATACCCACATATACTCCATTTACCAAAGATGTATATTCATATGAAACTTGCACTACAAATCTACAACAAAAATGTGCTGATAATTGATTAATATAATATACCTATAATTTGCATACTGTGAAATACTATGTGCAAATGTGTCACAGTCAAAAAAAAGTGCAGCACAGCTGAAGCTTTGAAAAGAAAACTGGTGATGAACATGTTCATTCATGAAATGCACTAGCCTTGGCAGTTAACACTCTTCAAGAAAAGGAAAAGGTGTTCTTCCTCTATAAGGTGCTACATAAGTTCTACAAATCATAGTTGTAAATCCTGTGGGGTTTATGCAGTGTACTAGCATTAAGAAGTCAGAACAAAAAATATGTAATATTATTCTCCCTCTATAAGTTATGAAATACAAAAGTAATGTGTGGCCAAAATTTTGTTAAGTGCACTGTCCATTCTATGATAGACGGGAGAAAATTCGAACCTTGAAGAGCACTCAGCCCCTGAACGCTGAAAAAGCAACCCGCCGTATCAAGAGTAGATATGTTCCCTTGACTCACAAAAGCAACAAAGGCAGCGTCACGGCAGGTATTCAATGTGACATTATCTTGTTCCCCCACAAGATGGCGGAGGTATGACAAACCAGAATTTAAGCATCTCTTGCAGCTGACGTCATCTGGAAGTGAGGTTGCACAATTTCTAGTCACATCACTGAAATTCGGAGACTGTAACATTTGGAGGATAGTAGTCATCCCAACGCACTGATAGGACGCCTGAATCTTGATCCCGAGGCCACAAAACGAAGCTGCAGTAGGAAGTATCCCATTGGACACGAAGGTGTCTGAGATATTGCGAATACAGGCATCGGCAAGTTCAGATGGAACCCCAAGAGTGCCTGTTGTGTTCGCATACATTGCAGAAGAGACCGCGAGGACGGCATTGATATAGCGGCAACACTTTGAGTGGCCATTCTGATCCGAGCATACAGAAGCTATCAGCGCAAAGTTTGGCCAACTGAAATCCAACGGACAATCTGCATGGTCAAACAACAAACATGAGTAACGATGCAAATATGGCTGGTCCATAATCACAAACTTTTGAAAGAGGAGACTCGTCATTCTGCATCTTTGCTAAATTTGGCAAAGCGGGTGTCACACTCACACAGAAAGAGCAAAACATGCAACTGATGTCGCAGTACAGCAAGCCAACACTTATGCTCACAGCGTGAATTGTGCTCGTATCTAGCAGAAGTGAAGTTAACGCCATTGGGAATAGGCCACATGACCAGTACTAGCTGGGGGACGAGACTTGCCTGCTCCCTTCCCATGCTCCCATCCGTGCTCCCGCATACGTGGCTTGATTTGATTGGAAGAAAATAAGGCCCGGCCCCACCCCCTGAAAATCAGGGGGGGAGATGATTAGATTAGAAAAGAAAAAGGGAAAAGAACAGCCGTAGGATGAAGTGGGAGCACGGATGGGAGCATGGAGAGGGAGCAGGCAAGCCGGATCCACTAGCTGGGTACGTGCCTAATGGATTGCCTGTCATAAATTTCATACTATCCATATTTCCCTCATTACACCAGAGCTGCTACGAAATCGAATATAGAGCATTTGATGGTACACTGTAGGCTAGCACATAGTATAAGTGAGAAAACAACCCATGTGCACCTGAGGAACATCAGGCAAATCAAAAATATCTTGTGACATTATCAGTGGTTCAGCAGTAACGCCAAATGCCAGGACTGAAACCCTCACGGACAGCCAAGTCCAACGGCTATTGAAACCCAAGAGCCATGAAAGTCCATCGGCCCAGTCGTACGTGTACAGCAACTCCATTAGGTAGGCGAATTGAATGGCCTAAGGAAGGAAGGACTCCAACGCGATGGGGAGTGAGCAGAGGCGGTCCCTGCTCCCCTTGCCAACTACACTGCGTCTACAGAAAGAAGGCAGGCGAAAAATGCGCCTCGTACCAGTCGTGCTCAGGGATTGTTCCAGGGCTAAGTGACTCCATCTCGCACCTAAAATGCCTACTACTCGCGTTCGCCTCTCCTAAAAATGAAGTCCTAAACCTACAGTACTGTACCAATATTCTGGGCTGAACCATTAGAGAAAACGCAAAGGCGTTAGGGACGCATCGAATGGGCGTCGGAAGGGGAGAAACCGAAATCAGTGATTGAGCTAAGCGCGCCCACAGCCGTCGCCATCGCCGACCGATCCCCTCGAACCCCAAATACCAAATGCAGCTAATGCTGTTCCGCCACTGGAGCGGAGTGGGCTTCAACCGGTTGCCAGAGACGGGAACAGGTAAAGAGATTACGTGGGGCGGCGAGAACGGTTTACCTGCCGCGATCGCCGCGGGCGGAAGCGGGGCCAGGAGCGCGACGGCCAGCGCCGCGCAGAGGACCGGCCCTGGACGCCGCATCCGGGAGCCGCACGCGCGCGGCCGGCGGCGCGGCGCAGGCGTCGTATCGGCCGCAGCGAGAGATGAACAGGAGCAGGGCGGAGCGGAAAGGTGGGGTTTGTCCGGTGAGGGGAGGGCGAGGAAGGAAGGAATGGGATGCCAGGCTGACGCTGCCCCGACGCCAACCCAATATGCTCGTTTGTGTTGCTGACTGCGGCCGCGGCGCTGCCGCTTTTCTTCTTTGCTTTGCGGGTCGCAGCGCGGCTAGGCGCCTTTTTCTACTAGCCGCGCGTGGAAGAGTGGGCGGGGTCTTTGGGATGGGCTCCTCCCGGTCACGGGCACGGGTGCGCGGAACTGCGAATGGGGGAGTCCGCTCCGGCTCCGCGGACCACGGGTGGGGTGCACATGGCGCGGTAGTCACTCTCACCGGCCCAGGCGACCAGGCAAGCCCCGGCGCCGTATCCAAGAACGCGTACTGTGCGAGTGTGCGTCGCTCGTGTCCTTTTGTGGCCGATGGCCTGGTGAGCCCCAGATACCTGTGGTCGACCTCCCTCCAGCCTCCAGTGAGGCGAGGCCTCCTCTACCGTGTCCATCACGACCGTCCCTGCACATGAGAGCAACTTCAATGGGGCGCCCATTTCGTTCGCGGCCGTCGTTTGGGTCGGCGCGGACAGAAAAGGCAGCCCAACGCACGGACCCAAACGGACGCGCGTCCGTTTTTCGTCCGCGGGCGACCCATTCCCGGTCCATTTTTGAGCCTGATTTGCGTCGGCGCGGACACGTGACGGACGCGCGCGCTCGCCTACTTCTGTCCTCGGACCCGCTGGTCTGTGGCACATTGGCCTCCCGTCTCACCCTGCGGCCAACAAAGCAACCCTCCCGCCCCCTCCATCAGCATTTCTATAGTATTAAGGTCTGTATTCCATTCCATTCCTATTGCAGCCCAAAAGTTTCTGCTGAAGTCACATTCAAAGAAGAGGTGTTGTAGGTATTCATTGGGTTCATCATCACATAGGATACACCTCCTATTTTCTATTTGAAAATTCTTCCTGATTAGTAGATCTCTAGTATTTAATCTATCAAGCAGAAGCAACCAGAAGAAGAATTTTTGTTTGGGCAAGTTGCATGATTTCCAAATCCACTGAAATGGTGGTGCTGCCTTTGGTGGGTTTCCAATAAGGTGCAGATAAATCTTTTTGTTGGAGTATTTGTTTCCTTTCCAGAGAAATTGCCAGCAATCTTTATTGTCATTGTCTTGGTGGATGTTGCTTATGATTTCCAACATCTCATTACTTTGTTGAACAGCCATAGATGACATGGGTAAATGGAACATCTCATAAAAGTTGCTGGTTGAGGAAACGATAGCCGAGGCAATTGTACACTCTGCATCTTTAGAAAATGAGTATAAGTGAGGAAATCTGCTCTGTAGAGTGTCCTCATTCCACTTATCATGCCAGAGTGAAATGGTGCTGCCAGTAGAGGGGATACATGTAGTCATGCTTTTAAAATCCTGCAAGATAGAACAGCAATCTCTCCACGAAAAAGATCCCAACCTTGTAGGATATGAGGGTATAGAGCCATCAGAATAATAATTATTCCATATTAGTTCCACCCAAGGAGTATCATGTTTATTTAAAAACTTGAAGAGAAATTTGATTAGAAGAGCTCTGTTTTGAGTTCTCAGATCAAGGACTCCCAGTCCTCCTGCTTTTTTGGGGAGGCAGACAGTATCCCATTTAACTAGACAATTACCCTGTTTATTGATCTTGTTACCATACCAAAGAAAACTTCTGCCAGATTTTTCAAAGTGATCTAAGATAGTGAAAGGCACTCTGATGCAACACATTGCATAAATTGGTAGAGCAGAAACCACTGCCGTGTTGGTCCATCACCACCTCAACAGCCAGCGGCCGTTGTTTCGTGGCTCCATTCCGGGCCACCTTCCGGTGTTGAATCGCAACCGAGAGAGCGGGCATTTCCTTCTCTGAAAGGACTACTTTGATACAACAAACCCGTTGTTCAAACATCACAAATTCCGCCGCCGGTTCCGTATGAGTAGGCATGTTTTCAACCGTATTAGAGAGGAAGTGGTCGGCTATGATGACTACTTCGAGTGCAAAGAGGATGCCGTCGGCAAGATTGGTTTCTTCTCTTATCAGAAATGCACTGCCGCCATCTGAATGCTTGCATACGGAGTGCCCGGTGATCTCATTGACGAGTACGTCCGTATGAGCGAGTCTACATGCCTAGAGTCCCTGTATAAGTTCTGCAAGGCTGTGATTGTTGTGTTTGGCCCTGAGTACTTGAGAGAGACGACAACTGAAGATAGAGCCCGTTTGCTGGCGATGAATGCCAGCAGGGGCTTCCCGGGGATGCTTGGCAGCATAGACTGCATGCACTGGGAGTGGAAGAACTGCCCTTCTGCTTGGCAAGGGCAGTATAAGGGACATGTCAGGGCTTGCACTGTCATACTAGAGGCCGTGGCGTCTCAAGATCTCTGGATCTGGCACTCTTTCTTTGGCATGGCTGGATCACACAATGATATCAACGTGCTTCAGCGCTCGCCGGTGTTTGCTAGGCTTGCCGAAGGCAACAGCCCACCGGTGAACTTTACTGTCAACGGCCACAACTATGACAAAGGGTACTATTTGGGTGACGGTATCTATCCTCAGTGGACCACTGTTGTCAAGACAATACCCAACCCTGTCGGAGAGAAAAGGAAAAGATTTGCCCAAGAGCAAGAGAGTGCTAGGAAGGATGTTGAGCGTGCCTTTGGTGTTTTGCAATCTCGATGGGGCATCGTTCGGTATCCCGCTAATACTTGGAGCACGCAGAAACTATGGGAGGTGATGACTGCTTGTGTGATCATGCACAATATGATCGTAGAAGACGAGCGCCCGGAACGTCTGTACGATCAAGGCTTTCAGTTTCAGGGTGAGAATGTTGTGCCTGAGCATGGAGTAGCGACAACATTTGAGCAGTTCACTCGGTTTCATGAAGACATGCGTGATTGGGAAACTCACGTCCAACTGCAAAATGATTTGGTTGAGCATGTGTGGACTCATGTTGGCAACCAATATATGTATCTTCTTTTATTCGTTTGCAAAACTATGTGAAACATTTTTATTTGTATTTGGCTTGTAAAACTATGCTATTTATTTGGGCGGCCAGACTATTTGGCTTATTAACATTTTCATTTCACAATATGTTTGAATGCAAATCAATGTAAAATTGGGCGGCCACCCGGCCACGCCTGCACATATGGGTCGGCGCATTGGACGCGCTGCCGGCCCATATTAAAAACAGGGCGGACGCCGGGTGGGCGGCCGACCCAAACGGACAAAAAGCGGACGAAATCGCCATCCGTTTGGGTCGGCCCGTTGGAGTTGCTCTGATGGCATGACAGCAACCCCAACAGGTCGTCCCAAACGGACGGCGATTTCGTCCACTTTTTGTCCGTTTGGGTCGGCCGCCCGCCCGATGTCCGTCCTGTTTTAGATATGGATCGGCAACGTGCCCAACGCACCGATACATATGTGCCGGCGTGGCCGGCTGGCCATACTGTTTCAACAAATATCTCATTTTTGCATTGATTTTGCATTTAAACATATAGTCAAATAACATAGTTTGAACCGAATAAAATAGCATAGTTTTACAAATCACATAAATATAAAAATGTCTCACATAGTTTTGCAAGCCGAATAAAGAAGATACATCTATTGGTTGCCAACATGAGCTCACATATGCTCAACCAAATCATTTTGCAGTTGCACGTGAGTTTCCCAATCACGCATGTCATGATGAAATTGGGTGAACTGTTCAAACGTTGCCGCTCCTCCATGCTCAGGCACAACATTCTCATCCTAAAACTGAAACCCTCGATCGTACAGACGTTCCCAGCGCTCATCTTCTACGATTATATTGTGCATGATCACGCAAGTCATCACCTCCCACTGTTTCTGCGTGCTCCAGGTATTAGCAGGATACCGAACGATGCCCCATCGAGATTGCAAAACACCAAAGGTACGCTCGACATCCTTCCTAGCACTCTCTTGCTCTTGGGAAAATCTTTTCCTCTTCTCTCCGACAGGGTTGGGGATTGTCTTGACAACAGTGGTCCACTGAGGATAGATACCGTCACCCAGGTAGTATCCTTTGTCGTAGTTGTGGCCGTTGATAGTAAAGTTCACCGGCGGGCGGTTGCCCTCGGCAAGCCTAGCAAACACCGGCGAGCGCTGAAGCACGTTGATATCATTGTGTGATCCGGCCATGCCAAAGAAAGAGTGTCAGATCCAGAGATCTTGAGACGCCACGGCCTCTAGTATGACAGTGCAAGCCCTGACATGGCCCTTATACTGCCCTTGCCAAGCAGAAGGGCAATTCTTCCACTCCCAGTGCATGCAGTCTATACTGCAAAGCATCTCTGGGAAGCCTCTGCTGGCATTTATCGCCAACAAACGGGCTGTATCTTCAGGAGTCGGCTCTCTCAAGTACTCAGGGCCAAGCACAGCAATAACAGCCTTGCAGGACTTATACATGGACTCTGGGCATGTAGACTCACTCATACGGACATACTCATCAATGAGATCACCGGGCACTCCGTATGCAAGCATTCAGATGGCGGCAGTGCATTTCTGATAAGAGGAGAAACCAATCTTGCTAACGGCATCCTCTTTGCACTCAAAATAGTCATCGTAGCCGACCACCCCCTCTCTAATACGGTTGAAAAGATGCCTACTCATACGAAAACGGCGGCGGAATTTTTGATGTTTGAACAATGGATTTGTTGTATCAAAGTAGTCGTTCCTAAGAAGGAAATGCCCGCTCTCTCGGTTGCGATTCAACGCCGAAAGGTGGCCCGGAATGGAGCCACGGAACAACGGCCGTTGGCTGTTGAGGTGGTGATGGACCAACATGGCAATCAATATCTCCTCCTCGTTATCGGCCGATGAATCGTCGGAGTCGCAAAGGAAATTGTGAAAAAAGAACTCATCAGCGGAGTCCATTTTGTACCTTGGCAAACTGTCGAACAACTTGCGGGCGTCGACAAAGGAGACGGCCGGCGAAGGGAGTCGCGGCGCGCATGGACCAGCTAGCTGCCCTGCCGGCGTCCGACGAGCGGGCCGGCGTCTGACGAGCGGGCCGGCGTCCGACGAGCGTGCTGGTGAGAAGCAGTCGGCTCCCCGGCAGCAAGACGGTAGTGGCGGGCGATGTGGGAGGTGGTGGCATTGCTGAGCGGATGTTGCGGCGCTGGCAGAGTCGCCGGAAAAAATGGGCGGCGGCGTCAGCAACTAAGGAGGCGAGCGAGGGTTGCTGTTGGATGGGGGAGGCCAATGTGCCACTGACCAGCGGGCCCGGGGGGAGGAAAAGGCGAGCGCTCGCGCGTCCGTCTCGTGTCCGCGCCGACGCAAATCCGGCTCAAAAATGGATCGGGAATGGGTCGCCCGCGAACGAAAAGCAGACACGCGCCCGTTTGGGTCGGCGCGTTGGGCCGACTTTTGTGTCCGCGCCGACCCAAACGCATGCCAGCGAACGAAATGGGTCGCCCCGTTGGAGTTGCTCTGAACCAATTTTTCTTTCTTTCATCAGGAAATGGTTCCTAAGAGCAACTCCAAAGCACCGACCTAAACGGACGGCGCATTTGTTCGTCTTTTGTCCCTTTGGGTCGATCACCCACTCGGTGTTCGCTCTTTTTTTATTTGGGTTGGCAGTGCGCCCAACGCATCGACCCATATTTGCCGGCGTGGCCGGCTGGCCTTCATTTTCAATGAACACTTTTGCATATTTCACAAGCAAATATATAGTTCACAAAGAAGCATAGTCTTCACAACCAAATCTAAAGCATAGTTTTACAAGCCCGAATATAAATTAAATTGTTCTCACATAGTTTTACAAGCCAAATAAAAGGGAGACATCTATTGGTTGCCAACACGAGTCCACATATGCTCGACCAAATCATTTTGCAGCTGCATGTGAGTTTCCCAATCACACATTTCATGATGAAATGGGTGAATTATTCAAACGTAGTCGCTCCTCCATGCTCAAACACAACATTCTCACACTGAAACTGAAACCCTTGATCGTAGATACATTTCGGACGCTCATCTTCTACGATCATATTGTGCATGATCACACAAGCAGTCATCACCTCCCACAACTTCTTCGTGCTCCAAGTCCTAGCAGGATACCAAACGATGCCCCATCAAGATTGCAGAACACCAAAGGCACGCTCGATGTCCTTCCTAGCACTCTCTTGCTCTTGGGCGAATCTTTTCCTCTTCTCTTCAACAGGGTTGGGGATTGTCTTCACAATAATGGTCCACTGAGGATAGATACCGTCACCTAGGTAGTATCCTTTGTCGTAGTTGTGGTCGTTGATGGTAACATTCACCGGTGGGTTGTTGCCTTCGGCAAGCCTTGAAAACACCGGCGAGCGTTGAAGCACGTTGATATCATTGTGTGATCCGTCCATGTCGAAGAAAGTGTCACAAATCCAGAGATCTTGTGATGCCACGGCCTCAAGTATGATAGTGCAAGCCCTGACATGGCCCTTAAATTGCCCTTGCCAAGCAGAAGGGCAGTTCTTCCACTCCCAGTGCATGCAGTCTATGCTGCCAAGCATCCCTGGGAAGCCCCTGCTGGCATTCATCGCCAACAAGCGGGCTTTATCTTGAGGAGTCGGCTCTCTCAAGTACTCAGGGCCAAACACATCAATCACAGCCTTGAAAAACTTGTACATGGAGTCTAGGCACGTAGACTCGCTCATACAGACGTACTCGTCAATGAGATCATTGGGCACTCCGTATGCAAGCACCCGGACGGCTGCAGTGCATTTTTGATAAGAAGAGAGGCCAATCTTTCCAAGGGCATCCTCTTTGCACTCGAAATAGTCATTGTATCCGACCACCCCCTCTCTAATACGGTTGAGAAGATGCCTACTCATGCGGAAACGGCGCCGAAATTTCTGATGTTTGAACAGCGGGTTCATTGTGTCAAAGTAGTCCTTCCAAAGAAGGAAATGCCCGCTCTCTCAGTTGCGATTCAACGCCGGAAGGTGCCCCGGAATGGAGCCACAGAACAGCGGCCGCTGGCTATTGAGGTGGTGATGGACCAACATGGCAGCCAAGATCTCCTCCTCATCATTGGATGAGGAATCGTTGGAGTCGTAAAGGAAAGTATGGAAAAGGAACTTGTCAGCGGAGTCCATTTTGTACCTTGGCAAACTATCGAACAACTTGCGGGTGTCGATGAAGGAGTAGGCCGGCGACGGGAGTCGCGCCGCCCTCGGACCAGCTGGCTGCTCTGGCGGCGTCCGACGAGCATGCTGGTGTCAGGACGAAGGAGCTGGCGGCGTAGCGAGGCAGCTTCCTGGTCGCGGCTGTGTCGGGGAGGTGGGGGTGGGAAGCTTTCGAGAGCACCGGCAGCGAGACAGCGATGGAGGCATTGGAGGAGGGGGTAGGGGGATGTTGCGCCACCGGCAGCTAGCAGAGGCACCGAAAAATGGGTGGCGGTGGTGTCGACGAAGGTGGCGGGCGAGGTTTTGCTGTTGGAATGGGAGAGGATGGCCAATATGCCACTGACTAGCGGGCCAGGGGGAGGAGTTGGCGGGCGCCACACGCGTCCGTTTTGTGTCCGCGCCGACGCAAATGAGGCTCAGAATTGGGCCGGGGATGGGTCGGTTGGCGGACGAAAAGCGGACGCGCGTCTGTTTGGTTCAGCGCGTTGGGCCGACTTTTCTGTTTGCGCCGACCCAAATGGACGCACGCGGACGAAATGGGTTGCCGCATTGGAGTTGCTCTAAACATGCAAGCATATACTATATAGTACATCCTAGAAAACACATGCAAGAACACATTACGAGTAGACCCAAAATAAGCTTAAAAATACAAACTGGTCCCTAAAACTCTCAAGGACCCCAACCTGGGTCCAAATATGCCCCCGATGGAACTAAATTCATTGGCGCCTCGGGCGAAACCACTTGCTCGATGAAACCTTGACAACACCACAACATGGGCTCCTTCCTAGAACATCATTGTCTCCCCTTTTGGCATTATGGCCGTGAGGAATAAAATAGGTCGCCTTTCGGCTAGAGAGTACGACGAATTATCGGAGAAGGCCAACCATTGGTTGTCATGGGCGTTCCAGCTCCTCTAAAATCCACGATGAGGATGCATGCGAATCTCAACCAAACTTATCGGAAGCTCGGATATGACACCCCATATCTCCTTCACATCCTCTCCATCACCATGTTGAAATCAACCACCTAAGAAGTGTTGGAGGTCATCTGGTAGATCAAGGTCAGACACCAATCTTGTTATAAGCTCAGATCCGGCAAGACACGGCGCCAGGAACCCGAGCCCCGCCAGGATCTTCTAAAAGGACTTCTAGCCCTTAATTGATACATTGATGTTAATGCCATTATGTTTACAAGGCTAACTACATCTCAAATGCTTCACCTAGGACACATGACTTTCAACATGAAACATAAAGTTGGTTAGCGACCCTAAGCAAAAAATATGAAATAGAATAACACGTAAATTTTCTACCGACGATTATCTTTTTGAGTCGTAAGTATGTCATACTATAAAGAGGGCATAAACCAATGATTGGGATGGGCTCCTCTCCCATAACAAATTTATGCCTAAGGACAACTGTCGGTGTCAAAACCGGCGGATCTCGGGTAGGGGGTCCCGAGCTGTGGATCTTGGATCAATGGGGAACGGGAGACGAAGGGGACAATGTTTACCCAGGTTCGGGCCCTCTAGAAGAGGTAAAACCCTATGTCATGCTTGATTGTATTGATTTGTATATGATGGTTACAGAGTCGAACTACCACGAGATCAGATGAACTAAACCCAAGATAGTAGAATGATGGTTTTTCTTCTAGCCTCTACGGACTAAGTCCTCTGGTTTATGTAGGCACCAGGGGTATCTAGGGTTGCCTATAGTCGGTTACAATGAAGGAAATAGCATGCCGATTCTTTGATCTTGACTTGGAGTACACACCAAGGCTCCAAAGGCTCCTTGTCCGAACATGGGGTTGTCTTAAAGCTCATCCTTCTTGTAGTCGCAGAACAGCCCACCTGCCCGACCAGGAGAGATAGGCTGGCAGGCCGAGGACACCTTAGTCCCGAACTCCCTCAGTAGCCCCCGAACTAGTCTTTGAAGCCGAAGTATGAATATGAATTGCCGGTTTTGTGGACCAGTTCTCCTCACGGTGTTAATACCAAGCTTGCAGCTATCCTTAGCCGAACCACCACAAGACTGCCAGTTTAATTTCGGTCATATTTCCCCAGATTATGTACGGACTTACGGAGGTGGAGTCGCTGCAAAAACATGTCTCCGGCGTGATAAAGGTGAACGCCAAGCTGACCAACGTGGTCCAGGTGATGCTCTGCCGTCGTCTCCTACCTTTCCAACTTCGGGTCACCCCAATGTGGTCCTACAATCCCGAAGACCCTGCCACTGTGCTCCGATTCTATGGCATTATGAAAGTGCAACTAATCCCCGGGTGATTTTGGTAATTCATAACAACATATAGCTCATTGAACTAATATCCATTCAAGATAAATATTTCAGGAAGTTCAATGAATGGCATGGCATGGACTAGAGATGTGGACCCCTCAAAATGCTAATGACATGTGTTGGCAAAAATCTCAAGACTCTCCATGTTTATTTTAGTGATCCAAGATCACATTGAGTCCATAGGAAAGCCAATACTATTAAAAGGGGATGAGGTGTTGCTTAATGGCTTGCTTGCTCAAATGCTTAGTGATATTGCTCCAAAACCCTCCACCACTTTCTCCACCCAAATATGTCAAAATCCTAAACTCCAACTCGGCCCCACCGATTCTTTATATCCGGCGCCATCGAGTTCATATGACATATCCACTGCCAGAAAACCCTAGCATTTGGGTTTCACCGATACGGGTCTCGGTCTCATCGAGATGGCCTTGCCAATGCTTTGTAACTTGTTGCATTTATTTCGGTCTCCTCGAGTTATGCGATCGGTCTCACCAAGTTGGCTTGACATTCTCTCTGTTGCCTTATTGCTTCACTTTGGTCTCACCATGTAGCGACCCGACCCAAATGGATCAAGCCTCTGTGCTGAAGTGCCATCCTTGGATCGGTATGCTGACACACACAATACTCGAGGATTTATAACAGAGGTAAATCACATGTATAAAGTAACATAAATACTATTACCTCAATCCATATAGCGGAAGTAACAACAAAGTTGTGGAGATCCCAACAACACCAACGACAAAGTTGAGTGTAGACATCGTAACCCTAACGTATCACTTACTCGTCCTAAGAATCCTGCAACATGAGACGTTGCAGCCATATAGGTCAGTACATTGAATGTACTCGCAATTTCACACCATAGACTAATAATGAAAATGTCTATCTCTATATGCACCTTTGGCTGGTGGAGGCTCTAAGTTTAATTTTGCATAAAGCTAATTTTTCCATACAACAAAGGAATAAATTTTATTCACTACCAAGTTGATGCCATTATTGAGAAGGTTCCTCCAACTCAATCCCAAATTACCAAGTATAGATATTAACCCAACAAATTCATTAAGTAAAGTGATGAGATCAACCAATAATTCGAGTACCAAATACTCAAGATGTCCATAACCGGGGAAACGGTTAATCATGATTAGTTTGTACACTCTACAGAGATTTGTGCACTTTTCCCCACAAGACTCGATCTCCTCCGTTGGATTTCTCGCACTACATGACGTTTGAGAAATGGATGATCGAGACACAGTCTTTCCGAAGCATTAACTCTTTACTCTGGGTAGACAGTACCACCTACTTTCCCTTACATCTGCTAGCCTACCACTGAAAGAGGTCACACAACATACTCAACTATGCCAGAGCCCATAATGGCTTGTGGCTGCACACAGATGTTTCTAGCATGAATAATCTTATGATCCCTTTGAGCCTGGGTGGCATTCCATAGGGTGATCACATGGGTACTCCGGGATCCCCTTGGGCAAGCACTGGGTTCTCCAGGTGCCGGGGCAAACCACCGGGTGCTCCAGGGTGCCCCAACCAATCCACCCAGATGTGTATTAAAGTAGCCACCTTAAGTTTCCCTTAGTTATTATCTCTCACAACTTGCATGATTCTCACATACCAATCCACGTCTACGAGCATGGCTAAGCAATAAGTAACAAAGCGTATATTCCTGGGGTGATCAAAGGTAATAGGTTCCTACCTCATGAACTACATAGAAATGCCCCAATTCCCAATCCTACTCATGCAAATCTTTGAGGGTGAAACTAATGCATAAAAACTGGGTATGAAAAATATGATCAAAGTGTGAACTTGCCTTGTACTGTTGATGAAGATTCTTCGCACTCATAATTCCTGGTAGTTCTACTCGTCACACTCCGTTCAATCTATCATAAGCAATCAATTATAACCACACATAAGCAATCACTCAAAGATCCAAAAGAACGTAGATTTTTTTTGGAAAACTTAAAAAATCATCAAATAAAGCTTCTAGACAGAAACATATTTTTAATTGTAGCAAAATTATGTGATTTTGACTTTAACGGAAAGTACAAGTTAAGAGCTTTGATTTGCAAAAAGAATCAATTAAATCGGAGTTATAAAACTCAAGTTACGATCAAAAGAACTTTAAATTCAAATCTATTTGAAACCAAATTTTAAACTTTCAAAAACATGTTTAAGTTGGTTATCTGGATAGAGGAGATCATAACGAAGATTTTGGCGTTGGTTTCATCTAATTTGGACAAATGAGCAAAAAGTAACAAGCGTTTAAAGATCAGGGGCTAAACTATAAAAGTTTTATTCGTGAATAGGTCCCTGACGTAAATAAACAGAAGAGAAATCTATCGGACGAACGTCCGCTACAGAAACTAATCTAATGAATCTTTTCGTTAAAGATCCTATACGAATGAATGTTCGTTAAATAACTAATAAATAAAACAAAACCGGTTTAAACTAAAAACCGAAACCCTAAAGAAAACCGGTGAACCAGGGACAATTTATGACCGGTCCGCAAGAACCGGCGGTTCGACGGTGGCGGCGGTTTCTGGCGAGACGGCGGCGGCTCCGGGGTCGGCGACCTCAGGCGGAGACGGTCTCGGGCGGCGGCGGCGGCGCTGGCGCGGGCGGCGGCAGCATGTAGCGTGGTGTGGCGGAGCTGGCAGCGGCGGCGGCGACGTGCGGGCAAGGTGAGGAGAGGCGCAGCGGCGGGATGAGGAGGAGAGGCGGCGGGGCGGCTCCTTATAAAGGCCTGGGGGGGGGGGGGCGTCGGCTTGCGGGAGGGGACGCCGAGGCCGTGGCGGCGCCGGACTCCGGGAGGAGTCCCGGTCGGGCACGGGGACGAAGGCGGCGGCGGCTTGGGCCGGCTGGGCTTTGGCCAGTTCGGTCCGAATTTTTTTATTTTGTAAACAGACACAACAAAATAAAAATAAAACCAAATAAAATAAATTTTAACATAGGCATATAATACATCAAAAAATTTAGATTTTTTTCTACAACATGAACATTTTTCTAGCGTCAAATAAATTCCTCAATAATTTAAATAAATTGAACAGTGCTACTGGTTTATTTAAAAACCAAATAAAAATATTTTAAAATACCAAAATGATTTCAAACCCATTTTTCTCCAATTTTCTAATGTAGGGAATCATTTTACCCTATTTTTCATATATTTTATTTTTGGAGAAAAATAATTTGAAATAAAAACCAAATAACTCCAAATTAAAAATGGTTTTCAAAATACTTTCAAAGGGACTTTAAATTTGATTCTTTTAAACTTCCAACTCATATTTCATATGATTTGAAGAAGTCATTTTACTTCTCTCATGAAAATCATTGAGTTGCATAAAGTTTCCGAATTTGAAATATTTCCAAATGGAATTCAAATCTTTTCAAAACCCTTTTTCATTTAATTAAATGGATCGTCTTCACTCTAGGGTTTTCTGATGGAATGAATTTGAATTCATGGAGATCATAAATGCAAGGTGAAAGTTTGGGAAAGTCATTTCATTCCCTCTCATTCAACTTTCAAAAGTTTCAAATTTCACTAAATTTCACACAAGCAACCACACCACAATCAAACAATCAATCAAAACTATTTATTTAATATAACATTCCAAAATTTAGAATTTTGGGATGTTACAAACCTACGACCCTTAAAATGAATCTCGTCCTCGAGATTCGGAGAGGCTAGCAAGAAATATGTTAGGGCCGGGGGTCTCCTCAAAATCCATCGATCATCACAGGGGGTGTGGGGTGCTACCACCCTTAGAAGCATGGTTACGGTTCCATAAAAAACTCACATACTCCATCCTTATTGTTGACAGTGTCGGTCTTCTCAGATTCTTGGGAAAATTTCTACTCTGGCTCTTCCGGTAGTGGCATAACCTTTACCTCAATTCTTCTATGTCCATTTCCTCTTGGTACGATTCTTCTGTGACTGGGTCTTCTTAGCTGACAGGTCTGGTGCCAATACTAAACAACTATCGATCTCTCATGGTGGTCAACAATTTATGGTTTCTCCTGCAGGAAATGGGTCTGGGTTGAACCTCACCGTATGACCTACGATTGGCAACAACTGCCTTGTACATGGGAAAGAAATTGTCATACCATTCTAAGGTTCAATCAAGGTTTAAAATCGTCGTCTCTCTACTATGGGTAAGTCACTCAGATTTACCATCCCATATAGCAAGGTGAATAATAGGAGTAAGTCGGCATGGTGATCAATCCATTCCGCACCCAAATCATTAGCTTGTATATGGTTTAGTGAATCTCGCATTCTATCACTCGGTCATGCTCACAAGCATTGCAGAATTTCTCTTGTCGACGAACTAAGTTCGGATAAATCCATGGATTCTGCAAGCCAAACAAACATCTATTGTTTCTTCACAACTTTCAGGTTTTGCGTAACTCCTATAAGATCATCTGTTGATAAAGTCGTAACTTCTTCCAGGGTTTTTCCTTCAGCAAGTGTGTGCTTGCTTCTTGGCAGGTCCTGTAACATGTGAGTTATGGGCTCACCTCATCACATTTATAGCTTCAACTCATCCTGGGGTTACAATTGCTCTATATTACCAACATTATACCTCCTTTATATCCAATAGTACTTCATCCCTTCATATTCTTGGGGTATCCCATGTATCGAGATAAAACTCATACTTATTTTGTCTGAAGTCCACTTCGTGGAATATCATTATCTTTTCCAGGGGTCAAGTATCCTCACTGGGTACTACCACCCTTGAAATGCACAAATTCATCCATAGACCATATTTCTCATATCCTCGAAAATGGTCAAAATCTTTCTTCATAGAGTAACTACTCATAAAATCCAAATCAGTATCAACGATGCTAACTTTATTGATTCTCAAATTATTACAATCTCCTGCATTTACATTACATGCCTCAACTCAACACCTCAATATAAAAGAATTGTTCCCACTACTACTACTATATTCTTCACAGACCCAACTATTTAACACGAATATCCCCATTGGGACAATCTCTGGCAAAGTGCCCTGCTTCATTACAACGGAAACATAATTCTTTTGACAAGTCTCGAGGTTTCCATGTGATTACATAGCCTCCTTGGGTCCTCGGCTTCCTTTTTGGGCAATCGCTGAAGTAGTGCCCTAGATCTTTGCACCTGAAACATGTGATATGACTCAGGTCCTTCTTTGTAGAAATTGGGTTGTTCCTGGAATCCAATCTATTTCTCTTCCTGGACTTTTCCGTTCCAATCAGGGCTTGTATCTCTTGTAGGTTATACTCTACTTCCACTGTCGGGAATGCTACTAGATTCCCCTTTAGACAATTTTGGGAGATGTGTCCTTCTTCTCCACATGAATAGCATGACTTGGTGCAGGGTTTAATTGGGTATTCTTCGGATGTGTCCTCCACCTCTTCCTTCATCACAGGTTCTTCTAAAATTTCCATGAGGGCTCCTTTCATTGCTTCTTTCTTCTGCTGGATGGTTCTTTGAACCACGGGGTAAATGTGACACTGAGCAGGGTAGTGGGTAGTCTCTTCACACAAGAAACAAGTAATCTGCCTAGTTGGGCATTCTTCAGCTGGGTGACTTTCTTCACAATGAGGGCATTTGTTCTTGTGTTCTTTATGGTTGTGTCCTATTTCTTCACAGAGCTTGCATGCACAAGGTTTCTTCATATAATTTCCATAAGGCTTCAATTTCTGGGACACAAGACGAGACCTTAGCAGAATCAACTTAAATTCTTCCCAAGTGGTTACTCCTTGCCATCCATTGATGGTTTGGTACATCCTCCACCAAGTAGCAGCACCTCTTTCAAAGCACTGAAGAGCATGCTGGGCCATATCCTTTCCGGCTATAGTGTTATTCTTCATGTGATCTTCCATGTTCTGAATCCATTGGTCCGTGTCCAATTGAGTCATCGGTCCAGAAAATATGAATTCATCTCCATTCATCCTCTATTGGTTCCAAGGGTTTTGGGGTGAAATAAGAGAGATAGAGAGGGATACACACAATACAAACAATAGTTTTGAAAATACAGATTTTATTTTGTGGCTGTCGGAAAAACATCAAACTAATGACAGCTCACAATCGTCGCATCTAATGTAAGTATATAACAGGGGTTTGGTCTTATAAAGGTCAATAAATCTTCAAAGTCGTCAAACTTTTCAAGTCTTCGGAGTATTCAACTGTAGTAGCTTCAACACTTCTAATGCATGGTGAAATCCTCTTTACTCCGAAGTGGTCATCACTTATCCGATATCTTGTACTTCTTGGAGTGGTCTCATCAGTTGAATCTTTGTGTGGTCAAAAGGGGAAAGGGGTATAGTCTAACTACTTGAGGTGAGAGGAAATACTTGGTAAAGCTTTAGAAAAGAAGGGATCTCTTTTGAAAATAAAGTTTTTTGAGAAATTATCTCCTAAGGGCTTGCCAGTTTCTAGGGGTCACGTCCTACAGTCAACATGTGCTCTGATACCATCTTGTAGCGACCCGACCCAAATGGATCAAGTCTCTGTGCTTAAGTGTCATCCCTGGATTGGTATGCTGACACACACAGTACTCGAGGATTTATAATAGAGGTAAATCACATGTATAAAGTAACGTAAATACTATTACGTCAATCCATATAGCGGAAGTAACAACAAAGTTGTGGAGTTCCCAACAACACCAACGTCAAAGTTGAGTGTGGACATCGTAACCCTAACGTATCACTTAATCGTCGTAAGAATCCTGCAACATGAGACATTGCAGCCATATAGGTCAGTACATTGAATGTACTGGCAATTTCACACCATAGAGTAATAATGAAAATGTCTATCTCTATATGCACCTTTGGCTGGTGGAGGCTCTAAGTTTAATTTTGCATAAAGCTAATTTTTACCTACAACAAAGGAATAAATTTTATTCACTACCAAGTTGATGCCATTATTGAGAAGGTTCCTCCAACTCAATCCCAAATTACCAAGTATAGATATTAACCCAACAAATTCATTAAGTACAGTGATGAGATCAACCAATAATTCAAGTACCAGAAACTCAAGATGTCCATAACCGGGGACACGGCTAATCATGATTAGTTTGTACAGTCTGCAGAGATTTGCGCACTTTTCCCCACAAGACTCGATCTCCTCCATTGGATTTCTCGCACTACATGAAGTTTGAGAAATGGATGATTGAGACACAGTCTTTCCGAAGCATTAACTCTTTACTCTGGGTAGACAGTACCACCTACTTTCCCTTACATCTGCTAGCCTACCACTGAAAGAGGTCACACAACATACTCAACTATGCCAGAGCCCATAATGGCTTGTGGCTGCACACGAAAGTTTCCAGCATGAATAATCTTATGATCCCTTTGAGCCTGGGTGGCATTCCATAGGGTGATCACATGGGTACTCCGGGATCCCCTTGGGCAAGCACTGGGTTCTCTAGGTGCTCGTGCAAACCACTGGGTGCTCCAGGGTGCCCCAACCAATCCACCCAGATGTGTATTAAAGTAGCCACCTTAAGTTTCCCTTAGTTATTATCTCTCACAACTTGCATGATTCTCACATACCAATCCACGTCTATGAGCATGGCTAAGCAATAACTAACAAAGCGTATATTCCCGGGGTGATCAAAGGTAATAGGTTCCTACCTCATTAACTACATAGCAATGCCCCAATTCCCAATCCTACTCATGCAAATCTTTGAGGGTGAAACTAATGCATTAAAACTGGGTATGAAAAATATGATCGAAGTGTGAACTTGCCTTGTACTGTTGATGAAGATTCTTCACACTCATAATTCCAGATAGTTCTACTCGTCACACTCCGTTCAATCTATCATAAGCAATCAATTATAACCACACATAAGCAATCACTCAAAGATCCAAAAGAACGCAGATTTTTTTCCGGAAAACTTAAAAAATCATCAAATAAAGCTTCTAGAAAGAAACATATTTTTAACAGTAGAAAAATTATGTGATTTTGACTTTAACAGAAAGTACAAGTTAAGAGCTTTGATTTGCAAAAAGAATCAATTAAATCGGAGTTATAAAACTCAAGTTACGATCAAAAGAACTTTAAATTCAAATATGTTTGAAACCAAATTTTAAACTTTCAAAAACATGTTTAAGTTGGTTATCTGGATAGAGGAGATCATAACGAAGATTTTGGCGTTGGTTTCATCTAGTTTGGACAAACGAGCAAAGAGTAACAAGCGCTTAAAGATCAGGGGCTAAACTGTAAAAAATTTATTCGCGAATAGGTCCATGA
Source organism: Aegilops tauschii subsp. strangulata (assembly GCF_002575655.3). Classification (NCBI taxonomy): domain Eukaryota; kingdom Viridiplantae; phylum Streptophyta; class Magnoliopsida; order Poales; family Poaceae; genus Aegilops; species Aegilops tauschii. The sequence goes on along the minus strand of NC_053036.3, from coordinate 388,488,417 downwards.
CGAAAATAAACAGAAAGAGAAAAATCTATCGGACGAATGTCCGCTACAGAAACTAATCTAACGAATCTGTTCGTTAAAGATCCTAAACGAACGAACGTTTGTTAAATAACTAATAAATAAAACAAAACCGGTTTAAACTAAAAACCGAAACACTAAAGAAAAACCGGTGAACCGGGGATAGTTTATTACCGGTCCGCAAGAACCTCAGGCAGAGACGGCGGCGGTGGGCTCGGGCGGTGGCGGCCTGCGGCGCTAGCGCGGGGCAAGGCACGGGTCGCGGCGGCGTGCAGTGCGGAGCGGCGGAGCTGGCAGCGGCGTCGACGAAGTGCGGGCGAGGCGAGGAGAGGCGCGGCGGCGGGATGAGGAGGACAGGCGGCGGGGCGGCTCCTTATAAAGGCCTAGGGGCGTCGGTTTGCGGGAGGGGACGCCGAGGCCGTGGCGGCGCCGGACTCCGGGAGGACTCCCGGTTGGGCACGGGGACGAAGGCGGCGACGACTTGGGCCGGCTCGGCTTCGGCCCAGTTCGGTCCGATTTTTTTTAAACAGACACAACAAAATAAAAATAAAACCAAATAAAATAAAATTTAACATAGGCATATAATACATCAAAAAATTTAGAAAAAGATTTTCTACAACATGATCATTTTTCTGGCGTCAAATAAATTCCTCAAAAATTTAAATAAATTAAACAATGCTACTGGTTTATTTAAAAACCAAATAAAAATATTTTAATATGCCAAAATGATTTCAAACCCATTTTTCTCCAATTTTCTAATGTAGGGAATCATTTTACCCTATTTTCCATATATTTTATTTTTGGAGAAAAATAATTTGAATTAAAAACCAAATAACTCCAAATTAAAAATGGTTTTCAAAATACTTTCAAAGGGACTTTAAATTTGATTCTTTTAAACTTCCAACTCATATTTCATATGATTTGAAGAAGTCATTTTATCTTCTGTCATGAAAATCATTGAGTTGCATAAAGTTTTCGAATTTGGAGTATTTCCAAATGGAGTTCAAATCTTTTCAAAAACCCTTTTTCATTTAATTAAACGGAAGAAGTCAAATCATCTTCACTCTAGGGTTTTGTGATGAAATGAATTTGAATTCATGGAGATCATAAATTCAAGGTGAATGTTTGGGAAAGTCATTTCATTCCCTCTCATTCAACTTTCAAAAGTTTCAAATTTCACTAAATTTCACACAAGCAACCACACCACAATCAAACAATCAATTAAAACTATTTATTTAATATAACATTCCAAAATTTAGAATTTTGGGATGTTACACACCAAGTTGATGCAATCGGTGCCACTCAGTTGATGTTTGCCCTAAGCCCTAGCACGTCAGTCTCACCGAGTTGTTCTAGTCGGTCCCACCGAGATTCCTAATGTTCACATTTTGAACTAATAGGTACCGCCGAGTTTAATCATTCGGTCTCACCGAGATGGGTCAAATGTGTGTAACGGTTGGATTTTGTGTGGAGGCTATATATACCCCTCCACCCCTTCTCCATATGTGAGAGAGCCATCAGTACGTGCCTACACTTTCACCATACATTTTCTGAGAGAGAACGACCTACTCATGTGTTGAGATCAAGATATTCCAATCCTACCACAAGAATCTTGATTTCTAGCCTTCCCCAAGTTGCTTTCCACCATAGCCAAATCTGTGAGAGGGAGTTGAGTGTTGATACGTCTCCAACATATCTATAATTTTTGATTGTTCCATGCTATTTTATTATCAATCTTGGATGTTTTATAATCATTTTATAGCCATTTTATATCATTTTTTGGTACTAACCTATTGACATAGTGCCAAGTGCTAGTTGCTGTTTTTTTCCATGTTTTTTACATCGCAGGAAATCAATATCAGACGAAGTCCAAATGCCACGAAACTCCACGATGATTTTTTATGGGCCAGAAGGAAGGTAATGGGCCCTGGTTGCACGTGGGGGGTGCCCCGAGGGGGGCACAACCTACCAGGGCGCGCCAGGAGGCCCAGGCGCGCCCTGGTGGGTTGTGCCCACCTCGGGTGCCCCCGGACTGCCTCTTTGCTCTATAAATACCCCAAAAATACCCGAACCCTAAAGGCATCGACGAAATATTCATCCAGCCGCCGCAGAGTCCAGAACCACCATATCCAATCTAGACACCATCTCGGATGGGGTTCACCACCTCCATTGGTGCCTCTCCGATGATGCGTGAGTAGTCCTTGTAGACCTTCGGGTCCGTAGTTAGTAGCTAGATGGCTCTCTCTCTCTCTCTCGATGAATTCTCAATACAATGGTCTCTTGGAGATCCATATGATGTAACTCTTTTTGCGGTGTGTTTGTTGGGATCTGATGAACTTTGAGTTTATGATCAGTCATATCTTTTTATATCCATGAAAGTTATTTGAGTTTCTTTGATCTCTTATAGCCTCTTATTTCTTCTCTAATATTTGGGTTTTGTTTGGCCAACTTGATCTATTTATCTTGCAATGGGAAGAGGTGCCCGGTAGTGGGTTCGATCTTATGGTGCTTGATCCCAGTGATAGAAAGGGAACCGACACGTATGTATCGTTGCTACTAAGGATAAAAACATGAGATCTATATCTACCGCCATATAGATAAATGGATCTTGTCTACATCATGTCATTGTTCTTATTGCATTACTCCGTTTTTCCATGAACTAAATACACTAGATGCATGCTGGATAGCGGTCGATGTGTGGAGTAATAGTAGTAGATGCAGGCAGGAGTCGGTCTACTAATCTAGGACGTGATGCCTATGTAATGATCATTGCCTGGATATCGTCATAATTATTTGAGGTTCTATCAATTGCCCAACAGTAATTTTTTTACCCACCGTTTGCTATCTTTCTCGAGAGAAGCCACTAGTGAAACCTACGGCCCCCGGGTCTTCTTTCTCATATATTTGCTTTGCGATCTATTTTATTTGCACTTTTTATTCAGATCTATTAAACCAAAAATACAAAAAATATTTTCTGCACTTTATTTTATTTGCGATCTATTATTTCAATCTATTACAACTTTCTCCCATCCACGCATCGTTTTTGGCGCCGTACCCCGAAAGGGATTGACAACCCCTTTAACACGTCGGGTTGCGAGGTCTTGTTATTTGTGTGCAGGGGTTGTTTACGTTGTGTTGCTTGGTTCTCTGATAACCCGCAAGTATAGGGGATCGCAATAGTTTTCGAGGGTAGAGTATTCAACCCAAATTTATTGATTCGACACAAGGGGAGCCAAAGAATATTCTCAAGTATTAGCAGTTGAGTTGTGAATTCAACCACACCTGGATAACTTAGTATCTGCAGCAAAGTATTTAGTAGCAAAGTAATATGGAAGTAACAGTAACGGTAGCAAAAGTAATATTTTTGGGTTTTGTAGTGATTGTAACAGTAGCAACGGAAAAGTAAATAAGCGAAGAACAATATGTGAAAAGCTCATAGGCATTGGATCGGTGATGGAAAATTATGCCGGATGCGGTTCATCATGTAACAGTCATAACATAGGGTGACACAGAACTAGCTCCAATTCATCAATGTAATGTAGGCATGTATTCTGAATATAGTCATATGTTCTTATGGAAAAGAACTTGCATGACATCTTTTGTCCTACCCTCCCGTGGCAGCGGGGTCCTAACGGAAACTAAGGGATATTAAGGCCTCCTTTTAATAGAGTACCGGACCAAAGCATTAACACATAGTGAATACATGAACTCCTCAAACTATGGTCATCACCGGGAGTGGTCCCGATTATTGTCACTTCAGGGTTGCCGGATCATAACACATAGTAGGTGACTATAGACTTGCAAGATAGGATCAACAACTCACATATATTCATGAAAACATAATAGGTTCAGATCTGAAATCATGGCACTCAGGCCCTAGTGACAAGCATTAAGCATAGCAAAGTCATAGCAACATCAATCTCAGAACATAGTGGATACTAGGGATCAAACCCTAACAAAACTAACTCGATTACATGATAAATCTCATCCAACCCATCACCGTCCAGCAAGCCTAGGATGGAATTACTCACGCACGGCGGTGAGCATCATGAAATTGGTGATGGAGGATGGTTGATGATGACGATGGCGACGGATTCCCCTCTCCGGAGCCCCGAACGGACTCCAGATCAGTCCTCCCGAGAGGTTCTAGGGCTTGGCGGCGGCTCCGTATCGTAAAATGCGATGAATCCTTCTCCCTGATTTTTTTCTCCCCGAACATGAATATATGGAGTTGGAGTTGACGTCGGTGGAGCGTCAGGGGGCCCACGAGGCAGGGGGCACACCCAGGGGGGCAGGCGCGCCCCCACCCTCGTGGACAGGTGGAGGCCCCCCTGACGTGGATTCTTCTTCCAGTATTTTTAATATTTTCCAAAAATACGTTCCATGGAGTTTCTGGTCATTCCGAGAACTTTTGTTTCTGCACATAATTAACACCATGGCAATTCTGCTGAAAACAGCGTCAGTCCGGGTTAGTTCCATTCAAATCATGCAAGTTAGAGTCCAAAACAAGGGCAAAAGTGTTTGGAAAAGTAGATACGACAGAGACGTATCATTCTCCTACTGGTTCGATAACCTTGGTTTTTATTTCTGAGGGAAATACCTACCGCCGATGTGCTGCATCATCCCTTCCTCTTTGGGGAAATACCGACATAGCTTCAAGCGAAATCAAGTGTTGGGGAGACTATTATTTGAAGCACAAGAGCAAGGAGTTCATCCTCAACACGCCATCTATTACCTTTTGGAGAGTGGTGTCTCCTAGATTGGTTAGGTGTCGCTTGGGAGCCTCTGTCAACATGTGGAGTTGAACCAAGAAGTTTGTAAGGGCAAGGAGATCGCCTACTTCGTGAAGATCTACCCGAGTGAGGCAAGTCCTTCATGGGCGATGGCCATGGTGGGATAGACAAAGTTGCTTCTTCGTGGACCCTTCGTGGGTGGATCCCTCCATGGACTAGCGCAACCGTTACCCTTTGTGGGTTGAATTCTCCATCAACGTGAACGTACGATAGCACCACCTATCGAAACCATGCCAAAAATCTTTGTGTCTCCATTGTGTTTGCCTTCTCGAAACCCTTCCCTTTACCTTCATATGCAATGTTTTACTTTCCACTGCTATACTCTTAGAATTGCATGTGTACGTTGATTGCTTGACTTGTGCTAATAGCTAAAATCTGCCCACAACTGAAATTAGGAAAAGGCTAGATTTTTATTTGGTAAAGTAGTCTAATCCCCCCTCTGTAGACATACTTTCGATCCTACAAGTGGTATCAGAGCTTTGGTCTCCATTTGCCTTGATTTTCATAGCTTTGGTGATCATAGACTTGGTTTCACAACCTAGGAGAGTATGGCGTCTAGCGAGGGAAATTACCACCGTAGACGTCCTTACTTCGATGGTACAAATCTTGCTAGTTTGAAGTATAAGATGAAAAGGCGTATTCTTGGTCATAACCCCTGCTGTTTGGGTTGTTGTGCGTGTTGGATTGCAAGGTGATTTCTTCAAGGATGGAAAAAGAACCGGATCATGAAGCGACAACAGAAGAGTTGAAGATGTTGCAATACAATGCTCAAGCTTGCTATATTATCTTCAATGGATAGTGCCCCGAAGAATTCAACAAAATCGGCCGCCTTCAAAATGCAAAAGAAATTTGGGATACTTTGGCTGATATGCACGAAGGTACCGAGTCCATCTAGGAATCCAAATTGGATGAGCTTCAAAGTCAACTCAACAAGTTCAAGATGAAGGATGGTGAAGGAGTCCCCGAAATGTACTCTAGGCTTGCTCTCATCACAAATGAGATTGCCGGCTTAGGAAGTGAAGAGATGACCAACAAATTCATCATCAAGAAAATCCTAAGAGCCTTGGATGGAAAATACGACACTGTGTGCACTTTGATCTAATTGATGCCCAACTACAAAGATCTCAAGTGTACGGAAGTCATTGGTAGACTTGTTGCTCATGAGATGTCACTCAAGGATAAGGAAGAGCTCCACAACAAGTCAAGTGGTGCTTACAAAGCTTCAAGTGATACCCCTACAACATGAAGTGAGAAGCAAGTCTCCAATGAAGAACTGAGCTTAATGGTGAAGAACTTCAATAAGTTCTACAAGAATAGAAGAAAAGATAGAAGATTCAAGTCAAGGTCCTACAATGACAAAAGATCTTCTAGTCGTGACCGTAATTGCTACAATTGTGGAAGACCCCGACACTACTCCAATGAGTGTACAACTCTCTACAAGAAAAGAGAAGACTCACCAAAAAGGAGGAGTAGGAGAGATGAATCACCTCCAAGAGAGAGAAGGAGTAGAGATGATCGTTATGAATGAAGACCCTCTTGTAGAAGCAAGGATTCGGAAAGGAAGGACACGTCATCAAAGAGCTACACAAGAGGAAGACATCGAGCTCACGTTGGTGAATGGGTATCCGATTCTGACTCTGACAACTACTCCGAGAGAAGCTATCTGAAAGTGCGTTATATCGACTAGAGGGGGGTGAATATGCAATTTTTACAAATTCGTCACTGAGGAATTTCTCGGTGAGGAAATTCCTAAGTCACGAACAACTAGCAGCGGAATAAATACTCAGATGCAAGCGCAACAGAGTAGTAGCACAATCATCATGATGAAATGAAAGCAAGCACAGAGCACAAGTAGCGTGTAAACAGGATAAGCAGGCTGAAGACAAAGTGACTGAAGAATTAGGATTGAGGAAGTTGAGAAAGTCTTCAGTCAAAGTCTTCAAACAGTAACGATCAAGTACTTCAACACATGAATGAGGAAATGAAAGGGTTGAGGAAATAGAACCAGTAGCTTGGTGAAGATGATGATTTGGTAGACCAGTTCCAACTGCTGTGACAGTCGTATGTCTGGTTGGAGCGGCTAGGTATTTAAACCTGAGGGCACACAGTCCCGGACAAACAGTCCTCACCATATTCTCCTTGAGCTAAGGTCACACAGACCTCACCCAATCACTCGTGGTAAGTCTTCAAGTGACTTCCAAACCTTCACAGACTCGGTCACTCGGCAATCCACAATTTCCTCTTGGATGCTCTAGACCATGACGCCTAACGGTCTGGAGGATGCATAGTCCTCAAAGGTAACAAGCGTCGGTTCCACACAGGAACAATCTCTTTAGTGGTGCTCAATCACTTTGGGTTTGTAGGTGTTTGGGTTTTCCTCACTTGATGATTTTCGCTCAAAGTCCTTGGAGGATGGGATGCTCTCAATGACAGGTGTCAGTTTCTCTCGGAGCAGCCAACCAACTAGTGGTTGTAGGGGGCGGCTATTTATAGCCTAGGGAGCAGCCTGACATGATAAGACATAAATACCCTTCAATGATATGACCGTTAGGTGGGAAGATATTTTTGGACAGCTGGCTCATAGCACAACAACGGTAGGAAATTTGACTATCAAATTCCTCAGGGCTATCATGTTCGTCACTTTTAGGCAATCCGCATTGGCGAATTCCTAACTCCTCAGTCAGAACAAATTCCTCAGAGACTAGACGATCTTCGTCTCTGTCACTGAAGAAAATGACTGAACTGTATGAGATTTCCAATGGCTTCACTCAGAAAGGATTGGGTAGTTGTAGGATTTTGAGATGAGCATCACTTGGAAACTTTTCCTTAGTTTTACGTTGACCCCCTTTAACAGTACGGTGTTTCCTATGACTCAAGAAAGAGAAATGAAACTACAAAAAAAAAGTCTTCACGCTTCATAATCCTCGCATGAATACCGAAGTCTTCAAGGTCACACTAATTTCTTCACTTTCAAAGTCTTCAAGAAAACCAAAGTCTTCAGCTGAAGACATTCATTTTTAGGGGTCGACTTTCATCATAAATATCAAACTCCTCATAGACTTATAGACCTGTGTACACTCACAAACATATTAGTCCCTTAACCTATATGTCTTCAATACACCAAAATCACTAAGGGGCACTAGATGCACTTACACTATCACTCTGACTCTGACTATACTCAAGATGAAGGTGTTGCCGGTCTTGCATTTGTGTCATCCAACTCATACAACATACATGACTCACCAAATGAAGGAATTGGATGATGCTTCAAGGATAAAGACCCTAAGGTATCACACGCCTGAGTATGTTGATTTCAATAGTGACGAAGATGATTTGCTAGGTGATGATGATTTACTTGTTGACAAAACTAGTGATGAAAAATAGGATGAACTTGCTAGTAAGCATCCTAATCAAGATGAAACAAATGACAATGATAAGAAGGAGATTGAGCGTCTAACTAAAGAACTAAACACTCTTGAGTTAGCTCATGAAACAACTCTAGAGGATCATAGAGAGCTCCTAAGGAATCATGAGAAGCTACGCTTCGAGAAGCTAAATTTAGAGCAAGAGCATGAGTTTCTAAAAGCTATCAATGATGATCTTCGAAAGAAGAGTTCTTCTTATCTTGCCAAACATCTCCTCTTGTCTACTTATATGCCTCCAGTAAAATTTAGCAACAAGAGCAAGAAAGATTCTTCCTCTAGTAGTAACAATAATCATGTTAAATCTAATATTGTTGCTTCTAGTAGTTATCTTGATTCCACTAATGATTCTCTTAGCCAAATTACACTTGAGCAAGAAAAGAGCCTGTTGAAGGGAATTATAGAGAAAGGTGTTTACAAGAGCCTTGCCAGAAGTAAGCAATTTGAGGAATTGTACGCAAGCAAGGAAGACACCGGAAGAACCAAGGTGTTGGTTTTGAATGAAAGTTCAATGCCAATGGAGTTGAGTGGGAACAAGATCAATACCTCAAGACGAAGTTTGTTCCTCGACAAGAGAAGTATGACCCCACTTCTTTCAAGGGAACACAAGCTCAAGATGATCTTCCACCACAAGACCACAAGATAAAAGGCAAGGACAAGCTTCAAGAAGAGATTGACTCATTTGAAGAATCTCCTAAGACCATAGTCAAGTGGGTTCCCAAGACTACGTCAAGTTCTACATCATCAAGTATGACTACAACTCCAAGGATTCCCATCAAGTTGATGTGGTTCCCAAAGAAGAAGAGCTAGAGTGTTCTTGAGGGTGACTCCGCCAACATACTTCACTCATATTCATTTTGGCAAGGACTTGTGCAATCAAGTTTCATATCTTGCACTAGTTCATGGAGTCACAAACCCTCTTGTTGGTAAGACAAGGGACAAGGTAACCTAATGCTTTCATGGACATCATGATATGTGCAATTCACTCTATGTCTATGGACATCCTTGTATGTTCCTTGTGGGACTAACCCATATAGGTATTGAAAGTGAAACACTCCAATGGATTGCTCCAAAAGATCTACATCAACATTGAGCATCCACATCTTCACTATCTACATGAAGTCATCATCGACAAAACCCAAGGTTAGTTCGTCCCTATTAGGGGAATATCACATCTAGGGGGAGTTTTGCTCTAAGAATTGAGCGAAAGCAACTCTAATGGTATGAACACATCAATGCTTTGTGTAAAAGTGGTAACCCCACTTGTGCTTAAACGATGAGTATGACCTATGATCAAATGTTCTCATTTGACTCCTCAGTCAATATACTCATATATAGATGACCTAGTCATCGCCAATTGCTTGATAAATGCTAGAATTATTTGTGCAAGCTTTATCACATATTTAATTTGCTATCTTATTGTGTGAGCATGTTGGTTGCATAATTTCTCCATTCGAGGACATCAATTTGTTGTTTTTGATCGTTTGGTTTTTATTGGCCAAATGGATGGACAAGAATGCCTAACAACCTTCTCTAGCTATCTATGCTTTTCTCATCTCAAACTCTATTCATGGTACGTCACCAAAATTTGAACAAGTCTTTTTCGAACCCTCCGGGTGAGGAGCACTCAGAGTCACTGATACATCTCCGTCGTATCTACTTTTCCTAACGCTTTTCCTCTTGTTTTGGACTCTAATTTGCATGATTTGAATGAAACTAACCCGGACTGACGTTATTTTCACCAGAACTACCATGGTGTTGTTTTTTGTGCAGAAATAAAAGTTATCAGATTGGAACGAAACTTTGCAAGGAATTTTTATACAAATAAAGATAATTTCTGGAGCCAAGACCTACCGCAGGGGGGCACCTGGGTGGGCACAACCCACCAGAGAGCCCCCTCTAGGCGCGCCCAGGTGGGTTGTCCCTACCTGGTGGCCCCGCAGACCCTGAAACCGATGCTATAAATCACATTTTTCCAGAAAAAATCAAGGACAAAGAATTATCGCGTTTCACGAGACGGAGCCGTCGCTGGCTCCTATTCTTCATCGGGAGGCCAGATCTGGAGTCCGTTTGGGGCTCCGGAGAGGGGGATCTTTGAGCTTCGTCATCACCAACCCTTCTCCATCGCCAATTCCATGATGCTCCCCACCGGGAGTGAGTGATTCCTTCATAGGCTCGCTGGTCGGTGAGGAGTTGGATGAGATTCATCATGTAATCGAGTTAGTTTTGTTAGGGCTTGATCCCTAGTATCCATTATGTTCTGAGATTGATGTTGCTATCACTTTGCCATGCTTAATGCTTGTCACTTTGGGCCCGGGTGCCATGATTTCAGATCTGAACCATTTATGTTATCATCATTATATCTATGTTCTAGATCCGATCTTGCAAGTTATAGTCACCTATTACGTGTTATGATCCGGCAACCCCGGAGTGACAATAGTCGGGACACATCCCGGTGATGACCGTAGTTTGAGGAGTTCATGTATTCACCGTGTGTTAACGCTTTGTTCCGGTTCTCTTTTAAAAGGAGGCCTTAATATCCATTAGTTTCCAATAGGACTCCACTGCCACAGGAGGGCAGGACAAAAGATGTCATGCAAGTTCTTTCCATAAGCACGTATGACTATTTACAGAACACATGCCTACATTATATTTATGAACTGGAGCTAGTGTCATATCGCCCTAGGTTATGTCTATTATATGATGAATATCATCCAACGAATTCACCGATCCAATGCCTACGAATTTCTCTCATATTGTTCTTGCTAAATTACTACTGCTATTGTTACTGTTGCACTTGCTACAAAATCATTGCTATCACTATTACCGTTACTATTGTTGTTGCTACTACTATCAAAACTATCATACTACTTTGCTACTGATCACTTTTCTGCAGATAATTAATCTCCAGGTGTGGTTGAATTGACAACTCAGCTGCTAATACTTACAAATATTCTTTGGTTCCCCGTGTGTCGAATCTATAAATTTGGGTTGAATACTCTACCCTCGAAAACTGTTGCGATCCTGTATACTTGTGGGTTATCAAGACCTTTTTCTGGCGCCGTTGTCAGGGACCATAGCTAGATTTGTTGAGTCACTTGGGATTATTATCAAATTGTCGCTATGAAGAATCTGAATGATGCTAAGACTAAGAATTTTCCCTGTAAGACGAGGGGAGGTAAGGAACTGCCATCCAGCTCCGCTTTAGATTCACCTTCTGTTATAAGTAAACTTGCAACACCACCACATGTTATTAATTCTGATATGTCACAAGTTATTGATGATGCTACTTTTGTTGTGAATGCTACTCGTGATGATGCTAGTATCTTGCTTGACGATAATGTGCCACTAGGTGAATTTCTTGATGAACAAATTGCTAGAACTAAAGCTTTTGAGAATGCTGAAACTGATGAAATTGTTGAAACTGATGAAGAGCTTGAAACTGAAAATCTTGAAACACCTATTAGAACTAGTCCTCCTAGATATGAATTTCCTAAGGTACCGGAAGGTTATGTTATGAATGAGGAGACAACTAGAGACATTCTTGTTTGTAAGGATAGAGATGATCTATAAAAATTATTAGGCAAGTATAAAGAAAAGACTTTGAATGCTAAAATGAAATGTGATCCTCACTTTACCATTTCACCTATCTTTGTTGACGATAAGGATTATGAATTCTCTGTCAACCCAGAGTTGATTAGTTTGCTTGAATTTGATCCTTTCCATGGTTATGAAACTGAAATTGTTGTGGCACATCTTACTAAGTTGAATGACATAGCCACCCTTTTTGCTCATGATGAGAAAATTCACTATTATTATATTCTCAATTTATTTTCGTTCTCATTAAAGGGTGATGCTAACGCTTGGTACAATACTCTTTCTCTTGGTCGTGTGCGTAGTCCCCAGGATATGATTTATTACTTCTCTGAAAAATATTTCCCTACTCATAAGAAACAAGCTGCCTTACAGGAAATAATTAACTTTGTGCAAATTCAAGAAGAGAGTCTCCCACAAGCTTGGGGGAGGCTTCTCCAATTGCTTAATGCTTTTCCCCGTCATCCTCTTAAGAAAAATGAAATACTCGATATCTTCTATAATGGACTAATTGATATTTCTAGGGATTTCCTAGATAGTTGTGCTAGTTGTGTTTTCAGGGAATGAACTATTGGGCAAGCTGAAGAATTATTGAATAACATATTGAAAAATTATGATGATTGGACTCTTCCTGAACCACCGCCTAAACCCACTCTGAAGAAGAGGGGTATCTTATATCTCAGTCATGAAGATATGCAAGATGCAAAGAAATCTATGAAACAAAAAGGTATTAAAGCTGAGGATGTCAAAAATTTACCTCCTATTGAAGAAATACATGGGCTTGATACACCACCACCACCTAAGGTGGAAGAGGTAAATTCTCTAATGAAATTCAGTGATAATGATAATCCTCACAATATGCACCCTAGCCAATGCCTTTATGAGCTTGAAAATTGATACGTCTCCATCGTATCTACTTTTCCAAACACTTTTGCCCTTGTTTTGGACTCTAACTTGCATGATTTGAATGGAACTAACCCGGACTGACGCTGTTTTCAGCAGAATTGCCATGGTGTTATTTTTGTGCAGAAATAAAAGTTCTCGGAATGACCTAAAACTTTATGGAGAATATTTTTGGAATAAATAAAAAATACTGGCGAAAGAATCAAGACCAGGGGGCCCACACCCTGTCCATGAGGGTGGGGGGCGCGCCTACCCCCCTGGGCGCGCCCCCTGCCTCGTGGGCCCCCTGGTGCTCCACTGACCTCACACTACTAGAAAAAGGCCTACTAATGGCGCACCTAATCTGGCCATTAATGGCGCATTAGTGGTGCGCCATTAGTAGCACGCCATTAGTATATTTTACTAATGGCGCACCACTGGTGCGCCATTAGTATCTGGTATACTAATGGCGCACCCCGGATGCGCCATTAGTATATACAACAGTGCGCCATTAGTATGCCTCCCAGGGGGCCATGTATACCCAGGTGCTTTGGCATACTAATGGCGCACTACAGCAGGATGCGCCATTAGTAACTTCGGCATCACTAATGGCGCACTGTTTAGTGATGCGCCATTAGTATCCTTTGGCATACTAATGGCGCACTATGATGTGATGCGCCATTAGTATGAATATTAGGTTTTTTTTATTTTTTAGTTTTCTGTTTTTTGCACAGGTTACAAAATGTATAATTGGACAAAATATAGACAGCACACATCAACAACAGATTCATCGAATACAATAGAAGATTAGTCTCTGAATACAATTCATCATTTTAGTCTCCGAATACAATTCATCATATTAGTCTCCGAATTGAAAAGACCGAACAAAATGTATAAGTATGAATCATTATATTACAAGTCTCGAGACCGCGAGTTTGTCTTCACATTACAAGTCGATATCGATCATCTAAACTACCATCACATAGAAGAGAGCTGCGGTCATCACGATGAGCATCATCACGATGAAACTCGTCTTCATCCGGTTCCTCCAACGCTCCCTCCCCTCTCCCGCTAGATAGCGGGCGTATCTAGATCCGGCCTCGGCCCTAGTGGCGTACCCTTTGTAACTGTTACCGCTGAATCGGTGAACCTGTCTCCGACACTCCTCCCAGTCGTCGTAGACTCCGGGAACCTTACCCTTGTACACGACATACCACGGCATCGCTATGCAGTAGCCAAACGAAACGTTAGTACCAATTCACAGACAATACATAAGCAATATATAAGTATGCAACAGAACGATCGGAAGAGAAAAGCAAGACATTAATAGCATCGATTACATCTAAGTTGAAGGACTCTCGAAACCAAAGAGACATACTACAAGTTCATTAAAGTTTAATTACAACATGAGCCAATCGATGTTTCAGAACTAGACAGCATCACTGCTTTCGACTCGACTCAAGGGACCGGAGCGTGGATGAAGCCGCCGTCTATCATGGGAGTCATGAAACCACGGGCGTTGTCAGCCTGCATTTGTAGGATTGTGTCGATGTCATTGTTGGACGGTTGATTTCTGAGGTAGAACTGCCCCGAGGTACGAAGGACATCTTGATGGATGATTTCCGCAAACTCCGACTGGATGCGAAAGAATTCTTGTCTGATGTCCGCGTCCTGGATTGCCAACACGCTCGCGGCCCAATCTTTGAGTCTACTCGGTAGCAGTAGTTGATGATGGTCCCGTACGATCGCCCGCATGTGATGGATGGCGTAGTAGGCACCCTTCTGACCGCCAGGCGGCTGCTTGACGCAGCAGAACGTCGTGTTGTGGGAGAACACGTGCTTGCCGTACTTACGAATAGGCCTGGTGAAGGTGCCTCCAGATTTGACGTAGCCGGGGAGAACATCATCAAGAACCTTCTTGACATTTGTGTAGTCTACGTTCGACTGACGGTCCGGGTCGAAATACGTGGCCATGGAATATTTGGGGCTTAGGAGGATGAGCGTGCAATGTGTGTCACTGCAGAAAACACGGAATGTTAAAAGAAAAACGATCGAAATCTAAGAATTCATATGTTACGGGGCGGTTGAGGGGAGGACTTACTCGGGAAAGTAAGGCACGAGGAAGTTGTCCTTATCTTGGTTTGTCAGAATGACGCCTTCGAGGTAAGAACTCGCGACTTGCCGGTCCCCAGCGCTGCCCAAGATCTTGGCACGCATGTAGAAGGGGTCGACTATCACGATGTCCGGGGTCTTGTCGCGAATGATCCGCATCTCCATACTCAGCGAAAATAGCCGAACGAAGGTGTAGTGCAGCGGATGAAGGTTCAACATAGCGTGGATGTCGTCAAACCGCAGGACGATCGTACCCCCGATGGAGTTATCCACAAAGCCCTTGCCCTCTGGCACCTTGGCCGCGAAAACCGGGTATGCCACATCCTTCTCTCGGAGACGCCGCTTCTCCAAAGAAAGAACACTGTCATGCAGACTCCGCATAGCACTGGTTGCAGCATCGAGCATATTTCTCGGTAGCATCGGCCTACCCGCCACATGCACCCTCCTCGAGATATCCGCAGTTGAAGGTGGCCCGTCCTGAGCACGGATCGTACTCGGTGCCGGCTAGCCCGCACCCTTGTTAGTCTTTCTTTTGCGTGCCTTCTTCTTGATCTCCTGTAATGGGACCGAGTTCTGCTCACAGACCGCCTTCTTGAGTGTGTTGGGGCTGATCATATTTGGCACCTCGCCTATCTGAGGCTCGGTGAAGTCGGCAGCTGGAGGCGTCTCCTGAGAGCTGAACTGCAGACGACGCCTGTTGCAACTTGGCTTGTCCGCGGTACCAGCTAGATCGCACACGTCTTTTGTTGGGTTGGGTTCTTGAGAAGGAGGCCCCATGAAGTCGCCACCATCCCCATGATCGGCAAAGTACTGATCGACGTTGGCAAATGTATCGTCGTCGTTGTCGTTCTGATCCTGTGCCATATGCATGTTTGGATCCAGTGGCATAGGGATGTCCAGCACCGTTGCGGCGGTCTTGCCATGGGGCCAACTTGGCGCCGGCACGACTGGCGGTGTTGTCTTTGGGGTGGTGTCCCCCGCCCCCAAACGAATCTGGCTCTTCGGCCAAAGCAGGGGCCAGCTCAGGCAGGCGCTGAGGTTCATCACGTCATCATCGTCGGCCCCCATGGGTCGAATCGGAGGTAACACCTCGTCGCAGCCTGGCAGCACCCGAACCAGTTGAACCCTAAACAAGTTGGGTGGCATCTGGGTACCGTGGAACAAGGGGTTGCCCGGTTGAACGATTTTGCCCTTGGCGACATCGACCGACTCGTTGTTCACGAAGTGCAGGAGAGTGCACGGAACGTCGGCGGCGCCCTGCGAAAACATGTAGGGCGTTAGGGATGCCCAGTCAAAGGCAAGGAGATGAAGTCCTCGGCCGAGAGAGGCTTAATTAGTTACCGTGATGATGGCGTCGAGCTCGGCTAATGTCGAGGCACCGCCAACGGCGGGCGTGCAGTTGACGGAGGGGCCGCTTGCTGCAGAGGTGCCGGCCGGCGTACACCCGGGTGCATTAAGCTCCCGTGCCGGCGTCGGAGACACCAATGCCGGCTCCACCGGAGACACCAATGGCCCCGCCATCGCGTTCTGCGAGTTGCTGGCCGTGAAGCTAGGAATCGGGGGCGGCCCCTGTTGGCCGCCCGCAATCCACGCACTAATCCCCTAGATCAAGGTAGGCACAATGGCGGTGATCGTCGCTCCGAGTTGTTGTTGCACTTGCTCTTGGACAATCTCCGGAATCCGCGCCACATGTGCCCTGAGTTCTTGAACCTCGCGCGCCTGGCTTTCCGAGCTGGTCTTTTTCTCCTTTCGCCCAGCAGTGTCATAGTATGACGACCATTTTGTCGACAAGCCTTTGCCGGCCACACGACCAGCTGACGTCGGCTTACTGAGCTTATCCTTGTTCTTCATTACATTCAACGCCCTATTTAGAGTGGTGTCCCAAGGGTTGCTCTTAGTCGACCCCGCGCTACTACTTTCAGTCGCCTGCGGAAGGAATGTGAACCATTTAGAAATTTGGCTTCATTAATTAGAATGCAACCATATGGAGCTAATTACGAGGGGGTGTATTCCTTACCAGAACAAGCTCAAGCGCCCTGGTCTTCGGATCCGTGGTAAGCTCCTTTGTTTTCGGGTCCTTCTTGTACCGGGCCCTGACAAAGTTCCTGGTCTGCTTGTCACCGTATTTATCGAAGAGGGGCGGTAGGCCTTGCTCGGCACGGTCCGCCTCCTCCTTGTCCCATATAGGCTCCGCCACTCTGTAACCGCCGGGACCGAGTGTGTGTTCCCCTAAGTTCAGCTCCTGCATTTCTTTCCCCCACTTACTTGATTCGGAGTGTGCGGTGCTCGAGCAATTGATCTTGAAGTCGTTGTAGTCAGCTTCGGTGATCGAAGGATTTTTCTCCTTGATCTTCTCATAACTCTCACCTTTCTCGATCATTCTCTTCACATTGCTTTTCCAAGTAGATAGGGCCTTGCTCATCTTCGTGAGGGCAACATTGTTCACTTTATTCCCTTTGAGGCTTGTGTTTTCAAATTTAGCGGGGAACTTGTATCGTTCGTGCAGCTTCGTGAAGAGGAAGTTGTGCAAATTCCCTCGGTCAGGATGCCTCAGGTTCTCGGTGTTGATCGAGACGGTGCTCCGGAGAATGCACCCGAGCTGAAGCGAGTACCCCTTGACTATTCGTTCGGGCGCCGTTGGATTCCCGTCGGAGTCCACTTCAGTAACTTCCTCCTTGAGGGTGCGGAGCACGGTCGGGCGCCGGTCCTTCCGTTGCCTCTTCGGTTGGCTACCATCTGTGCGTGCGCCGCCATCATCAGTGGTGGCATCCTCGGCGGCACCATCAGTGGTGGCATCAGTGGGGTCATCCTCGGCGGTACCATCAGTGGTCTCAGGATCGGTGGGGAAGGCGGCGTCCTCATACAAGTGAGGTTGTTCCTCCATCTCCTGGGACAGCTTCCAGAATGGCTTGTCGACGCCCGAACCCCCGGCCTCATCGTTGTTGGCCATGTTTTTCTCTAAATAGGAACAAAGTTTGGTCAAAAAGTTGGTTATTGTCAAGGAACAAGATCATGGTCTCATCATTTAGGGTTTGTCGACACCGAGGCATCCTAAAAGCTAAGCTTTTATCATTGAGGGTTTTTCGACGCCGAGGCACCCTAAAAGCCTAAGCTTTCATCATTTCGGTTTTTATCGACACCGAGGCACCCTAAAAGCCATGCATTAGTCACAAGTACGCCGGGGCACTTGATCCTACTTAATTACCTACTAAGATACCCCGGCCCATGCATTAGTCACAAGTACCCCATATGTCCTATTTTTAGCAAAGTCATGCTAAAATTCACGGAAAATTTCAGCATGACCTTTGCTGAAAATAGGACATATGGAGTACCCGAATTTGCCGGAACGGAAGTTAATCGACATTCCGGCAAACTCAAGGGCCTCTTGGGTGGACAAGGCAAAAAAGGCCTCCATCACAACATGGAAAATACACCAAGCAGTATCATCTCCAAGCAGTATCATCTCCAAGCAGTATCATATTTGTAATGACTGAAAATATTTACTTCAGGAAATATTTACTACTGTAGTTTCTGTTACAAAAAAAAAGACTGAAGTTTGTCCTAGCTATATTTCAGGATGATTTTTCAGTTGCTCATGCTTTTTACAAATTGTAGCTACTGTTTTTTATACCTAAACAAAATTGCCCTAGCTATATTTGCTACTGTTTTTATACCTAATTTTTTGCTACTGTTTTTTTAATTTGCTACTGCTTTTTTTTATTTGCTACTGTTTTTTTATACATACACCACCAAAGTCCAAAGAGTAACCACTTATTAGCTACCAGGAGTAAGTAAGTAACTAAATACACTTGTATAACAAAATAAATCAGAAACTTAGTTTTCAGTGTAATGAAACTAATTGCACATGAAAGAACAGGGGTAAATATTGTTAACAGAAGACAGCCAAACAAATATATTGCTCTTTATGAGGTTATGAGGTTACAGAGTACAAACTTAACTTGAGAATGACAGTGTTCAAAATAGTCAATGAAAAATTCATCAGTACTGAACATAATTAACAGAAGTTATTTTGATGGTATATAAGAATATTTATGGAACAAACAACATGAAGATAGCTGCAATCTTAAACAAAAATCAAAGCACACTTGTCTGTAAAAAGCTAACAAACTATGTGATGCTTCCAGCTAATATGTTCAGAGAACAGGAGCATGAGAAAAAATAACAGAAACTATATGATTTAACTGGTTTCAAAACATGAAGTCCTAAAAGCTCTTGTTTTTGACTTTGCATCCACTGATAAAGAAGAATCAGAGTAGTGAGCAAGACTGTAAATGTTCTGAAAATTAAAAGAAAAGAGTGCTATCTCAGAACTCAGCAGTTACAGCAGGAGGTACTGTATTTACTTGGAAACACAAATATGTTCTTCATTATCTGCTCATTACACCCAGAGGTTATTTTTTGGCAAACAAAATTGAGAAATTTTAAGACACTACTGAGTTAATATTAGCCGTTGATTTTTTAATTTTCTGTTTTTTGCACAGGTCACTAGCTTCAGATTTTTTCCTCAGGTATAAGTTGATGCTTTTCTTCATATTTGCCATATGAAAAAATTAGGATGCTATCATCCTATATTTTGCCATGCTAAAAGATTGTGCCATGTAGAAAATTGCCATGCTAATCTTTAGATAAATACAAATAGAACAAACTCTTAGATAAAAATTTGCCATGCTATTTTACAGAACAAACAAACATTTTGCCACCTTGATACATAACTGAATTTTTGTGTAGTAGGTTCAGATCTCATTTTTTGAGCTATCACACTTTTTTTTGTTTACACAGCTACAATCTTTTGCCATGGCAAATCTTGGGACCATGGTCACATGGCAAATGTAGGATTGCTCTTAGCTAAAAACACGGCAAATGTAAAACATGGCAAAGTCTGAAATTTCCACAACATGTCAAACTTATTTCAAGTACCATGGCAAACTGAATGTTTTTATGAAAGTTGGCATGGCAGACTTTGCTATGAGTAGTTGCCATGGATAGAATCTCTACGAGTTTTTGACATGGCCAAATTCTGGAGTAATTGCCATGGCAAAATTCTGTAGTAGTTGCCATGGCAAAATTCAGGCAAAGTGCACCAGCGATTTTTTTGCATCTCTTAATTTCTAGTTGCCACACTAGTAGTTTAGTTTGGTGGTTATCAGGCATTTAACCATTCGCCACACCAAATTTTTGCTCTACTTTTCTGGGAGTCACGAATTAGATATCTGAAGCCTATATATGTCTCATCCTTTTGCATTCTTTCATTAATCTATAGAAATGCCTAAACTATCTGGTGATAAACAATTTGTGCTAGATAGAGAAACAAATAACTATCATGGCGATGGCTCCTCTTCTTAAAAAAAAAGGAGGATCACCCCTGGCCTCTTGATTTTCTAATGTACTAATCCCCCCTCATCAATCATGGTTGCTCGCATAGGGACAGATTGTTGTATTAGGAGCAGAGAGAGAGAGAGGTGGGAAATGGAGGCGGGGGTGATTTGGATGGGGTACCTGCGGGCGTAGAAGACGGGGGCGTCGTCGGGGACGAAGACGTCGACGCTGTGGATGTTGGAGGTGGTGCGACGAGGTTCGGGAGGAGACGAGGACGACGGGGCGGCGGGGCGGCGGCGTCGGGAGAGGAGAGGGCGGCGTCGCGGCGTCGGGGCGGAGACGAGGACGACGGGGCGGCGTCGAGGCGGCGGGGCAGCGGCGTCGCGGCGTCGCGGCGTCGGGGCGTCGGGGCGGAGATGAGGAAGACGGGGCGGCGTCGAGGCGGCGGGGCAGCGGCGTCGGGAGAGGAGAGGGGAAGGGGATCGAGGGCAAGGGCGAGTGAGAGAGGGGATAGGTTATCCAACAGGTACATCCATACTAATGGCGCACCTCACCCTGGTGCGCCATAAGTACATCCATACTAATGGCGCACCTCACCCTGGTGCGCCATTAGTATTTTTTTATTTCTGCTCGAGCCAACAGGTTATCTTCCACCTTACCTGATCCACACCAAGTTCCCTCTACTAACTCGACTGGTCAGCAGCCAGTTCTCACACCAGGAGGTCCTGGGTTCGATTCCCAGGCTCCACAATTTTTTTATGCATTTAAAATGCTGTTTGATATTTATTTGTGTTTAAATATGTTCAAACTTGTTTAAATCATAACAGTAATATTTTTTTATAAGACAGTAATAATTTTTTTAAAAATATCATCAAACAGTAATGCCGGTGGAGCGGGGGAGGGTGCGCGGGGTGCGGGGGGCCGGGGGGTGCTCGGCGGCGAGGGGGACCGGATCTGGCGAGGTGGGATAGCTAGCGATCGAGATGGAGGGGGATCGAGATCGAGTGTCCATGAAATTTAAAAATATTCATGATAGTTCAAAAAGTGCCCATGAAATACAATCGAGAAATGAAGGCTACGATTTAAATACAATCGATCTTAGCTAGCTATCTGTTCACAATCTTCTTGCCCTTCTTTTTCGCAAATAGAGTTCTTCTGTGGAACGGACGTCCTTTAGGTAGGGTGGTCCTGCTTCTTCTTGTGGTTTATGCTGCTACTTCATCATCGTCGTCATGTTCGATTCTCGGGTCGCCGTACTTGTCGAAGTCTTGCTCATTGGCTACTCCATCCATTCCGATGATCTTCCTTTTGCCTCTCCTCACGACAACACGACTGGGCTTTGACGGGTCGGTAATGAAGAAGCATTGGTCCACTTGGGAAGCCAGTACCCATGGCTCATTTTTCGCGGTGACGTTTGCGCCTGCGGTCTTGGATTTGGCTTCGGGTATAACAATGGTGGTGAAATACCGGTCTTCTTTTAGGACGCTCTTGGCCCATCTGACACGGAACATCGGGACCTTCTCTCCAGCGTAGCTCAGCTCCCAGATCTCCTCGATCCTTCCGTAGTATCTGTCCTTGTCGTTGCCGGTGTAGGGTTCCATCGTTACCCCGGAGTTCTGATAACCATCGCTCTTCATGTCCTTGGCCTCGGTGTAGAATGTGTAGCCGTTGATATCGTATGCCTCATAGGTCATCAGGTTGTGCTCGGCGCCCTGTGACAAGGCGGAGTTGTTCTTCCGCGGAAGAATCCTCATGTAAAGGGTATGACAGAAGCTTCTGCTTGAACCAACGCGTGAAACATGAGTTGTGCTCTTTGAGTATATCTCCGTCCGTCCTCTATTGGCCTCGGTCATTGTACGTCTTCTTAATAAAGGTTTTGTGCTCTACCACCCAAGGATCGACCACGTCTATGTGTTGTAGCGCGACTAGGTTTGCTCTTTCAAAGTCGGCGAGTCGACCCTCGAAGTCGACATGCATTTCGCGGCGACCCTCACGGTGACCCCATCCAGCGAGCCTGCCGAGGTGCCTGTTGACGGGCAGACCAACGGGGTTCTCGATGCCTAGATAATTCGTGCAGTAGGAGATGCACTCTTCGGTCAGAAAGCCCCTGGCTATGCTTCCCTCTGGACGTGACATGTTGCGAACGTATCCTTTGATGACACCATTCATCCTTTCGAACGGCATCATGCTGTGCAGGAACGTCGGCCCGAGTTGGATGATATCGTCCACGATATGGACCAGCAGATGCACCATAACGTCGAAGAATGCGGGCGGGAAGTACATCTCAAGCTCGCATAGTATCACCACGATCTCTTCCTGTAGCCTTCTGAGTTGCCTCACGCCAACAGACTTCCGAGAGATGACGTCGAAAAAGTTGCATAGGCCAAATAGCATTTCACGGATGTGCGCGTCCATGATCCCACGGATTGCAACTGGAAGTATCTACGTCATCAGCACGTGACAGTCGTGAGACTTCATCCCGCTGAACTTCAGCTTCGCTAGGTCTAGGTATCTGCTTATCTTCTCCGCATAACCGTAAGGAAGTTTTACTCCTACGAGGCAGGTGAAAAACTGCTCGATCTCCTCCTGACTTAGAGTGAAGCACGCGGGAGGGTAGTCATTTCCGGTCTTCTTGGCCTTTTTGCCTTTGCGACGACTTTCCGTGTCCTGCTTCGCCTCATCATCATCATCATCATCATATATAGCGTGAAGCTCCTGCCTGATGCCCATTGATTTCAAGTCTGCCCTTGCTTTCGGCCCATCTTTGGTCCTCTCTGGCATGTTGAGCAGGGTACCAAGCAGACTCTCGCACACGTTCTTCGTGATATGCATGACATCAAGGCTGTGAGGCACACGGTGGATCTTCCAGTACGGCAAGTCCCAGAAAACAGACCTCGTTTTCCATACCTTCAGCAGCGGCTCTGGCGCCTTTCGCTTCTTTCCCGGCTCTGGCGCCTTTTGCTTCTTTCCCGGCAGTGGGCAGTCTTTCCAATTTTTCAACAGCTTGTCTATTTCCTCGCCGCTCCTCGTACGCGGGCGTCCTTGGGGTTCGGTTTCACCATCGAATAGATCCTTGCGTTTTCTCCACGGGTCATCGTCGCGAAGCCACCTTCGATGTCCCATGAACACGGTTTTCGAAGACCCGGGATCTCTATCTAGCTGGCGATACATTGTGTCATCCATGCACCTGACGCATCCAGAAAATCCGTGGACCACCTACCCCGCGACATATCTGTAACCGAGATAGTCGTGCACCGTCGTGAGCAGCGCGGCTCTCATAGGGAAATATTCTTTCTCTGCGGCGTCCCACGTATTGGCTGGCGTTTTCCACAGCGTGTCAAGCTCCTCTTTCAGCAGCCCCAGATACAGATTGATGTCGTTCCCTGGTTGTTTCGGTCCTTCAATTAGCATACTCATGTGAATGTACTTCTTCTTCATGCACAACCAGGGGGGAAGGTTGTACATCCACACAAACACAGGCCAGGTGCTATGTGTGCTTCTCTGGCTGCCAAACGGATTGACTCCATCGGTGCTCGTGCCCAGCACGATGTTCCTTGGATCGTTCCCAAATTCTAGGTCTTCGAAGTTCAACGCTTGCCACTGGCTCGCATCCTTAGGGTGACTCAGCATCTTGTCTTTTTTATCTATCTCCGGATCATTTGCGTCATCTTCTCGCTTCTTCTCCTCCCTATCCGCGTGCCAACGCAGGAGCTTTGCTACCTTAGGGTCCGCGAAATACCGCTGCAGACGAGGAGTGATCGGAAAGTACCACACCACTTTTCGAGGAGCTTTCTTCCTCTTCTTGTATCGAGTGACGCCGCACACGGGACATATGGTAGACTCCGCGTGCTCGTCCCGATAAATGATGCAATTGTTCATGCACACATGGTATTTCACGTGCGGTAAATCCAGAGGACACACGATTTTCTTCGCCTCCTCGAAACTGGTCGGGCACTTGTTCCCCTTGGGAAGACGTTCATGCCAGAATGACATGTTCTCGTCGAAGCATGCGTCGGTCATTTTTTGTTTTACCTTCATCTCCAGAGCCATGAGCGTTACTTTCAGGCGGGTATCCTCGGGCCTGCATCCTTCATACAATGGAGTAACCGCGTCTAACTCAAGTTGATCCATCTTGGCTTTCTCTCGGGCGCAGCTCTTGCGTTATCCGTCTGCTTGAGAAGCAGCTCTTGAATATGAGGGTCCTGCACCCAGCCCATCGATGGTCCAATGTCGTCTGCTCCGCTGGCATCATCATCTTCATGATCATGCCCGTCGTCTGCTCCGGCATCTTCCTCATCATCATGTCCTGCATCTTCTACATGATGACTGTGTACAGCATC
Organism: Aegilops tauschii subsp. strangulata; assembly: GCF_002575655.3. Lineage (NCBI taxonomy): Eukaryota > Viridiplantae > Streptophyta > Magnoliopsida > Poales > Poaceae > Aegilops > Aegilops tauschii. The sequence goes on along the minus strand of NC_053036.3, from coordinate 388,463,922 downwards.
ACCGTCGTGATCATCTCCTGGGGATTCTTCGTCTTCTCGCCCGCCCGAGCCGCGGTGGTTGTCTTGCTGCCCTTCCTCATTTCTTGCCCGCCCCCCATGGACGACTTCGTAGTCATCTTCATCACCTTGCCACCGATAGCCATCCATGAAACCACGCAAGAGCAGGTGGTCCCGCACCTGCCAGGATTCCGGGTCCGCAATAAGGCTCTTCAGCTTGCATCTTCGACACGGACATCTTATCTCCGTCTCGTTCTTTTGAAGCATCTCGGCCTTCGCGGACCTCAAAAACCTATTCACGATGCCTTCGGTCATCATGCGGACCATGGTCGCCTGCGGGGTAGAGCAAAACGATATTTTAGAACCAAGAAAAAATTTGGCATGACTTTCCCTAAAAATAGGACCAAAAAGAATGCTTAATGCCAAAATTCTCGCCGAAACGGAAATGAATCAACATTCCGGCAAAATATTGGCAACTATCGCATTTCAAATACCGGTACACCTCCAAACACAAACACATATGCAACACCACAAACATATGCAACACCACGAACATACATAGATCTAGCTAGGCCATAAAAAGTGCATGTGCACATTGTTGTAGGGAGAACAACATAAATATAGCTTCCCCCCTTACTTACCTATCAAAACAAGGTAATTTAACCACTTAAATTGAATGAATCTATGGTGGAAATGAGGTGAAAAAGAGGAGGCACCCGAGACAAGGAGGAGGTGGAGAGAATGAAGTGGGGAGAAAGTGAGTGTGGGTAGGAGAGGCTGTACAAAATATCTTGTTGCTGCCCACTTACTAATGGCGCACCAACACTAGATGCGCCATTAGTAATCCAGGTTACTAATGGCGCACCTTCTGGTGGTGCGCCATTAGTATGTTTGGACATGCGCACTAGTTAAAAAAAACTTTTTATACTAATGGCGCACCCTGGCCAGGTGCGCCATTACTAGTTACAACTAGTAATGGCGCACTGTGTCTGGATGCGCCATTAGTATGTTTGGACAGGCGCACTAGTTTAAATTTTTTTTTGATACTAATGGCGCACCCTGGGACAGGTGCGCCATTACTAGTTACAACTAGTAATGGCGCACTGTGTCTGGATGCGCCATTAGTATATTTGGACAGGCGCACTAGTTAATTTTTTTTGATACTAATGGCGCACCCTGGGCCAGGTGCGCCATTACTAGTTACAACTAGTAATGGCGCACTGTGTCTGGATGCGCCATTAGTATGTTTGGACAGGCGCACTAGTTAAAAAAAATATTTTTGATACTAATGGCGCACCCTGCGCCTGGTGCGCCATTAGTAGTTTCAACTCTAATGGCGTATCAGAAGGTGGTGCGCCATTAGTATATACTAATGGCGCACCGCTTGTCTGGTGCGCCATTAGTGTCAATCCCATCTATAGCCCTTTTTCTAGTAGTGTCAACTCCAACTCTATATATTCACGTTCGGGGAGAAAAAATCAGAGAGAAGGATTCATCGCATTTTACGATACGGAGCCGCCGCCAAGCCCTAATCTCTCTCGGGAGGGCTGATCTAGAGTCCATTCGGGGCTCCGGAGAGGGGAATCCGTTGCTGTCGTCATCATCAACCATCCTTCATCACCAATTTCATGATGCTCACCGCCATGCGTGAGTAATTCCATCGTAGGCTTGCTGGACGGTGATGGGTTGGATGAGATTTATCATGTAATCGAGTTAGTTTGTTTAGGGTTTGATCCCTAGTATCCATTATGTTCTAAGATTGATGTTGCTATGACTTTGCTATGCTTAATGCCTGTCACTAGGGCCCGAGTGCCATGATTTTAGATATGAACCTATTATGTTTTCATGAATATATGTGAGTTCTTGATCCTATCTTGCAAGTCAATAGTCACCTACTATGTGTTATGATCCGGCAACCCCGAAGTGACAATAATCGGGACCACTCTCGGTGATGACCGTAGTTTGAGGAGTTCATGTATTCACTAAGTGTTAATGCTTTGGTCTGGTACTCTATTAAAAGGAGGCCTTAATATCCCTTAGTTTCCAATAGGACCCCGCTGCCGCGGGAGGGTAGGACAAAAGATGTCATGCAAGTTCTTTTCCATAAGCACGTATGACTATATTCGGAATACATGCCTACATTACATTGATGAACTGGAGCTAGTTCCGTGTCACCCAATGTTATAACTGTTGCATGAGGAATCGCATCCGACATAATTATCCATCACTGATGCCTATGAGCTTTTCACATATTGATCTTTTCTTAGATACTTTACCGTTGCTACTGTTACAATTACTACAAAACTGCTACTGTTACGTTTGCCACCGTTACCGTCACTTCCATACTACTTTGCTACTAAATACTTTGCTGTAGATATTAAGTTATCAAGGTGTGGATGAATTGACAACTCAACTGCTAATACTTGAGAATATTCTTTGGCTCCCCTTGTGTCGAATCAATAAATTTGGGTTGAATACTCTACCCTCGAAAACTATTGCGATCCCCTATACTTGTGGGTTATCAAGACTATTTTCTGGTGCCGTTGCCGGGGAGCATAGCTCTATTCTTTGAGTCACTTGGGATTTATATCTGCTGATCACTATGAGGAACTTGAAAGACAAGAAAACCAAAATTTATCCCTCAACTACGAGGGGAGGTAAGGAACTGTCATCTAGCTCTGCACTTGATTCTCCTTCTGTTTTGAGTAAACTTGCGACACCTAAACCTGCTTCTGGCGTTTATTCTGACATGTCGCATATTATTGATGATGCCACTTGTGCTATGCATGATACTTATGATGAAACTACTTCTATGCTTGATAATATTGTGCCACTAGGTGAATTTCTTGATGAACAACTTGCTAGGGCTAGAGAGAATGAAATTATTGAAACTGATAATATTGATGAAAGTGATGATGAAGATTCTCCCCTAGATATGAATTGCCTGTTGTGCCTGAGGGTTATGTTATGGATGAAGAAACTGCTAGAGATTTTGTTGCTTGCAATGATAGATATGATCTTAAGAAATTATTAGCTAAGCTGAAAGAAAAATCTTTGAATGCTAGAATGAAATATGACCCTGCTTTTGCTACTTCACCTATCTGTATTTCCGATAAGGATTATGATTTCTCTGTCGACCCTGAGATAATTACTTTGGTCGAATCTGATCCTTTTTATGGCTATGAATCTGAAACTGTTGTGGCACATCTTACTAAATTAAGTGATATAGCCACCCTGTTCACTAATGAGGAAAAAATTCTTTACTACTATATCCTTAAGTTATTGCCGTTCTCATTAAAGGGTGATGCTAAAACATGGTTTAATTCTCTTGATCCTGGATGTGTGCGTAGTCCCCAGGATATGATTTATTACTTCTCTGCTAAATATTTCCCCGCTCATAAGAAACAAGCTGCTTTAAGGGAAATATATAATTTTGTGCAAATTAAAGAAGAGAGTCTCCCACAAGCTTGGGGGAGGCTTCTCTGATTACTTAATGCTTTGCCTGATCATTCTCTTAATAAAAAAGAAATACTTGATATCTTTTATAATGGACTAACCGATGCTTCCAGAGACCACCTGGATAGTTGTGCTGGTTGTGTTTTCAGGGAAAGAACTGTGGATCAAGCTGAATTGCTATTGAATAATATGTCGAGTAATGAAAATGATTGGACACTTCATGAACCAACTCCAAAGCCAACTCCGAAGAAAAGGGGTATTCTATTTCTCAGTCCTGAAGATATGCAAGAGGCAAAGAAATCTATGAAAGAAAAGGGTATTAAAGCTGAAGATGTTAAGAATTTACCACCTATTGAAGAAATACATGGCCTTGATAACCCGACACAAGTAGTAAAGGTAAATTCTCTCTATAGATATGATAAAGCCGAAATCTCGTGTACTAAGTTTGCTAGCCAATGCTTAGATGAGTTTGATAATTTTATTGTTAAACAAGAAAACTTCAATGCTTATGTTGGTAGACAATTGAAACGTAATGCTTATATGATTGAACACTTGAGTGATTATATGTCTAGAGTTAAGGGTGAACTTAAACTCATTAGTAAACATGCTTCTATGGTTACCACTCAAGTAGAACAAGTGCTTAAAGCTCAAAATGATTTGCTCAATGAATTAAATAATAAAAAAATGATAATGTTGTTAGAGTTGTGACTAGAGGGGGTAAAATGACTCAGGAACCTTTGTATCCTGAGGGCCACCCTAAGAGAATTGAGCAAGATTCTCAGAGAACTAATGTTGAGGCACCTAGTCCTTCTAAAAAGAAGAAGAAAAATGATAGGACTTGGCATGCTTCTAGTGAACCTGTTGTTGACACACCTGAGAATCCCAATGATATTTCTATTTCTGATGCTGAAACATAATCTGGTGATGAACATGAACCTAGTGATAATGTTAATGATGATGTTCATGTTGATGCTCAACCTAGCAATAACAATGATATAGAAATTGAACCTGTTGTTGATCTTGATAACCCACAATCAAAGAATCAACGTTATGATAAGAGAGACTTCGTTGCTAGGAAGCATGGTGAAGAAAGAGAAACATGGGTTTATAAACCCATGCCTTTTCCTCCTAAACCATCCAAGAAAAAGGATGATGAGGATTTTGAGCGCTTTCCTGAAATGATTAGACCTATCTTTTTGCGTACGCGTTTGACTGATATGCTTAAAATGAATCCTTATGCTAAGTATATGAAAGATATTGTTACAAATAAAAGAAAGATAATGGAAGCTACAATTTCCACCATGCTTGCCAATTATACTTGTAAAGGTGGAATACCTAAGAAACTAGGAGATCCAGGAGTACCAACTATACCATGCTCCATCAAAAGAAACTATGTTAAAACTGCTTTATGTGATCTTGGAGCCGGTGTTAGTGTTATGCCTCTCTCTTTATATTGTATACTTGATTTGAATAAATTGACACCTACTGAAATATCTTTGCAAATGGCTGATAAATCAACTGCTATACCTGTCGGTATTTGTGAGGATGTGCCTGTCATGGTTGCAAACGTTACTATGTTAACGGACTTTGTTATTCTTGATATTCCCGAGGACGATAGTATGTCGATTATCCTTGGTAGACCCTTTTTGAATACTGCAGGGGCTGTTATTGATTGCAACAAAGGCAATGTCACTTTTCATGTTAATGGTAATGAGCATACGGTACACTTTCTGAGGAAACAACCTCAAGTCCACAGTATCGATTCTATTGGAAAAATTCCAACGATTACTATTGGAGGTTTTGAATTTCCTCTTCCTACTGTCAAGAAGAAATATGATATTATTATTGTTGGGGACGTGCATATCCCCGTTGAGGTAACCTAGTGCTATTCGAAAATTCCCCGGTTCCATGCGATTTGGAATGGGTTTGTTAACAAGACTTGATCAACCTTGTTAGTGGATTCCTTTTGATGAGCATGAGATGGATGAAGTTAGAAAGCACTACTCTTTGTACCCTCCTTTTACTTTCTGTTATCTAGATTAAATAAAGCAAAATTAGTATTTTCTGTCTGTTTTCTGAACTATCCGTGCAATAAAAAGATACCCCGAAAATAAAAGTTCTCCAAATGCCTTGAAATTGATATATGATTTTTTGTAGAATATTTAAGAATATCTGGCACTGCGAACACATCAGGGGGAGCCACCACCTGGCCACGAGGGTCCAGGGCGCGCCCACCCCCTGGGCGCGCCCCCTACCTCATGGGACCCACGTGGCCCCCTCCAGTTATTCCTGCACCCACACACTTCGTCTTCCTCCAGAAAAAATCACCCCTAGCTCAAACCCGTGTTCTAGTTCGTTTTGCTGCGATTTTTGATCTCCTTGCTCAAAGCTCCACTCACAAAACTGCTTTGGGTGATTGTTCTTCGGTATGTGACTTCTCCAATGGTCCAATTAGTTTTTTTCTATTGCTTTATTTATTGCATATTTTTGCTGCTGAGGTGACCCTGTTCTTGAGCTTGCATGTCAAATTTATTTGGTCCCAAGTAGTTCTAATGCATGATATAGTCTCTAGGCACTTGTGGGAGTAGTTTCTATCAATCTTGTTGAGTTTGGTTCACTTTTATTTTGAGTCACTAAAATTTTTAGAAATTTTTTAGAGGAAGAAATATGTCTAGGAAAATGTACCAAGGTGGTTCTTCAAGGAAGCAAGGACCCAGGCCCGCAATACGTGAGCCGGACTATGAACTACCAAGAGAAGCTCAAGTGCGGCCTTGTGAATGGCCGTCAGAAAATTTCATGGTCCAAGCAGGAATTAAGGAGGAATTTGACGCATATGTGTGTAATGCTAAACTCGAGGGCTTCATGTTAGATAAGTGCCCCCAATATTACCACCTAACTGATTCCTTTGTGAGAAGGTTCAAATTTACATCCTCGCGCAATTCTCACACTGTCCTATTTGATCTCTATGATAAATCTTATACCATGGACTTAGAAGATTTTAATACTGCTTGTAAACTCCCGCAATGGGGTAGTGCTAGTGAACCTCGCAAATCTGAGTTTAAAGATTTTCTTGCTAGTATCACTGTGGGGGAATCTAGAGAAATAACACAAGCTACCGTAGGGAGCATTCATTTTCCTGCTATACATTATTTTGCTCTCTTTATAGGTAGATGCATTAACGGCAAGGACGAGGCATGTCACATGTGTGTTCCCGATCTTAGTGTTCTCAAGAGTGTTGTATTAGGAGATAAACAATACAACTTGGGGCCTATTGTTGCATGAAGGTTGCATCATAACAGTATTAGTGGAGATTTGTTTGGTGGAATTTATGCAACCCGTGTAGCTAATTATCTTGAGATACCCATACATGAAAATGATATGGAATTGCCTCCTGCTTATTTAGATTATAATGCTATGGTTCGTCATCAGTTTGTTGAGAGGAATGAACAGTTCCTCCAATACCGGCTAATCTTTGACAGACGCCGCACTGTCCATGTTGCTCTCCCTGCTCTTGCTTTCTTTGACTTTCAGGCAAAAGGGAGATATGTTATAACCAGGGAGGAGGCGAACAAGTACGAGAGGAGGACGGAGGCATCTCGCCTCCAAGCTGCAGCTCTTGAGGCGGTAGCTGTTGCATCTCAGTACGACCCCAGTTACAACCTCGGATATCTGCCAGGCCATCCATGGGCATAGACCAACTTAGGCCAAAAGCCTAAGCTTGGGGGAGTACGTATTTCTCACCGACACTACATTCATGTTCACACACTCATTCTAGTTGTCGATGCTCATACTTTTTCATTGTACTATCCATGCTAGTTTAATTTCTGTTTTTAGTCTTCTTCTTGTGTGTTTGAATAACCTTAAGAAAAACCAAAACAAAATTAGTTGTAGCTTTTAGTTAGTTTACTTTCCATGCCTGTAGTAGTAATAATTAAAAGAAAACCCAAAAAGATTTCTCGTTCTTCTTTTGCTTGTTGGGAGCTTTCCCTGTAAATAGTGTTATTTCTTTTCTTTTCTTTGGGGGTCGAGATGAGAAGACCATAATTAAAATGTTGAGTGTCTCTTATATGCATTATTGTTGATTTAACAAAGAGCCCATATTGCCTTGTCTTCTCCCTTGTATTAAATGCCTGCAGATTCCAGCTTAGTCCAATTGCACGTGCACTATTATTATTGTCCACACCGTTCGGTCGTGCAAGTGAAAGGCAATAATGACGATATATGATGAACTGATTGAGATGAGAGAAGCTGGTATGAACTCGACCTCTCTTGTTTTTTTGTAAATATGATTAGTTCATCGTTCCTGATTCAGCCTATTATGAATGAAACATGTTTGCAATGACAATTAGAGATTATAGTTGCTTATGCCATGCTTAATTAGCTACGAGTTTATAATGGTTTACCTTGCATGCCAACATGCTATTAAAATGGTTGTGATATGGTATGATAGGGTGGTATCCTCCTTTGAATGATTCGAGTGGCTTGACTTGGCACATGTTCACGCATGTAGTTGAAACAAAATCAACATAGCCTCCACGATATTTATGTTCATGGTGAATTATATCCTACTCATGCTTGCACTCAATGTTTATTAATTTTAATGCATGTTTATGAATGTTGTCACTCTCTAGTTGGTCGCTTCCCAGTCTTTTTCTAGCCTTCACTTGTACTAAGCGGGAATATTGCTTGTGCATCCACTTCCATAAACCCCAAAGTTATTCCATATGAGTCCACCATACCTTCCTATATGCGGTATCTACCTGCCGTTCCAAGTAAATCTGTATGTGCCAAACTCTAAACCTTCAAATGAAATTCTATTTTGTATGCTCGAATAGCTCATGTATCAACTAGGGCTGTCTGTATCTTCCATGCTAGGCGGGTTATTCTCAAGAGGAGTGGACTCCGCTCCTCACTCACGAGAAAATGGCTGGTCATGGGGATGCCCAGTCCCATGCTCAAACCAAATCAAAATAATTGCAAACAAAACTCCCCCAGGACTGTTGTTAGTTGGAGGCACCCGTTGTTTCAGGCAAGCCATGGATTGATGCTTGTTGGTGGTGGGGGAGTATAAACTTTACCATTCTGCTTGGGAACCGCCTATAATGTGTGTAGCATGGAAGATATCGAGATCTCTCGGTTGTTATGTTGACAATGAAAGTATGCCGCTCAAAATATTATTTATCTCTATTTCAAAATCGAGCTCTGGCACCTCTACAAATCCCTGCTTCCCTCTGCGAAGGGCCTATCTATTTACTTTTATGTTGAGTCATCACCCTCTTATTAAAGAGCACCAGCTGGAGAGCACCGCTGTAATTTGCATGCATTATTATTAGTTTATATTGAGTATGACTATGATTGGATCTCTTTTACCATGAATTACAATGTTTAGTCAGTCCTTGATCTTTAGAGGTGCTCTGCATTTATGTTTTGCGGTCTTAGAAAGGGCTAGCGAGATACCATCTTGTTATATCATATTATGATTGTTTTGAGAAAGTGTTGTCATCCGAGATTTATTATTATTGCTCGCTAGTTGATTATGGCATTGATATGTGTAAATATGAGACCTAAGTGTTATTGTGAATATGGTTAGTTCATAATCTTTGATGAAAACTTGAATGCTGGCTTTACATATTTACAACAACAAGAGAAAACAGAGTTTGTAAAAGTTCCTTTTATCACTTTCAGTTTATCAACTGAATTGCTTGAGGACAAGCAAAGGTTTAAGCTTGGGGGAGTTGATACGTCTCCATCGTATCTACTTTTCCAAACACTTTTGCCCTTGTTTTGGACTCTAACTTGCATGATTTGAATGGAACTAACCCGGACTGACGCTATTTTCAGCAGAATTGCCATGGTGTTATTTTTGTGCAGAAATAAAAGTTCTCAGAATGACCTGAAACTTCACGGAGAATATTTTTGGAATAAGTGAAAAATACTGGCGACAGAATCAAGACCAGGGGGCCCACACCCTGTCCACGAGGGTGGGGGCGCCCCCCTGCCTCGTGGGCCCCCTGGTGCTCCACCGACCTCAACTCCAACTCTATATATTCACCTTCGGGGAGAAAAAAATCAGAGAGAAGGATTCATCGTGTTTTACGATACGGAGCCGCCGCCAAGCCCTAATCTCTCTCGGGAGGCCTGATCTGGAGTCCGTTCGGGGCTCCGGAGAGGGGAATCCATCGCTGTCGTCATCATCAACCATCCTCCATCACCAATTTCATGATGCTCACCACCGTGCGTGAGTAATTCCATCGTAGGCTTGCTGGACGGTGATGGGTAGGATGAGATTTATCATGTAATCGAGTTAGTTTTCTTAGGGTTTGATCCCTAGTATCCATTATGTTCTAAGATTGATGTTGCTATGACTTTGCTATGCTTAATGCTTGTCACTAGGGCCCGAGTGCCATGATTTCAGATCTGAACCTATTATGTTTTCATGAATATATGTGAGTTCTTGATCCTATCTTGCAAGTCAATAGTCACCTACTATGTGTTATGATCCGGCAACCCCGAAGTGACAATAATCAGGACCACTCCCGGTGATGACCGTAGTTTGAGGAGTTCATGTATTCACTAAGTGTTAATGCTTTGGTCCGGTACTCTATTAAAAGGAGGCCTTAATATCCCTTAGTTTCCAATAGGACCCTGCTGCCACGGGAGGGTAGGACAAAAGATGTCATGCAATTTCTTTTCCATAAGAACGCATGACTATATTCGGAATACATGCCTACATTACATTGATGAACTGGAGCTAGTTCTGTGTCACCCTATGTTATAACTGTTGCATGAGGAATCGCATCTGACATAATTATCCATCACTAATCCAATGCTTACGAGCTTTTCACATATTGATCTTTGCTTAGTTACTTCACCGTTGCTATTGTTACAATTACTACAAAACTGCTACTATTACTTTTGCCACCGTTACCGTCACTTCCATACTACTTTGCTACTAAATACTTTGCTGCAGATATTAAGTTATCCAGGTGTGGTTGAATTGACAACTCAACTGCTAATACTTGATAATATTCTTTGGCTCCCCTGTGTCAAATCAATAAATTTGGGTTGAATACTCTACCCTCGAAAACTGTTGCGATCCCCTATACTTGTGGGTTATCAAAATTACATTAGAAAGCAAGATCACTTCAATGCAAATGTTATGAAACAACTGAAATACAATTATGATATGATTGCTCACTTGAGTGACTTGTTATTTAGAATCTCAAATGATGTTAGAGGTGTGGGAAAGCATGCTTCTATGGTTCAAACTCAGTTAGAACAACTTGCTAAATCTGAAAGAGAGTTGTTAGATGATATGAATAATTATATCAATGATCATGCTGTTATAGTAATGACTAGAGGAGGTAGGATGACTAAGGAAGCACTTTATCCCGAGGGACACCAAAAATAATTGAACAAGACTCTCAAAGGGTTAACACTGATGCACACAGTCCTTCTAAAAAGAAAAAGAAGAAGAAAAATGATAGGACTTTGCATGCCCCTAGTGAACCTGAAGGAGAAAAACCTCCTGATAATGATAATGAAGTTTCTATCTCTGATGCTGAAACTCAATCTGGTAGTGAACACTCACCTTCTGATAATGAAGAAGATAATGATGAGGTTCATGAAGATACTCAAACTATAATAAAGAACCAGACAATGATGTTGAGATAGAACCGGCAGTTGATCTTGATAACCCACAACCAAAGAATAAAAGGTATGATAAAAGAGACTTTATTGCTAGAAAACATGATAAGGAAAGGGAACCATGGCTTCAAAAACCTATGCCCTTTCCACCTAAGTCAACTAAAAAGAAAGATGATGAAGAGTTTGAACGCTTTGCTGAAATGCTGAGGCCAGTCTTTTTGCGTACTCGCTTGACTGATATCCTAAAAATGCCTCCTTATGCAAAGTACATGAAAGACACCATCACCAATAAGAGAAAAATACCGGAAGCTGAAATCTCCACCATGCTTGCTAATTATACTTTTAAAGATGGAGTACCTAAAAAACTTGGAGATCTGGGAATACTAACTATACCTTGCTCCATCAAAAGAAATTATGTGAAAACTGCTTTATGTGATTTGGGAGCTGGTGTTAGTGTTATGCCTTTCTCTTTATATAAAAGACTTGATTTGAATAAACTCACACCTACTGAAATATCTTTGCAAATGGCTGACAAATCAACTGCCATACCTATCGGTATTTGTGAGGATGTGCCCGTTGTTGTTGCTAATGTTACTACTTTGACTGACTTTATTATACTTGAGATGCCCGAGGACGACAACATGTCGATTATCCTTGGTAGAACCTTCTTGAATACTGCAGGGGTTGTTATTGATTGCAATAAAAGCAAGGTCACTTTTCATATCAATGGTAATGAGCACACGGTGCACTTTCCGAAGAAACAATTCCAAGTGAATGGTATTAATGTTATTGAAAAATCTCCGACAATCACTATTGGAAGTTTTCAACTACCTCTACCTACTGCTTATTGTTGGGGACATTCATATCCCCATTGAGGTAACTTAGTGATTTATGAAAGTTCTTCGGTTTCATGCTAATCGAAAGTGGTTGTTAATAAGACTTGATCAACCTTATTAATGGATCATTTTTGAGAGGTATGAAGTTGATTAATTTAGTGAGCACTACCTTGTGTCCCTACCTTTGGTTTTCTGTTTTTATTAGTTAAATAAAATAAAATGCTATGTTTTGTCTGTTTTCTGAATTTTCCGTGCAATAAAAAATGACCCAAAAATAAAAGTTCTCAGAATGCTCTGAAAATTTAATACAATTTTTTTCTGAATATTTTACAATTTTTGATGCTAATAACATCAGAGGGAGGTGCACCAGGTAGGCACAACCCACCTGGGCGCGCTAGGACCCCCAGGCACGCCCTAGTGGGTTGTTGTCCCCACGTGGGCCCCTCACTTATCTCTTCATCCCACATCACCACCTACCTCCAGAAAAATTCACCATTGCTCTCTCTCTCTCTCTCTCTCGTGTTCGTGCTCTCAAACCTGCGGATTTTGATCTCTTTGCTCGAAGCTCCGTTTCCGAAACTGTTTCAGAGGATTGTTGCTTCGTATGTGACTCCTCCGTTTGTCCAATTAGTTTTTGCTTTAGTGGTTTGTATTTTGAATAATTAGCTACTCTTGGTGCTGCTGTAGATGAGCTTGTATGTTGAATTCTTAGAGTTCTAAGTAGTTTGAATGCTTGCTATGGCCTCTATGCATCCCTATGAATAGTTGCTTTCAATCTTGTTAAGTTTTTGTTAACAAATTTTTGTGGCCAATTTTATTTAGAAAATTGTACGTGAATATGATGAACCTCTTTGGAAGGAGTTCTTCGACGAGGAGATCTTCGGAGGCATCTTCTAGTAGCAGCTCCGCTCGTTGGTCTTATGTCGAACCAAGTGAAAGTTCAATACGAGATGCCGCCACCAAAACATGCTTATGGCCATGCAACGATTATATGGTGAGTGTGGGCATTAAGGAAGAATTTGAGCAATATGTTCACAATGCCGAGACCGGTCCCTACATTTCACATAAGTGCGACCAACACCTCACTCTCACTGAATCATTTACCAAAGGATTTAAATTCCATCCCCATGAGTCTAGGGTGTCATTTAAATTGTATGAAAATTCATTTACCATATCTCTAGAGAGGTTTGCCCACTAATGCAAAATCCCATTTTGGGGTTCGCTTGACGAGCCACCAAGATCTGAGTTTGAGGTATTCTTAACTAGTCTTTGCTATGGTGAGACTAGGGGAGTGACACAGGGTAGAATAAAGAGCATTCATTTTCCCTCAATCCAGTACTTTGCATTATTTAATGGAAAATGTATTGTAGTAAAACAAGATTGTAGTACACTTTGTGCTCAGACTTGAGCCTCATACGCACCGCTCTCACCGGTGACAAAAGTTATAACCTTGGAGCTATTGTTGCACGTAGATTGCAACATAATGCCAGTAGTGGATATTTTTATGGTGGAATTTATGCCACACGCTTAGCAAGAGAGCTAGGTGTTTCACCTTGGCCTTATGACCCTATTTTATCCACGCAGTACTTAGACTTTGATGCTATGAAACGTCATAAGATCCTTAGTGGTGAACCCCACGACTTCACTTACAACTCGTTGTTTAATAAAAGTTCCGTTGTGGACATGTATTTGCCTACACCTGCTCTCTTTGATGTTCACAGTTGGGGAAGATATTTTGTTCTGGAGAGCAAGGCCTGAGCTCATAACACGACAGTCGTGGCTGCACGGCGGGCTGAGGCATCCGCAACAAGAGCCTCTGTAACACCCCGGATGTAACTTTCCATATTTGTAACTCCAACTCTTGCCATTTTCGGCTATGTGTTATGATATTCCCTCCGTGGTCGGGTTTTGTCTTTCGTTTTGCATTTCGTTCATGTCATGCATATCATATCATGTCATCATGTGCATTGCATTTGCATACGTGTTCGTCTCATGCATCCGAGCATTTTCCCCGTTGTTCGTTTTGCAATCCGGCGCTCCCATCTCCTCCGGCGCATCCCTCTTGTTTTCTTTCATGAGCGGGTGTCAAAAATTCTCGGAATGGACCGAGGCTTGTCAAGTGGCCCTAGTATACCACCGGGAGACCACCGGTCAAGTTTCGTTCCATTTGGAGGTCGTTTGGTACTCCAACGGTTAACCGGGTAACCGCAGATGCCTTCTGTGTGTTGCAGCAAAACCCCCTCTCTAAACAGGCCAAAACCCACCAAACTCTCTTCCATGCTGTAGGTCGTTCGATCATGATCGTGTGGGCGAAAACCGCACCTCATTTGGACTCTCCTAGCTCCCTCTACCTATATATATGCATCTCCCCCGAAAAACGTTCGCAGGCAAACCCTAACCCGCTCCCCTCGCGTCGCGCCGGACGTGTCCGCCGCCACCGGACACCTCCCCGCCGCCGCGCCCGACGAATCGGGGGCCGCCACGTGGCAGCCCGTACGCCGCCGCCGCCGAAGCCCGCGGGCCCAGCGCCGGCCCCCGAGCCCGGTCGTGCCCCGCCGCTCGCGCCTCCCTCCAGCGCCGCCGCCTCGCCTCCCTCTGCCGCCGCACCCGCGCCGGCGGGCCCCGCCGCCCGCCGGCGCCACGCCGCCGCCGCCGCGCCACCGCGTCTCCTCCGCCGTCGCCAGCGCCGCCGCGCCGTCCACCTCCTCCTTCGGCGCCCGAGCGCCTCCTCTTCCCCCCGACGACGGCCGCCGAGGCCTCCCTTGCCTCTCCCGTCGCCGGCGAGCTCCATCGAGGCCGACCCCCGATCTAGATCCAGAAGAACTCCCGTGCGTTGACTTTTCCCGAACCCCTGAGATTTTCTCCAAGTCATTTTCTATCACAGCATGTGCACTTGTTCATAGCATCGTAACTCTCTGCATATAGCTCCGTTTCGCGCGTGTAATATACCGAATTGTTCACCTCGTGATGCTCAACAGTTTGTTCAATTGCACCATGTTCATTAGAGGCCATACTGATGCCCAAATCTCTGATGCAAAAGTGCTAGTTGCTGTTATCTGCTGGTTCTTAGCAGAACTTGGAGATTTGTTATTTTTGTATCATTTAATCTGTGCATCTTATGGGCATGAGCTCTACATGTGTTTTGTTGTATGCCATGCCATCTTTCCAAGGGTGTATGCCATGTATTTTTGTGATCTCTGTGGTGACTAGCACAACCATGCAAACTAGGCCCCGTAATGTTTCTGATTTCAGGGACTTACTAATTTCTGTCTGTCTGCTGTTATTTTGTTGCCATGTAAACTTGATGCTACAGAGAGATCCATGCATATTTTGGAGATGTTCAGTAAGGATGATTGGTAGATATAGTTGTAATTGACCCATTACTGCACTTGTTTGCAATTATGGAGTGCCATAGCATGACTCAATCTTACTCTACGTTTGCTATAAAATATTTCTGGCAGATTCTTAACATGATATGCAATTTTGCCAAGCTTGTTGTAGTTGATCCATACATGCTATGTACTTTCTCTTGCCATGGATAGCTTAATAAACAGGCCATCTTGCTGTAGGTATGATTGTTTTGTCATGCATTGCTTTGTGGTGAGTGCATCAAGCTCACCAAGATGCCCTCATATTATTGTTTCTGCCATGCTCTGTTTTCTGCCAAGTCTGAAACCTGTTAACGGAACTTGCTATGTTTACATGCTTGCCATCATATCTTCTGGATCTTTTTGGCTTATGGTCAGTAAGGGACTTTTGTCATATGCATTTAGTAGAATACTGTCATGCCTTGTTTTGCTATGGTAACTTCCTGTAGCATGTTGTTTTCGTGCTCTGAACATTGCTACCTGATGCTGTTTTCTGCCATGTCCAGTAATTTCACCAAGTCCGTGAACCTGTTATCTTATGCCCTTTTGCCATGCTTGTTTGAGCTTGTTATGTTGTGAACTAGCCATAGCTCAGTGTTTATCTTTTGTCAAGCATCGCCTGTAGATTACTTTCATATGCTTTGTTGCTACGTTGGAGTGATGTAGCTTTGTTACTTGTAGCATTTTATGTGCTATCATGCTGTTAATCGCAGATTCGTGTCATTCTTGTTTTGCTTGCCATTTGCAAACCGTGCATCCGTTTCCGGTGATCTTTATATCGATTTCAACCGAAATCATCTCATCTTTCCAGTGGCATACTTGGTTTGCCAAGTTACTGTCTTGTTCATCATTTCCCTTCCGGAGCACGCATATGCATCGCATATCATATCTTGCATATCATTCATGTTTTGCATCATGTTGCTTGTGCATTTCTCGTGATTGATTGTGGTTCCGTTTGCTTGTGCTCTTGTTTTGGATAGAGCCGGGAGACGAGTTCGTGAACGAGGAACCTGTTGAGTACGCTTACGAGGATCAAGCTCTCGACAACTCTGAGAACCTTGCAGGCAAGATGACCACCCCTCGAAATCACTTCTATCTTTGCTTTGCTAGTTGTTCGTTCTATTGCCATGCTGCGCAACCTATCACTTGCTTTATCATGCCTCCCATATTGCCATGTCAGCCTCTAACCATCCTTTCCTAGCAAACCGTTGTTTGGCTAAGTTACCGCTTTTGCTCGGCCCCTCTTATAGCGTTGCTAGTTGCAGGTGAAGTTGAAGTTTGTTCCATGTCGGAAAATGGATATGTTGGGATATCACAATATCTCTTGTTTAATTAATGCATCTATATATTTGGTAAAGGGTGGAAGGCTCGGCCTTATGCCTGGTGTTTTGTTCCAGTCTTGCCGCCCTAGTTTCTGTCATACCGGTATTATGTTCCTTGAGTTTGCGTTCCTTACGCGGTTGGGTGATTTATTGGACCCCCTTGATAGTTCGCCTTGAATAAAACTTCTCCAGCAAGGCCCAACTTTGGTTTTACCATTTGCCACCTAAGCCTTTTCCCCCGGGTTTTCGCGAGCCCGAGGGTCATCTTTATTTAAACCCCCGGGCCAGTGCTCCTCTGAGTATTGGTCCAACCTGTCAGTCGCCGGTGGCCACCAGGGGAAACTCTGGTCTGGCCTACCGGAAGCTTGGACAATGCGGTGTGCCCTGAGAATGAGATATGTGCAGCTCCTATCAGGATTTGTCGGCACATTCGGGTGGCTTTGCTGGTCTTGTTTTACCATTGTCGAAATGTCTGGTAAACCGGGATTCCGAGACTGATCGGGTCTTTCCGGGAGAAGGTTTATCCTTTGTTGACCGTGAGAGCTTATGATGGGCTAAGTTGGGACACCCCTGCAGGGTATTATCTTTCAAAAACCGTGCCCGTGGTTATGAGGCAGATGGGAATTTGTTAATGTCCGGTTGTAGAGAACTTGTCACTTGACCCAATTAAAATACATCAACTGTGTGTGTAGCCGTGATGGTCTCTTCTCGGCGGAGTCCGGGAAGTGAACACGATTTCAGTTATGAATGACGTAAGTAGGAGTTCAGGATCACTTCTTGGTCATTCCTAGATGACGACTGTTCCGTTGCTTCTCTTCTCGCTCTCAGTTGCGTATGTTAGCCACCATATATGCTTATTGCCCTGCAGCTCCTCCTCATTACACCATCCTTTTCCTATAAGATTAAATAGTCTTGATCTCGCGGGTGTGAGATTGCTGAGTCCTCGTGACTCACAGATTCTACCAAAATAGTTGCAGGTGCCGACGATGCCAGTGCAGATGATGGGATCGATCTCAAGTGGGAGTTCAATGAGGAACGTGGTCGTTACTATGTGTCTTTCCCTGATGATCAGTAGTGGAGCCCAGTTGGGACGATCGGGGATCTAGCATTTGGGGTTATCTTATTTTCATTTGGATCTTGACCGTAGTCGGTCTATGTGTGTATTTTGGATGATGTATGGATTATATTTATGTATTGTGTGAAGTGGCGATTGTAAGCCAACTCTTTATCCCATTCTTGTTCATTACATGGGATTGTGTGAAGATGACCCTTCTTGCGACAAAACCACAATGCGGTTATGCCTCTAAGTCATGCCTCGACACGTGGGAGATATAGCCGCATCATGGGCGTTACAAGTTGGTAATCAGAGCCATCCCCGACTTAGGTGCCCCTACTTGATCGAATCGCTGGCGTTGTTGAGTCTAGAACAAAAATGTTTTGAGTCTTAGGATTATATATATCGGAGAGTAGGATTCTTTTTACTCCTCAGTCCCTTCGTCGCTCTGGTGAGGTCTCCTGACGTAGAAGTTTTGACTCTTCTCTCCTCAAATTTCACCAATTTTTTTTTAGGATCACACGGGTATCTTGGAATCGTTCCAATGTTTTTGTGACGAGAACATTGTTCTTGGTGCCTCCTGACATTTAGGGGTTGTGGCAGTGTCTCGGGGAGTTGAGTTCCGAGGTGTTGTCGTCACAATTTTATCGTTGCAGTTCTGGAATACCTGAGTTTCGCCGACATCGAAATCTCTTTTATGCAGTTGTTGGTGAGATCACCTCGACGCCACCCAGTACTGGGGCGGGAGTTCGGGAGTATTTCCATAACTCATATCACGGATGTTTTTCGAAGGTTGAGGTACACGATTTCCGAAGGTTTCTTGGTTATGTGTTGACGGATGGATACAGCTGGATCTAGGGATTGCTAGTTTGGGTGATATATTTTGTGTCCCCTGTATCCCCAACACCAGATTGCATAACCAGAAAGTTTCGGGAGTTTATAAGTGGGAATTCAAGTAGCCTTAGGATATCTTCCCGACAGACGCATGATATGAGATTGGGGTTCGACGTCTAGTGGTCCGCCTGTACACGGTTGGTTTTACAGTGGTCTCATAGTGTCTTAAAGAGTCCTTGGCTATGCCGACTCGGGGACGCTTCGTATGTCATGTGCACAGCCTTGTACATGATGGTGCTGTACGATCGAGCCCGTGTGGGCTCCACCACGAAAACTTCGGACGAAATCTCTATCATATGTTTGTTCCGGCTTATTCTGCAAGCCAATACTTTGTTTTGTTTTCAATTGTGGTATTCGAGTTGCTTCGAAGGCATATGTTGATTTCATATCTTTTTCAAGTGGCTTCTCAACTTATGGAAGTGTGATGATTTACTACAGAATTCATTCGTTCATCTTCGTTCGAATGTTTATTGTGAAGACTATATGTTGCAATTTCTATCCGTTGATTCTACTTGTCTATTTGTCTATCAAGATGCTAACGGATGTCGCCCTCTTCAGGATGGCTCCGCCAACGCGTTAGAATCCGGATCGCAATGAAGGGAGTCATGCGAACCCTCCGCCACCACCTGCGCCTCCGGAGGCATGGCAAGCTATCATGGCAGCCACCAACGCCAATGCTCAAATGATTCTGCAACTCTTGCAAGAACGCACCCAAGGGCAAGGCAATCAAGGTCAAGGCAACAATCAGCCTCACTTCGCTACCCTCAACCAGTTTCTCGCAAATCAGCCCAAGTCTTTCAGCTACTGTGCCGAGGCCATGGATGCCGATGATTGGCTCGTGGACATCAACAAGCATTTTGAATGTAGCAATGTCAGGCCTGAGGACTATGTCAAGTTTGCTTCTTTTTAGCTCAAGGACCAAGCTGCTGATTGGTATCAACAATACAAAGATTCCAGAGGAGGTCGTGCGATCACTTGGACTGACTTCTGTCGGGACTTCAAAGCGCACCACATTCCACAAAGTGTTGTTGAGAGAAAGCGTGAGGAGGTCCGCAATCTCAAGCGAGGCAACATGTCTGTGTATCAATTCAACATCTAGTTTCAGAAACTTGCTCGCTTCGCTAAACAAGACGTTCCTGATGAAAAGAGCATGATCTATCACTTCAGAGGTGGCCTTAGAGAGGATCTGCAGTTAGCTCTCGTTCTTGTTGAGCCTACTCAGTTTGATCAATTCTACAACATGGCACTGAAGCAAGAGGCTGCTCAGCTCAAGTGTGAGGCTTCTAAGAAGAGAGTCAGGGACACAGTTCAGTCTTCTTCTTCCTCACTTGTGGCTGCTAAGCAACAGAAGTTTTGGTTCCCTCCTCCTCCGTTTCGTCAGCCTTACCAGCAGAAGAACAAAGGTGGCCATGTTTCTTCCAACTCTTCCAACTCTGGCTATCAGAACAAGTCTCAGAATCAAGCTCCAAAGTCCAATGCTCCTTATCATCATCCACTCTCAGAGGTGACTTGCAACAGATGTCAGCAGAAAGGTCACTATGCTAACAAGTGCTTCAACCAAAGGCGTCTTCCGCCTCCTCCTCCTGTCAGATCTTCCAGCAATGCAGTGGTCAAGCATAATTCCAAGTTTGCAAAGGTGAACATGATGAATGCAGCTCAAGCGGAGGAATCTACTGATGTGATAATGGGTAATCTTCCTGTTAATGATATTCCTGCAAAAGTTCTTTTTGATACTGGTGCATCGCTTTCTTTCATATCAAGACCTTTTGCATCCAAGCATGAGTTGGTTTTTCAAGGTTTGCCTAGACCGTTAGCAGTTGTCTCTCTGGGCAAATGCATGAATGCAAGTTCCATGGTTCCGGATGTTTCCATTAAGATGGGGAACTATAAATTTCTGTCTTCTCTAGTTGTTCTTGGTGACTCGGATATTGATCTTATTCTCGGGATGGACTGGCTTTCTAAGCACAAAGCTCAGCTTGATTGTGCTGCCAGGGAAATTCAATTGACACACTCTTCTGAGGATGTGATTATTTATGCCGCTCGTGATGAAACCATTCGGTTATTTTCTCTCAATGAGAAGGGAGAATTGAATGCCATCTCTCAAATTCCAGTCGTTTGTGAGTATCAAGATGTCTTTCCAGAAGAGCTTCCGGGTATGCCTCCTCACCGGCCAGTTGAGTTCGTTATCGATCTTGAGCCAGGAACTGAACTCGTTTGCAAGCGTCCATACAAGCTTGGACCCAACGAGCTGAAGGAATTGAAGAAACAGCTCGATGAACAAGAGCGTCTGGGTTTGATCAGACCGAGTTCATCTCCATGGGGTTGTGGTGTTCTTTTTGTCGAGAAGAAGGATGGCACGGACCGACTTTGTGTCGACTACCGTCCATTGAACAAGAAGACAATCAAGAACAAGTATCCACTTCCCAACATCAATGAGCTATTCGAGCAACTCAAAGGTGCTAAAGTATTCTCCAAGCTTGACCTTCGTATGGGTTATCATCAAATTCGCATTCGTGAAGAAGATATTCCCAAGACAGCATTCAGAACAAGTTTTGGTTCTTATGAATATACTGTCGTGTCTTTCGGCCTTGTCAATGCTCCTCCAGTATTCTCTCGGATGATGAATTTCATCTTCAACCCCTATACCAATGAATTCGTCCTGGTGTATCTCGATGATATATTGGTCTTCTCCAAGAATAAGAAGGACCATGCCAAACATATGCGATTGGTGCTCGACAAGCTCAGAGAGTATAAATTCTATGCGAAGTTCTCCAAATGTGAGTTTTGGCTTGATGAAGTTCTTTTCCTTGGTCACATCATCTCTGCCAAGGGCATCGTTGTTAACCCCGAGAAGGTGTCCGCAATTGTGAATTGGGAACCTCCTCAGAATGTCAAGCAGCTCCGCAGTTTTCTTGGTCTTGCAAGCTATTGCCGAAGATTCGTTGAGAATTTCTCCAAGATTGCAAAGCGTCTTTCCAACCTCCTCCAGAAGCATGTGAAGTATGTCTGGTCTCCTGAGTGTGACGTTGCTTTCAACACTCTCAAAGAGAAACTAGTCACAGCTCCTGTCTTAACTCCTCCTGATGAATCCAAGCCATTTGAAGTTTTCTGTGATGCTTCTCTCCAAGGTCTCGGTGCTGTGTTAATGCAAGAGAAGAAAGTTGTGGCCTATACCTCTCGTCAGTTGAAGCCCAATGAGAAGAACTACCCCACTCACGATCTTGAGTTGGCGGCAGTTGTCCATGCATTAATAACGTGGAGACATCTCTTGTTGGGAAGACAAGTAGACATTTTCACCAATCACAAGAGTCTCAAGTACATCTTCACTCAGCCCAACCTCAACCTCAGGCAGACTCGATGGGTCGAAATGATTCAAGAGTACAATCCGAGTATTGAATATACTCCAGGCAAAGCCAATGTCATTGCAGATGCTTTGAGCAGGAAGGCTTATTGCAACAGCCTAATCCTCAAGCCATTCCAACCGGATCTTTGTGAAGCTTTCCGCAAGCTGAATCTCCAAGTTGTTCCTCAAGGCTTTCTTGCCAACCTCATAGTCTCTCCTACTTTGGAAGATCAAATTCGTGAGGCACAACTTCTTGATGCCATGGTGAAGAAGGTGAAACGTGGTATCGACAAGGGTCTTTCCAAATACAAGTGCTATCGCATTGATGACAGAGACACTTTATTCTTCGAGGACCAGATTGTGGTTCCTAAAGGTGATCTAAGGAAAGTCATTATGAACGAGGCGCACAATTCTCTTCTTTCCATTCATCCTGGAAGTACGAAGATGTATCATGACCTCAAACAGTTGTATTGGTGGACTCGAATGAAGCGAGAAATTGCTCAGTTCGTGAATGAATGTGATGTCTGTCGAAGAGTGAAAGCAGAACACCAATGACCAGCTGGTCTCCTCCAACCTCTTGCTATCCCAGAGTGGAAGTTTGATCATATCGAAATGGACTTCGTGACTGGTTTTCCAAAGTCCAAGCGCGGAAATGATGCTATCGTCGTTGTCATTGACAAGCTTTATAAAGTGGCTCATTTCCTTCCAATCAAAGAATCCATCACAGCAGCTCAGTTGGCAGAGCTATACACCTCCAGGATTGTCTCCTTGCACGGCATTCCACAATTGATTTCTTCTGATCGTGGAAGCATCTTCACCTCTAAGTTCTGGGACTCCTTCCAGAAGGCCATGGGCACAAACATTCGCTTCAGCACAGCTTTCCATCCTCAAACTAGTGGCCAAGTCGAGCGAGTCAATCAAATTCTTGAAGATATGCTCAGGGCTTGTGTCATCTCCTTTGGCATGAAATGGGAAGATTGTCTTCCATATGCCGAATTCTCCTACAACAACAGCTTCCAAGCAAGTTCGGGCAAGGCCCCATTCGAGATTCTCTATGGCAGCAAGTGCCGTACTCCGCTCAATTGGTCAGAGACTGGTGAACTCCAACTTCTTGGCAATGACTTAATCACTGAAGCTGAAGAAATGTGTAAAGTCATCCGTGATAATCTCAAAGCCGCGCAATCGCGCCAGAAGAGTTACTATGATAGTAAGCACCGTGATGTGGCTTTCGAGATCGGAGACCATGTCTACCTCCGCGTCTCTCCAATGAAAGGCACTCGACGCTTCGGTATCAAAGGGAAGCTTGCCCCTAGATACGTGGGTCCTTTCAAGATCATTGGCAAAAGAGGCGACCTCGCCTATCAACTTGAGCTTCCTTCCAACTTCGCGAATGTGCACGATGTGTTCCACGTGTCACAGCTCCGCAAGTGCTTCAAGACGCCTGAGCGCACTATCAACTTCGAAGAGATTGACCTCCAAGAAGATTTGTCTTATCATGAGCACCCAGTTGCTATTCTTGAAGAAACTGAGCGCAAGACTCGCAACAAGTCAATCAAATTCCTGAAAGTGAAGTGGTCACACCATTCCGACCGGGAAGCCACCTGGGAACGCGAGGACCACCTCCGTTCCGAATATCCGGAGTTCTTTCAGTCCTAGATCTCGGGACGAGATCCTCTCGTAGTGGTGGAGTGTTGTAACACCCCGGATGTAACTTTCCATATTTGTAACTCCAACTCTTGCCATTTTCGGCTATGTGTTATGATATTCCATTCGTGGTCGGGTTTTGTCTTTCGTTTTGCATTTTGTTCATGTCATGCATATCATATCATGTCATCATGTGCATTGCTATTTGCATACGTGTTCATCTCATGCATCCGAGCATTTTCCCCATTGTCCGTTTTGCAATCCGGCGCTCCCATCTCCTCCGGCGCATCCCTCTTGTTTTCTTTCGTGAGCGGGTGTCAAACATTCTCGGAATGGACCGAGGCTTGTCAAGTGGCCCTAGTATACCACCGGGAGACCACCGGTCAAGTTTCGTTTCATTTGGAGGTCGTTTGGTACTCCAACGGTTAACCGGGTAACCGCAGATGCCTTCTTTGTGTTGCAGCAAAACCCCCTCTCTAAACAGCCCAAAACCCACCAAACTCTCTTCCATGCTGTAGGTCGTTCGATCACGATCGTGTGGGCGAAAACGGCACCTCATTTGGACTCTCCTAGCTCCCTCTACCTATATATATGCATCTCCCCCGAAAAACGTTCGCAGGCAAACCCTAACCCGCTCCCCTCGCGTCGCGCCGGACGTGTCCGCCGCCACCGGACACCTCCCCACCGCCGCGCCCGACGAATCGGGGGCCGCCACGTGGCAGCCCGTACGCCGCCGCCGCCGAAGCCCGCGGGCCCAGCGCCGGCCCCCGAGCCCGGTCGTGCCCCGCCGCGCGCGCCTCCCTCCAGCGCCGCCGCCTCGCCTCCCTCTGCCGCCGCACCCGCGCCGGCGGGCCCCGCCGCCCGCCGGCGCCACGCCGCCGCCGCCGCGCCACCGCGTCTCCTCCGCCGTCGCCAGCGCCGCCGCGCCGTCCACCTCCTCCTTCGGCGTCCGAGCGCCTCCTCTTCCCCCCGACGACGGCCGCCGCGGCCTCCCTTGCCTCTCCCGTCGCCGGCGAGCTCCATCGAGGCCGACCCCCGATCTAGATCCAGAAGAACTCCCGTGCGTTGACTTTTCCCGAACCCCTGAGATTTTCTCCAAGTCATTTTCTATCACAGCATGTGCACTTGTTTATAGCATCGTAACTCTCTGCATATAGCTCCGTTTCGCGGGTGTAATATACCGAATTGTTCACCTCGTGATGCTCAACATTTTGTTCAATTGCACCATGTTCATTAGAGGCCATATTGATGCCCAAATCACTGGTGCAAGAGTGCTAGTTGCTGTTATCTGCTGGTTCTTAGCAGAACTTGGAGATTTGTTATTTTTGTATCATTTAATCTGTGCATCTTATGGGCATGAGCTCTACATGTGTTTTGTTGTATGCCATGCCATCTTTCCAAGGGTGTATGCCATGTATTTTTGTGATCTCTGTGGTGACTAGCACAACCATGCAAACTAGGCCCCGTAATGTTTCTGATTTCAGGGACTTACTAATTTCTGTCTGTCTGCTGTTATTTTGTTGCCATGTAAACTTGATGCTACAGAGAGATCCATGCATATTTTGGAGATGTTCAGTAAGGATGATTGGTAGATATAGTTGTAATTGACCCATTACTGCACTTGTTTGCAATTATGGAGTGCCATAGCATGACTCAATCTTACTCTACGTTTGCTATAAAATATTTCTGGCAGATTCTTAACATGATATGCAATTTTGCCAAGCTTGTTGTAGTTGATCCATACATGCTATGTACTTTCTCTTGCCATGGATAGCTTAATAAACAGGCCATCTTGCTGTAGGTATGATTGTTTTGTCATGCATTGCTTTGTGGTGAGTGCATCAAGCTCACCAAGATGCCCTCATATTATTGTTTCTGCCATGCTCTGTTTTCTGCCAAGTCTGAAACCTGTTAACGGAACTTGCTATGTTTACATGCTTGCCATCATATCTTCTGGATCTTTTTGACTTATGGTCAGTAAGGGACTTTTGTCATATGCATTTAGTAGAATACTGTCATGCCTTGTTTTGCTATGGTAACTTCCTGTAGCATGTTGTTTTCGTGCTCTGAACATTGCTACCTGATGCTGTTTTCTGCCATGTACAGTAATTTCACCAAGTCCGTGAACCTGTTATCTTATGCCCTTTTGCCATGCTTGTTTGAGCTTGTTATGTTGTGAACTAGCCATAGCTCAGTGTTCATCTTTTGTCAAGCATCTCCTGTAGATTACTTTCATATGCTTTGTTGCTACGTTGGAGTGATGTAGCTTTGTTACTTGTAGCATTTTATGTGCTATCATGCTGTTAATCGCAGATTCGTGTCATTCTTGTTTTGCTTGCCATTTGCAAACCGTGCATCCGTTTCCGGTGATCTTTATATCGATTTCAACCGAAATCATCTCATCTTTCCAGTGGCGTACTTGGTTTGCCAAGTTACTGCCTTGTTCATCATTTCCCTTCCGGAGCACGCATATGCATCGCATATCATATCTTGCATATCATTCATGTTTTGCATCATGTTGCTTGTGCATTTCTCGTGATTGATTGTGGTTCCGTTTGCTTGTGCTCTTGTTTTGGGTAGAGCCGGGAGACGAGTTCGTGAACGAGGAACCTGTTGAGTACGCTTACGAGGATCAAGCTCTCGACAACTCTGAGAACCTTGCAGGCAAGATGACCACCCCTCGAAATCACTTCTATCTTTGCTTTGCTAGTTGTTCGTTCTATTGCCATGCTGCGCAACCTATCACTTGCTTTATCATGCCTCCCATATTGCCATGTCAGCCTCTAACCATCCTTTCCTAGCAAACCGTTGTTTGGCTAAGTTACCGCTTTTGCTCGGCCCCTCTTATAGCGTTGCTAGTTGCAGGTGAAGTTGAAGTTTGTTCCATGTCGGAACATGGATATGTTGGGATATCACAATATCTCTTGTTTAATTAATGCATCTATATATTTGGTAAAGGGTGGAAGGCTCGGCCTTATGCCTGGTGTTTTGTTCCAGTCTTGCCGCCCTAGTTTCTGTCATACCGGTATTATGTTCCTTGAGTTTGCGTTCCTTACGCGGTTGGGTGATTTATGGGACCCCCTTGATAGTTCGCCTTGAATAAAACTTCTCCAGCAAGGCCCAACTTTGGTTTTACCATCTGCCACCTAAGCCTTTTCCCCCGGGTTTTCGCGAGCCCGAGGGTCATCTTTATTTAAACCCCCGGGCCAGTGCTCCTCTGAGTATTGGTCCAACCTGTCAGTCGCTGGTGGCCACCAGGGGCAACTCTGGTCTGGTCTACCGGAAGCTTGGACAATCCGGTGTGCCCTGAGAACGAGATATGTGCAGCTCCTATCGCGATTTGTCGGCACATTCGGGTGGCTTTGCTGGTCTTGTTTTACCATTGTCGAAATGTCTTGTAAACCGGGATTCCGAGACTGATCGGGTCTTTCCGGGAGAAGGTTTATCCTTCGTTGACCGTGAGAGCTTATGATGGGCTAAGTTGGGAGACCCCTGCAGGGTATTATCTTTCGAAAACCGTGCTCGCGGTTATGAGGCAGATGGGAATTTGTTAATGTCCGGTTGTAGAGAACTTGTCACTTGACCCAATTAAAATACATCAACTGTGTGTGTAGCCGTGATGGTCTCTTCTCGGCGGAGTGCGGGAAGTGAACACGGTTTGAGTTATGAATGACGTAAGTAGGAGTTCAGGATCACTTCTTGGTCATTCCTAGATGACGACCGTTCCGTTGCTTCTGTTCTCGCTCTCACTTGCGTATGTTAGCCACCATATGTGCTTATTGCCTGCTGCAGCTCCACCTCATTACACCATCCTTTTCCTATAAGCTTAAATAGTCTTGATCTCGTGGGTGTGAGATTGCTGAGTCCTCGTGACTCACAGATTCTACCAAAACAGTTGCAGGTGCCGACGATGCCAGTGCAGATGATGGGATCGATCTCAAGTGGGAGTTCAATGAGGAACGTGGTCGTTACTATGTGTCTTTCCCTGATGATCAGTAGTGGAGCCCAGTTGGGACGATCGGGGATCTAGCATTTGGGGTTATCTTATTTTCATTTGGATCTTGACCGTAGTCGGTCTATGTGTGTATTTTGGATGATGTATGGATTATATTTATGTATTGTGTGAAGTGGCGATTGTAAGCCAACTCTTTATCCCATTCTTGTTCATTACATGGGATTGTGTGAAGATGACCCTTCTTGCGACAAAACCACAATGCGGTTATGCCTCTAAGTCGTGCCTCGACATGTGGGAGATATAGCCGCATCGTGGGCGTTACAGCCTCCGTGAGCTATCACTCTGACCATTATGTAGGCTACTTGTTGATTTCCAAGTTAGGCCAAAAGCCTAAGCTTGGGGGAGTACTATTTCCACCGACATTACATCCATGTTCATACATTTCATTCCGGTCATCGGTGTCCACACTTTTTCATTGTATTATCCATGCTAAATCTATTTTCTCGCTTTTCTTGTGTGTTTGAAAAACTTTGAGAAAATGCAAAAATATTTCCTGCTTGTTTTCGGTTTTTCTTCCTAGTTTAATTGCTGTAGTATCTAAAAAGAAAACCAAAAATATTTCCTTGTTCTTCTTTTCCTTGTTGGGAGCTTTCCCGTGTAAATAGTTTTTCTCGTTTTTGTTTTTCTTTCTTTAAGTTGCTTTCTTTCAGAAAAACCAAAAACTCAAAAAATATTTCAGTGTGTTTCTCTGAATCTCTTTTCTTTTTATTGATTCATACCGAGGAGAAGACCATGATGAAAATGTTGAGTGGCTCTCATACGCATTATTGTTGATCTAACAAAGAGCCCATTTTACTTTGTCTTATCTTGTTGAATAAAATGTTTGCAGATTCCAGCTTAGTCCATGGTAGTCTTGCACTTTTATTATTTTCATATCGTTCGGTCGTGCAAGTGAAAGGCAATAATGATGATATTTGATGAACTGACTGTGGCAGAGAGAAACAGGTATGAACTCGATTTGTTCTGTTTTGTAAATATGTTTAACCTAGTATCCATGATTCAGCCTATTATGATCAAACATGTTTGCAATGACAATTAGAGATTATAGTTTCTCATGCCATGTATAAGTAGCTAGGAGTGGATAATGATTTATCTTGGATGTCAACATTTCGTTAAAATGATTGTGATGTAGTATGATGATATGGTATCCTCCTCTCATTGTTTGAGTGGCTTGACTTGGCACATGTTCATGCATGTAGTTGAATCAAAACCAACATAGCCTCTATGATATTTATGTTCATGGTGTTCATATCCTACTCATGCTAGTGTCCAATGTTACTTATGCATAATGCATGTTCATGACCATTGTTGCTCTCTAGCTGGCCGCTTCCCAACCTAATTGCTAGCCTTCGCCTGTACTAAGCGGAAATACTGCTTGTGCATCGAAATCCTGAAACCCAAGTTATTCCAGATGAGTCCACCATATCTACCTATATGCGGTATTACCCTGCTGTCACTTGTAAATTTGCATGTGTCACCTCTAAAAACTTCGAATAAATATCCTTTTTGTGTGCGTGGATTGTTCATGGAGCGACAGGAGGTAGTTAGTATCTTCCATGCTAAGCGGGTTATTCTCATGAGGAGCGTTTATTTACTCGTCATTGCACGAGAGGGGCGGTAATAGGGATTCCCAGTCCCAAACTGAAAAATGAAAAGAGCTCACAAATAATCAAACAAAAACTCCTGCGGACTAATAACCTTTACTTTATCGCTTGGGAAACGCCGCTAATGTGTTTAGCATGGAAGATATCAATAACTGATGGTCGTGAAGTAAGCAGGAAGGGTGCATTTCTCGAAATTTAATTTACCTCTGTGTTAAAAACTTGAGCTTTGGCACCTCTGCAAATCACTGTTTCCCTCTGCAAAGGGACTATCTATTTACTTTTATGTCGTGTCATCACCTTCTCAAATAAGTGCCAGAACCTGAGAGCACTGTTGTCATGCTCATGCATTGTGTGTAGCTAATGTTGGGTGCATCATGAGTGGATATTTTCTACCATGAATTACAATGTTTAGTCGCTACTTGAACTTTGGAGGTGCTCTGCATTTATGTTTTGCGGTCTCACAAAGGGCTAGCGAGATACCACTATTGTCATATTATATCATGGTTGTTTTGACAACATGTTGTGGTTTGAGATATCTTATTATTGCTCGCTAGCTGATTATGTCGTTGATATGAGTTAATATAATTTTTAAGAGTTATTGTCGACATGGTTAGTTATAACCTTGGCTGAAAACCTGGGTGCTGTTTAAGCTTATTTATGCAAAAAAGAGCAAAAGAGTTCATAAAAGTTTTTCTTTTTCACTTTCAGTTTATCAAGGAGTAGATATGATCGTTATGAACGAAGACCCTCTCGTAGAAGCAAGGATTCGGAAAGGAAGGATAAGTCATCAAAGAGCTACACAAGACGAAGACATCAAGCTCACGTTGGTGAATGGGTATCCGGTTCCGACTCCGACAACTACTCCGAGAGAAGCTATCACTCTGACTCCGACTATAATCAATATGAAGGTGTTGCCGGTCTTGCACTTATGTCATCCAACTCCTACAACATACTTGACTCACCAATGAAGGAATTGGACGATGCTTCATGGCTAAAGACCCCAAGGTATCACAAGCCGAGTATGTTGATTTCAATAGCGACGAAGATGATTTGCTAGGTGATGATGATTTACTTGTTGACAAAACTAGTGATGAAAACTATGATGAACTTGCTAGTAAGCATACTAATCAAGATGAAACGAATGACAATGATAAGAAGGAGATTGAGCGTCTAACTAAAGAACTAACACTCTTAAGTTAGCTCATGAAACAACTCTAGAGGATCATATAGAGCTCCTAAGGACTCATGAGAAGCAACGCTTCGAGAAGCTAAATTTAGAGCAAGAGCATGAGTTTCTAGAAGCTATCAATGATGATCTTCGAAAGAAGAGTTCTTCTTATCTTGCCAAACGTCTCGTCTTGTCTAATTATATGCCTCAAGTAAAATCTAGCAACAAGAGCAAGAAAGATTCTTCCTCTAGTAGTAACAATAATCATGTTAAATCTGATATTGTTGCTTCTAGTACTTATCTTGATTCCACTAATGATTCTCTTAGCCAAGTTACACTTGAGCAAGAAAAGAACCTATTGAAGGGAATTATAGAGAAAGGTGTTTACAAGAGCCTTGCCAGAAATAAGCAATTTGAGGAATTGTACGCAAGCAAGGAAGACACCGGAAGAACCAAGGTGTTGGTTTTGAACGAAAGTTCAACGCCAATGGAGTTGAGTGGGAAGAAGATCAATACCCTAAGATGAAGTTTGTTCCTCAACAAGAGAAGTATGACCCCACTTCTTTCAAGGGAACAGAAGCTCAAGATGATCTTCCACCACAAGACCACAAGCTAAAAGGCAATGACAAGCTTCAAGAAGAGATTGATTCATTTTAAGAAGCTCCTAAGACCATGGTCAAGTGGGTTCCCAAGACTACGTCAAGTTCTACATCATCAAGTATGACTACAACTCCAAGGATTCCCATCAAGTTGATGTGGATCCCAAAGAAGAAGAACTAGAGTGTTCTTGAGGGTGACTCCGCCAACATACTTCACTCATATTCATTTTGGAAAGGACTTGTGCAATCAACTTTCATATCTTGCACTAGTTCATGGAGTCACAAACCCTCTTGTTGGTAAGACAAGGGACAAGGTAACCTAATGCTTTCATGGACATCATCATATGTGCAATTCACTCTATGTCTATGGATATCCTTGTATGTTCCTTGTAGGACTAACCCATATAGGTATTGAAAGTGCAACACTCCAATGGATTGCTCCAAAGGATCTACATCAACATTTAGCATCCACATCTTCACTATCTACATGAAGTCATCATCGACAAAACCCAAGGTTAGTTCATCCCTCTTAGGGGGGATATCACATCTAGGGGGAGCTTTTATCGAAGAATTGAGCTAAAGCAACTCTAATGGGATGAACACATCAATGCATTGTGTAAAAGTGGCAACCCCACTTGTGCTTAAACGATGAGTATGACCTATGATCAAATGTTCTCATTTGACTCCTCAGTAGACATACTCATATACAGATGACCTAGTCATCGCCAATTGCTTGATAGATGCTAGAATTGTTTTTGCATGCTTTGTCACATATTTCGTTTGCTATCTTATTGTGTGAGCATGTTGCTTGCATAATTTGTCCATTCGAGGACATCAATTTGTTGTTTTTGATCGTCTGGTTTTTGTTGGCCAAATAGATGGACAAGAATGCCTAAGAACCTTCTCTAGCTATCTATGCTTTTCTCATCTCAAACTCTATTCATGCTACATCACAAAATTTGTACAAGTCTTTTTTGGACCCTCCGGGTGAGGAGCACTCAGAGTCACTGATATGTCTCCGTCGTATCTACTTTTCCTAATGCTTTTCCTCTTGTTTTGGTCTCTAGTTTGCATGATTTGGATGAAACTAACCCGGACTGACGCTGTTTTCAGCAGAACTACCATGCTGTTGTTTTTTGTGCAGAAATAAATGTTCTCGGATTGGAAATTTTGCGAGGAATTTTTATACAAATAAAGATAATATCTGGAGCCAAGAACTACTGGAGGGGGGCACCTGGGTGGGCACAACCCACCAGGGCGAGCCCCCCCTCCAGGCACGCCCAGGTGGGTTGTCCCCACCTGGTGGCCCCGCAGACCCTGAAACCGACGCTATAAAATCACATTTGTCCAGAAAAAATCAAGGAGAAAGAATTATCGCGTTTCACGAGACGGAGCCCCCGCCACCTCCTGTTCTTCATTGGGAGGCCAGATCTGGAGTCCGTTTGGGGCTCCGGAGAGGGGGATCTTCGATCTTCCTCATCAGCAACCCTTCTCCATCGCCAATTCCATGATGCTCCCCTCCGGGAGGGAGTAATTCCTTTGTAGGCTCGCTGGTCGGTGAGGAGTTGGATGAGATTCATCATGTAATTGACTTAGTTTTGTTAGGGCTTGATCCCTAGTATCCATTATGTTCTGAGATTGATGTTGCTATGACTTTGCCATGCTTAATGCTTGTCACTTTGGGCTCGGGTGCCATGATTTCAGATCTGAACCATTTATGTTATCACCATTATATCTATGTTCTAGTTCCGATCTTGCAAGTTATAGTCACCTACTACGTGTTATGATCCGGCAACCCCGGAGTGACAATAGTCGAGACACTTCCCGGTGATAACCGTAGTTTGAGGAGTTCATGTATTCATCGTGTGTTAATGCTTTGTTCCGGTTCTCTATTAAAAGGAGGCCTTAATATCCCTTAGTTTCCAATAGGACCCCGCTGCCACGGGAGGGTAGGACAAAAGATGTCATGCAAGCTCTTTCCATAAGCACGTATGACTATTTACAGAATACATGCCTACATTATATTTATGAACTGGAGCTAGTGCCGTATCGCCCTAGGTTATGACTGTTATATGATGAATATCATCCAACGAATTCACCAATCCAATGCCTACGAATTTCTCTCATATTGTTCTTGCTAAGTTACTACTGCTATTGTTACTGCTGCACTTGCTACAAAATCATTGCTATCACTGTTACCATTACTATTTCTATTGCTACTACTATCAAAACTATCATACTACTTTGCTACTGATCACTTTGCTGTAGATAGTTAATCTCCAGGTGTGGTTGAATTGACAACTCAGCTGCTAATACTTACAAATATTCTTTGGCTCCCCTTGTGTCGAATCTATAAATTTGGGTTGAATACTCTACCCTCGGAAACTATTGCAATCCCCTATAATTGTGGGTTATCAGTCACCAATCCGTTAAGGGCTGCCTTCCAAAACCTTCTTGTGCAATACGGACAGACCAACTGACTCCTACTCAGCCCCACCGCAATCACCAGATTGATCTAGGTTTTCATCTCGGTGATACCGATTAGAATGACTCGGCCCCACCTAGTTGCACTAACTGCATGCAGTTTTGCATCTCAGCGCCACCAAACCATTCCATTCGGTGCCACCGAATGGGTATATATACTATGCGTACCCGTACGATTAAAAATTTCTTCAAACCGCACGAGCTCGTGTCCCAGTGCTGCCGCCCCTTGGTCGCCGGATCATCGCCGTCTCCGCCTGTGCGCCTCTGCCGCAGGTCTCCACCGCCGTCAACGGGATTCTCCACCGCCGTCAACGGGATTCTCCACCGCCGTTGCCATCGTAGCGAATCGTCACCAAGTTAGGGTGCGGTTCGACCCCTTTGTGGTAATTCCGTTCTCTGATTCAATGCACAAAGACAATGCCTAGATTCTTGCCATGAATGAAAGCTTTCTATCCACAGATAAACTTCCATAGATTAGACTTGATGAAAAAAATTAGGATTAGGTTTCCGCCGAGCTCATCTCGGACCGACCGAAATGAAGTTTTCGGTCCCACCGATTGAACTTGGCCATTGCACTTAGTACAACTCGGTGCCACCAAAGTGTACTGATCGGTGAGACCGAAAGCAAAACCTTAGTGAAACCCTAGCATCTCGGAGTCACCAAACTGCAACGCGGTCTGGCTGATGTTGTGTGTTTAGACTCTGTTAGTGCTTTGGTGTCACCGAGATTTTCATATCGGTAGCTCCGAAATGCTTTCTGTAGAAAACTAAAACTAAGATTTTGACTCGATCTTTTTGCAAAACAATCTGCTTTTTGTGATGCTCATCCACTATGCCCATACCTATCTATTCACAGGGTCTGTTTGCAAAGATGTCTGAAGCCAGTGACAACCAGAACAGGTCAGAGGAGCAAGTTAATCTCAGTGGGGGCACAACCCCTAGTGGAAGCTATGATGATGGCAGTAGAAGCACTCCTAGCAATCTGCCCAAAGCTGCCACTAGACAGAAAAAGAAGAGAACCTCAGAGAGTGAGGATGAAGACTTTGTGGTTGAAGAGGAAGTAACCTCAAAGAAGAAAGTGCTGAAGAAAGAGTATGTTGCTGCTGCCACAAAGCCAGGTCTCCAGAAGAAAGCTCCTGCCAGGAGAGATCCTATGTCAAAAGTCAGAAAGTCAACTGTTACTCAAGAAACAATGAAGTTCACACTTGAACAGTGTGATGATGAAGAGGCTGCTGGAAAGAAGAAGAAGAGAGCTAGGACAACAACTGTAAGGTGCTTGGCAAGCCTTCCATGAGGGAAGAGGAAGAGGAGGAAGAGGAACCAGCTGCACCCCTGCCAAAACTCAGAAGTTGATGGTTGATGCCATGAAATCAACCGGTGCACCCTCCAAGCCAAAGCCCAAAGCTCCAGCTCCTGCAGCTAAGACTACCGCTCCAAAGAGATCCACCAGAAACATCCCAGCTACAGAGAAGAACAAGGCCCCAATGCTAGAGGTTCAAGAAGATGAAGATCCCCAAGTGCTTAGGAAGTTGAAGCCCAAGATTCGAAATCATAATGATGAAAATCCAATGGCTGAGAACATGAAGGTGAGGAAAGATAGTGGACTAAGAGCATGGAGGAAAGTTGATCCATATGCCGCAAGGAGAAGAACTGCTGTTGACTATCATTTCCACACCAAGATTTCTATGAGACAATTTTGCTTGACAAGAAGCCAATCGTAAGCAACATGAAGTGGGTGGATTGGAAGTACATAGATGCTAATGAGGACTACTTCCCCCATGTTCATGAGAGTTTTAGATTAACATGTGTTGATGCTTTTGTGGGACAAAAGCTAACCAAGTGGAATGATGAAAATGGTGATGCAATTTTACTCCACTGCACACTTCTATCCAGATGGGAAGATTGTGTGGATGGCTGAGGGAATTAGATACCAGTCATCAATCTTAGAGTGGGCTGCTCTTATCAATGCTCCAAAGGAGTATGAGAATGACGTGGATGTATATGGAAAGCCCAGGATGGACCATAACGCAATGGTACATATGTACAAGCCCATCCCTGATAAAGCATTGGAAACACACAAGTTTGGCTCCATATACTATCTGCTTGTTGGTTTGGCCACAAAAAACTATATTTTGAGGCACACCTTGTTGCCTAAGTCTGGAGATGAGAGGATGATCCATGGCCACTCCATCAACCTGCTGCATTTGTTTGATAATCCACAGAAGTTCAAAGTCATGAGCCTGATTGTAGAGACAATCAAAAGGACTGCTGCTGATCAAATAAGATCATGTGGATATGCACCACACATCCAGATGCTTATCAACTCCAAGATTGGTACAAGCACATATCTGCTTGACAGAGAGCACCTTCCTCTCTAGGCAGAATTTGAGGATAATGAAGTGGTGATGGATGCTTCACACCCAACTTCAGTTGAAGCTCAAGAGAAGGCTGAGAAAGCAAAGGTAGACAAAGCAGCAAAGGTAGCAAGTGCACTTGATGCATCCATTGTGAAACTCAAGACCAAGCAAGATCAACTGAAATATCTACTACAACCAACTCCGAGGATTGAGAAGAGCTTGGCCAACTAAACCAAGAATCAGGAGAGCCTAGAGCGGATATTGGAAGATAAGGTGTATAATCTTGATGTCAAGGTCATTGAGATACAATCAATTGTTGATAAGTTGCGAGATGATGTTGAGGATAGTGACGACAGACCTACCACTGATAGATTTCAGATAGTGCCAAGGGCACAGAGGTCTACTGCTGAGCCAGTTGCAGATATCAGGACTACACACTCTGCTCCAGCCGCCACTGCCACAGTGCCACCCCCAGTGTCCACTCCACCTGCTCAACAGACATCAGCTGAGGCATTTGCAGAAGCCGTTCTCTCAACACCGTCTATGTAGACCGGAGCCGCAAGCCAGAAGACCCCTTCAGGAGCTCCCAAAGATCATGTCTAGAGTGCCATATAGCACTATACGTTTTCAAGCTTTTTGGCAACTTGTTGCCAAAGGGGGATAAAATGTATATATCACAGGCTTCGAGAGAGAGAGAGAGAGCTTTTTTTGCCTCTTTGTTGGTTTTTATTGCTTCGCTACTTATTGTCTTATGCTCATGAGATACTATGTGTGGTGATGTGTTTGATCATACTATGTTTAATGTGTGCTTGAATGCCTATTCCTATGATTGCTTATGTATGATCATTCGCTTGTATCTTTCACTACAAAAAAAGACACATCCGTGACATTTTGGGCCGAACGAAATTTTTTCTGTCATACTTATGACACTTCTATGATGATAATTGTGCAAAACCCGGTTTCATCATAGATGTGGTGGGCTCCTACTTCTATGACAAAAAATAATGACAGAAAATGGGCATTTCGTCCTGGGCGGGCCGGAGATGCAGCTGCATGACATTCTTTGGGCCGTCCATGACGGAAAAAACCGTGGTAGAAGCGAGGGCGAGGAAAATATCGGGGTGTTCCCGGTTACGGTGGGTGGTCGGGGCCGAGCGATGCGCGTTTCTCTCATACACGCTCGCGCATGGGTGCGAGGCATTGGGCTCTAACTGAACCTGAGCGATTGCACTGCAGGCTACGCGTTACTGAACCCGAGCGATCGATCGATGGCTGTTAACTGAACCCGATCGAGCGATTCCTTCGCTACTGCTGCTAACTGAAGCCGATCGATGCTACCCCTGGATGAACAGTGAGTGTTGCTGGGGGGGTTTGGATGAACAGTTCCAGATGGGGGTGGATGAACAGGACCCCGTGGTGTTGCCTCTGGATGAACAGGACCCCGATCGATCGAGCCGGTTGGGGCTGGATGAATAGGACCCCGTGGAGGGCTGGATGAACAGGACCACCCCGTGGAGGGCTGGATGAAAAGTAGACGATGGAGGGCTGGATGAACAGTAGCCCGTGGAGGGGTGGTTGAACAGGAGCCCGTGGAGAGGGCTCGTTGAACAATAGCCGGTGGAGTAGTGCACGGTGGAGGCTGGATGAACAGGAGCCCATGGATGAACAGTCGCAGGTGGAGGCTGGAGGAGGTCGACGGTGGATGAACTGTAGCCCGTGGAGGCTGGAGGGGGTCGACGGTGGAGAGGAACAGTATCCCGTGGAGTCCTGTTTTGCGGTACGCCACACCCCTCCCGATGAACAGGACCCCCATTTCGACCGTAGCACTCCAACACAAGTCCGTTTCCTCCATTTTGCGGTACGACACACCCCTCCCGATCAACAGGACCCCGTTTCGACCGTAGGAGGTCCGTTTCCTCCGTTTTGCGGTACGCCAGACCCCTCCCGATGAACAAGATCCTGTTTCGACCGTGGCCGGTCGAACACAAGGCCGTTTCCTCCGTTCTGCGGTATGCCAGGCCTCGTTTCCATCGGCTGTTCTGTCCAAGCCGGTTGGCTCCCACGCGTTCCGTTGCCTCCCGATGAACACGACGCATTCCGTTGCCTCCCCATGAACACGACGACGACGCAGTTTCTCCGTTCTGACCCAGCCATGTACACGAGCCCTGGCCGTACGTATGCGCGAGTAGGCGTTCGAGACCCCGCCCGTATGTACGTACGTGGCCATATTTTCTTTCTTGCACACTGGCCGCTGTACGTATGTGTACATGCTACGTGCGCGCCTCTACATCGACCAGTATGTACGTACATGTTCCCGACTAGAATGACAACGCTACGTACGCTTCGACCAGGTGGGTCCTGACTGTCAGGCACTTCCTTGCGTCCGAAGATATAGCTGGTGGGTCCCAGCAGTCAGGGGGGCGAATCTTTTTTTGCCCGGACGCACTTCCTTGCGTGCGAAGATGTAGCTGGTGGGTCCCAGCAGTCAGGGGGAAACGTTTTTTTCATGAAATACGGTGGCCTGTCCGGTGGGTCCCTGCTGTCAGGTGTAGGAATAATTATTTTGCGCGTAATAAGGAGGCACTTCCTTGCGGCTGCCGTGGACCCAGCTGTCAGGCTTCCATGTACAGTACTCTTCCGATGGAAGTCGTTCCTTGACCACGTTGACCACGCCGCGCCGAGAGCACCAGGGTGGTGGACGACGACGAGGCCTAGGAAGGGGACGACGCGGAGCCGGGGAAGACGCGGCAGTGGAAGCCCGCGCGGAGAGGAGTACGAGGGTTCACTGGTTCGGCTGCGGTGTGAGGCTGCCGTCGCCGCAGGGCCTGGCCAGCGATGGGAATAGTAGGGGCGGTGAGGCCTTCGCGGGAGCACAGCCAGCCACGGGAGGTAGGAGAATGCGGCATGACTGGCGCTGCTTTGGGCAGCTGGAGCAAGAAGACCAGAGGTTGAAGAAGCACTACGGCCATTGGATGGACATCGTACGGTCACTGGAGCTAGAATCGTTCATATTGACTAAGTTGACAAAGCACTCCGTCCCCGTCAACTTAGTAGGTCCACAAGTCAGCCTCCCACCAAGGTGGGTCCCAACTAGTAGGGGGAGTATTCATTTTTTTGTGCGTAATAAGGAGGCACTTCCGGTGGATCCGAGCTGACAGTGGGGGGAACGTTTTTTTCACGAAATACGGTGGCCCGTCCGGTGGGTCCCAGCTGTCAGGAGGGAAACATTTTTTCGACAAATACGGTGGCCTGTCTGGTGGGTCCCTGCTGTCAGGTGAAGGAATAACTATTTTCCGCATAATAAGGAGGCACTTCCTTGCGGCTGCCGTGGACCCAGCTGTCAGCCTCTCCACGTACAGTACTCTTCCGATGGAAGTCGTTCCTTGACCACGTTGATCACGCCGCGCCGAGAGCACCAGGGCGGTGGACGACGGCGAGGCCTAGGAAGGGGAGGACGCGGAGCCGGGGAAGACGCGGCAGTGGATGCCCACGCGGAGAGGAATACGAGGGTTCACTGGTTCGGCTGCGGTGTGAGGCTGCCGTCGCCGAAGAATAACAGGGGGTGTGGGTGAGTAGAGGGATGCCCTGGCCAGCGGTGGGAGTAGTAGGGGGCGGTGAGGCCTGCACGGGAGGCGGGAGCAGGCGGTCCCGCTGGCACTGGATTTGGCGGCTGGAGCAAGAAGATCAGAGATTGAAGAAACACGACGGCCGTTGGATTGACATCCAACGGTTACGTCTGCTAGAATCGTTTGTTGACGTATATAATAACTAAAAAAAATCTAGCATACACGTCAACTTAATAGGCCCACAAGTCAGACCATTCCCTCTTTTTTTAATAATTTATATATAGCTCATTGCGACTTCTTATGCAATTTATTGCAGTCCTTTTTTTGGTTGGCCAGGGCCAATTTCGCATATTTCTGTGGGTTCCAAACTATTTTTAATACCGAAATGTCAAGCCAGATTTAAAGTACTTTGAAGATATATTTAAATTAGGTTAATGCCCAGTGAAATAGAAATATGAAAATGTGATTTTTTTAGAAATTATAAAGTAATTGCCAATTTGTCATCTGTTTTTATATTTACAACCCATTTCATATTACTTTCAAGATTTGCAGGCGTCTTGAAAGAGTTGCAGCCCATCAGGGCGTAGAAAAATAAGTAGGCCTGGCTTGGGTATTCTTCAGAAAAAATAAACTGGGCTCATTTTCACAAAGAAAAAATAGCTGGGCTGGTCACATGGTGAACATAAAATATAAGCCTGGGCTAGTCGGGCCACAGCCCAGTTCAAACCCTCCTCCGTCTCAACAATAATAATAAAAAATACTGCTCGAGCAGCTACGTCCTAGGTGTCAACCGATCTTGTGTTGTTTTCTTGTGTATTGACTATACACGCTCACAATGTCGTGGGTCCCAGATGTCAGGAAAACACTAGGAGGAAGCATTTTACTTTTCCATACGCTGACATGGTGGGCCCCTACTGTCATCCTCTCCACGTACTTCTGCCGATTCCTGTTGTTTGTTGACCATGTTGACAACGCGAGAGGGCGGCGCCGCGGCGAGCGCACCAAAGCGCGCGGAGGACGACGGCGAGGCGTCGGACGTCAACGTTAACAGGAGACGGTGGGGCGGCGATGCATGCGCTGAGGCGCAGCCTGCCGTGGAAGGCGGAAGCAGGCGGCCTTGCCGGCGCTGGTTTGGTTTTGGCTGCTGGAGGAAGACAGGACCGAAGAAACACGACAGACTGTAAAAGCAACAGGAGTACTTAACAACCTTAACTAAAACCAGCAGGGGCACTTAGCAACCATAGCTGAAAGCAGTATGAGTACTTATACAGGTTCAACCGTACAAAGCACGCCTCGAACAGTGCTACTTTGCCTACAGTTAACCAAGGGTGAGGCCGCCAAGCCCCAGGACAAGGCCCAGGTGCCACCCCGCGCATCCACAACCTTCTGAAAGCGGCTTCATCTCGCAATGTGGTCAATAAACAGGATATTCGCTTTAGAGCCATGGAAAAGCAGGAACATAATCTTCTGTCCTATTCTCCAAGATGGACGGGCCTTCATTATTTGATACCACCCATGAATAAGTATCTTTTCACCTCCAAGGGGAATGGAGTAGGTCGACATAAACATCATGTTGTGACCAAGCGCAAGTCTGACCCGACCATGGTCAGGCATCTGTATAGGAACAATAGAACTGGGCAGTTTCTGTTTCAAGAAGATCACAACTGTAAAACTGTGTATAAGCAATAGTTTATGAACAACATATATAATAGAAAATAGCTCATACCATAAGTTTCTCGACACAGTTGGACCTGTTCAACGAGTGCAGCAGTGGCACACATATCCCACGTGGCCTTCCACCATTGAAACGCCCCACAAGGACCTCAAGATGATCAATAAAGTGTAGGAACTTGTGGATGTCATCCCAGTCAACTTCAGTGCCATCAATAACAGCCGAGTTGTTACAGAATAACAAACGAGCAGCCTGCTTAACTCTGAAAAAACCTACACGTGCCACCAATTATAAGAAAATATTAGTTAGAAGTAGCATCTTCGTGAGAGATTCGTTGCTACTTCTAAAGTTAAATTGTGATTAGTTAGACATAATAGGTGGATTAAGAAGTAATCGAGGCAACAAGCAAGAACCAGATACAAAACTAACATGGATGAACAATTGGAACGACGTCGGGGTGGAAGATCGCAGTGAAGATGAGAGCAGGTTCTGCTATTTTCATCAACATTCGTGCGCCAACTTTCAGTCCGTAACACTTGAGAAAGTTTATCCAAGTTCGGCCATAAAAAAGTAGCGATCTTCTTGGTTCAGGAACCCAACTCGGAACTTATATCCATGGCTTGTCTTCACTGTGACCATTAAACTGGTGTATTCAGTTATGGCAAGGCCGAGCATCTTGAGTACATGTGTTCTGGCAGAGCAAATAATGCACTGCAGGAAAATAATATGAGAACACAATGTATTCCCTATCCAAATCTAGAAATAACTTCCTCCTTCACGTCAGTGTTGACCATCGTACTGGTAGTACCTTTTATCCAAGTATAGCAATCCAAATTTCCAAATTAGTTGACAGCATGTTCAAAAAAAAACCCCACCCTCCCGGATAGAAAAGAGGATTCTAGGAACATACTGTGCGCGTTTTAAAATCCTGTGTTAGGATGAGAAGGAACAAGTGTGGCGTCTCGCCGAGGGCGCAAAAAACCTGTAGGGTCCTCGCACTTTGGGCACTACAAATGAAACACACTAGATTCAGTAGGAAGAAAAATGCATCAA
The DNA here is from genome assembly GCF_002575655.3 of Aegilops tauschii subsp. strangulata. Classification (NCBI taxonomy): domain Eukaryota; kingdom Viridiplantae; phylum Streptophyta; class Magnoliopsida; order Poales; family Poaceae; genus Aegilops; species Aegilops tauschii. The sequence goes on along the minus strand of NC_053036.3, from coordinate 388,421,843 downwards.
CGGCGGCGGCTGCCATCCTAGGATTACCCGCGACCAAGGGACTTGGATTTATCGGGGATGGATGAAGAATTCGTACCTGGTTCTCCATGAGAAAACCCTATGCAATTGCCGAGAGGGGGTTTTCTCTGAACAAGCAGACGAGGGAGAAGGGGATTCAGGCCCAGTGAAATATTGCCGCTTCGTCCGTCCAGCTTACTGCTAAAGCTGAAGGGGGGGGGGGGCGTTTGTGATTTGATGGCTCATTGGGCATTACTGCGGCGCTACGACCGGGGTGTGTCTACCATTCAGTTGTGCACTCTAATTTGTGCATATGGCACATGGACCCCGTTGTCGGATGCCCCACATATCAGCGAAAGGAAGTAGAAAGACAGGAGTAACTAGTTACACAAAAATATTTTTTTGACAGAGAGATACTCCCTCTGTAAAGAAATATACAAATCTTTTATATCACAACTTTGTACATAAGAAAAATCAAGGGGAATATATATAACATATATAATTATGAAAAATAGAGTTGTTTTTAACATAGTATAGACGAGTTGGTGATCATGGTGTGCCTGCCATCCTGCAATATAGGCCTTCCGATTTATATCTGACGGATAGGAAGGAAACTATGTCAATTTTGCAAAAAGGTACCCACACACCTCTCCACATTTGCAAATAAGGCCTTCCCTCGTTCATCCTTTTCTCTCACAAGATAAAATACTCATACAAATGCATATTGATGTTACGTGCAACGCACGGGCATTATGGGGGTTCAGCTGAGAATATGATACTCAGACAGGCTCACGGTTCTGGACTTTGGGCCGCAGGCCCACCCTGCATGTTTGGGGGCCCATCTGTTCTACCTCAGCGCTTTTCATATTGTAAGCGATCGGTACGGCGCTGATTTTAGATGCTGTCGCAAGGCGAATACACAAAATTATATAAAGCACGGCATCTGTTGGAATGAAATCGAACGACAGTTCCTAACCAGCAATGAGAGTTGCAATTCTATCAACGATATACCATGTGATAAATAATACTGTCCTATTACTTATACACACATGACACTTGTTTCACCATGCCAAATTATTACATCAAAATCTCTCGGAGGATAGATCAGTTCGGCAGTTGCGTGCTGCTACTGAAGAATTTCAAAGTTGATTTGGACCAGCTCTCCTTGCCGAGAAAGTTCGAATTGGAGATCATCCCCACCGCAAGATATGATTTAGATTTGAACCTTGACCATCCTTTAGCATCAATCATCATGCGACCATCCTTTGTACTTACGGTATATTAAGCAGGTTCATTCACACCAAGGCTGCACATGGTAAGAGAAACTTGGCCGCTGTCGCCCGGATTGTTGAACGACTCCCTCGTTGCTCTAGGAATTCTCTATTTGCAAACAAGAAGACATACCCAAACAGTTAGATCAACATAGTGAATCATGCGAAACAACATGGAAAGAAAAAAGAACGAAACACTTGGGCGGCCAATGCTTACCAAGAAGGTGGACATGTCGGTTTTTGTAAGGACTTTGGTATATGAAGTGCGAACTGCAGCCCAGTCTGTTGCCGGTGCAACTGCTTGTTCGGTTGCCGCTGCATGGGCCGGAGCAGATGCAAGTGCAAGTGTTGGTGCAGGTGCCGAAGCCGCCACTGCTGCCGGAGATGGTGCTCCTTGTAGAGCAGGTGCCGGTGTTGGAGCAGGTGCCGGTGTCGATGCCCGATCCTCCGGTAGATCAGCTTGATCCGCTGACGCGGTCGGTGTCCAATCCTCAGCTGGATCAGACTAAGCTGCTGCCGTTGTCAGTGCTAGAGCAACTGTGGTGCTCGATCCGTTGCTGAAGGTGGTACCGATGTGCGAGACAGCGGCGATCGTGTCTGGTCTGCTATGATCAGCTTTCTAACTTGACTAGGCTTCGTGACCGTGATCCAGTTTTTTTCTTCATTTCTTTTAAACGCGAGAAGGACTAATTGTGGCATTTTTTTAAACCAAACTGTAGTTCATCATAGGGATTCAGCTTGTACTCAGACAACAGACTGATCCAATTTTTTCCAGTAATATAAGTGATGGACAATGCCTTCGTTACTGACACAACATAAGAAGTGAAACCTGCAAAAATAGCCATTGTTGAGCAAACCAAATGGTTTATTCTGTGATGAATGTCACATGGCAAAACCTGCATCATAAAATTACAGGAAAAGAAAGAAAAGATGACATTAAATCAATAAGATTTAGACAGTAAATCAATAAGATTTACTTGATGTGACACGAGTGAATCCTTACCAGGAAATCACTATGTTGAAGTACTAAACAGAAGATTGATCGTCTAACTACGGGTGGCATGCAGGGGCCCCGCCTACTCCCACAAGCAGGACAGTCCAAAGGTCGTGACAAATCGTATGGACTGAACATCCATGGGACTAGAAATCCTGGTGGGTGCAATAAACCCTGCAATGCATACAGATATTGGAGTGTAACCATAATTGATAAACTGTCCTCACAAAAAAGATGATCTGGATACTTCAAAATATACAGACTGAATTGAGTGGATAGACATTAACATAGACCGTTCTCAGGACTGACCACACACCAAAAGCAGCACTACTAATAAACAATACAGGGTTCACAAACACAAATCAAGTACTGAACAATAGTACTTACTACAGACAAGCAAAGTTGCACTAATTAAATCTGCAGACTATTTCTTGCCACCGACCTACGGGATGAACCCCACATAACTGACTAGGCCATGGACTTCGTGAGAGATGTCTACATGCACCATCACCATCTCGTCAACCTTGGAGAACCTAACATAGTGGTCTTTCCACTCATAAACATGATGATGAAGACAAGCCGCATCAGATTTGTTGGGAAGCTTTACAAGAACCACACCCTTCGTAATCGAAGGCACAGCCAGGAAATTGTTGTGGTCTAGTACAACCTCAAGAACACGCCTGACAACAATGCTACAGGAAAAACTAGTTCAGGACACGTGGCGACAAGGACACAGCAAATGAATAGTTTAGCAGTAGAACTCATCCTCAAGTCTTCCAGCTCACACGACATGACTTTGATAACTTCATCTCCACTGCGGACCTGGTTCTAATTCAAATAGAAACCATATTTTATTACTACCTCCATTCAGAAATATAAGATGAATTTTGATATTATACTCCATATATGACTACATATACGCACAGAAATGGGTGAACAAAGACACTAGAACATGTCTTCAAAGGCATGAGAGCAGAGGGATTACTTGCAATATCCATGACACAAGTGACTGAGGCAAATATACCCTCTTCAAAGGTAGCATTGATGTTCATGAAGTACTCCCTCCGTCCCAAAATTCTTGTCTTAGATTTGTCTAGATACGGATGTATCAAGTCACATTTTAGTATTAGATACATCCGTATCTAGACAAATCTAAGACAAGAAATTTGGGACAGAGGGAGTAGTTAAAAGTAATCTATAAGAAATCAGTGTCAACCTCTCGCATGTTTTGGTCAAAAGAGGAATTTAGAACCGTCATTTGGCACACAAAAATCACATGCAAGATCACCCAGAAAGTTGTACTACTAGTACTAGTACTGTGTGTTAGATGAAAAAACATGATCAAGATCGAGAAAAAGATCGTCAAGAAGAGATATTACCTAGACTTGCTTAATGAGGGATCTCAAAGAGGGGGGCTTGGACAGGGCGATGGCTTTGAGCTTGTCTGCGGTAGTCTCGGCGGGGTGCTTGCGCTTCTTCGTACCATGAGCCTCGACGGTTTTGGCCAGAGCCATAGACATCACTTCGGCCGGTGCTCCAGCGTCCATCAAGAAACTGTCAAATAGAAAAAAGGAAAAGAAACCATAATCACAAACCCAAAAGAAGAAAAGAGAGGGAGTTATAGGATCAGTCTCGGGGTTGCAAGACCGGACCTTGGCCAGTATCAACACCATTGATGCGCTCACCTTTCCTTCTTTGGGAGAGAAGAACAATGGTAGAAGTAGGTCGGGGTTTTCTTGAAGAAATGAGGAACAAGATGAGGGAGAAGCGAGTTGGGTAGAGAGGAAGCTGAGAGAGAAGAGTGAAATGATGGTTGCTTCATCCGTCCAACTTACTGCTGGAAAGGAGGGGGTTTTGTGATTGGACGGCTCATTGGGCATTACTGCGGCGCTTCGATCGGGGTAGTCTACCGTCACTCTACTACGGAGTAATTTAGTGCATGGCTGGTGGACCCCGATGCTGGCTGTCCCACACGTTGGCGAAAGTGAGTAATTTAGTGCATGGCTGGAGGAGGATCCGCACGGTAGAGCGTGTCCATTGTTTTTCTAAAGAAAAAATGATTACAACAAGCGTTTCCACTCTTATGACGGAGGAGTGCGAAACACGGCAGCCACTTGAACATACACAGTGCTCCAACTACTAGGCATGTGCAGTGGTTCATACGTCAGTACTACATAATCTTGTTGCTAGTGTAGTAAGATATGACAACAACAAATGGTGTTGTGCACATGTCAACTATATGAACAGTAATGTAGTAACATAGTACCGCTTTTTCGGCTGTCCGGTCGAGAATGAACGGTGAGATCAATGTTAACAGAACTAGGTGTACAACGCACGGAGAGTACGGTGCTACAGTACTCCACGAAACATGAACCATATGAAGCACGACTAGTGTTAGGCAGGGTGTATGAAGGGTGCATGAGTCCACACTAGTAGGTTAACACAAATACACGAAGAGGAAACAACTATATTGAGATGAGAATGCAACCAAACACACCCACACGCTTTGTGCTACGGTGACTGATCTGCACCGTCTGAGTTTGATCCAATGGTCATGTTGCGCCGAGACATGGACGTGCCCATGCAGAGGGCGCCTAAACACCACCGAAGTCCCTCTGCTTCTCGAGGTGCACGGCATTGGTGATGCAGGGGGCGAAACGGCTGAAAGGTAATGCAATCTATGGGAAGGCGGAGGGAGCCAGCCGAGGAGCGGGAATCTTTTGGTTTTCACCATGGTAAAACACCAGTCGACGACTTCTCACATCAGGGAGCAGTGGGTTTTACAGGCGGAGTCATCGTGACTAATTGCTGCCGCGCCTGCTCCTGTCAATCAAAAAAATTAAAAATCCTGCCGCGCCTGCTCCCGTCAATCAAAAAATTAAAAATCCTGCCGCACTCAAACACCAGAGCAACGCCGCGGTGGATATTTAAATTTACCTGCCAGCAAGTAGATAAAAAAGGGGTGAAAAAACAAATGTGGCGGCAGCCTAGCTAATCGGTCGAACTAGCCCAACTAGCTAGCCACCGTGCTTCACTGATGTACTCGGCGGGAAAGGTGGTCTTTCGTGATTTGATGACTCATTTACTTGCTTCGGCGAAAACGCGCGGTAGGGCGTCCCACGTCATGAAGAATATATGCGTGCACCACCCGGGAGGACCTCGAAACCACGCGGTAGGGTGTGCCATGTCTCGGCACGGAGGAAAAATGTGCATGTAAAAATTTACTATATCAGACGTAGTACCTATGGTTCGACCTCGGGACCCAGCCAGTCGGTCGAAAACACCCCACTAGCCACACAGCTTCATCATGCTAACATGGCACGGAGGATAGGTGTGGTTAGCTCCGTCTCGACCAGCCACAACGTATCTTGTTCTAGGCAATTCTTCTATTTTCCAAGCTTTTTTAGTTGTAATAACACCACGGCAAGCTAGCGCCGCTCTTCGTGTGTGCCGGTGCAAAGGTTAGACGATGGAGAGAAGAGAGAGATCGCAGACCTGTGACCCACCAGTAACTGAGTCAACGGTCATGCACGTGTTGACGAGGCACTCCCTCTACTCTACTCAACGTAATACTGTATAAAATCAAGTTATGGGACAAAGCCAACAACCGTTGTTGTTTCAGGCTATCGCCTTACGCTTTGTAGTCCAGGTTGCCAGTTCGAATCTCGTCTTTTAGATTTGCTAGCTTTAGGTCCAAATTTGATTAATGACAAGTGGGACCCCCGTGTGTTGTTCCGATATTTCAGTGTAGGATGGTTTTTTTGAACAAACACTTTGCGCGGTTAGACAAGTAACGACACGAGTTACACGTATTTTGCAAGTTTACGAACAAAAATGACAGCGACATAGAATATCACATCCACCCCGCAGCTTAGATGCTATGGTGATACGAGTTTTTACACCGTTGGAAGTGAGATCCAATGGCTTGGGAGTAGTCTTTGTAATTATGCGCAATTTCCAAACTCCCGAAAGGTTTTTTTGCAAATAAAACATCCAGGCCTCATGCGTGCCGCTGCATCTTGGATCCAACGGCTCCCCGTTGCTCATATTAGGTGCTCCCCGTAGCTTAATTACCCGCTACGGTGATATGAGCATCTAGGTCGTATGATCAGTGATCAGATGGCACATGCATAGTACTTGTACTTTCTGCGCAATTCCCAAAATCTCTCAGCCGTATATTGCAAAAACATTTAAACCTCATACTGTGGGCCGTTAGATCTCCGTGAACTCGTATCACCATAGAATCTACGACGCGGGAGCACCTCATATTCTCCCGTGCGAGAAAACATAAAGTGCTCTCGCAACTTGGATGCTACGGTGATACGAGCTTCAAGGTCGTTTGATCTGAGATCCAATGGCATCTGAGCAGTCTTTGTGCTTGTAAGCAGTGGCCGAACTCTTTGGGGCTTTTCTGCAAAAAACCATTCGAACCACCGAGGAGGTGTTAGGTCACAAATCCAACGGCTCCGAAGAGCTTGTATCACCAAGGCATCTAAGGTGTGGTAGCACATGATATTCTTACATACAGGAGAATATGATGTCCTCGTTCATCTTAGATGCTAAGGTTATACGAGCTTCGAGGTCGTTGGATATGGGATCCAAGGGAATCTGAGTAGTTTTTGTACAAATTGTGTGCAATTCTCAAACTCATCAAGGTTTCCTGTAAAAATATTAAGACACCATGTGAGCTGCCATATCTCAGATCTACAAGCTCCAAGCAACTCGTATCGGCATATAGCATCTAAGGTATGGGGACACATGATATTCTCCCGGGGAGGAGGGGTGGGGCTGCACAACAAATCGGTGGTTGGGAGGGTGGGGACAAATATAATCTAAACAACCCTAAACAGAGCATCACAATTTTATCTAAGGTCAGGGGGGTTGACCCCCGACAATCATAGCTCCGCCTAATTAAACACAACATTTGCATGTACTGTAGTACTAGACTTAATATTCATGTTTCAGTTTCATGTTCGTTTTAAATATTGAACTGAGGACCATGCATGTCTTACATTTTACTCCCTTCGTTCCTAAATATTAGTCTTTTTAGAGATTTCAAATGGACTGGCACATACGGATGTATATAGACATATTTTAGAGTGTAGATTCACTCATTTTGCTCCGTATGTAGTCGCTTGTTGAAATCTCTAAAAGACTAATATTTAGGAACAGAAGGAGTATTTTGGAATTCGTGTCATACATACATGGTTTGGAAAAATAGATGCACTATACTTATTGGATTGTTGTTGTGTTCGTGTGTGGGTGTCTCTCTCTCTGTGTGCGTCTGTGTGTGTGTGGTCATATGCTTGATACATACAAAGTTTTCTCACCTCCATATTGTTCATCTTTTAAATTTGAATTTGCATTGAAAAACTTACTAGGGATACCATGAAATGTGAAATCCACATTGAGATCACTATATCACAAACTCACTCTAATTCAACAACTCGTCATAAATCAATTACCATGTTGAGATTAGTATCTGCAAGGAAAATACGGGCATTGTAATACACATAGATTCATTCGGCAATTTAAAAGGTTCCTTTCATATTCTCGAATGGTAGGACCCAACGGCGTACCAACCAGACCTTGGCTCGTGTTGATCCTTAAAAAATAAAAAAAATAAAAAAACCGGGCTCGTGTCCTTCTGGTGGCGTGCGTGGTACGCACATTAGGCAACCCCAACCAGTTGAGCCTCTGCGTTTCGAGTCGAGATATCTGGCGGCCAGAATTCCAGCCCTAGGAAATTCCGCTCATGTCCCCGGTCCATAATGACTACCGATGAACAACGGAGGGATGCTTTAGTAACTAGATAATGTTACCTACCGTGCCGAGCACAGTTCAATTCCCTCGGTCGCCGCTCGCCAAGGTCACCCGTCAACTGCATTGCCTAGTACTACTACTACTACTACTACTACTACTACTACACCGGGGTGAGCACATAATTGAGCCCGTTTGTTCATGCCTAGTACTTGAGTTAATATATCAGGCAATGCACTGGTACGGAGGGATTATCCTTTTGCTCTGCATATATAACTTGTCTGAAGTCTAACTAAGAAAAATGTTTGACCAAATCCTTTCTTAAGAAATACAACAGGCCAGATGTATGGCTTGAAAATTTATTGCATGATGCAGGTTATGATATTGTTTCGAATCCTGGATCTTAAATTTCAGAAAATCCAAAAGTGACCATAAATTCTTGAAACTGAGCATGGTCACGTGATATGGCACAAATATTACTTCATAATTTTTTTTCTTCAATTTGAGACAAGCTGCTTATGACAAGTTGCACAAATGAAGAGCCAAGGTATTTTGGAACAAAGACCTGTCACGTTAAGGCGAATGCTTTCACTATTGAAACCATGGGCGTTTAGGTGGCGCCACGAGTCCCACTTCTCATCGGCAGGTGCCGTCCGAGCAAGCGTGTGAGTCGACGGGAGTGTCGTGGAATTGTCACGGCAGATGTCCTTGAGCTAGGACTTAGTCGTGGAGCCATCGCAACTAGGAAGCTTGAAGGGGTTATGCGGGACAAGGAACACGAGGGTTTATACTGGTTCGGCCCCTTACGGGGAAGGTAAAAGCCTACGTCCAGTCTAGGGTGATATTGATTAGGGTTACGATCGCCGGGAGTTAAACAGCCCCCGGCTCTCGATGAGATTGTCCTCGTCCTCAATCCGCTGCCGGGTCGTCCCTTTATATAAAGAGGCTGACGCCCCGCAGCCCTTAGATTCCCGGCCGGCTTATAAGAGTATCCGGCTCGGACGCTAAACTATACTTGCCTTACGCTACAAGTTCCACAATAATAATAATTATAACTACGGGCCTTAAGCCATATCCGGGTCTCAGCCCATCTCCGGCCCATCGCCTTGAAACTTGGCTCCGGGCTTCTGGCAACTGCCGTACGAGTAACCCGGCCCCTCCTGGCGGGTGACTCTAAGGTCCATATCCTCAACATTAGGGCCCAGATTGATTTGAGCCGGCTCATGTCAATCTTCAACCTTTCTGACAGAAAAAATCTCCGGCTTACCATTCATATGAAAGCCATAACCCGGAGTGACGTCATCCTCTGGACTCCGGATAATCCGCCATGACGTCATCCCCCATTAAGTCCGTTTTTTACTCCGCCAGATCCGCAACGGATCTTTGCTTTACTGTCATTCCGAAAATCGAGGCGTCGTGGGGAGGAGATAATCACGCCACGGTCTCCTTGAATCTCGCGCCCACTTATGACCTCGCCTTATAAATAGGCCGGCCCAACGGGTCCTTCTCACGCCCTCTTCTTCCTCCTCGCGCCGTCGCTCCTCTGCCAGAGCTCTGCCACTGCCGCCGCCGTCGCGCCCCTGGTCTTCATCAACCCGGCCGCTGCATCACCCTGACTCGAACCAGATAACGGCGGGGACTTCCGCTCTTCTCCAACTCCGGTGAGTCTCCTTTGCCCTGTCAGATAGATCTACCGTAGAGTTCGTCGGCGTTCTTCGCGTTCATCGCCATTGCCACAAACCTCAGTAGTTCTCATAGCCACTGTACTTAATCGATCTTTAACCTTGCATAGAGTTAGTGCGGTAGCTGTTTAAGCCTCATTTCAAGTACCAGTAGATCTCCTTCCACTGTATAGATGCCTCATTCGAGCTCAAGAACTTCCCTGCGTCCGCATTTTAGGTCTAGAAACTTTTCTTTGCTCCGACCATTTCGTTAAGTCCGGATATTTACCTAAGAAGGAAATCATGTCCTACCGTGCCCCTGACCCGTCGGAAGAGAGACCACAGCCAAGGGACGGGGAGGTAGTGATCTTCGCAGACCATATGAGCCGGGGCTTCGCACCGCCCGGCTCAAAGTTCTTCAGGGACGTGCTCAACTTCTTTGACCTACGGCCTCAGGATATAGGACCCAACTCCGTATCCAACATCTGCAACTTCCAAGTCTTTTGCGAAGTGTACCTTGGAGAAGAACCCAGTTTGCTGCTTTTCAGAGAACTGTTCTACTTAAACCGCCAAAATGAATGTGCCAACGGGCCAAGTCTGGAGTTAGGCGGCATCTCCATCCAGCGGCGTAGGGACTATCTTTTCCCTTACGCAGAGCCGCCGAGCCACCCCAAGGACTGGAATATGACTTGGTTCTACTGCCAAGATACGTCCCCGGCTGACGAGAACCCGCTGCCCGGTTTTCGCCCAACACGTCTAGAGCCGACTCATCCGCTGTCGGACAAACTGACCATAGCGGAACGCCAGCCTCTGCTTCCAACTATCAATAAGATCAAGGCCCTGCTAGGCAACGGTCTGAACGGAATTGACCTGGTCCGGGTCTGGATCTCATGGCGGGTGATCCCATTGAGCCGCCGGCCCGGCTTAATGTGTGAGTACACCGGGCGAAAGGATGACCCGCAGAGGCACAGTCGCAATGATCTTCCAGAAGACGTTGCAGAGGAAGAGACCAAGGCTCTTCTAAATGAGAGCTTGGCAGACTGCGGAAGAACCGGGCTAGCCCCCTTCCGCAAGACCAATCCAGCCCCAGCGGTAAGCCGCTGACTTTAACTTTTATCTTCGTCTGCATATAACCTTCAACTGAACCGTTTTAAGAATCAATCATTGTATCTCTCAGGCTGATGATAAATTCTGGCGGGTCAAATATGACCATGAGGCGGCCAAGAAGGCCAGGAAGGCGAAGAAAGCCGCCAAGAAAGCCGCCCCTCGCAAAAAGGGAAGCAGACCCACTGCTTCGGAGCTACTGCAATTAAGCGACAGCTCCGAGTCAAAGGTAATCCTTAAACCTTTAAATTCTTGCCATATTTGTTGTTTGTTGCTGTCCGCCTTATCAACATTTGCTCATTGACAGGATGACACCGGCGCCAGTAACCCGGTGGTTGAAGAGGTAATGTCACTTTCCTCCGACTCGGAGCCTTTGCCACAGCTGAAAGTCCGAAGAGTAACCCGGAAAGTAAGCTTTTCACATCCCTTAGCTCATCAAGACCCTCAATTTCTTTTGAAGCAGCAGGTTCACGAAAGCCGGCGTCACACCCGGGCCCGCAAGGACACCGACCTGTCTGCCGGGTTACCCGACGCAACAAGGAAGCGTCGCACTGAGGTTTTTTCTCACCTGTACCCTTTTCATCCGTTGGCGGGTGTTATCCGTCAGCCACTCAACTCTTCTGACTCCAATTATCAGGAGACCTCCCCCTCTTCGGGTGACTCCATGCAGTCAAATCTGCCGGCCTTCAAGACTGCGCCCGGGTAACAACAGTCTTCTTACATTATCTTTGTCTGTACTTACTCTTTGTGCGCCTAACACTTCTGTCTTTTCAGTGCCCAGACAAAGCTTACCAAAAGAGCAAAGAAGACCAGGTCAGCCGGAGTGCCGGATTTGCCTGACCAGGAGGCGACGGCTCAAGAGCCGCCAACTGCCTCCGCCCCCGAAGCCACCACTCCAATGGACACGGCGCCTGAGGCCCCTGCCCTGACTACCAAGACAACGACTGAGGCGTCGGTTAACCCGGAGGCCTCCGGCTCAGCCCCACCAGCAGACGACCCGGACGTGGTAATCACCCGGATGGAATTCGTTGAGCCGGGGAGACCGACCACGTTGGCCAAATGCTCCGCAAAGGGGGAGTTACTGCAGCCCCACCGGGTGAACCTGGACCTCTCCGGCTACACCGACTTGAGCATTGGAGAGCTCGTCTCTGGCTACATCAGCCAAGTCCACAAGAGCCGGGATGCCGAGGTTGCCATGGTCAACCAGATCCAACAAAAATCCGAGGTACCCTTCTGCTGTCTTCTTACTTTACTGCATAGTTACCTTTGCCATGCTAGCCCCCAAGTCGATGACTTATACTTGAATATGTTGTAGACTTAGGTTCCGGCCTACTCAACTGAGCCGGCAATACGTAGATAGATACGTTCAATATGCATTAGCCCCCAAGTGCCAAGTGCCTTTGCTTGGAAAGCGCTTGGGACTTATATAACAACTGTTTAATTAACCCGGAAATACATGCAGGCTGTTGGCAAGAAACTAGAGGCGGACCTTGCGGATCTCAAGAGCCGGCTAAAGATGCAGGAGATGGAGACCCAGAAGGCAAACGCCAAGTTTGTATCCAGCATCGCCACTCAAGAAAAGTTGAAGACCGAGTTTGATGCTGAGAGGAAAGCCTGGGTCGAAGAGAAGGCTGCACTGGTAACCCGGGCGGAACAGGCGGAGAAGGCCCTCACTGAGAAGACCGCTGAGCTCTCCGGCCTAAAGCGCCAGGTTTCCCAAATGGTGGCAGCTATCTTTGGTAAGTCGCCTCACCGGCTTTCATCAAGTCTGTATATGTCATGATTCATCCTTGTCACCGGCTTATCTGAGCTTGTTAAACAGGTCCCAGGAGTGCCAACCTCAACCTGAGCGTGGTCACCAAGTTAAAGGCCGTGTACACCCTGGTGGAACAGCTCTACACCGGGTCACAGCGTGCCTTAGCTGTGGTGGCCCTATCCAATGAGGTGCCAGCTCATCTGGCCGAAGTCCTGCGCCGGCTCGCTGTTCTGCCGCAGCGGATCCAGGAGTTACGACAGGCCTCCGCGAGAGCCGGAGCAATCGCTGCGCTAAGCCGGGCCAAAGCATTCCTGCCGGAGCTAGACCCGGTAGACATCGCCCTGGGTTACCCAAGCCTGAAGGAAGACGGCTCAGCCTTCGACCAGAAGGACTTCGCGGCATGTGTGAAGGCTGTACGCCCGGTGGCCACCCTCATCGGGAACGACACCGACTTGACCAAGTACCAGCCGGGTTATGATGCGGAGAATCAGAGGATTCCAACCCCTCGCTACGAAGCCCTCAACCTGATCCCGCCGGCTCGTCAACACACCTTCGCCCCGGAGATTGACCCGGCCGGGTTAATTGACGAAGAAGCCCAGTTCGAAGCTCTCAGCGGCATCGACTGGAAATCATCAACCTTCGAGGTCTTGGGATCAACCGGAGGAGAAGACAGGAATGAGCCGGGGACTTCAACTCAGCGGGCAGCATAAGTTAACTGGCGGCTTATCAAACATTGTTCCATCTTTTAGACTTGAAAAATTATTGTAATGGAGTAAGTGCAACAATTTATCTCTGCCGTGTCATCGTGCACGTTTTGAATGCAAAAGCCCTTTGAATTTGTCTCTTTGATGTTTCTCCGGGTCATAATCATCCCTTTGTTTTTCTCAACCTCAAAAGAGGCCTTTAAGTATCTGCATAGAAAAGACAAATCACAAGTCTCGAGGCGGCTTACCGCCCTGAGAATCAGGTGTTTGAGATAAATAACCCGAAATATGAATCAAAAAGGCCGGTCCTTAATTACACTCTGAACATAGCCAAAATAACACACTTAACAGCCTATAAACATCTTCCGGTTTAAATAACCCGGGCAGTAAGGTTGACACCTTAACTCTGATTTACTTGCTTTAATAACACCCATGACGAGCAACTAACACTGTAAACCAAAGTTAAGCCGGCAAGTGAGACCCGGCCATGCATACCTCAGAATAAACTTGTGAAAAAGCAGAAGAACTTAGGGGCTTCCGGTTCGAATACGACCAAAGACCCGGCCCCAAGGGGTTAAGCTCAGATTCGGATACGATCATGTAGCCCCCAGTGGGTGTGGCGATGCCAATCAAAAGGGTACCGACAGCTATGTTCTCTTTGGTTCGAATACGACCCATGTTTGAACAGGAAGCCCCCAAATGATTCTTAAAATTGTTTAACGACGCTGATTGGAATACGATCCACGTCGGTTCTCAGAGGGGTTAAGCTGTGATTCAAATATGACCAAAGGTAACTTCCCAATGAGCTCGGCACTTTGCCAATCAAGTGGGTATCGACAGCTATGTTCTCTTTGGTTCGAATACAGCCCATGTTTGAACAGGAAGCCCCCAAGTGACCTTACTGATTACGGCTAGACTCGAATACGATCATAAGCCGGATCCTCCTTTAAATCAGCATGTAAAAAACAACACACGCATATTTGGAGGAGAAAAAAGGACAGAGGTCCTGCTTTATTGCTTATCATAATATATACATGTCTGAGACAAATATGTACACCACGAGAGCCGGTAGCTCAAGTGTAGTAAGGCCAAAGCTGAGCTATGTTCCACGGCCGACGGGTCTCCTCCTCAGATTTACGCGAATCTTTATGCTCCCGAATATCAATGAGGTAATATGACCCGTTGTGCAAGTTCTTGCTGACCACAAAGGGCCCTTCCCAAGGTGGGGATAACTTGTGTGTATCTGTTTGATACTGGATGAGCCGGAGCACAAGGTCGCCTTCCTGGAAGACCTGGGATTTGACCCGGCGGCTATGATAACGGTGCAGGTCTTGTTGGTAAATCGCTGAACGGGCTGCTGCCACATCACGCTGTTCGTCCAACAAGTCCAGAGCATCTTGGCGCGCCTGTTCATTATCCGTCTCAACATAAGCCGCCACGCGAGGTGAATCGTGACGGATGTCACTGGGGAGGACTGCTTCTACTCCATAAACCATGAAGAAAGGCGTGAAGCCTGTAGACCTGTTAGGAGTAGTATTGATGCTCCATAAGACGGAAGGCAACTCCTCCACCCAACAACCCGGCGTTCGTTGTAAAGGGACCAAAAGCCAGGGCTTGATACCCTTCAGAATTTCCTGGTTAGCTCTCTCAGCCTGACCATTGGATTGAGGATGAGCCACTGAAGAAACATCAAGTCGGATATGCTCTCGTTGACAAAATTCTTCCATGGCGCCTTTGGAGAGATTGGTGCCATTGTCAGTTATAATGCTGTGCGGAAAACCAAAGCGGAAAAACACCTTTTTCATAAATTGAACCGTCGTGGCTGCTTCGCACTTGCTAACTGGCTCAGCTTCCACCCACTTTGTGAATTTGTCAACTGCCACCAAGAGGTGGGTCTTCTTATCCTTGGACCGTTTAAAAGGCCCAACCATATCAAGCCCCCAGACCGCAAAGGGCCAAGTGATTGGGATCATCCTCAACTCCTGAGCCGGCACGTGAGCCCGTCGTGAGAACCTTTGGCAACCATCACATTTACTGACCAAGTCCTCTGTATCAGCGTGAGCCGTCAGCCAATAAAATCCATGACGGAAAGCCTTGGCTACAAGAGATTTTGAGCCGGCATGATGACCACAATCCCCTTCATGGATCTCCCGCAAGATCTCGTGGCCTTCCTCAGGGGAGATACAACGTTGAAATGCCCCTGAAACACTGCGATGATGTAACTCGCCATCGATGACGATCATTGACTTAGCCCGCCGGGTTATTTGCCTGGCCAGAGTTTCATCCTCAGGCAACTCTCCCCGGGTTATATAAGCCAGATATGGCATTGTCCAGTCTGGTATGACATGAAGAGCCACCACCAGTCGTGCCTCCGGATCAGGGATAGCCAAGTCCTCCTCTGTAGGCAATTTAACCGAGGGGTTATACAGGACATCCAGGAAAGTGTTAGGCGGCACCGGCTTTCGCTGAGAGCCTAGCCGGCTTAAAGCATCAGCCGCCTCGTTCTTCCTGCGGTCAATGTGCTCCACTTGGTATCCCTGAAAATGCCCAGCAATGGCATCAACCTCGCGGCGATAAGCCGCCATGAGAGGATCCTTAGAATCCCAGGTGCCTGATACTTGTTGAGCCACCAAGTTTGAGTCACCAAAGCACCTTACCCGGCTTAAGCTCATCTCCTTAGCCACCCGAAGACCGTGGAGCAAAGCCTCATATTCAGCCGCATTATTAGTGCAAGGAAACATCAACTGCAGCACATAATGGAACTTGTCACCCTTAGGGGAAGCCAATACAACACCAGCCCCCGAGCCTTCCAGCTGTCTGGACCCGTCAAAGTGAATAGTCCAATAAGTGTTATCCGGCTTTTGCTCAGGCACTTGTGACTCCGTCCAATCATTGATGAAATCCACCAAAGCCTGAGATTTAACAGTAGTGCGTGGCACATATTTGAGGCCGTGAGGTCCAAGTTCTATAGCCCACTTGGCAATTCTCCCTGTAGCCTCTCTGTTCTGGATAATATCACCAAGAGGGGCAGAACTGACCACAGTGATGGGATGACCCTGAAAATAATGCTTGAGCTTCCGGCTCGCCATGAACACACCATACACGAGCTTCTGCCAATGCGGGTACCGCTGCTTGGACTCAATGAGCACCTCGCTGACATAGTAAACCGGCCGCTGAACCGGATGCTCCTTACCCGCCTCCTTGCGCTCCACCACAATAGCCACGCTGACGGCTCGTGCGTTTGCCGCTACATACAGTAGCAAGGGCTCCTTATCAACCGGAGCAGCAAGGACGGGGGGCTCTGCCAGTTGCTTTTTCAAATCCTCAAAGGCGGTATTAGCGGCATCATTCCAGACAAAGTTATCAGTTTTCTTCATCAACTGATATAAGGGCATAGCCTTCTCGCCCAAACGGCTTATAAACCGGCTTAAAGCAGCGATGCGAGCCGCCAAACGCTGAACGTCATTTATACACGCCGGCTTAGCTAGCGAAGTGATGGCCTTGATCTTCTCCGGGTTAGCCTCAATGCCTGTGTCAGAAACCAAGAAGCCCAATAGTTTGCCTACAGGAACACCAAAAACACACTTGGCCGGGTTAAGCATCATCTTGTAGACCCGGAGATTATCGAAGGTTTCCCTTAAGTCATCTATCAGGGTTTCCTCCTTGATGGATTTAACCACAATATCGTCTACGTAAGCGTGAACATTGCGCCCGATCTGTTTATGAAGACAGTTCTGTACACAACGCTGGTAAGTCGCCTGTGCACACTTGAGTCCAAAGGGCATAGACACATAGCAGAAGGCTCCAAAGGGAGTGATGAACGCCGTCTTCTCCTGGTCCTTAACTGCCATCTTAATCTGATGATACCCGGAATAAGCATCCAAGAAACTTAAGCGTGCACAGCCCGCCGTAGCATCAATGATTTGATCAATACGGGGGAGAGCAAAAGGATCAGCCGGACACGCCTTGTTCAAATCCGTGTAGTCCACACACATCCGCCAGGTGCCGTTCTTCTTGAGCACGAGCACCGGGTTAGCCAACCATTCTGGGTGAAAAACTTCAACAATAAACCCGGCCGCCAAGAGCCGGGCCACTTCCTCACCAATGGCTTTCCGCCTCTCCTCATTAAACCGTCGAAGGAACTGTCTGACTGGCTTAAATTTCGGATCAACATTGAGAGTATGCTCAGCAAGTTCTCTAGGTACACCTGGCATGTCAGAAGGCTTCCACGCAAAGATGTCCCTATTCTCACGGATGAACTCGATGAGCGCGCTTTCCTATTTTGGATCCAGATTGGCACTGATGCTAAACTGCTGAGATGAATCTCCTGGAACAAAATCAACAAGCTTAGATTCATCAGCCGACTTAAATTTCATCGCCGGCTCAGCCTCCGTAGTCGGCTTGTTTAGAGAAGTCATGTCTGTTGGGTCAACATTGTCTTTGTAAAACTTCAACTCCTCTGTTGCACAAACAGACTCTGCATAAGCTGCATCACCTTCCTCACACTCGAGAGCCACTTTCCGGCTGCCGTGAACCGTGATGGTCCCATTGTGACCCGGCATCTTGAGCTGTAAGTACACATAACACGGCTGTGCCATGAACTTGGTGTAAGCCGGCCGTCCAAATATAGCATGGTATGGACTTCTTATCTTGACCACCTCAAAGGTCAACTTCTCCACCCTGTAGTTGCTCTCATCACCAAAAGCCACTTCTAACTCGATCTTGCCAACTGGATAAGCCGACTTACCAGGTACCACACCATGGAAGATAGTGTTTGACTGGCTGAGGTTCTTATCAACCAGCCCCATACGGCGAAAAGTCTCATAATATAGGATGTTGATGCTGCTGCCTCCATCCATGAGTACCTTTGTGAACTTATAACCTCCCACCTGAGGAGCCACCACTAAGGCCAAGTGGCCCGGGTTATCCACCCGGGAAGGGTGATCCTCCCTACTCCACACTATAGGCTGCTCAGACCACCGCAAGTAGCGTGGAACCGCCGGCTCAACAGCGTTCACAGCCCTCTTGTGAAGCTTTTGATCTCGTTTGCACAAACTAGTGGTGAACACATGATACTGTCCACCGCTAAGCTGCTTTGGGTTGGTCTGATAACCCCCCTGCTGCTGTTGATGACCCTGACCCGCCTGTTGATTAAAGCCCCCTTGACCGTTCTGAGGACCGGAATTTGAGCCGCCGCCCGGGCCATGAAAACCGCCGGCGCCTGAGCCGCCGCCCGGGCCATTGTAGCTCTTAAAGGCCTTCATGATCGCGCAATCCTTCCACAGATGAGTCGCTGGCTTCTCCCTAGAGCCATGCCTTGGGCAAGGCTCATTCAACAGCTGCTCCAGCGTTGGACCTGACCCGCCGCCTCGGGGAGGGGGCCTCCCTTTGCGTCGCGGGTTACTACCTTGGGAGTTGGCGTTGGCTACAAACTCTAGGCTGCCATCGGCCTTACGCTTGCCTCCTCCTTGGTTCCCCGGGTTAAACTGAGGACCCTTGCCATTGACGTTCTTCTTTCCCTTCCCTGTCCTTTCATCGTCTGAAGGGGGATCCTTGGTACCATCAGAATTGGCGTACTTGACAAGAGCCGCCATTAGGGTACCCATATCAGTGCAGTCGCGTTTAAGCCGCCCGAGTTTCATCTTAAGGGGCACAAAGCGACAGTTCTGTTCGAACATTAAGACCGCAGAGCCGGCATCCATCTTATCTGATGAATGTATGATCTCCTTGACCCGGCGAACCCAATGGGTCGTGGATTCACCCTCCTGCTGCTTACAGTTAGTCAGATCCACAATTGACATAGACTGCCTGCAGGTATCTTTGAAGTTTTGAATGAACCGGGCTTTCAGCTTAGCCCCAGACCCAATGGAGTTCGGCGGTAGCCCTTTCAACCACGTGCGGGCAGTTCCATCTAACATCATGGTGAAATATTTGGCCATGGCCGCCTCACTGACCTCCAGCAATTCCATAGCCATCTCATAACTCTCAATCCAGGCTGCAGGCTGTAAGTCCGCTGTATAGTTAGGCACCTTCCTAGGGCCCTTGAAGTCCTTAGGTAGGCATTCATTACGGATGGCTAGTACCAAACAAGGGACACCCCCAGTCCTGGTAGAAATACCCACATCAACGGACGTCGTCGGATAAGCCGGGGGGGTCTGGTAAGCCGTCAATTGAGGCACCTGCTCCGCCTCTTGCCGCGCTTGGTCTGCTGCGTAGAAGGCTCCATTATGAGCCGGGCCATGGCCAGGGGGCGGGTCATGGCATCGGACATTACTTGAGCCGGTTGCTGAGACCATGTGCCGGCTGTAACTCGGGCTCTGGCCTAGACGAGGGGTCGAGTGGATCCTGTCGCGGCTGTAGGAGTACGCCTCTTGCTGCGCTAGTGCCGTCTGCAGGAGTTCCCTGACCCGGCGGGTTTCGATGGCCGCCGGAGAGTCGCCGTCAACGGGGAGAGCCGCCAGTCGTGCTGCCGCAGCCACCATGTTCTCCAGCGGGTTATCATAATGACCCGGCGGTATTGGCACATACTGAGGCGGGGCAGGGGGCACCTGGGGAGGCCCCATCACTCGTGGATGAATAAGGGGTCCAGACCCGGGTGCAATGACCCCTGGCGGGTTACTAGACCCTGCACCCGGCGTGTTGAAGAGATTGCGCGGGTCGTAAACCGGTGGGAGTCGAGACTGGGTCTTCTGGTGCCTCCTTCTCATGACCTCGTTAGCCGCGTTCTGATCCATCGTGAGCTGGAAGGACTGTGCCTGAATCAGCTGAGTCCGGGCGTCGAGGGCCGCCCGCTCCGCAGCCAGCCTGATCCCTTCCGCTGCAAGATCCTCTTTAGCTTTTATCAAATCCAATTTTAACTGTGCCACCTCCGCATCATGCTGAGCTTGGTTCGCTGGGTCAACCGTGGCGGCTAACAGGGCCGTCATCTTGTCCGTGAGATCCATCAGCACCTGAGCCGGAGAAGGCACCGGGTTTCCCGATCCAGCAGCGGGGTTCTGAACAGGCTGCGCACCAGCCATAAAAACTCCAACCTGACTTGGCGGCTCAAAAAGGTCCGGAATACTGTCACCATCGGAACAACCCATGAGCCTGCCATCTTGAAGTTGGTACAATGAGTTTGATTCATCGGTGGCTGACTCGCCGTCTGAGCCGGCGGCCGCCTCATCACCAGACCCAGATGGATCAGAGGGCCCTCCATGGATGCATCCCACAAAAGCGCGCCTTAAGGCAGGCCGGGCTCGGGCGGGTTGCGCGCGCTGAGCCGCTTCGATGAGATCGGCGCAGAGATCCGGCTCGGGTCCCGGCTCACCAATCTTGCCAATGAAGACATGAAATCCGCCAAAGGGGACCCGGTATCCGTACTCAACTGAGCCGGCGTCGGGGCCCCAGTCCGCATCGTCGATGTAGAGCTTGCCGCGACGACTCTTGGTCATCCGGCCCACAGCGTATCCCTTGATCCCTTCGAAGCTGCCCTTCAAGAACTCAAATCCACCGTGCGCGAGCCCCACGGTGGGCGCCAACTGTCGTGGAATTGTCACGGCAGATGTCCTTGAGCTAGGACTTAGTCGTGGAGCCATCGCAACTAGGAAGCTTGAAGGGGTTATGCGGGACAAGGAACACAAGGGTTTATACTGGTTCGTCCCCTTACGGTGAAGGTAAAAGCCTACGTCCAGTCTGGGGTGATATTGATTAGGGTTATGATCGCCGGGAGTTAAACAGCTATCCCCGGCTTTCGATGAGATTGTCCTCGTCCTCAATCCGCTGCCGGGTTGTCCCTTTATATAAAGAGGCTGACGCCCCGCAGCCCTTAGATTCCCGGCCGGCTTATAAGAGTATC
Source organism: Aegilops tauschii subsp. strangulata (assembly GCF_002575655.3). Classification (NCBI taxonomy): domain Eukaryota; kingdom Viridiplantae; phylum Streptophyta; class Magnoliopsida; order Poales; family Poaceae; genus Aegilops; species Aegilops tauschii. The sequence continues at coordinate 388,400,759 of NC_053036.3, read as the reverse complement.
CGGCTCGGACTCTAAACTATACTTGCCTTACGCTACAAGTTCCACAATAATAATAATTATAAGTACGGGCCTTAAGCCATATCCGGGTCTCAGCCCATCTCCGGCCCATCGCCTTGAAACTTGGCTCCGGGCTTCTGGCAACTGCCGTACGAGTAACCCGGCCCCTCCTGGCGGGTGACTCTAAGGTCCATATCCTCAACAGGGAGGCATGCGAGCAGACCACTCCGCCGGCTGACAGGGAGGCGTGCGAGCAGACCGCTGTGCAAGCTCACCGGGAGGTGAGCCCTTTGACCAGGCTCCGCCGCCCACCTTCGTCCCAACTGCTCCCACTTTTAATGTCGCCGGCGCTGCAGTTTAAAATCAACCCCACACTACCCGGTATCGCTACAATCTTCTCTCTTCCTCTCCGATTCTCCTATCGTCTACCTCCAACCAGCCTGACCTAAATGTCGGGTGGTTGGTGTGACATATGCCAAGGGATGGCTTATCATTGTGGGAGCCAACAAAACGTCGCCGGTGCCTGGAAACGGGATGAGGCGAAGACATGCACGCCGGCGAATCTTACCCAGGTTCGGGGCTCTCCGAGGAGATAACACCCCTAGTCCTGCTCTGCGGGGTCTCCGCATGATCACTAGATCGATAAAGAGTAGCTACAATCTCCCCTAGAGCTGTTGGGATCAAGGGAGAAGAAGAACAAGGCTAGCTCTTGCTTCTTTCTATCTATGGTGCGTGTGTGTGTGCTATGCTTGGAAGCCAAACATGTAGAGGTGCCAACCCTTTGCATGGGTGCTCCGGGGGGTTTATATAGCCCTACCCCCCGGGGGTACAATGGTAATCCGACTGGGAACTGGCCCTAGCCGTCAGTGTCTACGCCTGCCAGCTTCTCCGCCGGCTGGTGGGTCCCGCCGGCTGGTGGATCCCGCCGGCTGCTGGCTACTCGGTCGACAGGCCGGCCCCACCGCCTAGGGTCTTGTCGGCGGCTGCTTACTGTAGCCGCGCCTCTGATGATGAGGGCTTTGTCGGGGTAAGCGTGGCTACAGTGATCCGCATCGGGGGCTATCACTGTAGCCTCACCTCGTCTTGTCTCCTGAATGGGGCTCCTGCTTCGAGGAAGGGAGTCACCGGCTTCTGGAGGCCGGCTATGCTCCTGGCCGACTAGGAAAAGCCGGGCCGCCTTCATGCCTCTCTCTAGCTGAAGGGGCCCGCGGTCCTTGGGCCGTACAGGAGGGGGTCGTGGATGACGTCGCGGCTGGCGTGGCTACAGTGCCGGGCCGCACAGGAGACATCCCTCCCGTACGGCCTCCTGTAGCCATGCCTGTCTCGGGCTTCGGGGGTCGTGGGCCGCAATGTGGCCATGCCCCGTCAGGTCGTCGTTATGTAGGAGCGGTTGTGGTCTTGGCCGGCTTCTAGGAGTCGGCGTCCTTCTTGGCCGGCTTCTTGGAGTCGGTGAGGCTGGGTCGCCTTCCGGGAGTCAGCTTTAGTGGTAGCCGGCCGGGGAAGGCGGCCCAAATGCTTGTAGTGTTTGAAGGCCCAAAGGCCTGATAAATTTTCTGAAGAGCCAGGGGTAGTCGGTTAGGCTACCCGTGGCCAATTACTCCGACAGTAGTCCCCGAAGCTGATTGGGCTTCGAGGTGGAGTGGGGTTCGAGAAGCTCGATCAGCTTCCTATCGTGACAAGCCGGCAGCTAGGAGTCGGCCTCGGTGCAGGCGTGCCGCCCTTAGTCGAATTCTTCTGGAGTCGGGGGGCGGGAACCCGCCGGCTCGTGCTCCGGGCCGCGGGCCGGCCTCGGGCCGTTGGCGTGCCACGTGGCCGGAAAGCCCGCCAGCCCACGCGCGTGATGGGACATTGCCGCAGGGAGGGGGCCCGCCACGTCCGCGCCCCGGCCCAGGCGCGGATCCTTTGTATCCCGAAACCGCCCGCACGATCCGTGCGGCAGTTTCGGCTCGCACTTATGCGTAATAAACGCGAGACGTGGGGGGAGTGGGCGCAGTTAATCCCACGTCTCCCCCCACGTCCGGCCTCTTCGGCCGCGTGAGGCTATAAGTAGGGGGAGGTGGAGGGCGGCAGACCCTCGCACGCTCCTCCTACTCCTTTTGTCTTCTCGCCTTGCTTGTTCTTGCGACAGTGCCTCGCCGCCGCGCTCTTCCTTCGCACGCTTCTCCGCCGCCGTGCTAGCTTCCGCTATGCCTCCCCACGTAGAGCAGCTCGGCGGGGATTGGGATGGCTCCATCGTTCACAACGACCACATCGACTTCCTCCGCGACACCCGGCGTCTGCCCAGCGCGGACAAAGTGGAGGTCCGCCTCGCGCCTGAGAAGGAGGTCAGGCCGACGCCGCAGGAGGGCGAGCGGGTGGTCTTCCGCTCGCACTTCCTGCGCGGCTTCGGCCTGCCAGTGAGCGCTTTCTTCCGCTCCTGGTTGGACTTCTATCAACTCCAGCCGCACCACCTCACCCCCAACGCGGTGGTGCTGCTGTCGGCCTTCGTCACCCTATGCGAGGGCTATCTTGGCGTCCTCCCCACCCTCGAGCTCTGGGGGGAGTTCTTCCAGTCGAAGCTGGGCACGCGCGTGAGGGGCGTGCCGGCTCAGACCGGCGCCTTCATCGCGTCGCGGAGATCAGGCGCCGACAACCCCTTCCCCGTCATCACGCTGATCCAATCGGTGAAGAAGTGGCAGAAGTCATACTTCTACGTGCGGAACATCGCTCCCCGAGGCGACTACCTCAACCTGCCAGCTTACGTAGCCGGCCCGCCAGCGGGGAGGCTGCCCCAGTGGTCCTTCTGGGCGGTAACGCTGTCGCTGGGAGGAAACGCCGCCATCGCCCGCCTGCGGGTGATGGTCCAGTCGGAGGGGCTGACGGGGCCCGACCTCCTGGCCGCGTTCGTCACGCGCCGGGTCCTTCCGCTCCAGAGCCGGCCTCATCTGATCTGTCAGATGAGCGGCCAGCTCGATCCGAGCCGGATGTGTACCAAGGAGATGCCGCGGCCTGACGCTGCCGACATGGTGAACTACCTTGCCAATTGCCAGCTTTCCGATGACTGGCAATTTGGCAAGGAGCCATACAGCCGCGCCAATCCCCCGCCTACGGTATGCTCCCTTTCTCTTTTTCTCTTTCTCTCTCTCAGCTTTGTCGTCGAGTTCCTTTGGGCCGACTCTAACTCTGTCGGTTCGCTCTTTTTGACAGAGTCCTCTGCTTCGACCGGCCGGCGGGGCGGACGCGGAGCGCCGCTTCGTCCCCGACCGGACCGAGCACGACCAGGAGGACCCCGACCTGGGGGCAGTCCATATGGAGGACGCCACCGAGCCGGCTGGCGGTGAAGCAAGCGGCTCCGGGTTTACCGCTACCTTCGAGGACTGGCCAGACGAAGACGAAGCCGAAGCCGTCCCGCCCCGCCAGCCGGCCCCCGGACACGGCGCGAGCTCTTCCGGCGCGCGGCCTGCTCGGGGTAGAGGCCAGAAACGTCGCGCCACCCAGGGCATGTTCGGCAGCCGGACGAAGAAGCCTAGGGGTGGGGCGGCGGCCACCAGGCGGGAAGAGGCGACCGCGAAGGCGGCTCGCTTCCGCAAGGTGGTGAAGCAGCCGCAGACGGTATCGGCGTAAGTTCTCTCTTTCTTCGTACTGTCCTTCTTTCTTTCCTTTGATGGTTCTTGAGTCTTCGTCTTCTTTTTCAATGATCAGTGCTCCACTGTCACTTGAGCGAGCGGCTGCCGGCTCCGTTGTCGAGTCGCCAGGGGGCTCTGGGAGCACCATCCACCGCGTAGATCCCCGTGCCGCCCTCCTGGAGGCGACGGAAAGGAACGCGCGGGAGGTGCGGGAGGAGCAGGAAGCGCGGGAGGCGGAGGCACGGAGGGCAGCCGCCGCCCAGGCAGCTCGGGAGGAGGAGGCGGCGAAGGCGCTTGCCGAGGCCGCAGCCAAGGCCCAGGCAGAGGCCGAGGCCGAAGCGGCGGCAGGGGAGGCCTTGATGGTCACCCCCCTGCGCACCATGGCGCCCGGGGGCGCGGATCCCTCGCCAGGGGGAGCCAGCGGTTCCCAGCCGGGTTTGGGAGGGAGCGGCGACGACGTCATCTTCTTGAGGGAGGCGCCAGGGCCGACTCCTCCGACTGGGGCGACCCAAGGCCGCCAGCCTGAGCCTGCGCCCGCACAGTCGGCGGGGGGCGAGCCGGCCGCGGGGGCTGAGGTGGCGGTCCGGGTTCCGTCAAGCCGGCGTGCGGGGAAGGCCGCGGCTGAACCGCAGAAGGCTGCGTCGGAGCCACAGCCGGCCGTGGGCTCCAGCTCGTCGGCTCGAGACGCGGAGGCGGCCAGCGCTACCTCGGGGTGGACGCCGGGCGGAGGGTCGGCCGTGGTGAACGTCGCCGCGCAAGACGTCCGGACCCGGCCGCAGAGCCAAGCCGCGGCGCTGAGGCAGTTCACCGACGAATTCCTCGCCACACGGGCAGCCATCCGGGTTAGTATCCTCATCTTGCTCTTTTTGAACTTGATTTCTCTCGTGGGGGCGCGTCAGCGCACCCCCTGGGTGTAGTCCCCGAGTTCCGAGTCGGCTGCTGAGCAGGCGGCTTGGAACTTCTTGGAGAATTTTGTTTTTGCTGCTTTTGTTCTCACGTCGGTCTTCTGTCCGTCTTGCAGGACTACCACAATCTCCGAGCGGCCGCCTTCAACTCCCAGGCTTGGGAGTTGACTCAGAAGACCACCGATCTCACGGAAAGCCGAGGTATGTGACTTGATTTTTATCTCATGTGGGGGCGCGTCAGCGCACCCACTGGGTGTAGTCCCCGAGATTCGGGCTGACTGCTGAGCAGTCGGCTCGGATCTTCCTTGATGATTTCTCATTCTTCTTCTTCTTCTATCTCTGCAGCGGCCAACGCCAGCCTGAGGGCACAGCTGGGGGAGTCCCAGACTGCTCTTCGTGCCAAGGACGCGGAGCTCGCCGCCTTGGTGCAGGAGCGCGACCGCCTGGTTAAGAAGCTGGCCGACCAGGAGGAAGGCCACAAGGCTGCGCTGAAAGCTGCGCAGGATCGCGAGGCCGCCCTTCAGGCCGAGTTCGAGACGGAGGTGGCCGGCTGGGCAGAGGCCAGGCAGACTCTGGTCTCTGGCTATGGCCAGATTGAGGACCTCGTTGACGGTAAGTCGTCTATCCCTTCATCCTTTCTTGCCATCTGCCACTTCGGCTTGTTTTTCTGATTTTGGTGTTCTTCTTTCCTTTTCTCCTTCGCGCAGAGTACTTCCCTGGCTACTCAATTGCTGCCAACCAGGCCATCGAAGCTCGTCGCCAGGCGAAGAGGCAAGCCGGCTTCGAGATCTCGCCGACCGCCGGCCGCTTGCTGGAGGAGCAGCTCCTGGCGATCTAGGCTCGTATCCAGCCGGCTCACAGGCTGCTCCGCCGGCTTCAGCGTGCCGGGTCGCAGGTCTTGGCCGCCCTCTGGCCCGGCCAAGTGGTCCCGCGCACTCCCAGCCGGACCGCCGACTGGCTGGAGGTGGCCGTCGGCCGCTTCGAGGCTTGGAAGGCGTCGGCGGCTCGCTCCGGCGCCAGGCGGGCGCTGGAGTTCGTCAAGGCCTAGTATCCCGGCCTGAACCTGGACCAGCTGGCGACCTGGCGGCAGCAAGCCGACACGGAGCTGGAGCCGGCCCGGCCGGCCATCATTCGGCGAGCTTCGGCGATCGCCGACTACACCGACACCAACGTCTTCGCCCCCGAGGTGGACGACAATGGAGTCGCCCAGCCGGAAGATTGGTTCGGGCTGGACCCGGCGCATGGCGAGGACTCGGCGGAGGAGATCAACTCCAGCGACGAGGGCGAGGAGGAGGAGGAAGAGGAAGGTGAAGACGCCGAGCCGGCTGGTGGAGAAGCCGGCCAGCCTGACCGCGCCTCCAGCACTACGTCGCGTGCGAGTGCGTCTCCTACCGTGGGAGGTGGTCAGGGCGGGACCAACTAGGCGGCCACTCCTTCAGCCGGCGAGCTGCCTTCACCGATCAGTTCGGCCTCCAAGTCGCACCTTAGTCTTCTTTCTTTTGTTTTCCTGTCTTGTTGCTTTGAACAATGTTTGGTTAAGTCTGCACAATTCCACCCTCTAGGTGTATTGAAACTCAAGTCTGTTGCCAGCCTTTAGGCGGCCTTATGTATATAAGTTATGCAATCGGCCTTTCCTTGTACTTTCGCTTTTTGTCCTTCTACTTTTTTTTTCTTTGCCGCCCTCCCTTGGTTGCCGCCTCCCTAGTCAAACAGTTTTTCTACAAACTGTAGCCGGGGAGTGCCTGGCCGATTGGGGAGGGGGAAGTACTTTTAGCTCTGCTGGACTTAAGCTAAGTTTTTTAGGAAGCCGGCCAGCCGGCTGCTGTGACAGCCGGCAGGCGTATATGGAGGCCGTCTCTTTGCTATATGGGTTAGTTGTTCCTTAGCCGTTTTTCGTGTGGGCGTCTTTTCTGTCTTTCCTCTTGCTAGTCGGACAGTCTAGAATATAGCTCAAGGCGGCCAGTCCCCGGGCCGACTAGTTGGACCCGGTGCCGGACAAGAGTTCAAAATGTAATAATACATTCATGGACTTGGGTGGGTGGGTTGGGTGTTGCATTGGAGTCGTCCACCGCTTCTTGTGTCGTTGCAGTCCCCGGGCCGACTGCTGCAGTCCCCGGGCCGGGTTCTGAAGTCCCTGGGCCGGGTGCGACTACGTCAGTCCCCGGGGCAGTCGTCGAAGTCCCCGCGCCGCCTGCGGGATTTCTTGAGCCGGATCCGGCTGTTTCTGGCGCAGGCGGTACGAAGATGGAATCCGACTCTGGAGACGGCTTGATGGACGGCTTGAGGAGGCGCTGGAGGGAGACGCCCGTCGGTATGGCTTGACGGGTGGAGCCGATCCGTGCTAGGGCATCTGCTTGGTCGTTGTCGGCCCTTGGCACGTGAAGGAACTCGCACCCTTCGAAGTATCCGCTCATCTGCTGGACGAGGAATCGGTAGCTTGCCATGTTTGCGTCCTTGGCGTCCCAGTCGCCAGATGATTGCTGGACCACTAAGTCTGAGTCGCCGTAGCACAGGATCCGGCGTATGCCGAGTTCTTTGGCTAGCCGGAGCCCATGTACTAGCGCCTCGTACTCGGCCACATTGTTGGAGGCGGCGAAGTGGATCTGCAGCGTGTACTTGAGCTTGTCGCCTTTGGGAGAGGTGAGGACAATGCCGGCTCCCAAGCCAGTGCGCATCTTGGACCCGTCAAAGTGCATCCGCCAATGGGTGGAGTCGGGAGCCGGCGGTAAGTACTGGGTCTCGGCCCAGTCGACGAGGAAGTCGGCCAATGCTTGCGACTTGATGGCGGTGCGGGGTTGATAGAAGATCGTGTAGGGCGCCAAGGCAATGGCCCATTTGGCCACCCGGCCGAATGCATCCCTGCTGCCTATGATCTCGGCGAGCGGGGCAGTGCACACGACCGTGATGGGGTGCTCTTGGAAGTAGGGCTTCAATTTCTTGGCAGTGAAGTATACCCCATAGCACATCTTCTGATAGTGCGGGTAGTTTTGCTTTGAGCTAGACAGTACTTCGCTGAGATAGTAGACCGGCCTCTGGACCAGCTGGGCTCGGCCTTCCTCCGGGCGCTGGACCACAACAACAGTGCTGACGACTTGGCTTGTCGCGGCGATGTAGAGGAGCATGGGCTCCTTCTCAGTCGGCGCGGCCAGGACAGGCGGAGTGGTCAACATTTTCTTCAACTCATGGAAGGCTTGGTCGGCTTGATCATTCCACTCAAAGTGAGTGGACTTCTTCATGAGTCGGTACAGGGGGAGGGCCTTCTCTCCTAGTCGGCTGATAAAACGGTTCAGGGAGGCTAAACAGCCAGTGAACTTCTGCACATCTCGCAGCTTGGTGGTAATCTCCATCCTCTCGATGGCTTTGATCTTGACAGGGTTGCACTCAATGCCGCGTTCGGAGACCAGGAAGCCTAGCAGCTGGCCGGCCGGCACTCCGAACACGCACTTCTCGGGGTTGAGCTTGATCTGGAATCGGCGCAAGTTGGCGAATGTTTCCTTCAGGTCTTCCAGCAAGGTACCGCGCTTCTCTGTCTTCACCACAATGTCGTCTACGTAGATGTGGGCATTTCTGCCGAGTTGTTTCAAGAGACATTTCTGCATGCAACGCTGAAAAGTGGCACCGGCATTTCTCAAGCCGAATGTCATTGTCAGGTAGCAGAAAGCTCCAAAGGGTGTGATGAAGGCAGTCTTCAGGCGGTCAGCCGGGTCCAACTTGATCTGATGATACCCTGAGTATGCATCCAAAAAACACAACAGCTCGCATCCGGCTGTGGAGTCTATCACTTGGTCAATCCGTGGCAAAGCAAACGGATCCTTTGGGGAGGCCTTGTTCAAACTTGTGTAGTCTATACACATGCGCCACTTGTTATTCTTCTTCAAAACCAGAACTGGATTGGCAAGCCATTCTGGAAAGAACACTTCCATGATGAAGCCGGCTGCAAGGAGCCGGGCTATCTCTTCTCCCACGATTCTTCGCTTCTCTTCTGATAGTCGGCGGAGGGGTTGCCTGACTGGCTTCGCATCAGCTCGGACATGTAACTTGTGCTCGGCGAAATCCTTCGGGACACCCGGCATGTCCTTTGGAGACCATGCAAAGATGTCTCGATTCTCACGGAGGAAGTCGGCGAGCTCGCCTTCCTATTTACTGTCCAAGTTCGCCCCAATCACGGCGAACCTCTCCGGGTGCTCTGGGTCTAGAGGTATCTTCCTTGTCTCTTTCGCAGGCTGGAAGGAGCCCTGCGCATCACCGTCCTTGGGGTTGGGGGACAAGGCCGGCTGCTTGCCGGCCATGGCCACAACCCGCTCCAACATCTTCTTCTCTTCGGCCACCACGAGGGACTCGGCCAGCCGGCTGCTGGCCATGGCACACTCGATGGACTTCTTGTAGTCGCCGTCTACCATGATGATCCCCTTCGAGCTCGGCATCTTCATCTTCAGGTAGGCATAGTGGGGCACAGCCATGAACTTGGCCAAAGCAGGTCGGCCAAGCAGTGCATGATAGGGGCTCTCCAGATCCACCACCTCGAACCATATTGCTTCCCGGCGAAAGTGATCTTTGTCTCCGAAGAGAACATCCATTTTGATCTTGCCGATTGGAGAGCAAGATAGGCCGGGTACGATACCATGGAAGACAGTGCGGCTCGGCATGAGCTGCTTTGCTTTGATGTTCAGCTTGTCCATGGTGTCGCAGTACAGTATGTTGATACTGCTTCCGCCGTCTATCAGGACGCGGGAAAATCTGGCAGCTCGCCTCTCCGTCGCGAGGGTGACGTCTAGGACCATAGCATAGGAGCCAGGCAAGGGCATCACCTCTGGGTGGTCGGCCTGGCTCCAGCTGATGGGCTTTTCCGACCAGTGCATGAACTCGGCGGTGCTAGAGGCGACTGCGTTTACTTCTTGGTGTTGCCGGCGTCGGCTGCGCTTGTCGTCGACTTGACTTGTGAAGATGACGTAGGCGTCGTGCGCTTCGGGGAACTCGTCTTGGATGGCGCCGACTGCAGGCCGGGCCGCCGGCTGCTGAGGAGCTGGAGGCGGCGGGCCGGGAGGCGGAGGCGGCACCATCCCTTCGCCCTTGGTGATGCGGGTGAGCCAGTGGCATTTTTGTGTTGTATGGTTGGACGGCTTCGCGCCGCTGTGGAACTTGCAGGGAGCATCGAGTGCTTGCTCGTAGGAGAAGGACGGCTACCAGGGCGGCCGGCCTCCCTTCTTCTTGGGAGCGGGCCGCTCCTCGGGCTGCTCGTCTTCGACTGTGGCCACCTGCCGACTGGAGGAAGTCGGCATGGGGCCCTTGCGCTTGTGGTCGTTCTGGTAGGGGCGCCGGTTTGGGTCGCCAGCCGGCGTCTTGGGAGCCGGAGCAACTACCTTCCCCGAGGCGTCCACTCGGAGCTCGGTCTTCATGGAGGAGTCGGGAGTGGCATACTTGTCGGCGGTGATCAGCAACTCATCGAGGGTAGCCGGCTCGTCGCAGAGGAGTCGGTGCTTGAGGAGGGTGCCCTCTCGGCACCCGGCAGTGAAGTACTCGATGGCCTGGACCTCGTGCACTCCCTCGCAGGAGTTGCGGAGCTCGGCCCATCGCGTGAGGTAGTCGCGGGTCGACTCGTTGGGCCCTTGGACGCAGAGGGAGAGCTGGCGAGGCTTGGGAGGTCGCTTGTAGGTGCTGGTGAAGTTGCGGACGAAAACTTCGGTGAAGTCCAGCCAGCTGTTGATGCTGTATGGCTTGAGGCTGTTGAGCCACGTGCGCGCCGTCCCTTGCAGCATCAAGGGGACGTACTTCACGGCGACGCGCCGATTGCCGTTGGCGATGCTGACGGCTGTGGAGTAGTCGATGAGCCAATCTTCCGGCTTCACTGAGCCGTTGTACTTGGGTGTGTCTCTGGGGAGCGAGAACCCTTTGGGGAAGGGCTCGTCGCGGACGCGGGGGCCAAAGCATGGCGGGCCAACATCGTCTTCTTCTTCTAACGCCAAGGATCGAGCAAGGCGGTCGATCCTGTGGCGGGCGTCACTCTCGCCGACTCCTTCTCGGCGGCCGAGTCGGTCGCCAAGAGTCGGATGCGTGATGGGCGGCGGAGTGAGGCGCCTTTCTCTTCGAGGCGGGGGAGGCGGCAGGTTTCCTTGGTGTTCGACCGCCCGAGGGCGGCCATCCGCGTCGCGCTCGATAGTGATGCGAGTCCGGCTGCGGCTGGAAGCCGGCTCCTTGTCTTTCCTCTGGTGCGTGCCGCTCGCAGTCGGCGAGCGGGACGTCGCGGCGTGCTCCCGGCGCGGGGGATGACTATCAGCACGGGCACCGGCTTCGTGCCGTTCTGCAGCCGCGTCGATTTGCTGCTGGAACCGTCTTGTCATGTAGGGGAGCTCATCGGCCCCCAACCCATTGAGCTCCTCTGCCGCCGCCTGAGCGGCTCGCAGATTCTCGAGCGGGGTGGCGTAGACGGGGCGATCTGCACCCAGCATGCTGGCAACGGCTGCACCGCGCTTCTGGACGAAGCCGGCTCGGCTCGGACTGCTGGGCGGCGGCGTTCCGAAGGCGGCGCGGTCGACTTCGCGCTGGTGGGCCTCAGCGAGGCGTCTCATCGAGGCTATCTTCTTGCTCTCCGTGATGAGGGCAAGACGGCGTGCCTCCAGGGTCTCGGCGTCGGCGTCGGCTGGGATGGGGATGGAGAGGTCGTGCATCGCCGCTTGCTGAGCGTCGCGGGCGCTCCCGCCCGAGTTGGAGACGTGGTTGATGACCAGCACTTCGGTGACAGCGCTGCTGCCGCTGTCAGCTCGAGGGAGTGGGTCGTCGAAGACCACCACGTCGGAGGGGTAGGCGTCGAGCGACGCGGTGTCGGAGTCTATGAGCATCGGGTCGGTGGAGCCGACGGACTCCATGTCCGCAGCAGGCTCGCTGGAGACGTGAAGTTGGTCGAGGAGGCTGACGAGGCGGCTCTCGGGGTAGTCGGTGCCTGCGTCGGACGCAGGCTCGTCGGAGATGCGAGTCTCGCCGAGCAGATCGGCGAGGCGGCTCGCTGCGCAGACGTCGTCGACACCTTGCAGCGCGTCGGGGCAAACGCCATCGGGCGCAGCAGGCTGGCTGCGGTCGCGGGGGAGGAAGAGGGTTCCCGTCCAGAACAGGTCTCCGGACAACGGTGCACCTGGCCCCACGGTGGGCGCCAAATGTCGGGTGGTTGGTCCGAGATATGCCAAGGGATGGCTTATCATTGTGGGAGCCAACAAAACGTCGCCGGTGCCTGGAAACGGGATGAGGCGAAGACATGCACGCCGACGAATCTTACCCAGGTTCGGGGCTCTCCAAGGAGATAAGACCCCTAGTCCTGCTCTGCGGGGTCTCCGCATGATCACTAGATCGATAAAGAGTAGCTACAATCGCCCCTAGAGCTGTTGGGATCAAGGGAGAAGAAGAACAAGGCTAGCTCTTGCTTCTTTCTATCTATGGTGCGTGTGTGTGTGCTATGCTTGGAAGCCAAACATGTAGAGGTGCCAACCCTTTGCATGGGTGCTCCGGGGGGTTTATATAGCCCTACCCCCCGGGGGTACAATGGTAATCCGACTGGGAACTGGCCCCAGCCGTCAGTGTCTACGCCTGCCGGCTTCTCCGCCGGCTGCTGGGTCCCGCCGGCTGCTGGCTACTCGGTCAACAGGCCGGCCCCACCGCCTAGGGTCTTGTCGGCGGCTGCTTACTGTAGCCGCGCCTCTGATGATGAGGGCTTTGTCGGGGTAAGCGTGGCTACAGTGATCCGCATCGGGGGCTATCACTGTAGCCTCACCTCGTCTTGTCTCCTTAATGGGGCTCCTGCTTCGAGGAAGGGAGTCGCCGGCTTCTGGAGGCCGGCTATGCTCCTGGCCGACTAGGAAAAGCCGGGCCGCCTTCACGCCTCTCTCTAGCTGAAGGGGCCCGCAGTCCTTGGGCCGTACAGGAGGGGGTCGTGGATGACGTCGCGGCTGGCGTGGCTACAGTGCCGGGCCGCACGGGAGACATCCCTCCCGTACGGCCTCCTGTAGCCATGCCTGTCTCGGGCTTCGGGGGTCGTGGGCCGTACTGTGGCCATGCCCCGTCAGGTCGTCGTTATGTAGGAGCGGTTGTGGTCTTGGCCGGCTTCTAGGAGTCGGCGTCCTTCTTGGCCGGCTTCTTGGAGTCGGTGAGGCTGGGTCGCCTTCCGGGAGTCGGCTTTAGTGGTAGCCGGCCGGGGAAGGCGGCCCAAATGCTTGGAGTGTTTGAAGGCCCAAAGGCCTGATAAATTTTCTGAAGAGCCAGGGGTAGTCGGTTAGGCTACCCGTGGCCAATTACTCCGACACTAAACGTACGGCATGCCGCATCATGATGGTCTGCCCTTAGTCTTCCAGTTTCCTGAGGAAGACACCCAGCCGGAGTCTCAAGAACATAAGGCGCTTTGGGACGAGCTTGAACTGGCCTTGCGGGAAGACGCCGCGCCTGTCCCCGCTCCCGTTCCGGCTCCCGTCGCCCCGACTGTGGCAGCGCCCATCCCCGTGGCATTGATGGGCTGGGAGCCACACATTGTCGCCGAGCTTGATGCCACGGGGTTCCACGAGGTCCCCGCCGACTTTGACGCGCCCGTGCACCTGCCAGCGCATGCGCCTGCGCGTGCACTGACGCGCACGCCCGTGCACTGACGCACACGCCCGTGCACCTGCCAGCGCATGCGCCTGCGCATGCACTGACGTGTGCACCCGTGCCGGTGCCCGTGCACACGAATGTCTCCTCCGCGCTGTTGACAGCGCCTGTCCCCGCGCGGGTGCCAGTGCCCCCCTCAGCAGCATGGATGGCCGTCATCGCCCGCTTCCTTGCACCAACGCCAGTCGCCTCCTCCCGCCAGTTGACTCGCTCCGAAGTCCAGAACACTTTGGCCTTCCTTGAAGCTAGGCCAACGTCCAGGAGTACGCCAACAACAGCGCAAGGCGCCGCCGTCGCCGTCGGTTAGTGGCCCGACGACACACAGAGCACGGCAGAGGAGCCGCTTCCCACCGCAAGACGCCCCCGCCGCCGCCATGTAATCTAAATTTGCCATGAAAAATGTTCGGATTGCCATGCTTAAAATCCGAACGTTTATCATTTCTGTTTATTTTAGATCGATCGTCGTATAATTTAAAGTCGGAGTCAGACTGAATGAAATCTATGGTTTGATCGATTGAATGTTCTGCTAGATCCGTATCAAATTAAATATAAAACGTCATCAAGCCACATGTATTCCTTGTCATCCAACGACCTAGACTGCTTCAATGTCGAGCGCTCAACACGTTTAGCGTGCAGTTAATTTCATGCCAAAAATAGTGCTAATCACATAATAACACGCAAATAATATCCTACTTAATATCCGCATGCACTTAATATACTTCCAAATTAACGTGCATTGCACGTACACACTGACTAGTGCTGCTAGCACGTGAAACTGGTGCCGTAACTTGTGAACGCGTCCAGATATGGTCAACGACAACATCGCCCGCGAGTTCTTCGTGTTTGCTCGTGCGTCTAAACGCAGAAGGGGAGGAGAGAGAGAGCACACATGGAACCCACCAGTAAGTGAAGGCGAATAGTACTAAAAATAATATTACATGTTATCCATTAAATAGGCTGTGGTAATATAAAAACATTATGTGAACAAAGGGAGGTACAACAAACATTGCTGTCCTACGTATGTTGCCTATTGACATGCGGCTTGAAGGCCCTGGTCGCATGTTCGATCCTCGTCCTTTTTTTTAAATTTGTATATGGGTCCAAATTTGTTTCATGACATGTGGGCCCCTCGGTGTGTAGTTTGTAGCACTTTAATTTGTGGGTCGAAATTTGTTCCATTCCAAGTGGACTATCGGTGTGTAGTTTTGTAGCTTATTTATAATAATTAAATAGAACAATAGAGTTTTTTGCAATAATACCATGGTGCGACGTTGAAGGCGAGAAAGGACGTGCGAGAGAGCGATGACCGAGCCAGAGGGAAATCAACTAGGGGAGTTGTGGGGGTTGCAACGGTGTTTGGAGTAGTTGTGGGCCGAATGCTACGAAAATATAATCTAAACCGACCGGAATAAATGCCTACACAAATTAATCCAAGGTTGGGGTGCCCCTCGCAATGTAAATAGCTCCGGCTTTGCGTGGGATGGAGAGGTAGCTTCAATGTGTAGAAGATACGGCGTGAGAAAGCGAGGTCAATCGAGAGACATATAGATAGAGAGACAAAGTGAGTGTGGTCCGACATTCATTGAACAGATATATATGCTCTGGAAAGATATTGTCCGATTGAGCTTTTGGCAAGGGTGAGGGCTGTAAGATAGAGCTTGAGAGATGATCCAGTCACAGACGTGTAGATATATTTTGTGCGTGGGAGGAAGCAAGGTCAATCGATCACATAGGGTCGTCATGCGATCGAAAGAGTGAGACGGGTTGGAGAGAGTGACCTAGATAGACAATGTGCGTGAGAGTATACAATGTGAATAAGTCAAATTGGGCTCGAACATGGTGATATATCGTTTTTGTCCGAGAAAGAGCGAGGTCAATCGAGACATACAAAGAGAGAGAGAGAGAGAGAGAGAGAGAGGGAGAGAGGGGGAGAGAGAGAGAGCAAGCGTGGCCAGCCATGAGGTCGAAAGACTGGGGGCGGCTTCGATGGACTGACCTAGATAGACAATCTGCGTGAGACAGTATAGAGTGTGTCTATCGAGGCCCGAACAGGGAGATATATCATTTGTGTGTGAAAGAAAATGAGGTTAAACGAGACTCAGATAAAGAGAGCGAGATTGAGCGAGTGTGGCCCGCCGTGCGGAAGAAAGAGTGAGACAGTCTTGAGGGAGTGAGCTAGATAGACAACGTGCGTGCGTGCGCACGAGAGGTTGGGGCGCTAGATAGGCAATGCATGTTTTTAGCGCGAGATGGTGAGAGGGAGAGGGAGAGAGAGAGCTCGGCATGGGGTGCAATGGCGGGTGTGTGAGGTAAATACATTTGGTAACAGAGTTGAAAAAGGGGGTTGTGTAGTTGAGAGAGTTAGAGATCGAAAGATGGAGAGAAAGAATGGATGTGTGTTGGAAACTGATAGCTTCCTAAGGTGGTTAGGAGAGGAAGATTGACCGATACAGGAAGTATGTAGCGTGTGTGCGGGGGGGGGGGGGGGCTAAAAACAACATTTGAATGTAGATAGTACGAGGCTTAATATCGATGTTTCAATTTGGTGTACATTGTAAGATTTGAACTGAGGACCATGCATATTGGTAATTATTTCGAATTCGTGCCATACTAGGTTTCGAAAAGTTGATATTGACTCGATTTGTTGTGCTATTTTGTAGGTCATATGTTTGAATCCATCCAAAAGTTTTCTCACTACCATGGTGTTCGTCATATACATATGAATTTGTATTAAAAAGTAGCGTGGATACAATGAAATGCGAAATCCATGTTAGAATTGGAGATCGCTATGTGACACACACTCTAATTCAAATAACTAATTATGTGACACACACTCTAATCCACGTTAGCATGGATACCGTTTCGATTTTTTTTCAAATAACTCCTCATTAATTAATTTATAGTATCTCATTTTGAATGACTAATTATTGCAAGGAAAACATGGGCATGGTAATACATACAGATTCGTTTGCAAATGAAAGAAGATTCGTTTGCATTCTCAAATGTAGGCGCACCAGGCAGACCAGGGTCATGTCGTGGTGGTCGCGTGTGTTGGACGGACGCTTAGCTCCCAGCCACCCACCCCCTCCCTCCCCCCCCCCAAAAAAAGGACGGCAACAAAATAAGTTCACGCTTCCACGTTTCGGATTGAAATATCTGGCGGCCCCAATTCCAGCCCTGCAAAATCTCCCTTCTCCACTGTCCCCTTCCGCACCCAGATTGCTCAAATCCCTAATTCGCCGCCAACCCAAGCAAAGTTCGAATCGCCCCTCGTCTCGTCTCTTTCCCCACCTCTGTGCCGGACGACGATGACAAAGACTACGGTCGCGCTTCACCGACGCACCAGAGCTACCTCATCTACGCCCTCGTCCACCGCACCGGGTGGTCCACCGACAACGTCGGCCGCCGCAACCGACGTGGCTCACAGGCACCGACTTCCACCGCATCAGGTGCGCTTCACCGACATTGTCTCCCAGCTCACCGGGGCTACTTCACTGAGCACATCGTCGCGCCTTCGCCCCCCGAGGCCGCTGGGGCTTCACCAACGGTCTCGCCCACCGTATCATAGCGCTCCGCTGCCACTCAAGATCTGCATCCGTGCGCGGCCAGCCAACGCCAGCGCATCACCCTCAACGGCTCTGAAGTGACCCGCACTCTAGCTAGGCGAGCATGCCCAAACACCGGCCCGAACTAGGTATCCACACATCACTCCCTTGTGCACTGTTCCGATGATGTTTGGATATCCTTTCACTGCTCTCTTAGTTTACACGCCTATCCAACTCTGACTTTAACTCTTATTTCTTCTGGAGATATCATCTGAAACAAGCAAATCCATTTTTTAGCGAAGCATGACGGCGCTACGGGATCTGGTACACATCCTGCACACCCGTATAACCTTGTAAGTATCTGTCCTCCGGTACAACAGCAAGGTCGATTCCTCTTATTTGATCAACCATTCGCCGTGTCAAAAATGCAGAGGGGGATGCAAGGTGCACAAGGACTGCACATCCAAGCAAGTGGTAACATGGACTTGTACATGGAACATCCCAAGCGCAAGCAGAGCTGCAGTGAGCCTGTACAACGAGCTAGCGTAAGTCCCTGCATTTCATTTAATTTGTACTGGCATTCGTGTATGATTTGTGTGCAGTGGTGGATCCACGAATTCAAGTTACCAGCGGCGAACATTTAACTTAAAAAATACGAAGGCACTTGCACTCCGGAAATCAACATAACTTGACAAATGTGAAGCTACATGCACGTTGAAAACCAGCTAATGATCCAAAGTAGTTCTGATTATAAACACTAAATGATGCAAGCACCAAAAAACACAAAATGCAACATGGTGTACAAGGACTACAAACATGATCTGTACCTGCTTGAATTATTCGTTCTCTGGCTGAAAATATCGAAGTGTAATTGCACCTATAACCAGTGCGCAAACTGCATATCAATATATCTATCCTGCAAAAGTATGCCAATAGTTTCAAACAACAGATTAGAAAAGTATTTATGCTACATTGTCATGATACGGGGACTTTCTGGTAGATGGCCTTGACGTTTCCTCAAGCCATGAAAATGCACTATAATTTGCTTGTCATCAATGCCTGCAAATCTCTATGTCTCTCTCAACATAGTAGATCATCATTAGACACTAAATCCTTCAATGGGAGCTTGCAAAATGCTTGCATTAGATGCCTCATTAGACACTATATGTTCATCACCAGGAGCATGTAAAATGTTTGCATCAAATCCTTCATTAGCAGTCTGTTCATTAGACACTTCAGGCTCAAGAACAACATGAGCTTGGATGTTTGCACCAGAAACTTGATTAGATACATCAGATTCAGTCAGTTCATTATTGATTGGGGGAGTTATAAAATAAGTGAAATTGGTTTCATTTTCTTATAGATTCCCTACATACAAGCAGTTTTACAATACCGCCAGGTTTAACTATTGGCCAGAAATTGAAGAGTTGAATTAGATATAATCAGGGATGTGATGTACCTGCTCATTGCGCATGCTACTCTTGCAAGCTGCGACTGTCCATTTGCGCAAGCTCGATGCCATGCCCGTGCTGCCGCCGCTGCCTCCCACGCAGGCTACACCTCAGGTTGGATCTTCATCTTCTTGTCCTTCCGTTCACTTGAAGCCCGGCGACCGCCCTCCAATGAGGGCGCGAGGAAGTGCTGTGTCGGTCTGTCCAGCGGCGGCTAGGTTAGGAGCGAACCAGACTAGAGGCTGGAGCGGATGAATTGGGATTTTTCCTGCTGTCGACCGATATGGGAGGCGCTCGTTTGGGCCGCGAGCCTGCTATAGGGCCTGCCTTGCACTTATGTTATTGGCCTATCCAAATAGAAACATTTTTCTTCATTTTTTACATTGCCTGCTCGTGCGTTGGGACGAACAAAACTAGCCTGGGCCAACCTGGACAACTCAAACTAGGTGCACACTTTTGAGCCACCCGAGGCGGCCGCCCATACCAGCCCCTATGGTGGCGTCGCCCCTTTTTGCGTGTATGATTGGGGTAGTGAAAAATATTCCAGTGGCGCTTTTGATTTACCCACAGAATGGTTGAATTGCTTGTTTCTATGAACTGAGTTCGCCAACAATGTGAAGGATGCTAGTCTTTTCATCCTATTGTAGATTTCTTAGATCTCGATATGCCAAAAGGACGCACCATCTTACCAGATTAACCATTTGACTTACCAATGCAATGTGGGAAGAAAGAAGTATTGGGACTGCGTATCCAAGCAATTGATGCCATGGACTCCTTCGTACAACCTTGTAAGCGAAAAAGAAGTTGCAGTGTGCCTGTACAAAGAACTAGCGTAAGTTCAGTTACCTGCTTCTCGCAATTTTAGTTAGCCACTTATTGCAAAATTGTTCAATTACGTTGCTTGGCTTAATCTAGTTTGCTACTGATTACACAATGCCACAACCTGTTAATCCTATTATAGATTGCGCCTATCTATGTGTTTGATACTTACTGTTAAGAATTACCTGTTTGCCTGAACTTAAATAGCTACTTGTTTGTTTAACTGCTTTGCTGCTGCAACAACGGGTTACAATGATGTTAATAACTACTTTTTAGCATCAAATTGAAACTCTTTAATTCATTGTTTGTTTAACTGGTTTGCTGTTATAACTCCCAGTTGAGATGTTTTGCTAACTTCAACTTTTCTGAATCCAATCGGAACTTTAATGGCAAAACAGGTTAGCCCAAGATCAAAGAGCGAGGTCCCCATGGATGTTGTATCATCCCACAGCAGTGGCACCAGCCCAATCGTGCATTATGAATTGCCAACTGCTGATGCTCTAGAGGCTAAACTAGTAGAAAGAGATTCTACTTCTGCACTTAGAGATGAAGTTGACATGTTGAGGAAGCAAACAGCACAATCAGTAGCAGTACTCAAGACAACCATTAAATATTTGGTGGATTTCAAAACGAAGCAAGCTGAGACTGACCACATTGTTAAGGTCCTGTAGGAAAAAAGAAATTAAATTCCCACTTGGTAAATCATAGGTGAAATGTTCTTTCCATCGTTGAATAACCATTGTGTTGTTTGTTCATGTAATCAATCAAACCATTTGTTTTAGAGATCATGTAATAATTGTTTTTTGTTTTTTTGTTTTTTGGTTTGTAATTTTATTTGAGCACAAGTCTGTATTAATTGGTATGACTCGGAGACATTTCATTTTGATTGCTGTGCCAGACCTACAAATATGCCAATCGGGCTGAATGTGCATTCAGCAATAATAGTAGTATAGATGGACCATAAGTGGCACGCATCGGAAAGGGCCAAGATGCTGTAGTAGCTTGGCTAAAAAAAGGATGCTATTGTAGCAAAAAAAAAGTACAATGGCCTGGCTTATGTATGTTAGTTGATATTATTGATCCATATACTCTATAAGTGTTTATATGTCTGTTAGTTCTGTACATTCTTGGTTGATTGACTCGGTATTTGAATCTTGATACATCGCTTGTGTACATATCTAAATGGGAGTACACATTATGCTGCGTGTGACATTTGAGTTGGACATGAAGTGTTCCAAATATTCGAATTCACCTTAAACAGGATTCTAGCTTCTGAATTTGAGTATCGGCATTTGTAAACCATATTCATATATGACAGTGGAATACATCTTTGTCGTCCTTTTGAAGATATATAAAAACACATAGAATGATTTATAAAGATTCGTATAGGAATACAAAATGGATTCAAATTTAGTTGCCAGGGTAAACGTGGATGCTTATTGTCCCAAAATTCGAAAGAAGCGGCAAAATGTCCACTCCCATGTCAGCTGCCCGAAGCCAAATGTTTGGGAGATGGAAATTACTGTCTACCCATTACACGGACAATCCATCGGCCCGATTTCCACTGCTCTAAATAGGGGTAGGATAGTAACTTCAATTAGACGTGACACGACCGCCTCTGAGCCCATTCCGACACAGTGGGCGCCAAACATGGGCGGCAAAACACATTTGATTCAAGCTCGTCCGAAAGACCTCTGTTTCTCCCTCCATTTCCCCATTCATACACGGTGGGCGGAAAAACAAACTCGACTCGGCCGAAATCGATGTAGGCAAATATTTTCAATAGGGGCAGGTTTGTAACTTCACTCAGATGTGACACAACCGCCCTACCTGTCAGCCCCGTTCATACACCGTGGGCGCCAACCATGGGCACCAACCACGCTCTCCTCGCCCTAAATCGCTCTGGGCAAATATTGGCGAGATGCGAGATTACCGTCGTATCCCCAACCGACGAGACGTCCAAATTTTAAACGGGGGCTAAGTTCGTAACTTTCCCATATTCCAGAAAGGCGCATCCCAAAAACATGGTTCCCCGTACCTCTCCCTCCATTTTCCCACTCATACACCATCCGCGCTAGAATACCATCCCCACACCAGCCTCCGTCCGCCACCCCATCCATCGCCGCCGTCCTCCACCCCATCCATCGCCGCCGTCCTCCACCACATCCATCGCCACCGTTCTCCACCATGCCGGAGCGCCTACCAAGACCGCGTCGTCCACTGCTAGAGATGGACGTTTCTCTTCCACGGCGACGGACCAAGAGCCTTGCATCACGTCCTCTCGCTTCATCGGCGCCGTCGTCCACTTTGCCGGGGCCGCTCACACGACCTTCTCTTCCACCGCAACTGGGACTTATCCCCCGATGCACCCGTCTACCGTCGCAGATCTGCTTCAACGCCACCGACAGCCATCGCACCCCCGATGCCTACATGGCGCCGCATGAGAGGTGGTACTTCATATCTCCTCAACTTTTTCATCTCAACCAGAAAATAGATCTTAACTTGGTTACTCTACTTTGTTTTTAGCTCTTAGAATTTAGTTCTTAGTTCGAAGCAAACAATGGCTGCTAAATATCATTTCTCTGGTTTCCCCCTTTTATGATCACTATACTATCAGAATAAGTGCTTCGTGTCATAATAGCACTGCTGCACCCATCAAGCTAAACAAGCTTAGTTGTTCAAATACGAATATGATATTATTAAACAGAGTCGTTTAATTGGTCAGCTAAATTTTCCTAAATTAGTTTCGAAAACGCATGTTCGCCGCTCGGGTGTGTATCTCTACAGGGTGCCCACGGTGGGCTGGCCCACCCTGGGATTTTGGGTCGTCCCAGGCCCTGATTCCCCTATGTTCTGCTGCGCGCTTCCGATCTCTACTCGCCCCTAGCCGCCTGCCTCGCTGGCGACTTGCCGTCCCCGGACGGCATGACTCTAGGAGGAGACGCCGGACTAACAGGAGGTCAGGAGCCGCTCGCCCAACAGCGTCACCGCTGCCCGAGTGCGCCGCCGTGCCTACCTTCCTAGTCCGTTCAGGGCTCAGGCGTGCAGCACCCACTAAGCCAACCTGATTTATTCTGAGATACGTCCTCAACACTCAGCAGCCACTCCTCATCACCCATTTTCTAATTGATTCATTACTCATTAGGCAGGACTGTCATTAGGGTTTGTTGTTTGCTCAGTGCTACCTACACTTAATGGTTCAGATGTATTTCGGTAATCTTTAGTACCTGTAAAGTTCACAGGGTTTTCAAAATTCCGGCCCTAGGAACAGACATTAGTCATTTGGATTGTTGGTCGTAGTGACATTGACCCAGATTACTACTGCAAGCCAGGTTTGTTGACAATTTTACTTGTCTTTCTTACTCATTCGATATAATATCCAATTATTCACGTCGATTAGTTGCAAACAATAAGTGCTAGACAAACTTCTTGATTCAGATTTTGGATGGTCTCTTACTGCAGTTACAGTTCTGCATACTTGTCCTAGTAAGCTCACAAGTAAATAATCGATTCACTACATCTATGCTTGCCTTGTCATATTTGTTGTCAGTATTCTTTTAGGGTGGACCACCCTGTTTCTAAATACTGCAACCGTAGACATGAGTGAATAGTATTTCTCTGTGTGATCTCTTCCATCATGTGTGGGCAACGAACACTGCATTGTATAGAAAGAAAGTGTCATTTCCAGCTTTTACATAGGCTTCGATCTTTTACATGGAATACAATCTGCCTACTTGCTCTGTGTCGCACTACCAACACTCCACCCTTGAAGCTAAACATTATGCCACTCATAATTCCTTAGTTTATTTGTTCAAATACGAATTTCATATGATTCTAATGTTCCTACTTCAGTTTTGAAATGTGTGTCTGCCTGTTATAGAGACATCAGGGGTTTGTATTTCTATGTGTGGTCTGGTCAGCACGGTTGGGGGTGAACTTTGCATATGCAGGGGTTTATAGGGAGACACTCTTCGAGTTGAATTCGCAATGCATTCCATAGATAATCTGACTACTTTTTATGTTTTCATGAATATCAGATTCTGAACAACGTTATAATGATTATGAGCTTGCGCGCATGAAAAGAATAAAGCAGAACAATGCCATGGCTGTCAAACTTGGCATTAAGGGACTGAAATCAAGTCTGGATGCAATGCAATGCAAACGTTATCCACCTACAGATTCATGCTCAGAATATGATCCTAACGGTGATTCTTAGCTAGAGGGAGACCTAAGTCAATGTAGCTCCCTAGTGGAGGAGTCATAGGAAGATGCCCTATCTTATTCACCCATCAAGGTGCTTGCTCTAACTTTCCAAGGTTATATTGGTCGCACATATCTTGCTACTGATGCTTTGCATGGCTTCTACTTTGTTGAACTGCCATTAGCTTAGTTTACACATCGTGTATGTGAATACGCCCTACCTATCCATTTTCAGTACATATTCCATTTGTCATCATACCATATTTATCCATTCAAATGTTGTTCTTGTGTATCAGACGTTCAAAAGGAAGAGGGCGATTGCTGATTGTGGAGGAGCACAAGCAAAGTATTTGGAAAAGGTAGTGGCACCTGATAAATCAAATAGCCCATTAGGTGTAGTTGCAATATCACCTGACCCACAAAACACCCCAACTCTAGCAGACTCTAGCCCTACTACACTGGTCATTTCTGATGCCCCAACTCAGCAGACCCCAACTGCAGCAAACATTATGATTATGCTAGTTGACATAGCACCAGCTCTATGACGCAAAACCCCCATTCCAGGAAAGAGTACACCAAATCCAGTTGCCAAATCACTTTTCAAACCAGAGAGAGCCCCAATTGCAGCAAATAGGACCCCTGTTCCATTTCTTCCCAGTTTAGAAGACAAAGCTTATATTGTTGTCAGGAACTTTGTGCGCATCTTTCCTTCATGGAAATATTATACCGCAGACACAGAACAATTTCCGGTCTTCCTCCGCAACTTACGCGTAAGTAATGTACTTGTTGAGAAATAAAAACATGTGATCAATTGTATGGGAGGGATGCCTCCCACGAGGTGTCTGTTGGGGAAGAGATGTCTCCCCAACACACCACTTCAGCATGTATATAAGTGGGTCTCCCACATTGCAATAGATCTAAGAGAATCATTTTTTGTCTCTCCTTTGTTTCTTTACTTTGATACTACAATACGTTATCAGCACATAGCCTCTACCGAGAGAGCAATTTGGAGCGACTAGACTACGCCGGCATCGGAAACAGCAGTTATGCACAGACTCCGGCCGGCGTGAGACAACGAACATCATGGGAGGCGCTCAGCGCGTGCGACGGCCTTCGACCCTGTAGCAGCAGTTCCCGGCGGAGGAAGCGCCCACTGGAATCCGGCTACTCCATGCTTCGCGGACTCTGGTCAATCACAACCACGCATCGACGAGCATGTGTTCACATGCATGCATCCATATAGAAAATCAATCAGGATAATGCTAATTTGGTTGTCTTCTTATGATTAAGAACCACAATCTCATAATTTATTGTGTTTTGTATGTATGCCGACGAAGTGAGATTCACTTCGTCAATCTGCCTGAGAGGATTTGCCCTTGTTGTTTGATGCCACGGCGCAAGTCATCGACATGCATGCCACCGTTCTAAGGACAAATCATCATCACTTTTTTCATTTGGGTTTTGTCCTCTTGTTTTTAATCAATGATCTAAGAATTATTCAATTGAATTAAACGCATGCACAAGAACAATCGCAACGGAATAACTGGCGTCTTCGACGAGCACGCATGCGGCAGTTGTCAGGGCTCACGCATAAGGCGATGGACGTCCTCGACGCCGTCCATGGAAGCGACGCGATCTTCGGCGTACATGCACCTTGGTCTTCACGACCGGCAACGAAGCGACGCGGTTCTTGGCGGACGACAGCCTCCTCGCTCCCGCACCTACAAGCGCGGCTTCGGCCGGCGTCCATAGACGACCAAACCAAGGAGGAGGCGGCTGTCGCCCACGGCTCTGATGCGGAGACAGCGGCCAATGGAGACCTCCGTGGCTGCCGGTGACTGCGAATCACGGCACGGAGGTAGTTGCCCCTGCGTCGTGCGACAGGGGCCTCCAGCATAGCATCCTGCAGAGCGGCGACGATTTCCGACGCACGGTACCACAGCCCCCTTGTCCAGTGCAAGGACCAGCCGGTGGCGAGCAGGACTATAGCGCATGGTCAAACCGGCGGGAATCAGGGGCCAGTGCGAGGCCTGGCCGGCGGTGGCACACCACCACGGGGGCACACAGGTTCCAACCGGCGGCGGCGGTTATTCCAAGAGAGAGTAACCGCACGAGAGAAGGATGTGAAATCCTATCTCTTTGCCGATTTTGCAAATCAGCCTCTGGATTATTTGATAGTCCTGTACAAGTCCCTGTAATGTCATGTTATGACCCAAGCTTATTGAGACTTGTAGTTTAGCCCTATGGCTTATTGAAAATTACAGTAGAGCAATCGGGCTCGTTGACTTTATCAAGCCATTGGGCTTGTTGTTTTCAGCACTTTAACAGTAAGGTTATTGTTATTTGAGTTTTATGCCCCAGGCTTCAGAGCAAATATACATAATAGACCAATGGGTCTTGCTGAATTGCGTAATAATTGATTATGCATCATTTTACATCATGTAAAATGACCGTTTGAGGCCCTAAGTCCTCATATATTTTGCACAAGTATGTCTATACTTCTGCATTTATTTGTATTACATGAGTAATACTATTGCAAAGCAATATGTTGATTCCATTATTCACAAAGATATGAAACTCGCTTGCAAATTTGGGAAACATAAGGTAGTGAAGTGTATGAAACTGCCTGACTATGTAAATTATACATTTGTCACAAGGATATGGACAAATGCTATCTTCTACATAACTGCAGATTATTCACCGTTATTGTGAGGTCTATATTATGTCATTCTGACATAATGACTAAGTTCAATTTTGCACACAACTATGGATTGCATTATGGCAACGAATTAGTTTCGTTCACAACTGCGAGGTCTACACCACCATGTGGTAATTACCTTCTGTGTGTTTTAGTTAACACAAGGTTGTGAGAACTCCATAAGTGTGAGGTATACACTACTTAGTAGTGATTATCTCCCTGTGTTCAAAACAAAATTGATGGCACAAAACTTATGACATAGCCATTATGAGGCCTACACTGTTGGTGCCTACCTTCATGATGCTTTTCCAAATATTTGTCAATTTCATAGCATTTGTCGTTGGTTATGACTATAGTGTCACATATTCCACCAGGAGAGGAATCCAAGGCATTAGTGGCGACTATGCTACATATTGTGCTATGAAGAGAATTATGCAAAATACTTGCATATTTTGGTGATTACCTTCCATCAGTACACAACTTATGATATGTAATCATAGCAAGGAATTAAATTTCGTGCACGACTGAGAGGTTTATTCCACTTTGTGGTAATTACCTTCATGTGTTATGAATAACATAAGGTTGTGGAAGCTATGATCAATTAAACTGTCCATAAAAGTGAGGCACCACTAGGCGGTCGACTACCTCTATGTGTTTTAAGGAAATTAAAAGATTTGTCCCTTTTGAGGTGACTACCTTTAATTGGAAGATCTACACCAAATTGTGGTGTTCTTCTGGAAGGCTTGCCCCATTGGTCAGTAAGAATGACCATGGTCATGATTATGCCCAGCCATAGCATTTTCATCTTATTGAATTTACTAAAGGTAAATTAATGCATGAGCATTGCATGCAGCATATGGCTGACCTTTTTCAAAAGGAATTGTGATGAGATGACATTAGATGAGAGTAATTATTTAAAAATGGGTCATGAACATTAAAGATTTTGTCGACCCGGGGCCTTGTTGCGACAGAAACTCCACCTGCAGAAAATGTCATGGCTATTTATAAATAGCTCAGAATATGCATATTTACATTTATGTGTCATCACATTGACTCGGTTCTCAAACTGAGTATGTAATGGATGATGAATATCCATTTCCCTTTGAGCCTTCACTGAGGCAAGATATATTGTTATAAGCATCACATGAATGATTATTCATTCGTTGTTAGGACTTCGAGTCCATTGAGCCTTATAATTTTGTTGTCTATAAATCAACACTATGTTGAGATTATGTGATAAGGCGGCTTCAGATACATATCTGACTATAAGTCCTTACTGCACTTTACGTTCTCCTAGGATGGTAAACAGAAATATCATCTTTGTTCCAGGTTGCAATGCCTGAAATTCATGCTAGTACTCTTAGTACTAAGCAATAGTGGTTAGAGAACCACGAGGAGTTGAATGTAAAGTGAAGAAAGAAAAAGACAAGCAGAAATTGAGTGTATATCTCAAAGGGAATGGATCATTTAATTTAAATGATCACAATGACAACTTTCAAGTTTGTCAAAATGGTGGTTTTACAGAAAGTCGTACTAATGATTACCAAGTAGTCAAGTATTGGGATGAATCATACCACCGTCTCACTGGAGGCAAATGTTTTTAATGGGATAAGTTTGAAGTTCTACTTCAAAAGGAAAACAACCAGAAAATATCCTGGCATGGTAAAGGAGAATGGACTCCTCTACATTGATGATATGCTTGCGGAATGATATTCCCAAGATATTTTGGAGATCTCGTGTAGTCTCCTAGTTATTCCTAAATATCATTAGCCTATAATTGTACTACTACATATATTATAAATTGCAACATCTTATCCCTCAGACATGATAGTTGATATAATTGAGTATATGAGTCAGTTCATACTCAATCTTGTTGCATACATAATAGTTTTTCCTCCTTTATCATCATGGTATTGGACGATTAGAGAAATTATTGACAATTTTGTTGGCCACAACTTGACAAGTTGCAATATTCCCGACAATCATCAGATTGTCTTGTGCACTATATGTGACATTGGGGAATTATTTTTAAGGCACTCTCACCTTAAAATTTGAAATGAGCCGGCCAATACTCTTGAGTGCATTCAAGAATATGTTTGGATTATTCAACCATTATCTGGGTTATGTTGGTACTTCATGGTGTTAATAGATGCATCTAGAAGATGGTCTTAGATGTGTATCATCCACACAAAACCACGTGTTTGCTGAATTAATTGCTCAAATTGACGAATTTAGAGCAAATTATCCTAACATGGGATAATTCCATTGGAATGCAAAAGTCGTTGAAGTTGACTCACGAGCATTCAATGGTTATATTCTGTATATAGTACGTAACCAAAATGTTTGGCTTGATCTCTTATGAAAGAGATTCAATATTGCTTGGCCAATGTTGCAGAATTGTGATTTACCAATATTTTGTTGATGGTAACATGCGGTCTCACACTCCGCATATTTGGTCTAAATAAGATCAAATGATACTACACCCGCTTGCAGTTTGTACATGGAAATAAGTGAAGTATTTCCCATCTGCGGTAATTCGGTTGCATACTGATATCACCACCCCAACATACATCATGGGCCTTCACATATGGTTGGGATCTATGTGAGGAATAACTGTGGTATGTTCGTTAATCCGCCGAATACCTTAACCCTAGCAAGGGAGTTATTTGCAGCTCTTGCGCTAATTGCTTTTGCAATAATAACATTTTGTGGCATTAGGGGGAGATGAGTACCACAGAGAATGCTAGGAAATGGATAAAAAATGTTGTAGACATTTTGTTCACGTACTTAAGAATCTGAACTGCAGGTTCAGGTTATGAGAAATTTTTAGCATATTGCAAATAATCTGCCAACTATATTTACTGATGACAAAGGTGTCACTTTGGTCAAGTACCAGAACGAGTGGAGGTACCTAAGAAACCACTCATCTCCCTAGATGAGAGCAAGAGGGGGAGAATTCTGGTCGCACGAGATTAAGTTCTCAAATGTTTCAGCGAAAACAGAAGAGATTGACCCCTCGATCAGTAAATATGATTCAATCTCAGGTTGAATGACACCTGAGGGATGCGCGACATCCAAAGTCCAACACATATGTGCACATATTTTTAGGTGTTGGGACATCGAAACACCTTGACTCCGTTGTTGTGGGAAATCACAAAGTGTTAAGAGGCGTAATAAGAATTCCATGATGATATTGATTCATGAGAATCGTATATGAGAAAGTCTACATATGTCGACATAAAATTCTTCTCGAAAATTGCTAGAATCCTTTTGGGCCCTGAACCAAATCCATGGAGAGTGTTGTTGCACTTATATTGGTTCAAATGAAAGGAAGCAATTAAGGAAGAGCGACACTCGCTCATCAAAAGAGAGGTATTTACCATTGTAAAACCTGCTCCTCATAAGTATCTTCCAGAGGGAAGAGAAGTAAATTTTCGTTTGGAAATGAAAATAAATGAGGTGGTGAGAAAGCGAGGCTTGTAGCACATGGGTTTTTCATAGAGACCCGACATTGGTTATGATGTAGCATACCTTCTTGGTATGAGTGGAATTATGTTTCGATACCAAATGTTAATGGCAGTACAGATCCATATGGTTCATGTATGTAATGTCTACATACCACCATGGGTCAATTAGTTTGGATGTATATATTGAAGTCATTGAATGACTTAATATTCTGAATCCAAAGGTAAATCGTAACATGCATGTGTGGAACTTCTGAAGTCATTCTATGACTTGAAGTAGTCGGAGAATTGTGTGGTGCAACCGACTAAGTGAGTTATTCCTTAACAAGGATTACTCTCATACAAATGATTGTTAAGGTGTATTCATGAAGAAATCCTGGATTGGATTTTACATCACCTTAATTTGTGGTGTCGGTGGTCTTATCGTAAAAGTCTATATAAGACATGAAATACACACAATCATGTTAAGACGGATATTTGGGTTAAACCAAATTATGCTAAGTTTAGGACTTGAGAATATCCCCCTAAGATATCAGTCTTCATATATCCGGAAGTATTGGAGAAGTTCAATATGGATATATTATATCAATGACACATATGGTCATATTGTACTTAATATGGGATACAGATCCTTGAGACATAGGGGAGATGGTGAAGTGATAGTGGAGCATGAATTGCCATATCTAAATACCATCAAAGCACTCATATATCTTGTAAAATATGTCAGGCCTGACACTATAGTTTTTGGCAATTTATTGAGAGCGCAATTCCCCGAAAGGTATACGTTTTGTGTAAGGAATATCCTCGGATATATCCAGGGTACAAAGGGTCTTGATCAATTTCATCTAGAAAATCAAGATGGACCATGGTTTGATATATTGCTAATGGCTAATTATCTGATCCCACAATGCCATATCAAAGACTTGGTTTGCTGGAAGAGTATTTTGAGGGAAGTCTTCAGAATAGACTCTAAACGAGTCCTTCCAGTAATCATTCTATTTTATTTGAAGCATCACAAAATGTGGATGGCTTCATAGAATGATTGGCCACATGTGAAATCATGTGGAGATTATCATTATCTACCAAGATAATGTCACCTGTATTACTTATGGGTTATATTTATCCTTGTGAATTACAGAAATGTAAGAGGATAATATGCAAACAGATTATTGTGATATTCACAATGTCTCTTATCAATGTTTATATTCCAGAACTAGGTCCGTGGAATTGGTATGGGATATTCTTGAGGTTTGGAAAGTTCAGGGGGAGTAAAATACCAAGTTATAACCCGTTGGTGATCCTCAAATCACCCATATTGTACTCTTTTTCCCTTTATGATTTTTCCATGATGGTTTCTCATATAAGGTTTTTAACGAGACAATATAAATACAAGTGTGGACATATGCCATATTGGTTTCTCCTTATATTTTTTCACTGGGTTTTAAAGGAGTTTTCAATGGCATATTATTATAAGGTTTCTCCTCAATTTTTCCCACATGGTTTTTGGAGGAGTTTTCAGTTTGCAATATACATATGACGAATTGATCAAGGGGTAGTGTTCAGAAATAAAAACATGTGATCAATTGTATTGGAGGGATGCCTCCCAGGAGGTGTCTGTTGGGGAAGAGATGTCTCCCCAGCACACCCCTTCAGTATGTATATAAGTGGGTCTCCCACATTGCAATAGATCTAAGAGAATCATTTTTTGTCTCTCCTTTGTTTCTTTACTTTGATACTACAATAGTACTAATGTTATTCATGGTCATTACTGCATATGTTTCTGCTGACAGAAGACACAAGATTTCATTCTTTTAAATAGGCGAGGACCAAACTGGATTGTGAAGATGAGCAAGGGTTGGTTGCGCTTTTCAAGCACTCGTTGATGAAGTATCGTTCCTACCTGAGGCAAGCACACTTTGATGGCAAGACTCTAAACGAAATTTTTGTAAAGTCTCCAGTGCTACATTTATCCGACGGTGACTGGAATAATCTTGTTACACATTGGTCTCGGTTGCTGCGTAAGGTACTGTCTATGATATCACATCACAATTTGAACTACATTTCTGCATTTTCCTTAACGTCTCACTTGTACGAAAACTGTTAGCAGAAGAACATTCATTCTCATGGGACCACAGAATCTCTCAACTATACTGCACACTGCATTGCTCTTGTGAGTACCTCTTGCCCTGTATGACCATACTTACTTTCATAGTTGTTTGATTACGTAGCATCACTGCACATGTTAGCCTCGTTATCGTCCATTTGGTGGACATTATAAGATCTGTATGGACTCTTACATAAATTTAGAATCAACCCAATGCTTTTGAAGAGGTTTAGCTCTGCAGTCCTCTTGTAAGGACTGAACGTCGTCTATCACTGTACTTACATTAACAACTACTCCCTCCGTCCCATAATATAAGAAGGTTTTGTACAGTACACCAGTGTTCAAAACACTCTTGTATTATGGGAAGAGGGATTGGTTCATTGTGTAGCATTCTGCATCTTATCTCCCTCGCCCACCATTTACTAAAAAAGATCAGATCTATATTTAATCTTACCAAAAAGTAGAATACACAGACAATGCCAGTGCAGAAGTGTAGCCCATTGCTCTTGTCAGTACATTTTGTCCTGTAACGCTTGTACTTCCAGGTATTGGTACTTGATTATGTAGCATCAATCTGCATCTTATCTTCATTATCCTCTATCCCTTCCAGTATTATCATATCTATAATTACTCTCTACAAAATGTAGAGACAGACAATGCTTATGAAGAAGATTCTGTGCTGAAATTCTTGAGTTATCCTTCCTTTGACATGGAGAAGGGCATTATAAAGCCGGTGTTAACTGTTAATGTAAGTCAGTCCTTCTAAAGCCTTTATCCTCAATTGTTGTTTAATTTGCTCATACTCCCTATCGTTTACTGCTGTTTAGTTTGTTGTTTCTACCAAAATGCATGTTCGCAAGAACCGTAAGTTCTAAGTTGTACTTGTAAAACCAAATTCCTTATTCATACCATGCACATTACTCAATACTACCTATATGTATGCTTGTTTTTGTGGATTTATAATCCAGTGTGTGGTGAAGCAGCCCACGTTTGCACCTTGTCATCTCCTGTTTTATCTTACTGATGTGGCTGATGATATTAACAACATGCCATGCACATTAACCAAAATAGATACAATGATTTTCTTTGCCCTTCATCTATGCTTGTTATGTTGACATGGTAATCCAGTAGTGTGGTGAAGCTCCCCGCATTATGAACAATGCCAAATTATGCTATTGATATTTTGAACTTACTCTTTATTTTCTAATTTGAAATTGGATGGAATTGACAGCACAGTTATCATCTTTGTTTATACACGTGCAAAACCTGTCATCTCTCTGCTTTGTTTCAGGGTGATATGCCTGATGGCATGCACAAGTCTGCTGAAGGCTGTGAGACAAACCCAACATATATTGCAGCAAAGAAGGCAAAACATCTTGAAGATAGCGAGACAACCCCAAAGTCTTGTCTTGATGCAGTGTTCAAGTTACTTGAGACTAGCAGTCAGACAAGCTCACAGAATTCGTTGTCAGAATCAGTTCGACTTCTTCAGTCCCAAGTTCTAGCAGAAAGGCATTCTGCAACTCAACTTCGACTTGAAGTCCTATCTCTAAGACAGATTGCGGAGAACACCAATGAGAACATCATCGCTAAACAGCTACACCTGGAAGCTATGAATGACATGCTAGGCCGGTCTTATATCCTTGCTCAGCAGCTTGCACAGCAGTTACCGCGCAAGGCTAACCTTTCTTGAACTGTCTTGGAAGTGGTCTCGGTTCAGTATTATTTTGTTACGCTGCAATGGTGCCCAGTTTTTGTAATCTACTTCTTCGTTGCGCTTTATGATCACTGGTGGCGAACTTCGATGCCCAGTGTATGTAATATACCATAAATCCTTTATTGTATAGTGTAGGTTTATTCTTAGTTACTATGCCGTAATTTCTTTATTGTATAGAGTAGGTTTGTTCTTAATTCTACTAGTTACTGCCATCATTCGCTATCTGAAAAGAAATCAGATGTAGTCGACCGGGCCGATACATTTGCCTCTAACGGGTCTAGTGTTTAGCGGGCCACAATTGGGCCGGCCTGCATCTTTCTTGGGCCCGAATGATTGGGGCCTTCACACTTTGCATGAGGCCCACAACTTACACCGGCCTATATTTTAGTTGGGCCTTTTGTGGACCCAGCGCTTAGTTTGGCCCAGGTAGCGTTGGGCCATTAACAGGCTGAATATTGTACTTGCCTGTTACGGCCCAGATGAAACCATGGGCCTTTAGCAGGCCGAAATGCATGTTGGGCCTCAATTTTCACTAGTCGTCAACGGGCCTTCAGCAGGCTGAAATGTAGACCGGGCCTTTTTGGGCCCAGTTATATCACGGGCAGTTACCAGGCCGAAACATATCTCGGGCCTTAGTTGGCCCACTGATATCATGGGCCTTTAAGAGGCCGAAAGCTTAGTACAGACATCAACGGGCCGAATTATGCGGCAGGCCTTTAACAGGTCCAAAGTCATGTTGGGATTTACTGTTGCCACCTTTATCACGGGCCGTTAGTGGGCCTGATGTCCCATCAAACCATATATGGCCCATGGGCAGCACGAGCCATTCCCAGGCCGAAAGTCACACCGGGCTAAAATGGGCCCATGTCTACATCGGGCGTCTAATAGGCCGAAAGTCAGTAGGCTGTAATTGGGCCCAAATATTCGGCAAACAATTAACGGGCTAGATCTGGCTTCGGGCCATAAATGGGCCCAAATATTTGGCGAACAATTAATGGGCAAGATCTGGCTTTGGGCCGTAAATGGGCCTTTATTAAGCAGGACGTTATTGGGCTGGCCCACTAGTACCTGAGTAAGTACTACGGGCCTTTGACTGGGCCGGCCTTTTTAACCTATATGGGCCTCTGTTGGGGCCAGCCATGTGCCTACGTATCGTAGGCATGTTTCCTCCAATGGACGGGCAACATCTGGCCCACTGACGAGCTGAAAAGTATTCCCTCCGGCCAATCAGAATTTTACACGTGGAAATTTCCCATTGGTCTCGGCTGTTAATGGGTTATCGGATCCAAAACCGGACCCGATAGCTTAACGGCGTTCCGTTATGGTGGATGCCACGTGTCGGTCACCCTTGACGAAAGCACTTCTGTGACGCACGATTTATCGTCATCGAAGTGGACACTTCCGTGATGATAATTTTGGTAATGTCATGGAACACTTCTACGACAGCACAGGTATGACTATCTTGATTCTGTCATAAATTTGTCATGGATGTACATGCATGACAGAAAACGTGACCTACTATGACAAACACGTATCATCACGGAAGTTTATTTTTTTGTAGTGTTTGGTGATGCGTGCATGTTATTTCATTCTTATCATTTTGTGCGCTCCACCAAGATGTATGTGACATGGAAGAGTGACTCATGATCCTAATCGATTGTGCATTTGTATTAAAACGCAAATCTAAAATAATGCACAAATTTAGGGGGAGCACTTGCTTATCACATACTTCTCAAAGCGACGATGTATTTCATTCATTTTATCATTTGTCGAAGCTTTGATAAATATGTTGTCATCAATTACCAAAAAGGGGGAGATTGAAAGTGCAACTAATCCTCGGGTGGTTTTGGCAATTCATAACAACATATAGCTCATTGAACTAATATCCATTCAAGATAAATATTTCAGGAAGTTCAATGAATGGCATGGTATGGACTAGAGATGTGGACCCCTCAAAATGCTAAGGACATGTGTTGGCAAAAAGCTCAAGACTCTCCATCTTTATTTTATTGATCCAAGATCACATTGAGTCCATAGGAAAGCCAATACTATTAAAAGGGGATGAGGGTGTTGCTTAATGGCTTGCTTGCTCAAATGCTTAGTGATATTGCTCCAAAACCCTCAACCACTTTCTCCATCCAAATATGTCAAAATCCTAAACTCCAACTCGGCCCCACCGATTCTTTCTATCGGTGCCACCGAGTTCATATGACATAGCCACTGACAGAAACCCTAGCAATTCATATTCACGGATACGGGTCTCGGTCTCACCGAGATGGCTTGGCCAACTCTCTGTGACTTGTTGCATTTATTTCGGTCTCATCGAGTTATGCGATCGGTCTCACCGAGTTGGCTTGACATTCTCTCTGTTGCCTTATTGCTGCACTTCGATCTCACCAAGTTGATGCAATCGGTGCCACAGATTTGATGTTTTCCCTAAGCCCTAGCACGCCGGTCTCACCGAGTTGTTTGAGTCGGTCCAACCGAGATTCCTAACGTTCACATTTTGAACTAATCAGTACCACCGAGTTTAATCATTCGGTCTCACCGAGATGGGTCAAATGTGTGTAACGGTTGGATTTTGTGTGGAGGCTATATATACCCCTCCACCCCTTCTCCATATGTGAGAGAACCATTAGTACGTGCCTACTCTTCCACCATACATTTTCTGAGAGATTACCACCTACTCATGTGTTGAGATCAAGATATTCCAATCCTACCACAAGAGTCTTGATTTATATCCTTCCCCAAGTTGCTTTCCACCATAGCCAAATCTTTGAGAGAGTTGAGTGTTGGGGAGACTATCATTTGAAGCACAAGAGCAATGAGTTCATCATCAACGCACCATCTATTAGCTTTTGGAGAATGGTGTCTCCTAGATTGGTTAGGTGTCAGTTGGGAGCCTCTGTCAAGATGTTGAGTTGAACCAAGAAGTTTGTAAAGGCAAGGGGATTGCCTACTTCGTGAAGATCTACCCGAGTGAGGCAAGTCCTTCATGGGCGATGGCCATGGTGGGATTGACAAGGTTGCTTATTCGTGGACCCTTCGTGGGTGGATCCCTCCGAGGACTCGCACAGCCATTACCCTTCGTGGGTTGAAGTCTCCATCAATGTGGACGTACGATAGCACCACCTATCGGAACCACACCAAAAATCTCCGTGTCTCCATTGCGTTTCCCTTCTCCAAACCCTTCCCTTTACCTTCATATTCAATGTTTTACTTTCCACTGCTATACTCTTAGAATTGCATGTGTAGGTTGATTGCTTGACTTGTGTTAATAGCTAAAATCCGCCCACAACTAAAATTGGGAAAAGGCTAGATTTTTATTTGGTAAAGTAGTCTAATCCCCCCTCTAGACATACTTTCGATCCTACACACTACCCATGACAAGTTGTGGAAGCTGCTATTCAAGCCTCAGAAGGAGTGGCTAGCCAAGGAAGTGGATCTCGGCCTCGATGCCGCACACCCTCCTCGAAAGGTAACGAAGTCTTATTCTTTCATGTTCAGATATCTATCTTTTAACAAGGGACTTGACTCTTTCCTTTTCGCTCCCACAGAGTTGGCTGGACAAGGCCCTGCTGATCGGCAGCCCGGCCCCGCTGCCCGAGGACACCAAGAAGGCCCTGCTGAAGGAAATGCTGGTCGTGGCGACGAATAAGGCGCCAGAGAAGAAGAAGGAGAAGAAGGTTGAGAAGAGGGAGGCCCGAGAAGGCGTCCACACAAGGGGGCCTCCGGATACCAAATCCGGAGAAACCCAAGCCCCCTCGGATCACGAGGGGGATCAGGAGGACAACGATGAGGAGAGCGACTCCTCCCGGACAATAAAGAGGGCGGCGAGGAGGAACAACCTCCTCCTACCCCAAAAAACCAATGCAGGGCCAAGGCGGTCCTGTCCGA
The DNA here is from genome assembly GCF_002575655.3 of Aegilops tauschii subsp. strangulata. NCBI lineage: Eukaryota > Viridiplantae > Streptophyta > Magnoliopsida > Poales > Poaceae > Aegilops > Aegilops tauschii. The sequence goes on along the minus strand of NC_053036.3, from coordinate 388,363,732 downwards.
TGACAGCTCGGACCCTGCCGAGGAGTCCGAGGCTTCCAAAGAGGTTCCCAAAAGGAACCCCAGGGTAAAGCCCCCCGCCCAAAGGTACAAATTCGAAGACTTACCGGGCTTGAGCTTCAAGGCTAATTACTTAATGACACACATGTCTTTCATACTGCAGCCCGCCACGCGACCTCCCTGCCGACTATGCCTCGGAGCGAGACTCCCCGTCAGTCGAGCTGGCGGAAAGTGGGACCGCATCATGCTCGATGTCCCCTCCTATCATCGGGGAGACCGGAGAGGTGCCGAGGTTAACACCTCGGTCGCTGAAGACCAGGAGGGACAATCCCTTCAAGTGAACAAAGAGGGGGAACCCAGTCAATCCGAGCTCGCCCCGAAGACAGTTTTGGAGCTCCCGAGGCCTCCAGAGTCGTCCATCCCTGATGGAAAATGTTGCATGGAAAACAAAAAAAATCTACGCACATGCAAGATCTATCCATGGAGATGCATAGCTACGGTTGATGTAGTCGTGCACCTTCATGATCCGTTACGATCAAGCACTGAACGTAGGACACCTCCATGTTCAGCACACGTTCAGCTCGATGACGTCATTGCCTCTTGATCCAGCAAGAGGGGCGAAGTAGTAGATGAGTTTCGGCAGCACGACGGCGTGGTGACGGTGGTGGTGAAACTATTTCTACAGAGCTTCGCCAAGCACAACGGATTTAGAGCAGAGGATGAACTAGAGGGAGAGGGGGCATTAGCACACGACTCAGTGAATTGTGGTGTGTTCTAGGGGTAGCCCTACCCCTCTATTTATATGTTGAGCCCTGGGGTCGTTACTTGGAGAGAGGGCCTCCCCAAAGTTGGTTTGGAATGGAAGGAAGAGTCCTTCTCGGATTCCAGCACCAGACGCCACGGTCCTCGGCATCTGGCCCAGACGCCATGGTCCTCGCCGTCTGGCCCAGGGCTAGACGCCAGGGTCCCTGGCGTCTTGTCCCCGACCTCCACAAAACTTCCTTTTGCACTGACCTAAAGCCAAGTGGGCCTTACCCCTTGGCCCAACCAAAGTGTCCTCGCACCAGAACATTTCAGGAAACATCTGAAACCCTTCCGGTGAATTCCTGAACCGCTCCGAATATCATCCTATATATCAATCTTTACCTCCAGACCATTCCGGAGCTCCTCGTCATGTTTGTGATCTCATCCGAGAGTCCAAACAACATTCATTCACCAACATACATAACTCATATAATATTATATCATCAACAAACGTTAAGCGCGCAGACCCTACAGGTTCGAGAATGATGTAGACATGACCGAGACGCTTCTCCAGTTAATAACCAATAGCGGGACCTAGATGCCCATATTGGTTCCTACATATTCTACGAAGATCTTTATTGGTCGAACCATTATGACAACATACATAGTTCCCTTTGTCCGTTGGTATGTTACTTGCTCGAGATTCGATCGTCGGTATCTCCATACCTAGTTCAATCTCGTTACCGGTAATTCTCTTTACTCGTTCTGTAATACATCATCTTGTAACTAACTCCTTAGTCACTTTGCTTGCAAGCTTCTTGTGATGTTGTATTATCGAGAGGGCCCAGAGATACCTTTCCGTCGTACAGAATAAAAAATCCCAATCTCGATCCATGGCAACTCAACTGACACCTTTAGAGATACCTGTAGAGCACCTTTATGATCATCCAGTTATGAAGTGATGTTTGATACACACAAGGATTCCTCCGGAGTCCGGGAGTTGCATGATCTCATGGTCGAAGGAACATGTATTTGACATTAAGAAAGCAGTAGCAATAAACTGAACGATCATATGCTACGCTAACGAATGGGTCTTGTCCATCACATCATTCTCCAAATAATGTGATCCCGTTATCAAATGACAACTCATGTCTATGCTCAGGAAACCTTAACCATCTTTTGATCAACGAGCTAGTCTAGTAGAGGCTTACTAGGGACTTGGTATTTGTTTATGTATCCACACATGTATTTAAGTTTCCGATCAATACAATTATAGCAGGAATAATAAACCTTTGTCATGATTAAGGAAATATAATAATAGCCACTTTATTATTGCCTCTAGGGCATATTTCCAACAGTATCCCACTTGCACTAGAGTCAATAATCTAGATGAATAATAAACCTTTGTCATGGAGTCTTGTTGCTGATCATGTTTTGCCCGTGGAAGAGGTTTAGTCAATGGGTCTGGCACATTCAGATCCCTATGTACTTTGCACATTTCTATGTCTCCATCTTTGACATAATCACGATTGAAGTTGAAGTGTCGCTTGATGTGTTTGGTCCTGTTGTGAAACTTGGGCTCCTTGGCTATGGAAATTGCTCCAGTGTTGTCACAAAAGATTGTCATTGGACCCGATGCACTGGGTATTACACCCAGATCGGATATGAAATCCTTTATCCAGACTCCTACATGTGCTGCTTCAGAAGCAGCTATGTACTCCGCTTCACATGTAGATCCTGCCATGACACTCTACTTAGAACTGGAACAACTGAGAGCTCCACCATTCAATATAAATAAGTATCCGGTTTGCGACTTAGAGTCATCCGGATCTGTGTCGAAGCAAGCATCGATGTAACCCTTTACGACGAGCTATTCGTCACCTCCATAAATGAGAAACATAACCTTGGTCCTTTTCAGCTACTTTGGGATATTCTTGACCGCTGTCCAGTGATACACTCCTGGATTACTTTGGTACCTTCCCGCCAAACTTATGGCAAGGCACACATCAGGTCTGGTACACAACATGGCATACATTATAGAACCTATGACCGAGGCATAGGGAATGCCTTTCATTCTTTCTCTATCTTCTGCCGTTGTCAGACTTTGAGTCTTACTCAATTTCACACCTTGCAACACAAGCAAGAACCATTTCTTTGACTGGTCCATTTTGAACTTCTTCAGAACTTTGTCAAGGTATGTGCTTTGTGAAAGTCCTATTAAGCGTCTTGATCTATCCCTATAGATCTTGATGCCCAATATGTAAGCAGCTTCACCGAGGTCTTTCATTCAAAAATTCTTATTCAAATATCCTTTTATGCCATCTAGAAATTCTATATTCCAATCAGGAATATGTCATCCATATATAATATCAGAAATGCTACAGAGCTCCCACTTACTTTCTTGTAAATACAGGCTTCACCGTAAGTCTATATAAAACCAAATGCTTTGATCACGTCATGAAAGTGTATATTCAAATTCCGAGATGCTTGCACTAGTCCATAGATGGACCGCTCGAGCTTGCACACTTTGTTAGCATCCTTAGGATCGACAAGACCTTCTGGTTGCATCATATACAACTCTTATTTAATAAACACATTAAGGAATGCAGTTTTGACGTCCGTTTGCCAAACTTCATAAAATGCGGCAATTGCTAAAGTGATTCCGACAGACTTAAGCATCGCTACGGGTGAGAAAGTCTCATCGTATTCAACCCCTTGAACTTGTCAAAAACCTTTTGCGACAAGTCGAGCTTTGTAGACAGTGATATTACCATCAGTGTCTCTCTTCCTCTTAAAGATCCATTTATTTCAATGGCTTGTCGATCATCGGTAAAGTCCACCAAAGTCCACACTTTGTTCTCATACATGGACCCTATCTCAGATTTCATGGCCTCAAGCCATTTGTCGGAATCAGGGCTCATCATAGCTTCTTCGTAGTTCTTAGGTTCGCCGTTGTCTAACAACATGACTTATAGGACAGGATTACCGTACCACTCTGGTGCTGTACGTCTTCTGGTTGACCTATGAAGTTCAGTAGTAAATTGATCTGAAGTTTCATGATCATCATTTGCTTCCTCTCTTGTCGGTGTAGGCATCATGGGAACGGTTTTCTCTGATGTGCTACTTTCCAATTCGAAAGAAGGTACAATTACCTCATCAAGTTCTACTTTCCTCCCACTCACTTCTTTCGAGAGAAACTCCTTCTCTAGAAATGACCCATTCTTAGCAACGAAGATCTTGCTTTTGGATCTGTGGTAGAAGGTATACCCAATAGTTTATCTAGGGTATCCTATGAGGACACACTTCTCCGCTTTGGTTTCGACCTTATCAGGATGAAGCCTTTGGACATAAGTGTCGCATTACCAAACTTTAAGAAATGACCGCTTCGGTTTCTTGCCAAACTGTGGCTCATACGTGTCGTCTCAACGGATTTAGATGGTGCCCTGTTTGATGTGAATGCAACTGTCTCTAATGCATAACCCCAAAATGATAAAGGCAAATCTGTAAGAGACATCATAGAACACACCATTTCTAATAAAGTATGGTTACGACGTTCGGACACACCATTACGTGATACGTCTCCAACGTATCTATAAATTTTTATTGTTCCATGCTATTATATTATCTATTTTGGATGCTTTATATGCATTAATATGCTATTTTATATTATTTTTGGGACTAACTTATTAACCTAGTGCCTAGTGCCAGTTTATGTTTTTCCTTGTTTTTGACTTCTATAGAAAAGTAATATCAAACGGAGTCCAAACGGAATAAAACTTTACGATGATTTTTCATGGACTAGAAGAAAACCACAAGACTTGGAGAGGAGGCTAGAAGCCCTACGGGGAGGCCACGAGCCGTAGGGCACGCCCCAGGGGGGCGCGCCCCCAGGGCTTGTGGGCCCCCCGTAGGCCTTCCTACCCTAATTCCACTTCTATAAACACCCAAATATTCCCCCTACACCAGAGCGCACACAAAAAATACTTTCCGCCGCCGCAAGCTTTTGTTCCCGTGAGATCCCATCTTTGGGCCTTTTTCGGCACTCCGTCGGAGGGGGATTCGATCATGGAGGGCCCCTACACCAACCTTGCTGCCCTTCTGGTGATGTGTGAGTAGTTTACCACAGACCTATGGGTCCATAGCTAGTAGCTAGATGGCTTCTTCTCTCTCTCTTTGATCTTCAATACAATATTCTCCTCAATGTTCTTGGAGATCTATTCGATGTAATCTTCTTTTGGGGTGCGTTTGTTGAGATCCGATGAATTGTGGATTTATGATCAGATTATCTATGAATATTATTTGAGTCTTCTCTAAACACCTTTATGCATGATTAGATAGCTTTGTATTTCTCTTCGATCTATCAATTCGGTTTGGCCAACTAGATTGGTTTTTCTCGCAATGGGAGAGGTGCTTTCTGACGGGTTCAATCGTGCCAGGATAAAAGATGGGGTTTATATCATATTGCTTGAGTTTATCCCTCTACATCATGTCTTCTTGCTTAAAGCGTTGATCTGTTCTTATGAACTTAATACTCTAGATGCAGGCAGGAGTCAGTCGATGTGTGGAGTAATAGTAGTAGATGCAAAATTGTTTCGGTCTACTTGTCACGAACGTGATGCCTATATTCATGATCATTGCCCTAGATATCGTCATAACTACACGCTTTTCTATCAATTGCTCAACAGTAATTTGTTTACCCACCGTATGTTTTCTTCAAGAGAGAAGCCTCTAGTGAAACATATGCCCCCAGGTCTATTTTTAATCATATATTTTCAGATCTATAAAACCAAAAACCCAAAAATACCTTGCTGCACTTTATTTATATTTACTTTAGTTTGCTCTTTTATTTATCTTTTATACCTATCTCTATTAGATCTCACTCTTGTTCGTGACCGTGAAGGGATTGACAACCCCTTTTTTGCGTTGTGTGCAAGTGTTTATTAGTTTGTGCAGGTGCATATATTGGAGGCTTGCTTGTGCCTCCTACTGGATTGATACCTTGGTTCTTAACTGAGGGAAATACTTACCTCTACTTTGCTGCATCGCCCTTTCCTCTTCAAGGGAAAAATCAACGCAAGCTCAAGAAGTAGCAGGAAGAATATCACATCCCTAGTTCCTGGCATGACCTAGGCTAGCTAGGTACTTGTGTGCATCATGTTTAAATTTATTTAAATTTGAAATTGGGATTTGATCAAACCCTAGCACCTTTTAATAAACTAGCTTTAGATAAAATATTTCTCGGTGATTCCAAGATGTCCTTCACAAATGTTCATGATTTAGCGAAAAGGGCGAAAACCCTAACCATAAATGGTGGTCATTTTTCCAGGACATAAATGGGCATTGAATTAATTCAAACATATTTGAATTGGAGCAATTTAAAAGCTATATATATTTTAAGTGCTCCAGTAATGCTGGAAATTGTTAAGGGTCACTAGAATAATCTAGAAAGCACCCATAATTATCTCTAGGATTTTATGAAATGGTTTTGTATTTTTTATAAACCAAACAGATAAAGAAAAAACATAACAGAAACAAAATAGGAAAAGTCCCTAATGATGAGGCTTGAAGCTATGTCGGTATTTCTCCAAAGAGGAAGGCATGATGCAGCACAGCGATGGTAGGTATTTCCCTAAGTGATGAGACCAAGGTTATTGAACCAGTAGGAGAATGAAGCAACACAACGTAAACAACACCTGCACAAAAATAACAACTGCTTGCAACCCGACATGTAAAAGGGGTTGTCAATCCCTTTCGGGTAGCGGTGCCTCAAGATAGGCAGACGGACGTGAAATAAATTGTAGTAGATTGATAGATCGAACGCCAACTAAAATAAATAATAATAAATTGCAGCAAGATATTTTTGTATTTTTGGTTTAATAGATCTGGAAATAAAAGCAAAGTAAAAGTAGATCGCAAAGGCAAAAAATATGAGAAAGAGACCCGTGGGCCGTAGGTTTCACTCGTGGCTTCTCTCGAGAAAAATAGCAGAGGTGGGTAAACAAATTACTGTTGGGCAATTGATAGAACTTCAAATAATCATGATGATATCCAGGCAATGATCATTACATAGGCATCACGTCCAAGATTAGTAGACCGACTCCTGCCTCCATCTACTACTATTACTCCACACATCGACCGCTATCCAGCATGCATCTAGTGTATTAAGTTCATGGGGAAATAGAGTAATGCAATAAGAACAATGACATGATGTAGAGAAGATCTATCTATGTACAGATAGACCCCGTTGTTTTATCCTTAGTAGCAACGATACATACGTGTCGGTTCCCCTTCTATCACTGGGATCAAGCACCGTAAGATCGAACCCACTACAAAGCAACTCTTCCCACTGCAAGATAAATAGATCAAGTTGGCCAAACAAAACCAAATATCGGAGAAGAAATACGAGGCTATAAGCAATCATTCATATAAGAGATCAAAGAAACTCAAATAACTTTCATGGATATGAAAAGATAGATCTGATCATAAACTCAAAGTTCATCCGATCCCAACAAACACGCCGCAAAAAGAGTTACATCATATGGATCTCCAAGAGACCATTGTATTGAGATTCAAACGAGAGAGAGGAAGCCATCTAGCTACTAACTACGGACCCGAAGGCCTACAAGGAACTACTCATGCATCATCGGAGAGGCCCCAATGGAAGCGGTGAACCCCTCCATGATGGTGTCTAGATTGGATCTGGTGGTTCTGGACTCTGCGGTGGCTGGAATTCATTTTTGTCGACTCCCCTAGGGTTTCTGGAATATTGGGGTATTTATAGCGCAAAGAGGCGGTCCGGGGGGCACCCGAGGTGGGCACAACCCACCAAGGCGCGCCTCGGCGTCCTGGCGCGCCCTGGTGGGTTGTGCTCCCCTCGGAGCACCCCCAGGCGCTGCCTTGGCCCATTGGCCGTCTTCTGGTCCACAAAAAATCTCCGTAAAGTTTCATTGCATTTCAACTCCGTTTGGTATTGATTTCCTGTGATGTAAAAAACATGCAGAAAACAACTACTGGCACTTGGCACTATGTCAATAGGTTAGTACCAAAAAATGATATAAAGTGACTTTAAAATGATTATAAAACATTCAAGATTGATAATATAACAGCATGGAACAATAAAAAATTATAGATACGTTGGAGACGTGTCACCTACCTGGGCCAACTTACCTGGCACTCAGCTGGTGGCTCAGCAAGCTGGCCTAGTCCACTGGCCCCTGCTAGTCATCCCCTTCCTCGCGCCAGGAGGACAGGGACAGAAGATATTATTACCAACTCGGGTTCCGCCTTTGCCGCTGTTAAAAATACTCCAAAATTTCCTCCTACTAAAGCTACTAAGTTTATTTATGTTCCTAAAAATAATGATGAATCATCTAGTAAAGGAAACTAAGATCTTAAGATGATGAGTATTTATCCTAGCTTTGTCAATATCATTAAAGAACCAATTGCTACGAGTGAATTTCTTGATTTCTTACCTAGGAATGTGACCATAAATAAACCCAATGAATCTCCTATGGTATATAGATGTGCAATTGAGGAATTAAATACCAAAGATGATAACACCTAGATCTATGCATTATTCCTAGCTAGGGGCGTTAAACAATAGCGCTTGTTGGAAGGCAACCTAATTTTATTTTTGTGTTTTGTGTTTTTGCTTATGTTCTTGAATAAATAAACAATATTACTTATGTAGCAATTGTGTTTTAGTGTTTTAATTAGTGTTTGAGCCAAGTAAGACCTTTGGGATGGTCTATGGTGATAGTTGATTTGATCTTGCTGAGAAACAGAAACTTTAGCGCTCATTGCCAGAATTTTAGAAAATCACAGAAGCGTGCTTTTGATTTGAATGTCTTACACAAGATTTATATACAAATTTCCTAGGTTGTCCTAATTTTTTGGAATTTTTGGAGTTATAGAAGTATACGAAAATTCTAGATTACTACAGACTGTTCTGTTTTTGACAGATTATGTTTTCTATGTGTAGTTTGCTTATTTGATGAATCTAAGGGTACTATCGGGGGGGGGGGGGGGGGGGTATGAACCATGGATAAGTTGGAATTAAGTAGATATAACACAAATATAAATTTAGAATGAGTTCACAACAGTACCAAAAGTGGTGATTTATTTTATTATACTAACGAACCTTATGAGTTTTCTGTTGCGTTTTGTGTTGTGAAGTTTTCAAGTTTTGGGTAAAGTTTTGATGGACCACAGAATAAGGAGTGGCAAGAGCCTAAGCTTGGGGATGCCCAAGGCACCCCAAGGTAATATTCAAGGACAACCAAGCATCTAAGCTTGGGAATGCCCCGGATGGCATCCCCTCTTTTGTCTTCAATCCATCGCTAAATTTACTTGAGGTTATATTTTTATTCACCACATGTTATGTGTTTTGCTTGGAGCGTCTTGTATGATATGAGCCTTTGCTTTTTATTTTGCACAAAAATCCTTGCGGTACACACCTTTTGAGAGGGACACGCATTAATCGTGAATTTATTAGAATACTCTATGTGCTTCACTTATATCTTTTAGGCTAGGCAGTTGCTCTAGTGCTTCACTTATATCTTTTTAGAGCACGGCAATGGTTTTATTTTGTAGAAATTGATGAAATCTCATGCTTCACTTATATTATTTTGAGAGTCCTAAAATAGTATGGTAATTTTCTTAGGTTATGAATTTAGTCCTAATATGATGGGCATCCAAGAGGGATATAATAAAAACTTCCATAAAGAGCATTGAAAATATGAGAAGTTTGATTTCTTGAATTTGTTTTGAGATATAAATATGGTGATATTAGAGTCATGCTAGTGAGTAATTATGGATTCATAGAAATACTTGTGTTAAAGTTTGTGATTCCCGAAGCATGCACGTATGGTGAACAGTTATGTGATGAAGTCGGAGCATGATTAATTTTTTGATTGTCTTCCTTATGAGTGGCGGTCGGGGACAAGCGATGGTCTTTTCCTACCAATCTATCCCCCTAGGAGCATGTGTATTTGTACATTGCTTTGATGGCTAATAAATTTTCGCAATAAGTATGTGAGTTCTTTATGACTAATGTTGAGTCCATGGATTATATGCACTCTCACCCTTCCACCATTGCTAGCCTCTCTAGTACCACGCAACTTTCACCGGCGCAGTAAAACCACCATATACCCTTCCTCAAAACAGCCACCATACCTACCTATTATGGCATTTCCATAGCCATTCCGAGATATATTGCATGCAACTTCCACTGTTCCGTTTATTATGACACATACCATCATTGTCGTATTGCTTTGCGTGATCATGTAGTTGACATAGTATTTGTGGCAAGGCCACCATTCATATTTTTCATGCATGTCACTATAGATTATTGCACATCTCGGTACACCGCCAGAGGCATTCATATAGAGTCATATCTTCTTCTAGTATCGATTTGTAATTCTTGAGTTGTAAGTAAATAAAAGTGTGATGATCATCATTATTAGAGCATTGTCGCATGTTGTCGTGGGAAACCACGGCCACCTATGGGACCAGGATGTCCCTTGTTGGTTCGGAAGGGGGCCGACGCGTTGCACAAAGAGCAGACCAGCGTGGGGCGGCGCGGGAGGGATCACCCGAGCGATTTACCCAGGTTCGGGCCGTCGCGAGGCGTAAAACCTTACTCCTGCTTTGGTGGATTGATGGTGGAAACAATGGTGGTGGTGCGTGATACGTCTGCAACATATCTATAATTTTTGATTGTTCCATGCTATTATATTATCCATCTAGGATGTTTTATATGCATTTATATGCTATTTTATATGATTTTTGGGACTAACCTATTAACCTAGAGCCCAATGCCACTTTCTGTTTTTTCCTTGTTTTTGAGTTTCGCAGAAAAGGAAAACCAAACGGAGTCCAATTGACCTGAAACTTCACGGAGATTATTTTTGGACCAGAAGAAGCCCACGGAGTGAGATGGGCCAGAAGAGTCCCGAGGCACCCACGAGGGTGGGGGCGCGCCCCTACCTCGTGGCCGCCTCGAAGACCCCCCTGACTTGTTCCCGACGCCAACACCTCTTATATATACCCAAATTTCCAGAACATAACCTAGATCGGGAGTTCCGCCGCCGCAAGCCTCTGTAGCCACCAAAAACCAATCGGGACCCTGTTCCGGCACCCTGCCGGAGGGGGGATCCCTCACCGGTGGCCATCTTCATCATCCCGGCGCTCTCCATGACGAGGAGGGAGTAGTTCACCCTCGGGGCTGAGGGTATGTACCAGTAGCTATGTGTTTGATCTCTCTCTCGCGTCCGTTCTTGATTCAGCACGATCTTGATGTATCGCGAGCTTTGCTATTATAGTTGGATCTAATGATGTTTCTCCCCCTCTACTCTCTTGTAATGGATTGATTTTTCCCTTTGAAGTTATCTTTTCAGATTGAGTCTTTAAGGATTTGAGAACACTTGATGTATGTCTTGCATGTGCTTATCTGTGGTGACAATGGGATATTCACGTGATCTACTTGATGCATGTTTTGGTGATGAACTTGCGGGTTCAGTGACCTTGTGAACTTATGCATATGGGTTGGCACACATTTTCGTCTTGACTCTCCGGTAGAAACTTTGGGGCACTCTTTGAAGTTCTTTGTGTTGGTTGAATAGATGAATCTGAGATTGTGTGATGTATATCGTATAATCATACCCACGGATACTTGAGGTGACATTGGAGTATCTAGGTGACATTAGGGTTTTGGTTGATTTGTGTCTTAAGGTGTTATTCTAGTATGAACTCTATGATAGATCGAACGGAAAGAATAGCTTCGTGTTATTTTACTACGGACTCTTGAATAGATCGATCAGAAAGAATAACTTTGAGGTGGTTTCGTACCCTACAATAATCTCTTCGTTTGTTCTCCGCTATTAGTGACTTTGGAGTGACTCTTTGTTGCATGTTGAGGGATAGTTATATGATCCAATTATGTTATTGTTGTTGAGAGAACTTGCACTAGTCAAAGTATGAACCCTTGGCCTTGTTTCCTAGCATTGCAATACCGTTTACGCTCACTTTTATCATTAGTTACCTTGCTGTTTCTATATTTTCAGATTACAAAAACCTATATCTACCATCCATATTGCACTTGTATCACCATCTCTTCGCTGAACTAGTGCACCTATACAATTTACCATTGTATTGGGTGTGTTGGGGACAGAAGAGACTCTTTGTTATTTGGTTGCAGGGTTGTTTGAGAGAGACCATCTTCATCCTACGCCTCCCACAGATTGATAAACCTTAGGTCATCCACTTGAGGGAATTTGCTACTGTCCTACAAACCTCTGCACTTGGAGGCCCAACAACGTCTACAAGAAGAAGGTTGTGTAGTAGACATCAGTGCGCAGTACAATTGCCCGGCAGGGGTTGCCTCAGGCAGCAGTGACTACGCGCGTATGGGGCTCTGAGTTATCCAATCTTCTAACCCTTTCTACGGTTGCCATGGGCCTCCTTTTATAGATCAAGGGGTAACCACAGTGGCAAAGTAGTCATTACGCACTGATAAAAGATAGCAAACAGTGCTATGTGTAACATCCCAAAATTCTAAATTTTGGAATGTTATATTAAATAAATAGTTTTGATTGATTGTTTGATTGTGGTGTGGTTGCTTGTGTGAAATTGAGTGAAATTTGAAACTTTTGAAAGTTAAATGAGAGGGAATAAAAGGACTTTCCCAAACTTTCATCTTTGCTTTCTGATCTCCTTGAATTCAAATTCTTTTCAAATACAAAACCCTGGAGAGAAGATGACATGACTTCTTCCATTAAAATAAATGAAAAGGGTTTCGAAAAGATTTGAATTTTATTTAGAAATATTTCCAAATTCAGAAACTTCAAGCAACTAAATGATTTTCATGAGAGAAGATAAAATGACTTCTTCAAAACATATGAAATATGAGTTGGGAGTTTAAAAGGATCAAATTTAAAGTCCTTTTAAAATTATTTTCAATTTGGAGTTATTTGGGTTTCATTCAAATTATTTTTTCTCCAAAAATAAAATATATGGAAATTAGGGAAAAATGATTCCCTACAATAGAAAATTGGAGAGAAATAAATTTGAAATTATTTTGGTATTTTTAAAATGATTTTTATTGGATATTATTAGAGCAGTAGCACTCTTTGCTTTATTTCAATTTTTGTGTATTTTATTTGACGCCAGAAAAATGTTCATGTCGTAGAAATTCTTTTTCTGAAAATTTCGATATATTATATGCCTATAATATATTTTTATTTTATATCATTTTATTATTTCTTTCGTCTGCAAAATGATTTAGAAAAAAAACAAAATCCCCGCGGACCGAACTGGGCCGAAGGCCCAGCAGGCCCACGACGCCGCCGCCTCCCTCGCGTACGCGTGCCGGACGCCGCCGCCGTCCCCGACGCGGACTCCACCCGCCGCCTCTCCTTTTCTCCTCCTCCGAGGCCGCCTGCTCCCCTCCCCTCCTATAAAGTCGCCGCCGCCCCCCTCTTTTCCCCGTAGTCGTCGCCGCTGCCGCGCAAGCCGTCTCGCCACTGCCACACATCTCGCCGTCACCGCTGCCGCGCCGTGCCCCTCCGCCGCTTCGCCGCCGCAGCCCGCTGTCGCCGGAGTTCGTCCTCCCTGCCGCCGGTTTTCTCACGAAAACCGCCAAAACCACCGCGAACCGGTATAACCGCCGCCCGATCCGGTTTTCGTCGGTTTTTCCTTTTAAATTCGGTTTTCTTTTTAGTTAGTTTTAATTCGCGAACATTCACTGGTTTGGTCTACACAGCGAATGATTTTCGTTCGTTAGCGTTATGTAACGAACGTTCGTTCTTTAGGTTTTTATTTTTTTCTGTCCAGGGACCTATTTGTAGTATTTCTTTTACAGTCTAGCCCTTGGGTTTCAAACGACCACATCTTTTTACCCGTTTATCAAAATCCAGCGAAACCAACGCCCACTTCTTCGTTATGATCCCCTCTATCCAGATAATCAACTTAAACATGTTTTTGAAAGTTTTAAAATTTTAATTCCAACAGATTTGTATTTGAATTTAGTTTGATCATAACTTGAGTTTTATAACTCCGACTTAGTTGATTCTTTTTGCTAATTGAAGCTCTTGACCTAAACTTTCTGATAAGGCCAAATCCACACAATTTTGGTACTGTTAGAAATTGTTTTCTGTTGCAAGAGTTATTTGCTTGGTTTTGAAGTTTTCTCGAATTGTTTTCTTCGTTCTTTCCGATCTTTGGAGTGATTGCTTATGTGTGATTGCTATTTCTTGCTCACGATAGATTGAAACGGAGTGTGAGAGTAGAACTATCAGGAGTTATGAGTGCGAATCATCTTCATCAACAGTAAGAGGCAAGTTCACACTTTGATCATATCCCTTTATTACCCAGTTTTTATGCATTAGTTTCAACCCCTCAAACATTGCATGGTTAGGACTTGATAACATGTGGGTATTGGGAAGTAGTTGATGAGGTAGGAACCTATTGTCCTGCATTCAAACCTTGGGAGTTACTACTACGTTATGCTTATACTGCTCTGCTATGCTCGTAGACGTGGATTGGTTGAGTGTATTCCTGACAGATGTGAGAGTTATCATTAACGGTTAACTTAAGGTGGCTACTTTAACACACATCTGGGTGGAATGGTAGGGGCACCCTGGAGCACCCAGTGGTTTGCTCGGGCACCTGGAGAACCCAGTGCTTGCCCAAGGGGATTCCGAAGGACCCGTGTGATCACCCTATGGAATGCCACCCAGGCTCAAAGGGATCATAAGATTATTCATGCTAGAAACTTCCGTGTGCAGCCACAAGCTATTATGGGCTCTAGCATAGTTGAGTATGTTGCATGACCTCTTCCAGTGGTAGGCTAGTAGATGTAGGGGATGTAGGTCGGTACTGTCTACCCTGGGTTAGAGTTAATGCTTCTGAAAGACTGTGTTTCGGTCATCCGTTTTTCAAACACCATGTAGTGCGAGAAAATCCAACGGAGGAGATCGAGTCTTGTGGGGAAAAGTGCACAAACCTCTGCAGAGTGTACAAACTAATCATGATTAGCCGTGTCCCCGGTTATGGACATCTTGAGTATCTGGTTCTTGGATTATCATATGGATCTCATCACTCTAATTTAATTTGTTGGGTTGATAATTATTTTCTAATTGGGATTGTGTTGGAGGAACCTTCTCAATGTTGTTCAACTACCTTGATAGTTAAATAAAATATATTCCTTTGCAGTAGGGAAAAATTGGCTTTATTGAAAAATAAACTTAGAGCTTTCCACCAGCCAAATATGCATGTAGTGATAGTTATTATTCATCATTATCCTATGGTGTGAATTTGCCAGTACATTCAATGTACTGACCCTTTGTGGCTGCAACGTCTCATGTTGCAGGATTCTTACGACGAGTAAGTGATACATTAGGGTTACAATTTCTACACTCAACTTTGCCGTTGGTGTTGATGGGAATCCACAACCTTGTTGTTACTTTCGCTATTTTGGATTGAGGTAATAGTATTTACGTTACTTTATACATGTGATTTACCTCTCTTATAAATCCTCGAGTACTGTGTGTGTCAGCATACCGATCCAGGGATGACACTTAAGCACAGATACTTGACCGTCTGAGGTCGGGTCGCTACAAGATGGTATCAGAGCACATGTTGACTGTAGGACGTGACCCCTAGAAACTGGCAAGCCCATAGGAAAGATTTTTCTCTACAACTTCATTTCAAAAGGATCTTGTACCTCTCTTCTTTTCTGAGCTTTATCAAAATATTCCCTTTTAGTTCGACCATACCCCTTTCCCCTTTGACCACACGAAGATTCGTCTGACGAGACCACTCCGAGAAGGACAAGATATCGGATAACTAAGACCATTTCGGAATGAAGGAGATTTTATCGTGCATTATAATAATGGAAACTACAATGGTTGAAGACTCCGAAGACTAGGAGAATTTGAAGGCTCTGAAGATTTTCCAGATTGGTATGACCTAGGAAGGCCACCCTTATGGAATTTGTCAGACTATTGAAAGCTGTCAATACCCGAGATCAAGGTGTATTGGAGAAAGGCCGGAACATGGAGAGTTAAAAACTCAAAGTTTTTGTCAAGAAAACCCTAAAGCAGGAGATATCTATTATGGAATGATAGCTCATGGCAATGACAAGGGCAGAAACACGGTTATCCGTGATGTCATCGCCACTGATGCTATGGACACCGTGCTGAGTTAAACATGCATTTCTTCGAAATGATGGGATGGTAGAAGGCTGATGGAGCATCTATCAGCAAAAGATGAAGTTTTAACCTTAGCTGGTGTATCACCAGGATCTCGAGTATTACATCAAGAAATTTAGGGTGGACCTTTAGGTAGCCGTATTTGACGAGAAAGCATTTCATGAAGAACTTAGGACCCAGAAGCTGAAGTAGCCAAGCAGGAGGAGCAAAACCTCGAGATACCAGAGATTCGTCAGGAACTGAAGGACAGTAGGACCATGGTTCATGCAAGGATATAGTAAACCCAGAAGTTTGGAACGCAACTCCAGAAATATTGAAGGACGCCACGAGAAACTTTGCGTTAATAGAGATGATCTGGCAAAAGAACTTGAGAAAGACAAGCATGATCAGAAGAAGCCATTGGAGGCATGAACAAGGCTGGAAGAATTTGACGACTTTGAATATTTATTGACCTTTAGATGACCAAACCCCTGTCATATACCTACGGTAGATGCGATGTTTGTGAGCTGTCATTTGTTTGATGTTTTCCCGATAGCCACAAAATAAAATCTGTCTTTTCAAAACTTTTGTTGGTATTGTGTGTATCCCTCTCTATCTCTCTCATCTCACCCCAAAACCCATGGACCCAATAGAGGATGAATGGAGATGAACTCATGTTTCCTGGACCGATAAGTCAATTGTAGACAGACCGATGGATTCAGAACATGGAGGATCACATGAAGATTGACCCTATAGTCGAAAAGGATATGATCCATCATGCTCTTCAGTTCTTTGAAAGAGGTGTTGCTACTTGGTGGAGGATATACCAAACCATCAATGGATGGCAAGGAGTAACCACTTGGAAAGAATTTAAGTTGCCTCTATTAAGGTCTCGTCTTGAGTCCCAGAACTTGAAGCCTTATGGAAATGATATGAAGAAACTTTGTGCATGCAAGCTCCATGGAGAAATAGGACACAACCATAAGGAACACAAGGATGAATGCCCTCATTGTGAAGAAAGTCACCCAGCTGATGAATGCCCACCTAGGCAGATTACTTGTTTCTTGTGTGAAGGGACTACCCACTACCCTGCTCAGTGTCACATTTACCCCATGGTACAAAGAACCATCCAGCAGAAGAAAGAAGCAATGAAAGGAGCCCTCGTGGAAACTTTAGAAGAACCAGTGATGAAGGAAGAGGTTGAGGACACACCCGAAGAAGACCCAATTAAACCCGGCACCAAGTCTTGCTATTCATGTGGAGAAGAAGGACACATCTCCCAGAATTGACTGAATGGGGATCTAGTAGAATTCCCGACAGAGGAAGTAGATTATGACCCACAGGAAATAGAAGCCCTGATTGGAACAGAAAAGTACAGGAAGAGAAATAGATTGGATTCCAGGAAGGACCTGAGTCATATCACCTGTTTCAGGTGCAAGGAGTCAGGGCACTACTTCAGCAGTTGCCTGAAAAGGAAGCCGAGGACCCAAGGAGGCTTTGTAATCACAAGGAAACCGTGATACTTGTCAGAAGTAATATGTTTCTGCTGTAATGAAGCAGGGCACTTTGCCAGGGATTGTCCCAAAGAGAAGGAGGCTTGTGCTAGATAGTTGAGTTTGCAACAAAAGAAATGTAGTAGTAGTGGGGACATTTCTTTTATTAGTGAGGTGTTGAGTTGAGGCATGAAATGGAAGTGTAGGAGATTGTAATACTTTGAGAATCAATAAAGTTAGTATCGTGGGTACTGATTTGGATTTTATGAGTTGTTACTCTATGAAGAAAGTTTTTGACCATTTTCGAGGATATGAGAAATATGGTCTATGGAAGAATTTGTGCATTTCAAGGGTGGTTGTACCCTGTGAGGACACTTGACCCCTGGGAAAGATGATGATATTCCATGAAGTGGACTTCGGACAAAATAAGTATGAGTTTTGTCTCGATATATGGGATACCCTAAGAGTATGAAGGGATGAAGTACTATTGGATATAAAGGAGGTAGAATGCTAGTAATATGGAGCAATTGTAACTCGATGATGAGTCTGAGTAATCACATCTTAGTTTGGTACCAATAGAAGGAAGAGAGACAGTACAATTGGATGGATTAAGAATGCTGGGAAGCTGGATGTTGGAGTAATGATCAGTTGCCCCGATAATGAGTTCAAGGATTACAAGTGATGAGATGGGTCATAACCCACAGGCCCCAGGACCTGCCAAGAAGCAAGCACACTCTTGCTGAAGGAAAAACCCTGGAAGAGATTACGACCTTACCCACTGACGATCTTATAGGAGTTTACGCAAAACCTGAGAGTGTGAAGAAACGATAGATGTTTGTTTGGCTTGCAGAATCAATGGATTTATCCGAACTTGGTTCATCGACAAGAGAAATTCTGCAATGCTTGTGAGGATGACCGAGTGTTAGAATGCGAGATTCGCTAAACCATATACAAGGTAATGATTTTGGTGCGGGATGGATTGATCACCATACCGATTTACTCTTATTATTCGCCTTGCTATATGGGATGGTAAATCTGAGTGAGTTACCCATAGTAGAGCGACGACGATCAAAACCTTGTTTAAACCTTAGAATGGTACGACAATTTTCCCTTGTACAAGGCAGTTGTTGCCAATCATAGGCCATACGGTGAG
Source organism: Aegilops tauschii subsp. strangulata (assembly GCF_002575655.3). Classification (NCBI taxonomy): domain Eukaryota; kingdom Viridiplantae; phylum Streptophyta; class Magnoliopsida; order Poales; family Poaceae; genus Aegilops; species Aegilops tauschii. The sequence continues at coordinate 388,345,157 of NC_053036.3, read as the reverse complement.
GATGAAGCCCAGACCCATTTCCTGCAGGAGAAACCATAAATTGTTGACCACCATGAGATATCGATAGATGTTTAGTATTGGCGCCAGACCCAATCACAGAAGAACCTTACCAAGATGAAAGGACAGAAGAATTGCGGTAAGGGTCGTGCCACTACCGGAAGAGCCAGAGAAGGAATTTTCCTGAAAATCTGAGAAGACCGACACTGTCAAGAATAAGGATGGAGTATATGAGTTTTGATGGAACCGTAACAATGCTTCTAAGGGTGGTAGCGCCCCAGACCCCCTGTGATAATCGATGGATTTTGAGAAGACCTGTCGTGGAATTGTCACGGCAGATGTCCTCGAGCTAGGACTTAGTCGTGGAGCCATCGCAACTAGGAAGCTTGAAGGGGTTAGTGGGACAAGGAACACGAGGGTTTATACTGGTTCGGCCCCTTACGGTGAAGGTAAAAGCCTACATCCAGTTTGAGGTGGTATTGATTAGGGTTTCGATGACCAGGGAGCTTAACTGCTATGCCTGGCTTTTGATGAGATCTTTCTTGTCCCTAAACCGCTGCCGGGTCGTCCCTTTATATAGGGAGGCTGACGCCCAGCAGCCCTCAGAGTCCTGGCCGGCTCATAAGAGTGTCCGGCTCGGACTCTCAACTATTCTTGCCTTGCACTACAAGTTCTACCATGATAATGATTGCAACTACGGGCCTTAAGCCGTATCCGGGTCTTAAGCCCATCTCTGGCCCACCGTCTTCAAGCTTATCGCCGGGCTTCTGGCAATGACCATATGAATAACCTGGCCCCTCCGGGCGGGTGACTCTAAGGTCTATATCCTCAACATTAGGCCCTAGATTGATTTGAGCCGGCTCATGTCAATCTTCAATCTTCCATCTTCAATCTTTTCGACGGAAAATCTCCGGCTTACAATCATGTGAAGGCCATAACCCGGCGTGACGTCATCCTCTAGACTCCGGATAATCCGCCATGACGTCATCTTCCATTAAGTCCGTTTTTTACTCCACCAGATCCGCAACGGATCTTATCTTTACTGCCATCCTGAGAATCGAGGCGTTTTGTGGGGAGATAACCATGCCGTGGTCTCCTCGTTTCTCGCGCCCACTTATGAGCTCGCCCTTATAAATAGGCCGGCCCGACGGGCCTTCAGCCACTCCTCTCTTCTTCATCTTCTTCCTCGCGCCACTGCTCCCCTGCTCGAGTTCTGCTGCTGCCGCCGCCGCGGGTCTTCTCGCCGTCACCAACTCAGGCCGCTGCATCACCCTGATTTGACCAGAGAAACGCGACGACCTCCGCGACTCTCCAGCCCCTGTAAGTCCTGCTTGCCCGGTAGAACAGATCTGCCGTAGGGTTCATCCGTGTTCTTTGTGTTCTTCGCTGTCACCTACGAGCCCCGGTTGTTTTGATTTTTACTGCCCTTTGTGATCTTAGCTCTGTGTAGAACTACTGCGGTAGCTGTGTTAGCACCCATTTCTGATGTAAGTAGACCTCCTTTTACTGCATAAGGCCTTGTTCAATGCTCAAGAACTCCCCTGCGTCTGCTTTTTAGGTCTAGAATTTTTTTTTGCCTGACCATTTTGATCCAAAATATTTACCGCAATGTGTGAAACCTGTTTTCACCATACTTAGTAAAAAACTGCCCTCATTGAATCATGGCAGTTTACATTTCCGGCTTAAAGAAACCACGCGCCGTAGAACCTTCCGACTTACGGGAAGCCACGCGCCGTAAAACTTTCCGGCTCACTTATAACAAGGCTGTAGACAATTTGAATTACCCTCAAGCACACCAGCGGCTTAGATAACCCGATGTACTTAGACATATATCATTAGTCCCCTCCATAAGCCGCCACCTTAAACCTTAACTTTGTAAGTCTCCTCCGGCTCATTATTAAACCGGATATTTTTCCCTGTATCATAGGTTTCCAACAGTCACCATGCCTCCCAAAGCTCCTAAAGCCTCCATCACTTGCAACTGGATGAGGTCCAATGTCACCAATGAAACCTTAGCAGATTTTGTCAAGTCCGGCTATCTGCCCAAGAAGGACGTCATGTCCTACCGTGCCCCTGACCCGTCAGAAGAGAGACCACAGCCAAAGGACGGGGAGGTAGTGATTTTTGCGGATCATATGAGCCGGGGCTTCGCACCGCCCGGCTCAAAGTTTTTCAGAGACGTTCTGAATTTCTTCGATCTGCGGCCTCAGGACATAGGACCCAACTCAGTGTCCAATATCTGCAACTTCCAAGTGTTCTGCAAGGTTTACCTTGGAGAAGAACCCAGTCTGCTGCTCTTCAGAGAGCTTTTCTATTTAAACCGCCAGAACGAGTGTGCCAACGGGCCAAGTCTGGAGCTAGGCGGCATCTCCATCCAGCAGCGGAGGGACTGCCTTTTCCCTTACGCGGAGCCGCCCAGCCACCCCAAGGACTGGAATCTGACGTGGTTTTACTGCCAAGACACGTCGCCGGCTGATGAGAGTCCGTTGCCCGGCTTTCGCCCCTCGCGTCTGGAGCTGACTCACCCACTGTCAGACAAGCTGACTCAAGCGGAGCGCCAACCTCTGTTCCCCACCATCAACAAGATCAAGGCTCTCCTGGGCAATGGTCTGAACGGAATCGATCTGGTCCGGGTCTGGATCTCGTGGCGGGTGATCCCATTGAGCCGCCGCCCCGGCTTAATGTGTGAGTACACGGGCCGAAAGGATGACCCCCAGAGACACAGCCGCAACGATCTTCCTGAAGATGTCGCAGAGGAGATGACCAAGGCTCTTTTGAACAAGAGCCTGGCAGACTGCGGAAGGACCGGGTTAGCCCCCTTCTGCAAGACCAACCCAGCCCCAGCGGTAAGCCGCTGATCTAAACCTCTTATCTGTATATAACTGTCATCTGAATCGTTTTGAGAAATCATCATTGTATTTTTCAGGCTGATGATAAGTTCTGGCGGGTGAAATATGACCATGAGGCAGCCAAGAAGGCCAGAAAGCCGCCCCTCGCAAGAAAGGAAACAGGCCTACTACTTCAGAGCTGATGCAACTAAGCGACAGCTCCGAGTCAGAGGTAACCCCTGAGCCTGTAAGTCCTTGTTGTACTTTGTTGTTTATTTCTGTCCGCCTTATCAATACTTGTTCATCAATAGGATGACACCGGAGCAAGTAACCCGGTGGTTGAAGAGGTAACGACATTTTCCTCTGACTCGGAGCCCTTGCCCAGGCTGAAAATCCGAAGGGTAACCCGGAAAGTAAGCTTTTCACATCCTTTAGCTTATCAAGACCCTCAATTTATTTTGAAGCGACAGGTGCATGAGAGCCGGCGGCACACCCGGACTGACAAAAACACCGACCTCTCCTCCGGGTTACCTGACGCATCGAGGAAACGCCGGACCGAGGTGATCTCAAAATTGTACCCTTTTCATCCTTTGGCAGGTGTTATACGTCAACCGCTCAACTCTTCTGACTCAAATTATCAGGAAACTTCCCCCTCTTCTGGCGACTCTATGCAGTCAAGCCTGCCGGCTTTCAAGACCGTGCCCGGGTAATGATAACCATCTCATGTTATACTTTGTCTTCACTTACCCTATTGTGCTTAACCTTTCTGTCCTTTCAGTGCCCAGGCCAAGATCACCAAGAGGGCGAAGAAGTCCAAGCCGGTCGATGAGCCGGACTTGCCTGAGCCAGAGGTAGCCGCTCAAGAGCCGCCAGCTGCCTCTGCACCTGAGGCCGCTGCCCCAACCACCAAGGCAACCGCAGAAGCTTCTGTTAACCCGGAGGCTTCCAGCTCGGCTCAACCAGCAGATGACCCGGACGTGGTAATTACCCGGACGGAGTTTGTTGAGCCGGGGAGACCTACCGCGCTGGCCAAGTGCTCCGCCAAAGGGGAGCTGCTAGAGTCCCGCCGGGTTAACCTGGACCTCACTGACTACTCCAACTTGAACATTGGAGAGATTGTCTCCGGCTTCGTCAGCCAAGTACACAAGAGCCGGGACGCAGAGATCGCCATGGTGAACCAGATCCAGCAGAAATCGGAGGTATTGTTCTTCTGTCTTCTTACTTACTGCATATTTACCTTTACCATGCTAGCCCCCAAGTCGACGACTTATGATTGGGTATGTTGTAGACTTAGGTTCCGGCTTATTTCCATGAGCCGGTAGTTTGCAGATAGGAACGTTCGATATGCATTAGCCCCCAAGTGCCAAGTGTCTTTGCTTGGAAAACGCTTGGGACTTTAAATTTGTATAGTAACTGTTCATGCCATAACCCGGAAATTTATACAGGCTGCTGGCAAAAAGCTTGAGGCTAACCTCGCTGATCCCAAGAACCGGCTGAAGATGCAAGAGATGGAGACCCGGAAGGCAAATGCCAAGTTTGTGTCCAGCATCGCCGTGCAAGAGAAGCTGAAGACGGAGTTTGACGCTGAGCGGAAGGCGTGGGCCGAAGAAAAGGCCGCATTGGTGAACCGGGCTGAACAGGCGGAGAAGGCTCTCTCCGAGAAGACCGCCGAGCTCTCCAGCCTAAAGCGCCAAGTGTCCCAGATGGTGGCCGCAATCTTCGGTAAGTCGTCTCACCGGCTTTAATCAAGTTTGGAATTTTATATCTCATAATTCATCCTTGTCGGCGGCTTATCTGACTCTGTTAAGCAGGTCCCAGAAGTGCCAACCTGAACCAGAGTGTGGTGACCAAGCTGAAGGCCGTATACACCCTGGTGGAGCAGCTCTACACCGGGTCACAACGTGCCTTGGCTGTGGTGGCCCTCTCCAATGAGGTGCTGACTCACCTGGCGGAAGTCCTTCGCCGGCTCGCCGTTCTGCCTCAACGGATCCAAGAGCTGCGACGGGCCTCTGCAAGAGCCGGAGCGATCGCCGCGCTGAGCCGGGCCAAGGCGTTCCTGCCAGAGTTAGACCCGGCGGACATCGCCCTTAGCTATCCAAGCCTGAAGGAAGATGGCACCGCCTTCGATCAGAAGGATTTCGCAGCTTGCGTGAAGGCCGTACGCCCGGTGGCCACTCTGATTGGCAACGATACATATCTGTCTAAGTATCAGCCGGGCTACGATGCAGAAAATCAGAGGATCCCTACTCCGCGCTACGAAGCCCTCAACTTGATCCCGCCGGCTCGTCAGCACACCTTCGCCCCGGAGATTGACCCGGCCGGCTTAATTGACGAGGAGGCCCAATTCGAAGCTCTCAGCGGCATCGACTGGAAGTCATCAACTTTCCAGGTCTTGGGATCAGCCGGAGGAGAAGAATGGAACGAGCCGGAGACTTCAACCCAGCAAGCGTCATAACCCGGCTGGCGGCTTATCAAACAATGCCTCACTCTTTTGGACTCAATGAGTCTTGTAATAGAGTAGGACCAATACTTTATCTTTGCCGTGCCATCGTGCACGCCTTGAATGCTGAAGTCTGTTGAAGTTGTCCCCTTTATGTTTCTCCGGGTCGTAATCAATCAGTTGTTTTCCTTAACCTCAAGATAGTCACCTTTAACTATCCTGCAGAGAAGGACAAATCACAAATCTCGAGGCGGCTTACCGCCCTGAGAATCATAAGTTTTAGATATATAACCCGGAATATGAATCAAAAAGGACTGGTCTTCAATTATATCCTTAACGCAGCCGTAATAACATACTTAGCGGCTTGCAAGCATACCTCCGGCTTAAATAACCCGGGTAGTAAGGTTGGTACCTCAATTACGATTTACCTGTCTTAATAACACCCATTGTGTTCAGCTAATAATGTAAGCCAAAGTTAAGCCGGCAAAGCGAGACCCGGCCGCACACACGTTGAAATAATCAGACGAAACTTACTACAAAGTAGAAGAAACTTAGGGGCTTCCGGTTCGAATACGACCAGTGACCCGGCCCAAAGGGGTTATGCTAAGATTCGAATACGACCATATAGCCCCCAGTGGGTGTGGCGATGCCAATCAAGAGGGTACCGACAGCTATGTTCTCTTTGGTTCGAATACGACCCATGTTTGAACAAGAAGCCCCCAAATGATTTTAAGAATTGTTTAACGACGTTGATTCGAATACGATCCACGTCGGTTCTCAAAGGGGTTAAACTAAGATTCAAATATGATCAAAGAAAACTCCCCAATGAGCTCGGCACTTTGCCAATCAAATGGGTATCGACAGCTATGTTCTCTTTGGTTCGAATACGACCCATGTTTGAACAGGAAGCCCCCAAGTGACCTTATTGCTTACGGCTAGATTTGAATACGATCATAAGCCGGATCCTCCTTCAAGTCATCATGTAATCTTGCAATGAAAACAACACGTGCATATTTGGAGGAGAAAAAAGGACAGAGGTCCTGCTTTATTGCTTATCATAATATATACATGGCTGAGAGAAATATGTACATCACGAGAGCCGGTGGCTCAAGTGTAGTAAGGCCGAAGCTGAGCTATGTTCCACGGCCGACGGGTCTCTTCCTCCGACTTACGTGAATCTTTATGCTCCCGAATGTCAATGAGGTAATATGACCCGTTGTGCAAATTCTTGCTGACCACAAAGGGCCCTTCCCAAGGCAGGGATAGTTTGTGCGCATCTGTTTGATCTTGGACGAGCCGGAGCACGAGATCACCTTCCTGGAAGACCCGGGATTTAACCCGGCGACTATGATAACGGCGCAGGTCTTGTTGGTAAATCGCTGAGCGAGCTGCTGCCACATCACGCTGTTCGTCCAACAAGTCAAGAGCATCTTGGCGCGCCTGTTCATTGTCCGTCTCAACATAAGCCGCCACTCGAGGTGGGTCATGACGGATGTCACTGGGGAGGACTGCTTCTGCCCCATAAACCATGAAGAAAGGCGTGAAACCTGTAGACCTGTTAGGAGTAGTGTTGATGCTCCATAACACGGAGGGCAACTCCTCCACCCAACAACCCAGCGTCCGTTGCAAAGGGACCAAAAGCCGGGGCTTGATGCCCTTCAGAATCTCCTGATTAGCTCTCTCAGCTTGACCATTGGATTGCGGATGAGCCACTGAGGAAACATCAAGTCGGATATGCTCTCGTTGACAAAACTCTTCCATGGCGCCTTTGGATAGATTGGTGCCGTTGTCAGTTATAATGCTGTGCAGAAAGCCAAAGCGAAAGATCACCTTTTTCATAAATTGAACCGCCGTGGCTGCATCACACTTGCTAACTGGCTCCGCTTCCACCCACTTGGTAAATTTGTCAACTGCCACCAAGAGGTGAGTCTTCTTATCCTTGGATCTTTTAAAAGGCCCAACCATATCAAGCCCCCAGACCGCAAAGGGCCAAGTAATTGGGATCATCCTCAGCTCCTGAGCCGGCACATGAGCCCGTCGTAAGAACCTCTGGCAACCATCACATTTACTGACCAAGTCCTCCGCATCAGCATGAGCCGTCAGCCAATAAAAACCATGGCGAAAGGCCTTGGCCACAAGAGACTTTGAGTCGGCGTGATGGCCACAATCCCCTTCATGAATCTCACGCAAGATCTCTTGACCTTCCTCAGGGGAGACACAACGCTGAAATGCTCCTGTAACACTGCGGTGATGCAACTCGCCATTGATAACAATCATTGACTTAGCCCGCCGGGTTATTTGTCTGGCCAAAGTTTCATCCTCAGGCAACTCACCCCGGGTTATGTAAGCCAAATAGGGCATTGTCCAGTCCGGTATGATGTGGAGAGCCGCCACCAGTCGCGCCTCCGGGTCAGGGACAGCCAAGTCTTCCTCTGTAGGCAGCTTAACAGAAGGACTATATAGGACATCCAGGAAAGTATTAGGCGGCACCGGCTTTCGCTGATAGCCTAGCCGGCTTAGAGCATCAGCCGCCTCGTTCTTCCTGCGATCAATGTGCTCTACTTGGTAGCCCTGAAAGTGCCCAGCAATGGCATCAACTTCGCGGTGATAAGCCGCCATGAGAGGGTCCTTAGAGTCCCACTTTCCTGATACCTGTTGAGCCACCAAGTCGGAGTCGCCGAAGCACCTTACCCGGCTCAAGCTTATCTCCTTAGCCATCCGAAGACCGTGGAGCAAGGCCTCGTACTCAGCCGCATTGTTAGTGCAAGGAAACATCAACTGTAGCACATAATGGAACTTGTCACCTTTAGGGGAAGCCAATACAACTCCAGCCCCCGAGCCCTCCAACTGCCTGGACCCATCGAAGTGAATAGTCCAATATGTGTTATCCGGCTTTTGGTCGGGCACTTGTGACTCGGTCCAATCATTGATGAAATCCACCAAGGCCTGAGACTTAACAGCAGTGCGTGGCACGTATTTCAGACCATGGGGTCCGAGTTCTATGGCCCACTTAGCCACTCTCCCTGTGGCCTCTCTGTTTTGAATGATATCACCAAGAGGGGCAGAACTGACCACGGTTATAGGATGACCCTGGAAATAATGCTTAAGCTTCCGGCTTGCCATGAACACACCATAAACAACTTCTGCCAATGTGGATACCGCTGTTTGGACTCGATAAGCACTTCGTTGACATAATAAACCGGCCGCTGAACCGGATACTCCTTACCCTCTTCCTTGCGTTCCACCACCACAGCCACACTGACGGCTCGTGTGTTCGCCGCCACGTACAGTAATAAGGGCTCCTTATCAACCGGAGCAGCAAGGACTGGGGGCTCTGCCAGCTGCTTCTTCAAATCCTCAAAAGCGGTATTAGCTGCATCATTCCAGACAAAGTTATCAGTTTTGTTCATCAACTGATATAATGGCATGGCCTTCTCACCCAAACGGCTTATAAACCGACTTAAAGCAGCGATGCGACCCGCCAAGCGCTGAACGTCATTTATACACGCCGGCTTAGCCAGGGAGGTGATAGCTTTGATCTTCTCTAGGTTAGCTTCAATGCCTCTGTCAGAAACCAGAAAGCCCAAGAGTTTACCTGCAGGAACACCAAAAACACACTTGGCCGGGTTAAGCATCATCTTGTAAACCCGGAGATTATCAAAGGTTTCTCTCAAGTCATCTATCAGGGTTTCCTCCTTTATGGACTTAACCACAATATCGTCCACATAAGCATGAACATTGCGCCCAATCTGGTTATGAAGACAGTTCTGCACGCAACGCTGATAAGTCGCCTGTGCACACTTGAGCCCAAAGGGCATAGATACGTAGCAGAAGGCTCCAAAGGGAGTGATGAATGTCGTCTTCTCCTAGTCCTTAACTGCCATTTTAATCTGATGATATCCGGAATAAGCATCCAAGAAACTTAAGCGCGCACAACCGGCCGTAGCATCAATAATTTGATCAATACGGGGAAGGGCAAAAGGATCAGTCGGACACGCCTTGTTTAAGTCTGTGTAGTCCACACACATCTGCCAAGTGCCATTCTTCTGGAGTACGAGCACCGGGTTAGCTAACCACTCTGGGTGAAAGACTTCAACAATAAACCCGGCCGCCAAGAGCCGGGCCACCTCTTCACCAATAGCTTTCCGCCTCTCTTCATTAAACCGCCGAAGGAATTGCCTGACCGGCTTAAATTTCGGATCAACATCGAGAGTGTGCTCAGCGAGTTCTCTAGGTACACCTGGCATGTCAGAAGGTTTCCATGCGAAGATGTCCCTATTCTCACGGATGAACTCGATGAGCGCGCTTTCCTATTTTGGATCCAGATTTGCACTAATGCTAAACTGCTGAGATGAATCTCCTGGAACAAAATCAACAAGCTTAGTCTCCTCAGCCGACTTAAATTTCATCGCCGGCTCATTTTCCGTAGTCGGCTTTTTCAAAGAGGTCATATCTGTTGGGTCAACATTGTCTTTGTAAAACTTCAACTCCTCTGTTGCACAAACAGATTCTGCATAAGCCGCATCGCCTTCCTCACACTCCAGAGCCACTTTCCGGCTGCCGTGAACCGTAATGGTCCCATTGTGACCCGGCATCTTAAGCTGTAAGTACACATAACACAGCCGTGCCATGAACTTGGCGTAAGCCGGCCGTCCAAATATAGCATGGTATGGACTTCTTATCTTGACCACCTCAAAGGTCAATTTCTCCACCCTGTAGTTGCTCTCATCTCCAAAGGCTACTTCCAACTCGACCTTGCCGACTGGATAAGCCGACTTACCAGGTACCACACCGTGGAAAATAGTGTTGGACTGGCTGAGGTTCTTATCAACCAACCCCATACGACGGAATGTCTCATAATAGAGGATGTTGATGCCGCTGCCTCCATCCATGAGCACCTTAGTAAACTTATATCCTCCCACCTGAGGAGCCACCACTAAGGCCAAGTGGCCCGGGTTATCCACCCGGGGAGGGTGATCCTCCCTACTCCACACTATAGGCTGCTCAGACCACCTCAAGTAGCGTGGAACCGCCGGCTCAACAGCATTCACATCCCTCTTATGAAGCTTCTGATCTCGCTTACACAGACTGGTGGTAAACACATGATACTGTCCACCGCTAAGCTGCTTTGGATTGGTCTGATAACCCCCTGCTGCTATTGATGACCCTGGCCAGACTGTTGATTAAAGCCCCCTTGACCGTTCTGCGGATTAGGATTTGAGCCGCCGCCCGGGCCATGAAAACCGCCGGCGCCTGAGCCACCGCCCGGGCCGTTGTAACTCTTAAAGGCCTTCATGATCGCACAATCCTTACATAGATGGGTCGCTGGCTTCTCTCTAGATCCATGCCTTGGACAAGGCTCATTCAACAGTTGCTCCAGCGTCGGGCCTGACCCGCCGCCTCGGGGAGGGGGCCTCCCTTTGCGTCGCTGGTTATTACCTTGTGAGCTGGCGTTGGCTACAAACTCTAGGCTACCATCGGCCTTGCGCTTGCCTCCTCCTTGGTTACCCGGGTTATGCTGAGGACCCTTGCCATTGCCATTCTTCTTTCCCTTCCCTGCCCTTTCATCATCTGAAGGGGGATCCTTGGTACCATCAGAATCGGCGTACTTGACAAGAGCCGCCATTAGTGTACCCATGTCATTGCAGTCGCGTTTAAGCCGCCCGAGTTTCATCTTCAGGGGCACGAAACGACAATTTTGTTCCAACATTAGGACTGCAGAGCCGGCATCCATCTTATCTGATGAATGTATGATTTCCTTGACCCGGCGAACCCAATGCGTCGTGGATTCACCCTCCTCCTGCTTACAGTTAGTCAAATCCACGATTGACATAGACTGCCTACAGGTATCCTTGAAGTTTTGGATGAACCGGGCTTTCAGCTCAGCCCAAGACCCGATGGAATTTGGTGGTAGCCCTTTCAACCAAGTGCGGGCAGTCCCATCCAACATCATGGTGAAGTACTTGGCCATTGCCGCCTCACTGACCGCCAGTAGTTCCATGGCCATCTCGTAGCTCTCGATCCAGGCTGCGGGTTGTAAGTCAGCCGTGTAATTGGGCACCTTCCTAGGGCCTTTGAAGTCCTTGGTTAAACGTTCATTGCGGATAGCTGGCACTAAGCAAGGGACACCCCCAGTCCTGGTAGGGATACCCACATCGACGGACGTCGTCGGATAAGCCGGGGGAGTCTGGTAAGCCGTCAACTGAGGCACCTGCTCCGCCTCTTGCCGCGCTCTGTCTTGGTCTGCTGTGTGAAAGGCTCCATTATGAGCCGGGCCATGGCCAGGGGGCGGGTCACAGCGTCGGACGTTACTTGAGCCGGTCGCTGATACCATGTGTCTGCTGTAACTCGGGCTCCGGCCTGGACGAGGGGTCGAGTGGATCCTGTCCCGGCTGTAGGAGTACGCCTCTTGCTGCGCCAGTGCTGTCTGAAGGAGTTCCCTGACCCGGCGGGTTTCAATAGCCGTTGGAGAGTCGCCGTCGACCGGGAGAGCCGCCAGCCGTGCTGCCGCAGCGACCATGTTCTCCAGCGGGTTATTATAATGACCTGGTGGTATTGGCACATACTGAGGCGGGGCAGGGGGCACCTGGGGAGGCCCCATCACTTGTGGCTGAATAGGGGTCCCGGACCCGGGCACTATGACCCCTGGCGGGTTACTAGACCCTGCACCTGGCGTGTTGAAGAGGTTGCGTGGATCGTAAACCGGAGGGAGTCGAGATTGGGCCTTTTGATGCCTCCTTCTCAGGACCTCATTGGACGCGTTTTGATCCATCGTGAGCCGGAAGGACTGCGCTTGAATCAACTGGGTTTGGGCATCGAGAGTCGCTCGCTCCGCGGCCATCCTGATCGCTTCCGCTGCCAGATTCTCCTTAGCCTTCACTAGATCCAACTTTAACTGTGCCACCTCCGCATCATGCTGAGCTTGATCCGCCGGGTCAACCGCGGCGGTTAACAGGGCTGTCATCTTGTCCGTGAGATCCATCAACACCTGAGCCAGCGAGGGCACCGGGTTTCCTGCTCCAGCAGCAGGGTTCTGAACAGGCTGTGCACCGGCCATAAAGACTCCAACCTGACTTGGCGGCTCAAACGGGTCCGGAATACTGTCACCATCGGAACAACCCATGAGCCTGCCATCTTGAAGTTGATACAACGAGTTTGACTCATCGGTGGACGACTCGCCGTCAGAGCCGGCGGCCGTCTCATCAACAGATCCAGATCGGTCAGAGAGCCCTCCATGGATGCATCCCACAAAGGCATGCCTTACGGCAGGCCGGGCCTCGGCGGGTCGTGCACGCTGAGCCGTCTCGATGAGATCGGCGCAGAGATCCGGCTCAGTTCCCGGCTCAGCGATCTTGCCAATGAAAACATGAATTCCGCCGAAGGGGACCCGGTACCCGTACTCAATTGAGCCGGCGTCGGGGCCCCAGTTTGCATCGTCGATGTAGAGCTTGCCGCGATGACTCTTGGTCATCCGGCCCACAGCGTATCCCTTGAGCCCTTCGAAGCTGCCCTTCAAGAACTCAAATCCACCGTGCGCTGGCCCCACGGTGGGCGCCAACTGTCGTGGAATTGTCACGGCAGATGTCCTCGAGCTAGGACTTAGTCGTGGAGCCATCGCAACTAGGAAGGTTGAAGGGGTTAGTGGGACAAGGAACACGAGGGTTTATACTGGTTCGGCCCCTGACGGTGAAGGTAAAAGCCTACGTCCAGTTTGAGGTGGTATTGATTAGGGTTTCGATGACCAGGGAGCTTAACTGCTATGTCTGGCTTTCGATGAGATCTTTCTTGTCCCTAAACCGCTGTCGGGTCATCCCTTTATATAGGGAGGCTGACGCCCAGCAGCCCTCAGAGTCCTGGCCGGCTCATAAGAGTGTCCGGCTCGGACTCTCAACTATTCTTGCCTTGCACTACAAGTTCTACCATGATAATGATTCCAACTACGGGCCTTAAGCCGTATTCGGGTCTTAAGCCCATCTCTGGCCCACCGTCTTCAAGCTTATTGCCGGGCTTCTGGCAATGACCATATGAATAACCCGGCCCCTCCGGGCGGGTGACTCTAAGGTCTATATCCTCAACAAGACCCCCGAACCTAACCTATTTCATGCTAGCCTCTCCGAATCTCGAGGACGAGATTCTTTTTAAGGGTGGTAGGTTTGTAACATCCCAAAATTCTAAATTTTGGAATGTTATATTAAATAAATAGTTTTGATTGATTGTCTGATTGTGGTGTGGTTGCTTGTGTGAAATTGAGTGAAATTTGAAACTTTTGAAAGTTAAATGAGAGGGAATGAACGGACTTTCCCAAACTTTCATCTTTGCTTTCTGATCTCCTTGAATTCAAATTCTTTTCAAATACAAAACCCTGGAGAGAAGATGATGTGACTTCTTCCATTTAAATAAATGAAAAGGGTTTCAAAAAGATTTGAATTTTATTTAGAAATATTTTCAAATTCAGAAACTTCAAGCAACTCAATGATTTTCATGAGAGAGATAAAATGACTTCTTCAGAACATATGAAATATGAGTTGGGAGTTTAACAGGATGAAATTTAAAGTAGTTTTGAAATTATTTTCAATTTGGAGTTATTTGGGTTTCATTCAAATTATTTATCTCCAAAAATAAAATATATGGAAATTAGGGTAAAATGATTCCCTACAATAGAAAATTTGAGAGAAATAAAATTGAAATTATTTTGGTATTTTTAAAATGATTTTTATTGGATTTTATTAGAGCAGTATCACTCTTTGCTTTATTTGAATTTTTGTGTATTTTATTTGACGCCAGAAAAATGTTCATGTCGTAGAAATTCTATTTCTGAAAATTTTGATATATTATATGCCTATAGTATATTTTTATTTTATATCATTTTATTATTTCTTTCGTCTGCAAAATGATTTAGAAGAAAAATCCCCGCAGACTTAACTGGGCCGAAGGCCCAGCCGGCCCACGACGCCGCCGCCTACTTCGCGTACGCGTGCCGGCCGCCGCCGCCGTCCCCGACGCGGACTCCACCCGCCGCCGCCTCTCCCTTTCCCCTCCTCCAAGGCCGCCTGCTCCCCTCCCCTCCTATAAAGTCGCTGCCGCCCCCCTCTTTTCCCTGCAGTCGCCGCAGCTGCCGCGCAAGCCGTCTCGCCGCCGCCACACATCTCGCTGTCGCCGCTGTCGCGCCGCACTTCGCGCCGCCGCACAGCCGCGCTCGGGCCGCGCCCCTCCGCCGCCGCAGCCCGCTGTCGCTGGAGTTCGTCCTCGCCGCCGCCGGTTTTCTCGCGAAAACCGCCAAACCGCCGCGAACCGGTATAACCGCCGCCCGATCCGGTTTTCGTCGGTTTTTCCTTTTAAATTCGGTTTTCTTTTTAGTTAGTTTTAATTCGCGAACGTTCACTGGTTAGGTCTACACAGTGAACGATTTTCCTTCGTTAGCGTTATGTAACGAACGTTCGTTCTTTAGGTTTTTATTTTTATTTTTTTTCTGTCGAGGGACCTATTTGTAGTATTTCTTTTACAGTCTAGCCCCTGGGTTTCAAACGACCACATCTTTTTACCCATTTATCCAAATCCAACGAAACCAACGCCCACTTCTTCGTTATGATCCCTCTATCCAGATAATCAACTTAAACATGTTTTTGAAAGTTTTAAAATTTTAATTCAAACAGATTTGTATTTGAATTTAGTTTGATCATAACTTGAGTTTTATAACTCCGACTTAGTTGATTCTTTTTGCTAATTGAAGCTCTTGACCTAAACTTTCTGATAAGGCCAAATCCACAAAATTTTGGTACTATTAGAAATTGTTTTCTGTTGCAAGAGTTATTTGCTTAGTTTTGAAGTTTTCCTGAATTGTTTTCTTCGTTCTTTCCGATCTTTGGTGTGATTGCTTATGTGTGATTGCTATTGCTTGCTCACGATAGATTGAAACGGAGTGTGACGAGTAGAACTATTAGGAGTTATGAGTGCGAATCACCTTTATCAACAGTACAAGGCAAGTTCACAGTTTGATCATATCCCTTTATTACCCAGTTTTATGCATTACTTTCAACCCCTGAAACATTGCATGGTTAGGATTTGATAACATGTGGGTATTGGGAAGTAGTTGATGAGGTAGGAACCTATTGTCCGGCATTCAAACCTTGGGAGTTACTACTACGTTACGCTTATACTACTCTGCTATGCTCGTAGACGTCGATTGGTTGAGTGTATTCCTGACAGATGTGAGAGTTATCATTAACGGTTAACTTAAGGTGGCTACTTTAATACACATCTGGGTGGAATGGTAGGGGCACCCTGGAGCACCTAGTGGTTTGCCCGGGCACCTGGAGAACCCAGTGCTTGCCCAAGGGGATCCCGGAGGACCCGTGTGATCACCCTATGGAATGCCACCCAGGCTCAAAGGGATCATAAGATTATTCATGCTAGAAACTTCTGTGTGCAGCCACAAGCTATTATGGGCTCTAGCATAGTTGAGTATGTTGCATGACCTCTTCCAGTGGTAGGCTAGCAGATGTAGAGGATGTAGGTTGGTACTGTCTACCCAGGGTTAGAGTTAATGCTTCTGAAAGACTGTGTCTCGGTCATCCGTTTCTCAAACACCATGTAGTGCGAGAAAATCCAATGGAGGAGATCGAATCTTGTGGGGAAAAGTGCACAAACATCTGCAGAGTGTACAAACTAATCATGATTAGCCGTGTCCCCAGTTATGGACATCTTGAGTATCTGGTTCTTGGATTATCATATGGATCTCATCACTCTAATTTAATTTGTTGGGTTGATAATTATTTTCTAATTGGGATTGTGTTGGAGGAACCTTCTCAATGTTGTTCAACTACCATGATAGTTAAATAAAATATATTCCTTTGCAGTAGGGAAAAATTGGCTTTATGCAAAAATAAACTTAGAGCTTTCCACCAGCCAAATATGCATGTAGTGATAGTTATTATTCATCATTATCCTATGGTGTGAATTTGCCAGTACATTCAATGTACTGACCCTTTGTGGCTGCAACGTCTCATGTTGCAGGATTCTTACGACGAGTAAGTGATACGTTAGGGTTATGATTTCTACACTCAACTTTGCCGTTGGTGTTGATGGGAATCCAAAACCTTGTTGTTACTTCCACTATTTTGGATTGAGGTAATAGCATTTACGTTATTTTATACATGTGATTCACCTCTCTTATAAATCCTCGAGTACTCTGTGTGTCAGCATACCGATCCAGGGATGACACTTAAGCACAGATACTTGACCATCTGAGGTCGGGTCGCTACACTATCATACCTAACTCTGCAGGCTGACGGGGCGCATTAAATACACCGCTCAACATCACATCGTTGGTTTCCCGGCAAGGCTTGCCGGGCTATCTTGCCAGATGAAAGCACAAATGCTCCCTGGGTGATTTTGGTAATTAATGTCAACATATCTCTTGTTGGACTAATATTTTCATCTAGTATATTTCGGTGAGTTCAACAGTGGAGTGGCTTGGACAAGAGGATGTGGAACCCCTTCAAGATGCTATGGACAAAGATTGGCAAAAGCTCAAGACTCTTCATTTTCATTTTAGTGATCCGAGATCACATTGAGTCCATAGGAAAAGCCAATACTATTTAAAGGGGATGAGGTGTTGCTTAATGGCTTGCTTGCTCAAAGTGCTTAGTGATATGCTCCGCCACAACCACTTTCTCATTTCCACATATCTCCTAAACATAAAGTCAAAGTCGGCCCCACCGATTTGATCTATCTGGCGCCACCGAGTTCACTCGACATAGCCACTACCAGAAACCCTAATCAGTTCGGTCTCACCGATGGGATCTCGGTCTCACCGAGATGGGCTTGCAAACTCTCTATTGCCTATTGCAATTATTTCGGTCCCACCGAGATAAGCAATCGGTCCCACCGAGTTCGCTTGACCAACTCTCTGTTTTGCTTATTACCAAAATCGGTCTCACCGAGTTTGTGTAATCGGTCAAACCGAGTTTTGGTTTTACCCTAACCCTAGCACATCGGTCCCACCGGGTTGATCATGTCGGTCCCACCGAAAATCCTAATGTTCACATTTTGAACTAAATCGGTCTGACCGAGTTTCTCTATTCAGTCCCACCGAGTTTGGTAAATTGTGTGTAACGACTAGATTTTGTGTGGAGGCTATATATAGCCTCCACCCTTCATCCATTCATGGAGAGAGCCATCAGAACGTGCCTACACTTGTACCATTCATTTTCTGCGAGAGAACCACCTACTCATGTGTTGAGACCAAGATATTCCAATCCAACCACAAGAATCTTGATCTCTAGCCTTCCCCAAGTTGCTTTCCACTCAAATCAGCTTTCCACCAAATCCAAATCTGTGAGAGAGAGTTGAGTGTTGGGGAGACTATCATTTGAAGCACAAGAGCAAGGAGTTCATCATCAACACCATCTATTACCTTTTGGAGAGTGGTGTCTCCTAGATTGGTTAGGTGTCACTTCGGAGCCTCCGTCAAAATTGTGGAGTTGAACCAAGGAGTTTGTAAGGGCAAGGAGATCGCCTACTTCATGAAGATCTACCCAAGTGAGGCAAGTCCTTCGTGGGTGATGGCCATGGTGGGATAGACAAGGTGGCTTCTTCGTGGACCCTTCGTGGGTGGAGCCTTCCGTGGACTCGTGCAACCGTTACCCTTTGTGGGTTGAAGTGTCCATCAACGTGGATGTACGATAGCACCACCTATCGGAAACACGCCAAAAATCTTCGTGTCTCCAATTGCGTTTGCACACTCCAATCCCATCCCTTTACTTTCTTGCAAAGTGCATGCTTTACTTTCCGCTGCTCATATACTCTTCCCATGCTTGCTTGAAATGTATTGTGTATGTTTAAACTTGTGCTAAAACTCCACCTTAACTTGAAGAAATTAAAAATTGCTACTTTTCTTTGTTGAGGGTCTAATCACCCCCCTGTAGACACCTCTTCTTGATCCTTTCACCAGCTCCGCGTCTGCTCGCTTGACACGTCGCAGGACGGGTGTCATCTGTGGGTTTCTCCTGTAGGAAATGGCTGGCATGTGGCGAATGGCTGCCACTTAATCACCTTGCGGCTTGACACCGCACTGATCGACGACGTGGGTCGTGTTGGAGTGGTTGGTTAGGTGGTTTTGCCTCCGTGAGCCCCGGCAGGCCCTGCCGGGGTGCCTCGATTGTCTGCATCTGGGGGAGGCCTTGCCCCTTGCTGGGCTTGCCCCTTGTCCACATCAAACACAATCCTCTCAGTCCGGTAGTTTATCTCCCACCAAACGTTACCGGCAACATGATATTTCCCCTAGGATGACTCCTACCGGGATTAACTTCTTGGAACATGCCAGTAACCTCTAGCTCTTCTCCTATCTGAAGCTTGCTGATGACTGCCGGGGAAATCAGATTCAACCCGGCCCCGTCGGCCACTAGCATCTTTGTGACCTTGAGGTTGCGAATTGTTGGAGAGACCAACAACGGCAAACACCCTACCGCAATTGTACGGCTAGGATGGTCCTCCTCGTGAAAGATGATGGGCGTACGGGACTATTTGAGCGGTTTTCGAGCCTCTGGCGCCAGTTCCACGGCATTGACCTCTCTTGCCCACTGTTTGAGCTGGCGGTGAGAAGCGTGCAAAGATGCACCTCCGTCAATGCACAGGGCGTCCGTGGCCTTCTGAAACTCCTGCTCACTGGTTTCCTCTTCATCCCCTCCATCACTCTCATCATCACAGGTTTCCTTCTCTCGGCCTCTAGCGGGCTTTCCTTGGTTCCGAAAGGGTTTTCCGGGACGGTTTACTTCACCACCTCGGCACTTACCGCCAGTAACATTCTGACCCTTTTCCGGCTCTACTTGATGACACTCTTGAAGGTCGTGGCCCTTGGTTTGATGAATCTTGCAATATGGCCCATCACCCTTCCCGGCTTCCTCAGCAGCAGCTGCTTCCCGGCAATCAGTGCACACGTCAACTCCCTTGCCGGGGACCTTGGCCTTGGCCTTCTTGCCGGTACTAGGCGCACCAGAACCTTCAACAGTTGTCACTGCTTTATCTCTCCGCTTCTTACTGCGCTTCTTGCTCTTTTTCTAACTGGTTGATTCATCATCATCCTCTGAATCAGGATTGGTGCAATCTTCCTCTCTGGGCAACTTCCTTCCCTCCTCCATCCGGGCACACTTATCCACCAATGTGTATAGGTCCTTCATAGTCTTGGGCAGCCACACGTTCATCTTGGGACGGATACGACGGTAGCACACATTGGACTGGAAGGCAGCTATTACAGCTGCCGGATGGATATTTGGGATATTTCTATGAACTTTGCTGAATCTCTATAAATTCTTACAGAGGGTTTCTCCTTCGTTCTGCTGGAGAAGCTGCAAATCACTGGGCCTGCCAGGTTCCTGATGACTGCCAGTGAAAGCGCCAATGAACTCATGGCACAGGTCAGCCCATGACGTGATGGAGTTCTCTGGTAGGTGCATCAGCCAAGACTTCACATTGGACTTGAGGGTCAAAGGGAAGTAGTTGGAGAACACCTTATCATCTCTTCCCCCCGGCAGCCTGAACAACGATGGTGTAGATGCTCAGGAACTCTGCCTGGTTCAGCCTCCCGTCGTATCTCTCAGGTATCTCTGGCTTGAACGTGCGAACGGACGGCCAACGGACTTGCCGCAGCTCTCGTGTAAAGGCAGGGCAGCCAACCTCGAAAGGTAGGCACCCGCCAACACCGAGCGCAGGCTCGTCGACGTTGAGGCCGTCATACCCGTCGGTCCAGCGGAGGTCGTCGCGACGCTGCTCGACGGCGCGCATGTCTCCTCTCCGCCTATCCTCCGGGGCTTGATGTTGGCCTGGACGTGCTCGAGGGTCAGAAGAGGCCATTGAGACATCGTCGGGGTCTTGATTCTGTTGCACTCGTACTGGCTGCCGCGGTGGGGATTGCACCATGGGGATGGCCCCTTCCGTGCAGTCAGCAGCACGAGCAATTGCTGTCGCTTGGGGAGGTCGTGGTGGACCAGCTCGCCGTGAGCCCCCAGCTTCGGCAAAACCGAGCAGACTCTAGATGGTGACACGCCACTCGTCCATTTGCTCGGCTACCGGCGGAAACCTCAGCAGCAGCTGAGCTCGCGCCATGGCCTCCGAAGCCGTACTTGGCATGGATGTTGATGAAGTCGATCGTACCGTCGCTTGACTACTGACGGTGCCAGCGGCGGTAACGCTGCGCCCCTGCTGTCGCTGCGGGGTGACCACCTGGACGTGGTGTGGCGAGGGTGCTCGAGGGCCAGTGGCTCCGTCGGGCGTAGCGGCTTGGTCGACCCATCCCGGGGGAGGTGCACGCGCCGTGACCGCACCCACGGTGGGGCGGCCGGAGGGTGGCGGTTCGCCGCATCGGCGGGGGAGAGGGGCGCAGATGGAGTGACCCCCTCACCCGTACCTTGCGAAGTGTGACCATCGGGGTGTTGTTAAAGCTGCTCTCCTCCGGCACCTCCTCCTCCTGCGTCGGCCGTGGGGGAAATGACGATGGCGCCGCCTACTCCGACCACTTCCCCAGCAGCATTCGCACCCTCGTGCGCCTCTGCACCTCCCGCAGTGTTGGAGGCCGCGGGCAGCGGAGCCCTCGAGGTGGATGGGTGAGCTGAAGGACCGGGCTTCTTCTTGGGCACCATGGTCGACGGCGTCGTCGAAGATGAAGATGGTGATGAAGTTGACGCGCTACGCACGCCTTCAGGTTCACGCAAGCGATCCCCCTATCTGGTGCACCAAAGATGTCGCGGGAAACCATGACCACCTATGGGACCAGGAGGTCCATTGCTGATTCGGCAGGGGGGTGACACGTTGCACAAAGAGCAGGCCAACATGGGGCAGCACGGCAGGGATCACACGAGCGATTTACCCAGGTTCGTGCCGCCGCGAGGCGTAAAACCCTACTCCTGCTTTGGTGGATTGATGGTGGAAAGATGGTGGTGGTGCGCGGTACACTTGCCCCGCAGGGGTTGCCTCAGGCAGCAGTGACTACGCGCGTATGGGGGTGTGAGTTATCCAATGTTCTAACCCTTTCTACGGTTGCCATGGGCCTCCTTTTATAGATAAAGGGGTAACCATAGTGGCAAATTAGTCATTATGCACTGATAAGATAGAAAACAGTCCTATCATACCTAACTTTGCGGGCTGTTTGGGCGCATTAAATGCACCGGTCAACATCACATCGTTGGTTGCCCGGCAAGGCTTGCCGGGCTATCTTGCCAGCTCCGCGTCTGCTCGCTTGACACGTCACAGGACAGGTGTCATCTGTGGGTTTCTCCTGTCGGAAATGGTTGCCATGTGGTGAATGGCTGCCACTTAATCACCTAGCGGCTTGACACCGCACTCATCGACGACGTGGGTCGTTTTGCAGTGGTTGGTGAGGTGGTTTTTGAAGGAAATATGCACTAGAGGCAATAATAAAGTTATTATTTATTTCCTTATATCATGATAAATGTTTATTATTCATGCTAGAATTGTATTAACTGGAAACTTGATACATGTGTGAATACATAGACAAACAGAGTGTCACTAGTATGCCTCTACTTGACTAGCTCGTTGATCAAAGATGGTTATGTTTCCTAGCCATAGACATGAGTTTTCATTTGATTAATGGGATCACATCATTAGGAGAATGATGTGATTGACTTGACCCATTCCGTTAGCTTAGCACTCGATCGTTTTAGTATGTTGCTATTGCTTTCTTCATGACTTATACATGTTCCTATGACTATGAGATTATGCAACTCCCGTTTACCGGAGGAACACTTTGTGTGCTACCAAACATCACAACGTAACTGGGTGATTATAAAGGTGCTCTATAGGTGTCTCCGAAGGTACTTGTTGGGTTGGCGTATTTCGAGATTAGGATTTGTCACTTCGATTGTCGGAGAGGTATCTCTGGGCCCTCTCGGTAATGCACATCACTTAAGCCTTGCAAGCATTGCAACAAATGAGTTTGTTACGAGATGATGTATTACGGAACGAGTAAGAGACTTGCCGGAAACGAGATTGAACTAGGTATTGAGATACCGACGATCGAATCTCGGGCAAGTAACATACCGATGACAAAGGGAACAACGTATGTTGTTATGCGGTTTGACCGATAAAGATCTTCGTAGAATATGTGGGAGCCAATATGGGCATCCAGGTCCCGCTATTGGTTATTGACCGGAGACGTGTCTCGGTCATGTCTACATAGTTCTTGAACCCGTAGGGTCCGCACGCTTAATGTTACGATGACAGTTTAGGAGTTTTGATGTACCAAAGGGGTTCGGAGTCCCGGATGAGATCGGGGACATGACGAGGAGTCTCGAAATGGTCGAGACATAAAGATCGATATATTGGACGACTATATTCGGACATCGGAAAGGTTCCGAGTGATTCGGGTATTTTTCGGAGTACCGAAGAGTTACGGGAATTCGTATTGGGCCTTAATGGGCCATACGGGAAAGGAGAGAAAGGCCCCAAAGGGTGGTCGCACTCCTCCCCATGGACTAGTCCGAATTGGACTAGGGAGGGGGGGCGCCCCCTTCCTTCCTTCTCCTTCTCCCTTCCCTTCTCCTACTCCAACAAGGAAAGGAGGAGTCCTACTCCCGGTGGGAGTAGGACTCCCCCTTGGCGCGCCCTCCTCCTAGGCCGGCCGCCTCCCCCCTTGCTCCTTTATATACGGGGGCAGGGGGGCACCCCATAGACACAACAATTGATCTCTTGATCTCTTAGCCGTGTGCGGTGCCCTCCTCCACCATAATCCACCTCGATAATATCGTAGCGGTGCTTAGGCGAAGCCCTGCGTCGGTAGAACATCATCATCGTCACCACGCCGTCGTGCTGACGGAACTCTCCCTCAAAGCTCGGCTGGATCGGGGTTCGAGGGATGTCATTGAGCTGAACGTGTGCTGAACTCGGAGGTGCCGTGCGTTCGGTACTTGATCGTGAAGACGTATGACTACATCAACCGCGTTGTGCTAACGCTTCCGCTTTCGGTCTACAAGGGTACGTGGACAACACTCTCCCCTCTCGTTGCTATGCATCACCATGATCTTGCGTGTTCGCAGGAATTTTTTTGAAATTACTACGTTCCCCAACAGTGGCATCCGAGCCTGGTTTTATGCGTAGATGTCATATGCACGAGTAGAACACAAGTGAGTTGTGGGCGATATAAGTCATACTTCTTACCAGCATGTCATACTTTGGTTCGGCGGTATTGTGAGATGAAGCGGCCCGGACCGACATTACGCGTACGCTTACGCGAGACTGGTTTCACCGTTGCGAGCACTCGTTGCTTAAAGGTGACTGGCGGGTGTCTGTCTCTCTCACTTTAGTTGAACCGAGTGTGGCTACGCCCGGTCCTTGCGAAGGTTAAAACAGCACCAACTTGACAAACTATCATTGTGGTTTTGATGCGTAGGTAAGAACAGTTCTTGCTAAGCCCGTAGCAGCCACGTAAAACTTGCAACAACAAAGTAGAGGACGTCTAACTTGTTTTTGCAGGGCATGTTGTGATGTGATATGGTCAAAGCATTATGCTAAATTTATTTTATGAGATGATCATGTTTTGTAACCGAGTTATCGGCAACTGGAAGAAGCCATATGGTTGTCGCTTTATTGTATGCAATGCAATCGCCCTGTAATGCTTTACTTTATCACTAAGCGGTAGCGATAGTCGTAGAAGCATAAGATTGGCGAGACGACAACGATGCTACGATGGAGATCAAGGTGTCGCGCCGGTGACGATGGTGATCATGACGGTGCTTCGGAGATGGAGATCACAAGCACAAGATGATGATGGCCATATCATATCACTTATATTGATTGCATGTGATGTTTATCTTTTATGCATCTTATCTTGCTTTGATTGACGGTAGCATTATAAGATGATCCCTCACTAAATTATCAAAGTATAAGTGTTCTCCCTGAGTATGCACCGTTGCGAAAGTTCTTCGTGCTGAGACACCACGTGATGATCGGGTGTGATAGGCTCTACGTTCAAATACAACGGGTGCAAAACAGTTGCACACGCAGAATACTCAGGTTAAACTTGACGAGCCTAGCATATGCAGATATGGCCTCGGAACACTGAGACCGAAAGGTCGAGCGTGAATCATATAGTAGATATGATCAACATAGTGATGTTCACCACTGAAAGCTACTCCATTTCACGTGATGATCGGTTATGGTTAGTTGATATGGATCACGTGATCAATTAGAGGATTAGAGGGATGTCTATCTAAGTGGGAGTTCTTAAGTAATATGATTAATTGAACTTAAATTTATCATGAACTTAGTCCTGATAGTATTTTGCAAATTATGTTGTAGATCAATAGCTCGCGTTGTTGCTTCCCTGTGTTTATTTTTGATATGTTCCTAGAGAAAAATTATGTTGAAAGATGTTAGTAGCAAAGATGCGGATTGGATCCGTGATCTGAGGATTATCCTCATTGCTGCACAAAAGAATTATGTCCTTGATGAACCGCTAGGTGACAGACCTATTACAGGAGCAGATGCAGACGTTATGAACGTTTGGCTAGCTTAGTATGATGACTACTTGATAGTTTAGTGCACCATGCTTAACGGCTTAGAATCGGGACTTCAAAGATGTTTTGAATGTCATGGACCATATGAGATGTTCCAGGAGTTGAAGTTAATATTTCAAGAAAATACCTGAGTTGAGAGATATGAAGTCTCCAACAAGTTCTATAGCTAAAAGATGGAGGAGAATAGCTCAAGCAGTGAGCATGTACTCAGATTGTCTGGGTACTACAATCGCTTGAATCAAGTGGGAGTTAATCTTCCAGATAAAATAGTGATTGACAGAATTCTCTAGTCACCATCACCAAGTTAGTAGAACTTCGTGATGAACTATAGTATGCAAGGGATGACGAAAGTAATTCCCGAGCTCTTCGTGATGCTGAAATCGACGAAGGTAGAAATCAAGAAAAACATCAAGTGTTGATGGTTGACGAGACCACTAGTTTCAAGAAAAGGGCAAAGGGGAGAAGGGGAACTTCAAGAAGAATGGCAAGCAAGTTGCTACTCAAGTGAAGAAGCCTAAGTCTAGTCCTAAGCCTGAGACTAAGTGCTTCTACTGCAAAGGGACTGGTCACTGGAAGCGGAACTACCCCAACTATTTGGTGGATAAGAAGGATGGCAAAGTGAACAAAGGTATATTGGATATACATGTTATTGATGTGTACTTTACTAGTGTTTATAGAAACCCCTCGGTATTTGATACTGGTTCAGTTGCTAAGAGTAGTAACTCGAAACAGGAGTTGCAGAATAAACAGAGACTAGTAAAAGGCGAGGTGACGATGTGTGTTGGAAGTAGTTCCAAGATTGATATGATCATCATCGCACACTCCCTATACTTTCGGGATTAGTGTTGAAACTAAATAAGTGTTATTTGGTGTTTGCGTTGAGCATGAATATGATTTGATCATGTTTGTTGCAATACGGTTATTCATTTAAATTAGAGAATAATTGTTGTTCTGTTTACATGAATAAAACCTTCTATGGTCATACACCCAATAAAATGGTTTGTTGGATCTCGATCGTAGTGATACACATATTCATAATAATGAAGCCAAAAGATGCAAAGTTAATAATGATAGTGCAACTTATTTGTGGCACTGCCGTTTAGGTCATATTGGTGTAAAGCGCATGAAGAAACTCCATAGTGATGGGATTTTGGAATCACTTGATGCTTGCGAACCGTGCCTCATGGGCAAGATGACTAAAACGCCGTTCTCCGGAACTATGGAGAGAGCAACAGATTTGTTGGAAATCATACATACAGATGTATGTGGTCCGATGAATATTGAGGCTCGTAGCAGGTATCATTATTTTTTGACCTTCACAGATGATTTGAGCAGATATGGGTATATCTACTTAATGAAACAGAAGTCTGAAACATTTGAAAAGTTCATATAATTTCAGAGTGAAGCGGAAAATCATCGTAACAAGAAAATAAAGTTTCTACGATCTGATCGTGGAGAAGAGTATTCGAGTTACGAGTTTGGCCTTCAGTTAAAACAATGTGAAATAGTTTCACTACTCACGCCACCTGGAACACCACGGTGTAATGGTGTGTCCGAACATCGTAACCGTACTTTATTAGATATGGTGCGATATATGATGTCTCTTACCGATCTACCACTATCGTTTTGGGGTTATGCATTAGAGACAACTGCATTCACGTTAAATAGGGTACCATCTAAATCCGTTGAGACGACATCTTATGAACTGTGGTTTGGCAAGAAACCAAAGTTGTCGTTTCTTAAAGTTTGGGGTTGCGATGCTTATGTGAAAAGGTTTCATCCTGATAAGCTCAAACCCAAATCGGAGAAATGTGTCTTCATAGGATACCCAAAGGAGACAGTTGGGTACACCTTCTATCACAGATCCGAAGGCAAGACATTCGTTGCTAAGAATGGATCCTTTCTAGAGAAGGAGTTTCTCTCGAAAGAAGTGAGTGGGAGGAAAGTAGAACTTGATGAGGTAATTGTACCTCATCGCTTATTGGAAAGTAGTTCATCACAGAAACCGGTTCCTGTGACACCTACACCAATTAGTGAGGAAGTTAATAATGATGATCATGAAACTTCAGATCAAGTTGTTACTGAACCTCGTAGGTCAACCAAAGTAAGATCCGCACCAGAGTGGTACGGTAATCCTATTCTGGAGGTTATGTTACTAGACCATGACGAACCTACGAACTATGAAGAAGCGATGGTGAGCCCAGATTCCGCAAAATGGCTTGAGGCCATGAAATCTGAGATGGGATCCATGTATGAGAACAAAGTATGGACTTTGATTGACTTGCCCAATGATCGGCGAGCCATAAAAAATAAATGGATCTTCAAGAGGAGGACGGACACTGATAGTAGTGTTACTATCTACAAAGCTAGACTTGTCGGAAAAAGGTTTTTGACAAAGTTCAAAGTGTTGAATACGATGAGATTTTCTCACTCGCAGCGATGCTTAAGTCTGTCCGAATCATGTTAGCAATTGCTGCATTTGATGATCATGAAACTTCATTAAAGAAGAGTTGTATATGATGCAACCAGAAGGTATTGTCAATCCTAAAGGTGCTAACAAAATATGCAAACTCCAGATCCATCTATGGACTGGTGCAAGCATCTCGGAGTTGGAATATACGCTTTGATAAGTTGATCAAAGCATATAGTTTTATACAGACTTGCGGTGAAGCCTGTATTTACAAGAAAGTGAGTGGGAGCACTACAGCATTTCTGATAAGTATATGTGAATGACATATTGTTGATCGGAAATAATGTAGAATTATTCTGCAAAGCATAAAGGAGTGTTTGAAAGGAGTTTTTCAAAGAAAGACCTCGGTGAAGCTGCTTACATATTGAGCATCAAGATCTATAGAGATAGATCAAGACGCTTGATAAGTTTTTTCAATGAGTACATACCTTAACAAGATTTTGAAGTAGTTCAAAATGGAACAGTCAAAGAAAGAGTTTCTTGCCTGTGTTACAAGGTGTGAAATTGAGTAAGACACAAAGCCCGACCACGGCAGAAGATAGAAAAAGAATGAAAGTTATTCCCTATGCCTCGGCCATAAGTTCTATAAAATATGCCATGCTGTGTACCAGATCTATTATATACCCTACACTGATTTTGACAAGGGAGTACAATAGTGATCTAGGAGTAGATCACTGGACAGCGGTCAAAATTATCCTTACTGGAATAAGGATATGTTTCTCGATTATGGAAGTGACAAAAGGTTCGTCATAAAGGGTTACGTCGATGCAAGTTTTGACACTAATCTAGATGACTCTAAGTCTCGGTCTAGATACATATTGAAAGAGGGAGCAATTAGCTAGAGTAGCTCCGGGCAGAGCATTGCAGACATAGAAATTTGCAAAATACTTACGGATCTGAATGTGACAGACCCGTTGACTAAAATTATCTCACAAGCAAAACATGATCACACCTTAGTACTCTTTGGGTGTTAATCACATAAGCGATGTGAACTAGATTACTGACTCTAGTAAACCCTTTGGGTGTTGGTCACATGACGATCTGAACTATGGGTGTTAATCACATGGTGATGTGAACTATTGATGTTAAATCACATGGCGATGTGAACTAGATTATTGACTCTAGTGCAAGTGGGAGACTGAAGGAAATATGCCCTAGAGGCAATAATAAAGTTATTATTTATTTCCTTATATCATGATAAATGTTTATTATTCATGCTAGAATTGTATTAACTGGAAACTTGATACATGTGTGAATACATAGACAAACAGAGTGTCACTAGTATGCCTCTACTTGACTAGCTCGTTGATCAAAGATGGTTATGTTTCCTAGCCATAGACATGAGTTGTCATTTGATTAACGGGATCACATCATTAGGAGAATGATGTGATTGACTTGACCCATTCTGTTAGCTTAGAACTCGATCGTTTTAGTATGTTGCTATTGCTTTCTTCATGACTTATACATGTTCCTATGACTATGAGATTATGCAACTCCCGTTTACCGGAGGAACACTTTGTGTGCTATCAAACGTCACAACGTAACTGGGTGATTATAAAGGTGCTCTACAGGTGTCTCCGAAGGTACTTGTTGGGTTGGCGTATTTCGAGATTAGGATTTGTCACTCCGATTGTCGGAGAGGTATCTCTGGGCCCTCTCGGTAATGCACATCACTTAAGCCTTGCAAGCATTGCAACAAATGAGTTTGTTACGAGATGATGTATTACGGAACGAGTAAAGAGACTTGTCAGAAACGAGATTGAACTAGGTATTGAGATACCGACGATCGAATCTCGGGCAAGTAACATACCGATGACAAAGGGAACAACGTATGTTGTTATGCGGTTTGACCGATAAAGATCTTCGTAGAATATGTGGGAGCCAATATGGGCATCCAGGTCCCGCTATTGGTTATTGACCGGAGACGTGTCTCGGTCATGTCTACATAGTTCTTGAACCCGTAGGGTCCGCACGCTTAATGTTACGATGACATTTTAGGAGTTTTGATGTACCGAAGGGGTTCGGAGTCCCGGATGAGATCGGGGACATGACGAGGAGTCTCGAAATGGTTGAGACGTAAAGATCGATATATTGGACGACTATATTCGGACATCGGAAAGGTTCCGAGTGATTCGGGTATTTTTCGGAGTACCGAAGAGTTACGGGAATTCGTATTGGGCCTTAATGGGCCATACGGGAAAGGAGAGAAAGGCCCCAAAGGGTGGTCGCACCCCTCCCCATGGACTAGTCCGAATTGGACTAGGGAGGGGGGGCGCCCCCTTCCTTCCTTCTCCTTCTCCCTTCCCTTCTCCTACTCCAACAAGGAAAGTAGGACTCCCCCCTTGGCGCGCCCTCCTCCTAGGCCGGCCGCCTCCCCCCTTGCTCCTTTATATACGGGGGCAGGGGGGCACCCCATAGACACAACAATTGATCTCTTGATCTCTTAGCCGTGTGCGGTGCCCCCCTCCACCATAATCCACCTTGATAATATCGTAGCGGTGCTTAGGCGAAGCCCTGCATCGGTAGAACATCATCATCGTCACCACGCCGTCGTGCTGACGGAACTCTCCCTCAAAGCTCGGCTGGATCGGAGTTCGAGGGACGTCATCGAGCTGAACGTGTGCTGAACTCGGAGGTGCTGTGCGTTCGGTACTTGATCGGTCGGATCGTGAAGACGTACGACTACATCAACCGCGTTGTGCTAACGCTTCCGCTTTCGGTCTACGAGGGTACGTGGACAACACTCTCCCCTCTCGTTGCTATGCATCACCATGATCTTGCGTGTTCGTAGGAAATTTTTTGAAATTACTACATTCCCCAACAGTTTTGCCTCCGTTAGCCTCGACAGGCCCTGCTGGGGCACCTCAGTTGTCTGCATCTAGGGGAGGCCTCGCCCCTTGCTGGGCTCGCCTGCCCGGCAAGGGGGCTTTTCTCTTGACGATATCCTGCTTCCTCGGCTCGTCCTTGGTCCTTCTGATCTGCACGTTGGTCCTTCGAACTTCTTGGGTTCTTGTACTCTGACTTGGGCTAGTGCTTCAATCTTGTTCCCGTGCCTGTGCACAGTCTGGGGAACAGACCCAGGGTTTGTTGCACCGACACATGTGAGGAAAGGATGATGGAGGCTATGATTCCTCCACAAGTCAGGATGAGACTCGAGACGAAAAATGAAAAAAAGAGAGGCCAAAGAGCCCAAACAAAAAATGAGAGAAAAGGAGAGAAGAGACAATGTTACTATCCCTTTTCCACACTTGTGCTTCAAAGTACCACCATGTTCTTCATGATAGAGAGTCTCCTATGGTGTCACCTTCATATGCTAGTGGGAATTTTTCATTATAGAACTTGGCTTGTATATTCCAATGATGGGCTTCCTCAAATTGCCCTAGGTCTTCGTGAGCAAGCAAGTTGGATGCACACCCACTTAGTTTCCTTTTTGAGCTTTCATACACTTATAGATCTAGTGCATCTATTGCATGGCAATCCCTACTCACTTGCATTGATATCAATTGATGGGCATCTCCATAGCCCGTTAATTTGCCTAGTTGATGTGAGAGTTTCTCCTTTTTGTCTTCTCCTCACAACCTCCATCATATTCTTTTCCACTTATAGTGCTATATCCATGGCTCACGCTCATGTATTGCGTGAAAGTTGAAAAAGCTTGAGAACATTAAAAGTATGAAACAGTTGCTTGGCTTGTCATCGGGGTTGTGCATGATGAAATATTTTGTGTGATGAGGATTGAGCATAGCTAGACTATATGATTTTCTAGGGGTAACTTTGTTTGGCCATGATATTTTGAGATGATATGATTGCTTTATTTAGTATGATTGAAGTATTATTGTTTTTATGTCAATATTAAACTTTTGTTTTGAATCTTATGGATCTGAACATTGCTACCTCTTGAGCATGCATTGGTTTTCCCTTGAAGAGGAAAGGGTGATGCAGCAAAGTAGCGTAAGTATTTCCCTCAGTTTTGAGAACCAAGTTTTAGCACGATCTCTAAGCGAAAACAGAAATATCTTCAGTTTAACAATATCATTATCCACATCTTTCTTCTTTTGCATATCACACAAATCAACAAAGTTGTTTAGATGGGTAGCGGCATCTTCACTAGGAAGGCCAGAAAATTGATCTTTCATAACAAGATTCAACAAAGTTGTATTAATTTCACAAGATTCAGCATCGGTAGTAGGAGGAATCGGAGTGCTAATAAAATCATTGTTGTTGGTATTGGAAAAGTCACACAATTTAGTATTATCTTGAGCCATCGTGAAAAACATACAATCCAACACACAAGCACACAAGAAGCAAGTGAAAAGAGACGAACGGAAGAGGGGCGAAGAAAAGGCAAAGGTTTTCGAAAATCATTTTAGAAGTGGGGGAGAGGAAAACGAGATGCAAATGGCAAATAATGTAATGCGAGGGAGAAGAGTTTATAATGGGTACTTGGCATGTCTTGACTTGGCATAGATCTCCCCGGTAACGGCGCCAGAAATCCTTCTTGCTACCTCTTGAGCATGCGTTGGTTTTCCCTTGATGAGGAAAGGGTGATGCAGCAAAGTAGCGTAAGTATTTCCCTTAGTTTTGAGAACCAAGGTATCAATCCAGTAGGAGACAACGCACAAGTCACCTAGTACCTGCACAAACAATCAAGAACCTTGCAACCAACGCGATAAAGGGGTTGTCAATCCCTTCACGGTCACTCGCAAAAGTGAGATCTAATAGAGATAGTAAAGTAAATATTTTTGGTATTTTTGTTGTATAGATTGGAAAGTAAAGATTTCAAAATAGTAAACGAGATGCGATGTAAATAAAAGAGATGTACTCCCTCCGTCCGAAAAAACTTGTTATCAAAATGGACAAAAAGGGGTGTGTCTAGAACTAAAATACATCTAGATACATCCCCTTTTATTCATTTTGATGACAAGTATTTCCGGACGGAGGGAGTAACATAATAGGAAAGAGACCCGGGGGCCATAGGTTTCACTAGTGGCTTCTCTCAAGATAGCATGTATTACGGTGGGTGAACAAATTACTGTCGAGCAATTGATAGAAAAGTGCATAGTTATGAAGATATCTAAGGCAATGATCATGAATATAGGCATCACGTCCGTGTCAAGTAGACCGAAACGATTCTGCATCTACTACTATTACTCCACACATCAACCGCTATCCAGCATGCATCTAGAGTATTAAGTTCATAAGAACGAAGTAACACATTAAGCAAGCTAACATGATGTAGAGGGATAAACTCAAGAAATATGATATAAACCCCATCTTTTAATCCTCGATGGAAACAATACAATATGTGCCTTGCTGCCCCTACTGTCACTGGGAAAGGACACCGCAAGATTGAACCCAAAGCTAAGCACTTCTCCCATTGCAAGAAAGATCAATCTAGTAGGCCAAACTAAACCGATAATTCGAAGAGACTTGCAAAGATATCAAATCATGCATATAAGAATTCAGAGAAGAACCAAATAATATTCATAGATAATCTTGTTCATAAATCCACAATTCATCGGATCTCGGCAAACACATCGCAAAAGAGTATTACATCGAATAGATCTCCAAGAACATCGAGGAGAACTTTGTATTGAGAATCAAAGAAAGATAAGAAGCCATCTAGCTAATAACTATGGACCCGAAGGTCTAGTAAACTACTCACGCTTCATCGGAGAGGTAATGGTGTTGATGTAGAAGCCCTCCGTGATCAATTCCCCCTCCGGCAGATTGCCGGAAAAGGCCCCAAGATGGGATCTCATGGGTACAGAAGGTTGCGGCGGTGGAAAAGTGGTTTCGTGGCTCTCCCTGATGTTTCTAGGGTATAAGAGTATATATAGGTGAAAGAAGTACGTCAGTGGAGGTACGAGGGGCCCACGAGGGAGGGGGGCGCGCCCTCCTGCCTCGTTGCGTCCTCGTGGAGTTCTAGACTTTGACTCCAAGTCTTCTGGATTGCTTTCGGTCCAAGAAAGATCATCGCGACGGTTTCATTCCGTTTGGACTCCATGTGGTATTCCTTTTCTGCAAAACTCTAAAATAGGAAAAAATAGAAACTAGCACTAGGCCTCTGGTTAATAGGTTAGTCCCAAAAATAATATAAAATAGCATATTAAAGCCCATTAAACATCCAAATCAGATAATCTAATAGCATGGAACAATAAAAAATTATAGATACGTTGGAGACGTATCAAACATTCATGCCACAATAAAGAAAATTGCATTGTAAATATGTTAGGTAGTATTTCACATCAAAAAATCTATTTTTATCATTTACCAACTCGAGGGCGAGCGGGAATTAAGCTTGGGGATGCTTGATACGTCTCCAACGTATCTATAACTTTTTTATTGTTTCATGCTATTATATTATCTATTTTGGATGTTTTATATGCATTAATATGCTATTTTCCATTATTTTTGGGACTAACTTATTAAGCTAATGCCGAGTGTAAGTTTCTGTTTTTTTACTTGTTTTTGACTTTTACAGAAAAGGAATATCAAACGGAGTCCAAATGGAATAAAACTTTACGATTATTTTTCTTCGACCAGAAGAAACCGACGAGACTTGGGGAGCAGAACAGAAGCCCTACGGGAAGGCCACAAGCCCTAGGGGCGCGCCCCCAGGCCCCCCGTAGACCTTCCAACACTAATTCCACCTCTATAAATACTCAAATATCCCCCCTACACCAGAGGGCACACCAATAATACTTTTTTGCCGCTGCAAGCTTCTGTTCCCGTGAGATCTCATCTTGGGGCCTTTTCTGGCACTCCGCCGGAGTGGGATTTCATCACGGAGGGCCTCTACACCAACCTTGCTGCCCTTCCAATGATGTGTGAGTAGTTTACCACAGACCTATAGTTCCATAGATAGTAGCTAGATGGTTTCTTCTATCTCTCTCTTTGATCTTCAATACAATGTTCTCCTCGATGTTCTTGGAGATATATTCATTGCAATCTTCTTTTGCGGTGTGTTTGTTGAGATCTGGTGAATTGTGGATTTATGATCAGATTATCTACGAATATTATTTGAGTCTTCTCTAAACACTTTTATGCATGATGAGATAGCTTGTATTTCTCTCCGATCTATCGATTTGGTTTGGCCAACTAGATTGGTTTTTCTTGCAATGGGAGAGGAGCTTTGCGATGGGTTCAATCTTGCGGCGTCCTCATCCAGTGATAGAAGGGGTAGCGAGGCACGTATTGTATTGTTGCCATTAAGGATAAAAAGATGGGGTTTATAGCATATTGCTTGAGTTTATCCCTCTACATCATCTCATCTTGCTTAAAGTGTTGCTCTGTTCTTATGAACTTAATACTCTAGATGTAGGCAGGAGTCGGTCGATGTGTGGAGTAATACTAGTAGATGCAGAATCGTTTCGGTCTACTTGTCACGGACATGATGCCTATATTCATGATCATTGCCTTAGATATTGTCATAACTATGCGCTTTTCTATCAATTGCCCAACAGTAATTTGCTTACCCATCGTATGTTTTCTTCAAAAGAGAAACCTCTAGTGAAACCTATGGCCCACGGGTCTATTTTTAATCATACAATTTGAGATCTATAAAACCAAAAATCCAAAAATACCTTGCTGCACTTTATTATATTTACTTTAATTTGCTCTTTTATTTATCTTTTATACCTATCTCTATTAGATCTCACTCTTGTTCATGACCGTGAAGGGATTGACATCCCCTTTTTCGTGTTGTGTGTAAGTGTTTTTTTAGTTTGTGTAGGTGCATATATTGGAGACTTGCTTGTGCCTCCTACTGGATTGACACCTTGGTTCTTAACTAAGGGAAATACTTATCTCTACTTTGCTGCATCACCCTTTCCTCTTCAAGGAAAAAAATCAACGCAAGCTCAAGAAGTAGCATTACGCCGTGGTGTTCCAGGTGGCATGAGTTGTGAAACAATTCCACATTGTCTTAAATGAGGGCCAAACTCGTAACTCAAATATTCACCTCCATGATCAGATCGTAGAAATTTTATTTTCTTGTTACGATGAGTTTCCACTTCACTCTGAAATTCTTTGACCTTTTAAAATGTTTCAGACTTGTGTTTCATCAAGTAGATATATCCATACCTACTCAAATCATCTGTGAAGGTCAGAAAATAACGATACCCGCCACGTGCTTCAACACTCATCGGACCGCATACATATGTATTACTTCCAATAAGTCATTAGCTCGCTCCATTGTTCCAGAGTACGGAATTTTAGTCATCCTACCCATGAGGCATGGTTCACAAGTATCAAATGATTCATAATCAAGTGATTCTAAAAGTCCATCCGCATGGAGTTTTTTCATGCGCTTTACACCAATATGACCTAAACGGTAGTGCCAAAAGTATGTTGCACTATCATTATCAACTTTGCATCTTTTGGCATCAATATTATGAATATATGTATTGCTACGATCGAGATTCAAGAAGAATAGACCATTCAGTAATGGTGCATGACCATAAAATATGTTACTCATATAAATAGAACAACCATCATTCTCTAACTTAAATTAATAACCGTCTCGCAATAAACAAGATCCAGATATAATGTTCATGCTCAACGCTGGCACCAAATAACAATTATTGAGGTCTAAAACTAATCCCGAAGGTAGATGTAGAGGTACTGTGCCGACGACGATCACATCAACCTTGGAACCATTCCCAAAGCGCATCGTCACCTCGTCCTTAGCCAAACTTCATTTATTCGGTAGCTCCTATTTTGAGTTACAAATATGAGCAACGGAACCAGTATCAAATACCCAGGCGCTACTACGAGCATTAGTAAGGAACACATCAATAACATGTATATCAAATATACCTTTGTTCACTTTGCCATCCTTCTTATCTGCCAAGTACTTGGGGTAGTTCCGCTTCCAGAGACCATTTCCCTTGCAGTAGAAGCACTCAACTTCCGGTTTGGGTCTGGCTTTGGGCTTTTTCACGGGAGAGGCAACTTGCTTGCCGGTCTTCTTGAAGTTCCCTTTCTTTCCCTTGCCCTTTTTCTTGAAACTAGTGGTCCTGTTAACCATCAACACTTGATGTTCTTTCTTGATTTCTACCTCCACCGATTTCAGGATCACGAACAGCTCATGAATCACTTTCGTCATCCCTTGCATATTATAGTTCATAACGAAGCCTTTGTAGCTTGGTGGCAGTGACTAAACAAATCTATCAATAACAATCTCAACTCGAACATAATTCCCAGTGATTGTGGTACCTAGGCATTCTGAGTATGTGTTCACTGACAGAACAATTCTCCCCCATCTTACAGCTAAAGAACTTGTTGGAGACTTCATATCTCTCAACCTGGGCATTAGCTTGAAATATCAACTTCAGCTGGAACATCTCATATGCTCTATGGCGGTCAAAACGCTTTTGAAGTCCCGGTTCCAAGCCGTAAAGCATGGCACACTAAACTATCGAGTAGTCATCAGAACGAGCTTGCCTGGTGTTCATAACGTCTGCATCAGCTCCTACAGCAGGTCTGTCACCTAGCGGTGCATCAAGGACATAATTCTTCTATGCAGCAATGAGGATAATCCTCGAGTTACGGACTAAGTCCGTGTAGTTGCTACCATCATCTTTCAACTTAGGTTTCTCTAGGAACGCATTAAAATTCAAGGGAACGGTAGCACGGGCCATTGATCTACAACACATATTTGCAAAGACTATCAGGACTAAGTTCATGCTAAATTTTAGTTCAAATAATCAAATTACTAATGAACTCCCACTTAAATCAACATCCCTCAAGTTGTCTAAGTGATACATGATCCAAATCAACTAACCCATGTCCGATCATCACGTGAGATGTGGTAGTTTTCAATGGTGAACATCTCCATGTTTATCATATCTACTATATGACTCATGTTCGACCTTTCGGTCTCCACTGTTCCGAGACCATGTCTATACATGCTAGGCTCTTCAAGTTTAACCCAAGTATTCCGCATGTGCAAAATTGGATTACACCCATTTTATGTGAATGTAGAGTCTACCACACCCGATCATCACGAGGTGCTTTGAAACGACGAACTTTACCAACGATGCATTCTCAGGGAGAACATTTTTATCTTGAAATTAAGTGAAGGGATCATCTTATAATGCTACTGTCATTCTAAGCAAAACAAGATGCATAAAGGATAAACATCACATGCAATCAAAATATGTGACATGATATGGCCATCATCATCTTGTGCTTTTGATCTCTATCTCCAAAGCAACGACATGATCTCCATCGTTGCGTCGGGGTCGTCTCGACAACTATTGCTTCTACAACTATTGCTAACGCATAGCGCTAAAGTAAAGCAATTACATGGCGCTTAGTGATTGACACACGGGTCATAGTATAATTAAAGACAACCCTATGGCTCCTGCCGGTTGTTGTACTCATCGACATGCAAGTCGTGAACTTATTACAAAACATGCATCTCATACGTCAACATATATCGTATCACGTCTTAGCCATATCACATCACAACATACCCTGCAAAAACAAGTTAGACATCCTCTACTTTGTTGTTGCAAGTTTTACATGGATGCTACACGCAACTAGCAAGAACCGTTCTTACCTACGCAAAACCACAACGGTGATTATCAAGTTGATATTTAACCTTCTGCAAGGACTGCCGTAGTCAAATAGATTTAACTAAATGGGAAGAAATAGACACCCGCCAGTCACCTTTATGCAAAAAAAGTTGCATGTTAGTCGGTGGAACCAGTATCATGTATGTGGACATGTAATGTTGGTTTGAGCCGCTTCATCCCACAATACCGCTGAATCAAAATAAGACATAGGTGGTAAGAAATATGAACATCACCACCCACAACTCCTTTGTGTTCTACTCGTCCATATCATCTACGCATAGACCTGGCTCATGATGCCACTGATGGGAAACGTTGCATGGAAAACAAAAATATTCTACGCACATGCAAGATCTATCCATGAAGATGCATAGCTAAGAGAGGGGGAGAGCATCTACATACCCTTGTAGATCGCTAAGCGGAAGTGTTTATCAACGAGGTTGATGTAGTCATACACCTTCACGATCCATTCCGATCAAGCACCGAATGTACGGCACCTCCATGTTCAGCACACGTTCAGCTCGTTGACATCCTCGCCTTCTTGATCTAGCTAGAGGGGTGAAGTAGTAGATGAGTTTCGGCAGCACGACGGCCTGGTGACGGTGGTGGTGAAACTATTTCCGCAGGGCTTCGCCAAGCACAATGGATTTAGAACAGAGGATAAAATAGTGGGAGAGGAGGTGCTAGCACACGACTTGGTGAATCGTGGTGTGTTCTAGGGGCTAGCCCTGCCCCTCTATTTATATGTTGAGCCCTGGGATCATTACTTGGAGAGAGGGCCTCCCCAAAGTTGGTTTGGAACGCAGGGAAGAGTCTTTCTCGGATTCCAGCACCAGACGCCAGGGTCCGTGGCGTCTGGTCCCCGACCTCCACAAAATTTCTTTTTGCACCGCCCTAAAGCCCTTACCCCTTGGCCCAACAAAAGTGTCCTCGCAGCAAAACATTTCTGGAAACATCCGGAACCCTTCCGGTGAATTCTGGAACCCTTCTGGATATCATCCTATATATCAATCTTTACCTCCGGACCATTCCGGAGCTCCTCGCCATGTCCGCGATCTCATCCCGGACTCCGAACAACATTAGGTCACCAACATACATAACTCATATAATCCTATATCGTCATGGAATGTTAAGCATGCGGACCCGACGAGTTCAAGAATGATGTAGACATGACCGAGACGCTTCTCCGGTCAATAACCAATAGCGGGACCTAGATGCCCATATTGGTTCCTACATATTCTCTGAAGATCTTTATCGGTCTAACCTTTATGACAACATACATAGTTCCCTTTGTCCATCATTATGTTATTTGCCGGAGATTTGATTGTTGCTATCTCCACACCTAGTTCAATCTCGTTACCGGTAAGTCTCTTTACTCATTCCGTAATACATCATCTTGTAACTAAATCCTTAGTCACTTTGCTTGCAAGCTTCTTGTGATGTTCTATTGTCGAGAGGGCCCAGAGATACCTTTCTGTCATACGAAATGACAAATCCCAATCTCGATCCATGCCAACTCAACACACACCTTCGGAGATACCTGTAGAGCACCTTTATGATCACCCAGTTATGAAGTGAAATTTGATACACATGTCGTGGATCTAAGACTGACATTAGAATGGGGGGTAGGTATGAGAAGGCAAGATCCTAGCTATGGCGAAGTTGTACACGCGAGTTTTACGAGTTCAGGCCCTTCGTGGAGGAAGTAATAGCCCTACGTCTCGGAGCCCGGAGGCGGTCGACTGGATTATGCGCGTGGGAGTTACAGGGGGTGCAAACCCTTGTCCCACAGGAGGGGGGTGGTTTATATAGAGTGCACCAGGACCCCAGCTCCCCTCCGTTACACAGGGTTCAATGTGCATAAAGAAGGAGCATTACAGGTAACGTCTGTAATAAAGTGCTATAAATGATCATTAAGTCTAAGAATAAACGCCTGACCGTTACCATGTAGACTGACTTTAAATCTTCTGTATGTCGAGTGGTTTCCGTTACGTTCGAGTGACTGTGATTCTTCCGAGTGGAATGTTTCTGGTCGAGTGGATGATGGTACCCTTCGAATACTTCGGGCTTTAGGGTGATGTCCTTGGGGGTGTCTAGGTTAGGCCTATGACCCTACCCTAGGTACATAGCTTCATCATTAGCCCCCGAATGGTTCAGGGATTTTAGTGGAGAAGGAGTTGAAAATACTTCCGATTCAGCTCTTGCACTTTGGGAGTGTCTTGTTGGGATCGATGAATCAACACGGTGACATCAACTTCTTTTTCAGTCGCCTTGATCCATTCTTGGTTTTGTCGAGTGAACTTTTACTAAAAAGCTTCGAGCGTTGATATGGAGAAAATCTTCCGTCTGACAGGTTGCTCTGTTGCCCGCGGATCTCGTGGGATTTGAATTTTTGAGAAGCGCGCGGGGCGGAGGAGGCCGCAGCAATCGGGCTGGATAAGGCAGGGCTGCCTCGATTTCTGCGCCGCCTTTTTCGCCACGTATCGCTCGCGCGACTATTGCGGGACTTGATAAGATCGCCCGGGTCCACAAGTCAGTCACTCGGAAGCAACCTCATATAAGGCGTCGGTCCGGGGTTTTTGAACAGTGCGCTCCCATTCTTCCTCTTCCTTCTCCGTTTTCTCCACCACATCCGCTCCTGCCCCGGCGCCGCTGCTCCGTTCGAGCTCTATCCGCTGCGATGGGGAAGGAGAAGACGGTGGCATTGGAGCGTGTGAAGAAGGCGACGGCGAAGGCGAAGGGGAAGAAGTCCAGCTGGGGCAGATCTTCCTCGAGGTCCAGTCTGCCGCGCGGTTGGATCCAGGGAGATTGGATCCGGTCGATGATTCGCCAGGACGACATCGACGATCTGGCCGAGGAGGGATTGATCCCCCACGGATCCGCGCGGCTCCCGGCGGACGAGACTGAGCCCCGACCGCAGGAGGGTGAGTGCGTCCTTCTCGCCACCCATGTCGACCGCGGGTTTTCTTTGCCTCCCCATCCTTTTTTCCGAGCTTTCTTGAACTTCTTTGGAGCACAACTTCATCAGTT
Organism: Aegilops tauschii subsp. strangulata; assembly: GCF_002575655.3. Taxonomy (NCBI): domain Eukaryota; kingdom Viridiplantae; phylum Streptophyta; class Magnoliopsida; order Poales; family Poaceae; genus Aegilops; species Aegilops tauschii. The sequence goes on along the minus strand of NC_053036.3, from coordinate 388,304,286 downwards.
TTCCCCCAACACCATCGTGTATCTTGCCGCTTTCGTGTCCATGTGCGAAAACTTCCTGGGTTGTCGACCACACTGGGGCCTCTTCAAGCACATTTTCACGTGTCGCTCCCAGTCGGTCAAAAAAGCTAATCCGAGTGATGAGAGGAAAAAAGTGATCCAGAAGTGTGAGGGTCTTGGAATCCAAATGAGGGGTAAGTGCTCTTTCCCAGCCATAACCCTACCTGAGTCGGTCCGAGGGTGGCAGTCTACTTGGTTTTACTGCAAAGACCAGCCGACTCCCGGTCAGTCGACTGGACTTCCCCCCTTTTCCATGGTTCGAGTAGAGAAGCCCTCCGCCCTGAAAGTGACCCTGGGGGAGAAAGCAGAGGTGAAGGTGCTGATCGAGCGAGTGGTTCAGCTCATCCATGATGGCGTGACCGGCATGGATCTGTTGGAAGTCTTCCTCAGGCGACGCATTCAGCCGCTTCAACCCCGTGACCATCCGATGTGGATGTATTTGGGCATTGACGATTCCACTCGGATCCATCCAGAAGAAGTCGATGAGGACACGGTGGAGAAGTGGTTGAGGGGTATCACTGGCAACAAAGATAACCCCGGGGGGCCAGGAGAGTCCCTCCACTTGACAACTCGCACCAAACAGACAAGGTCCAACTCTGAATTGTCGAGTGTTATCTTGATTTATCATGTAACTGCTTGCAATCAACCGACTGACTTTTGTCTTGCTTGTTGTCTTCTAGGCTCTTACTGAGATGTATTCGATGCCCAACGAAGAGCAGGAGCAGGATCCGGAGGGGGAGGCGAGCGGAGGCGAGAGCGGCGAGTGGCATTCCGATGGTGAAGGGGACGAGGAGAGCTCCGACCCGAGTGATGAAGAAGAGGCCGACTCACCTCCCCGTAGGGAAAGGCGATCCAAGCTCACCCAAGATTCCGCAAGCGCCCGTGACAAGGCAACCGTTCAGACTGGGCAGTCGTCAAAGCGTCCTCGGACGTCTTCTCCGGCGCCGACTGAAAAGGCTCCGAAACAATCCAAGGTCGTACCGCAGAAGACCCGAAAGGCGCTGCCCAGAATCAAAATCGACATCCCTGTTGCCTCTACGTAAGTGTCCTGTCTTCAGTTTTACCCGGAATTCTGCGTTGTCTATTTTTCCTTGGTTTGACCGAATGAATCTTGAAACTAGCAATGCCGCTACCTCTGGGACCTCTGCTTACAAAAACGAGGATGAGGACATGGAAGATGCGGTCACCTCCAACCCAGGTATAATCTTTGTGATCTTGTCTTTGCTTTGTCGATTAAACTGTGGTACAACCAACGAGGATGAATTTTTGGCGATTGATCTTTTTACAGCTCCTCCCAACATCATCGACCTCCCAAACGATGACGAAGACGAGGCACAGAGGCCCTTGGGGAGAAGAAGCAGGAAAACGTCCGCTGGCAAGACGCCTCAGTCGCCGCCGGTGGCAGAACCGGTAATCCAGGAAGCCGGCGATGCCAATCGGACCTCCGTCACCTTCACCATACCACTGTCGAGTGCTCAGCCTTCAACGTCAGCCGCGCAGACTCCCACCGATCCACCTTCACTTTTTGCTGCACATCACGTCCTAGAGGACCAGGTGGGTGTTGCCAAAGAGGCTATATGCCAGGCGGGCATTATGATGGAGAAGATGAAGATGGTGCGGGGAGCCAGCCAAGCTACTTATGATGCCAGCTCCGCTCTCCAGAGCAGATTGCCGACTGACTCTTTTAGCTTGTTCTGTTAGGATATGCTACCTGGAAACTTTCTTTCAAAGAATCTTTTCATCTGTCTACGCTTCGCATCTGTACACCCACTGGGTGTTTTGATTTATCACTGAGCAAACTTGTATCTTGGGTCGACTAGGTTGTGTCGATTGGATTTTTGAACTAGTGGGGGCACGCTGAGTGGACCCACTGGGTGTAGTCCCCGAGACCATAGTTGACTGCGGGTAGTCGACTGTGGTATGAGAAGCTAAATTTTCCACTCAGTCTGGACGGACCATGTCGAGTGGAATCCGAACCGGTGGGGCACGAGTGCACCCACTAGGTGTAGTCCCCGAGACCGTGGTCGACTGCGGGCAGTCGACTACGGTCTTAGATCCTTTTTTTTGCACTCGGCCTGGACAGACCACGTCGAGTGGAAACTGGACCAGTGGGGGCACACTAAGTGCACCCACTGGGTGTAGTCCCCGAGACCATGGTTGACTGCGGGCAGTCGACTATGGTCTGAAAACAACTTGAATTTATCGAACTATTGTTCTGAAGTAACTAATCTTTCCATATGTCGATTGATTGTCCCTTGATTACAGAAATCTTGTGAACTCGGCGTTCGTTTTGCTGAATTGGAGAAAAAACAGATTCAGCTCAACCTCGATCTGGAACTGGCCAAGACAAATCTGCAGAAGGCCAAGGATGAAGCTGCTGGTAAGAGAAAGCTTTCCGACTGATTTGTCTCTGTACCGGATTCTATTTTACTTTTTCTGAATCGAGCGATGTTTCTTTCAGAGAAAATGAATCAAGCTTTGGCGAAAAAGGACCAAGATCTTGCGGCCGCACAGAAAGCAGCTGACAAGAAAACTGCACTCGCCGAACAGAAGCTAGCTTCAGTCGGCAAACTGGAGGAAGAAAACGCCAAGCTGAAAACTGCCCTTGATGAAGCCAATAAGGAAGCGACTCGCCTGAAGAAGGACAAGAACAATCTGAACGAGAAGATGGAAGGCATTGCTCGCAAGAGGGACGATCTGGAGAATTATATGGGTGTTCTTGCCAAGAAGTTGTTCGTCATGCTTGAAGGTATACAACCGCTGACTCATCTTTGAATTGTACGTGCAGAATTTTGCCGGAACTTCGAGGAAGAGACTGGGCGAGTTGAGACAAGCTTGGACCCCATCCATTCTCCAATGAAAGACGAGGCTGCCACGAATGTACTCCGATTGGAATCTCATGTTGCTGGTGTTGTTGATTATCTTGCTCGACTGAAGGTCGCAATGTCGCGGATCGACACAGCACTCTGGCCAAGGGCAACACTCCAGAATGACCTCAAGTCTTTGATGACTCTACTTATTGAGATTCCCGGTCGAGTGCAGGAATGGAAGAAGTCTTCTGCCCGATGTGGCGCTGATGTGGCTCTGTCTTTGGTTCGTGTCCACTGCAAGGAAGTGCAAGAAGAGAAGCTGGCGGCGATCAAGGTTGCAAACACCAAGAAGTACGACTTCCAATCTTTCATGGAGACCTTCATTGCTGCTGCCACTCGGATTGCCGACGGAATCGACCTGGACAAATTCGTCGAGCCTCCCAGCCCTCCTCCTGCGGAGTGAACAAACTTTTATGCCTCTCCTTAAATTTGCCTCGGAATGCCGAGTGATTTTGTAACCGTTAAACTCCTTCGGGTTTGATGCCTGAGTACTTTAATCCGCGGTCGGAACCTTAGGATTTATATGAATTTGGTTTATCTCCGAATATGCTTGTGCTTGCCTTCGAGTGGGATTTGTTCTTCACTCGGAATATTTTTTGTACTTGAGATGCAGTTCTGAGGAAGAGGTTCCAGTCGACCTGTACCTTGTCGTCTTTGCGGAGGAGGATGGAGTGCATGTTATACTTGTGGCACAGCTCCGGGGAGAAGGTTGCAGTCGACCTGCACCTCGTCGTCCTTGTGGATAAGGATAGAGCGCACATTGTATTTGTGGCGCAGCTCCGAGGAGAAGGTTGCAGTCGACCTGCACCTCGTCGTCCTTGCGGATGAAGATGGATCGTATGTTATACTTGTGGCGCAGCTCCGAGGAGAGGGTTGCAGTTGACCTGCACCTCGTCGTCCTTGCGGATAAGGATAGAGCACACATTGTATTTGTGGCGTAGCTCCGAAGAGAAGGTTGCAGTCGACCTGCACCTCGTCGTCCTTGCGGATAGGGATGTGTTTCAAACTTAGGCGAGTACTGGACTGCAGTTAAGCCCCCAGTGGGGAGGGTTGCTCACCACTCGGTGGGATTTTTCAAACATAGGCGAGTACTAGACTGCGGCTAAGCCCCCGAGTGAGAGGGTTGCTCACCACTCGGTGGGATTTTTCAAACTTAGGCGAGTACTGGACTGTAGCTAAGCCCCCGAGTGCGAGGGTTGCTCACCACTCGGTGGGATTTTTCAAACTTAGCCGAGTACTGGACTGCAGCTAAGCCCCCGAGTGAGAGGCTTGCTCACCACTCGGTAGGATTTTTCAAACTTAGGCGAGTACTGGACTGCAGCTAAGCCCCCGAGTGAGAGGCTTGCTCACCACTCGGTAGGATTTTTCAAACTTAGGCGAGTACTGACTGCAGCTATGCCCCCGAGTGAGAGGCTTGCTCACCACTCGATAGGATTTTTCAAAACTTAGGCGAGTACTAGACTGCAGCTAAGCCCCCGAGTGAGAGGCTTGCTCACCACTCGGTAGGATTTTTCAAACTTAGGCGAGTACTGGACTGCAGCTAAGCCCCCGAGTGAGAGGCTTGCTCACCACTCGGTAGGATTTTTCAAACTTAGGCGAGTACTGGACTGCAGCTAAGCCCCCGAGTGAGAGGCTTGCTCACCACTCGATAGGATTTTTCAAACTTAGGTGAGTACTGGACTGCAGCTAAGCCCCCGAGTGAGAGGCTTGCTCACCACTCGGTAGGATTTTTTAAATTTAGGTGAAACGGATTCGCAGCTAAGCCCCCGAGTGAGAGGCTTGCTCACCACTCGGTAGGATTTTTTGAACTTAGGCGAGTACTGGACTGCAGCTAAGCCCCCGAGTGGGAGACTTGCTCACCACTCGGTAGGATTTTTCAAACTTAGACGAAATGGATTCGCGGCTAAGGCACCCACTGGGGGATTTGAAACATATAACAAAGAAACAGGAACATTAAGGAGACTGTAAAACTGTGTCTTTGATAATCAAACTAGAAGGTATTTCTTATTACATCAGAACGCTTAAGTATAAAAGGGGCGGAGCAACTCCGCATTCCAAGCGCGTGGCTCGTCTTTGTTGTGCTCGACGTTGTAAAGGTGGTACGCTTCATTGTGGAGCACTCTTGTGATGATGAAGGGGCCTTCCCAAGCAGGAGCAAGCTTGTGTGGTTTCTGCTGATCCACTCGAAGTACCAAGTCTCCCTCTTGAAATGAGCAAACCGAGAAACTTTCCGCCAGCAACTCCTAATGTACACTTTGATGGATTAAGCATGATATCATACCTTCTGAGGTTGGCAAAAGTTTCAGCAAGGTCAGCCAGCAGGTCGGAACCCCTTTGTGACTTGACCACAATGTCATCCATGTATGCTTCCACATTCCGACTGATTTGAGTGAGCAGACACTTCTGAATCATCCTCATGAATGTGGCTCCAGCGTTCTTCAGGCCGAATGGCATGGTGACATAACAGAAGCATCCGAATGGAGTGATGAAAGCTGTTTTTATCTCATCGGGTCCATACAGTCGGATCTGATGGTACCCTGAATAGGCGTCTAGAAAAGATAATCGCTCACACCCCGCAGTTGAGTCGACGATTTGGTCGATGCGGGGGAGAGGAAAATGATCTTTCGGGCAGGCCCGATTGATATGCTTGAAGTCAATGCACATGCGAAGCGAATCGTCCTTCTTAGGGACCATGACAACACTAGCGAGCCACGCGGAGTGGTAAATCTCTCGGATGAACTCAGCTGCCAGGTGTCGAGCCACTTCCTCACCAATTGCTTTTCTCTTCTGTACGCACCGTCGAAGATGTTCCTTGACTGGTTTTACTTTCGGGTCGACTCGCAAACGGTGCTCAACCAGTCCCCTGGGTACACCCAGCATGTTAGAAGGTTTCCATGCAAAGATGTCCCAGTTCTCACGGAGGAACTGGATGAGCGCTTCTTCCTATTTGCTGTCGAGTGATATTGAGATATGAGTAGGAGCAGCATTAGGGTCCGTCGGGTGAATATGAATCGGCTTGGTTTCACCGGACGACTGAAATGCAGAATCAGTGGCAGGCTTCTTGGAGCGCAACAAATCACTCGGATCCGCGTTCTTTCGGTATTCTTGCATTTCGACTGGTGCCATTTGTGCATCGGCGATTTTTGAGCCCTTCTGGAAGAACTCTTTTGCCTTTTGCCGATTGCCAGTGATAGTGATCACTCCTCTGTGACCACGCATTTTCAACTTGAGGTACACGTAACATGGTCGAGCCATGAAACGTGCATAGGCAGGCCTACCCAGAATGGCATGATAACCACTCTGGAAATCCACTACTTCAAATGTCAACTTTTCTTTGCGGTAATTCTTGGAATCACCGAAACCACATCAAGGGCGATCTGGCCGAGTGATTCAGCCTTCTTGCCAGGTATGACGCCATGAAAACTCATGTTGCTTTCACTAAGCTTGGACATCGGAATGCCCATTCGCTTCAAGGTCTCAGCGTACAGGATATTCAGGCCACTACCACCATCCATCAGCACTTTAGTCAGTCGAGTGTCTTCAACAACTGGGTCGACCACCAGCGCTTGCCTCCCAGGGGTGGCTATACGTGCTGGATGGTCAGTTTGGTCGAATGTGATGGCAGTCTGGGACCACTTCAAGTAACTTGGTGTTGCCGGAGCAACTATGTTCACCTCTCTATTTATAACTTCCAGTCGACTTTTACTTTCAACATCAGCAAAAATCATCAGAGTGGAATTGACGTTGGGAAAACCATCATCGTCTTCTTCCTTATCCTCACCCTTTGTTTGACTCCTTTTCCTTCTCCTTGGGTTGTTTCTCTCAGAACTGTTGGATCAGGAGCCGACACTGTCGAGTGGTGTGTTTAGGATAAATCAGATTACCCTCTTCATCTTTCTTGATATGAATGTGACAGGGTAAATCCAACACAGCATTTCCGTCTTGACCTTTAACTTTCTTGGGGTTCCAGGGCCCTTTGGGCTTCCCCTTGAACTTTCCTTGAGCCACAACTAAAGCCTCACCAGGAGCAGCTGGTTCGGCCTTGCGCTTCTGCTTCCGTCTGGAATTCCCTCCTCCGGTTTCCTAGGCGACTGTTTTATGCTTGCCACTCCGGATTTGGTCTTCCTCTTCACCATTAGCATACTTGGTGGCGATCTCCATCATCCAGCTCAGAGACATATCTCCTGTCCGACCGAATTTCAGATTCAACTCTCGATACTTAACACCCTCCTTGAAGGCACAAACTGCTTGGTGATCTGGCACATTCTCCATTGTATGGTGCAATGTGATCCATCTCTAGATGTAATCTCTCAAGGTCTCATTCGGTTTCTGCACGCAGGACTGCAATTCTGTTAACCCTGCCGACCGTTTGCAAGTACCCTCAAAGGTTCTGACAAACACTCGGGCAAGTTCTTCCCAATTGTATATGCTGCCAGGTGCTAACTGATTCAACCACGCTCTGGCTGAGCCTTCCAAGATAAGAGGAAGGTGTTTCATGGCCACTTCATCATTGCCGCCACCGATCTTCACAGCCACTCGGTAGTCCTCAAGCCAAGTGTCAGGCTTGGACTCACCAGTGAACTTGCTGACTCCAGACGCCAACCTGAAGTTGGGAGGAATCACCGCAGCCCTGATGGCTCTGTTAAAGCACTCTGGGCCTAAAACATGTACTATGCTGCCAGTCAGGTGATCTCTGTCATGACGCTCTCTGTGTGCTCTGTTTCTGTTGACCAGACCTTGAACAAGAATAGATCTCGCATCAAAGCCCGGCTCCCTGGGGTCGACTGGAGTTCTTCGCCCGCCACTGTGAGGGCGTCTGTCATCGTGCTGCCGAGGCACACATGACCCACTCCTCGGGGGAGGTGTGGGCACTCGACGACGGTCATCGTGGTCGAGTCGGCGATCATACCGCTCAAGGTTTCTGTACTGATCTCGCCGGTCCCCACGTCCCTCACGCCGCGGGGGTGATCTTGGGCTGTGAGCCGACTGAACTGTGTCTGCCACCACAGACCTGCTATGAATTCTATTCTGTGACTGTGATACTGCTGTGTTCTGCTCTCCTGCAGCCCGGAGTAAAGCCCGGATCTGCATCAAACCTCTGCCAGCTTCCGACTGGGAAGGCTGAATCGACTCTGCTATTCGGGCTGCAGCTGTGAGATTTTGAATCAGAGTTCGGTATACCTGAGTTGGAGGCGGAAAAATTTGTCGTCGACTGGACTCAGTTATCCGCTGCCGAGCACGCTCGTCGAGTGCATGCTGGAGGTTCTCTAGTCGAGTGCGCTCAGCCAAGTTGGTCAGGCGCGCCTCCTCCAAGGCCCGAGCCTCGGGGGTTTCTCCAACGATAGGAGTGTGAAGTGCATCCATGTTACGGCGGCGAAGCTCTTCCCTCTGCTATGAAGAGAGGGGCTCGAGGCGGTACTCCTCATGGACGCGCGACGGATCGCCGTCGCCATCGCCATCGTCGTCGCGGGGGAAGCCAGGAGGACTGCACGGTCCATTGACCATCAGGACTTCCGCCGCGGGGTCACTGCTGTCGCACTCGGATGCAGTCTCGACGGAGCCAGTCAAACAGGCCGTAGAGAGTTTCGTCGGGCTCGATTGCCGCCACTTGCGGGGTGACCGATTGGCGGGCCACCGCATGCCTCACCCGGCGCTGGAGCCGCGACTGACCAGAACGCTTGCGCCAGCGGACAGCGGGGAGCGAGGACGCCACAGGAGCCGACCGATACTGAGTCGATGGCTGCCGAAGAAGGATGCCGCGGACGCACGCGCGAAAGTGCGTTGCCCCACGGACGGGGAGCGCCTCGACATCGAGTGGAGCCTCTTGGAGCCAAGCGGAGTCGTCGGCGACGAACACGAGCGCGCCGAGACGGATCTCGCGTCCCTCGGCCAATCCTCCGCCGGAAATCATGATGATGGGGATCGGAAAAATCGCAACTTCTCCAACAAGTCGCTAAGACACCTGCCCCACGGTGGGCGCCAACTGTCGTGGATCTAAGACTGACAGTAGAATGGGGGTAGGTATGAGGAGGCAGGATCCTATCTATGGCGAAGTTGTACACGCGAGTTTTACGAGTTCAGGCCCTTCGCGGAGGAAGTAATAGCCCTATGTCTCGGAGCCCGGAGGCGATCGACTGGATTATGCACGTGTGAGTTACAGGGGGTGCGAACCCTTGTCCCAGAGGAGGGGGTGGCTTATATAGAGTGCGCCAGGACCCCAACTCCCCTCCGTTACACAGGGTTCAATGTGCATAAAGAAGGAGCGTTACAGGTAACGCCTGTAATAAAGTGCTATAAATGATCATTAAGTCTAAGAATAAACGCCCTACCGTTGCCATGCAGACTGACTTTAGATCTTCTGTATGTCGAGTGATTTCTGTTACGGTTGAGTGACTGTGATTCTTCCGAGTGGAATGTTTCTGGTCGAGTGGATGATGGTACCCTACTTCTGGCTTTGGGTTGATGTCCTTGGGGGGTGTCTAGGTCAGGCCTATGACCCTACCCTAGGTACATAGCTTCATTAACACACAAGGCATTCCTTCGGAGTTCAGGAGTTGCATGATCTCATGGTCGAAGGAACATGTATTTGACATTAAGAAAGCAGTAGCAATAAACTGAACAATCATAGGCTATGATAATGAATGGGTCTTGTCCATCGCATCATTCTCCTAATGATGTGATCCCGTTATCAAACGACAACTCATGTCTATGGTCAGGAAACCTTAACCATCTTTTGATCAACGAGCTAGTCTAGTAGAGGCTTACTAGGGACCTAGTACTTGTTTATGTATCCACACATGTATTTAAGTTTCCGATTAATACAATTATAACATGAATAATAAACCTTTATCATGATTAAGGAAATATAATAATAACCACTTTATTATTGCCTCTAGGGCATATTTCCAACAATCCCCCTTCCGCTGAAGGGGGCCAGGGCCCTGCCGCTAGCGCCAACCACTGGAGATCGAGACGTGGCTGGGTGGCCGGATGTGATGGAGGAGTCTTTAAATAGCTCCTCCATCGTCACAGAACACTGTGCCTTGATGGGCGTGGTCTTGCAAAGTATTCGGTCGGTTAACAGCAGACTGAAGGAGGCTTTTGGCGGCCTCCTTACGGGCTTCGAGGTGAGCCATGTAATAATCATTTTATAAAAAGTGTTTAAAATTTAAATTTGTGCAGTCCTCGTATATAGCAGCCCCCGAGACAATGTCAGTTTTTGAAAGAAAACCTGGTAGAGGATCGAGAATCAATAGATCGAGAGTGTAATATGTATGGGTTTTTGTGCAGGCCTCATCTTCGGCAGCGGCTACTAATGTGGCGGAGCTGGCCAAGGTGAATCGGAAGTTCAAGAGTTCCGATGAGGAGCTCGATCTTCTCAACAAGCGTTTCTACGAAGCGCAAGGTTAGTCCAGACTAAAACTTTTGTTTCAATAGTCCAGTTTGTCTTGATAGATAAGTTATTCGGGGTGAACCCTGAGCAACGAGTGCTTTAATATGATTACAGCCGTTGCTGCGGAGGTTGAGAGCCTCAAGGCGGAGCTGAAGAAGACGAAGGAGAAAGCCGCCGAACAGAAGGCAGCGACTGAATGAGCGGCCGCTGAATTGTCGACGGTGAAGACCATCAGTGACAAGCACGAGGCCCGAGTGGCCGTGGTGCAACATGATCTCAAGGATGACGTCACTAAATATGAGGACATTGAACAGGAAAATAAGGGTCAAGCCACCGAGCTGTCCTCGATGAAGCTGGAGCTCTCAGAGGCAAGGACAGAAATGCGGGGCGCCCGAGAAGAACTCCGCCAAGTGAAGCTCATTGCGGATGGTAAGTCGTACTTACTGCAAAGTGTCTTCGGTGGTCATAGGTTCGCTTTGCTCATGCGAGTCTACCGTTCCTCAGGCGCATTTGCTGATCTTCCAAGGAGTGCGGCAGATGCGGCGAAGCACTTCCCGTCTCGGGAGGGCGATGTCGAGCGTCGGTTGTTCTGGGCGCAGTTACAGGCGCCCGAACACCCACCTCTTCTGAGAAATCAAATGAAGTAGCTGATGGAGCTGCACTAGATGGCGAAGTCGGCCATCAGGGACCTCTGTGTCTGGCTATGGCCAGTAGAGTCACTACCGAGCAGCTACTTCGGCTTGGTGCGGAAACTCTGCAGCGCCGCGGCCCGTTTTGACGCTTTGAAGCGTTCAGTATGCATCGAAGGACCCCGGATGGCCTTTGCGAGGACCATGATGCATTGGTCGAAGATCAAGTAGTCGAGATGGCCACCGGGCCCCCGTCCCCTGGGAAGGAGCACAGGCGCCCTGGGTAGTACTTTCCTCTTGTAATGGACGGTGCTCGGGCAATAGAGGTCCAGTGCTCAAAACATGTAATTTATGAGTGAAGACATTGTTGTGTGTTTGGTGACAGTTAAACCTTTTGCTTTATAATGCAGTTGCTTTGTATGGTTTATCATACTTTGTCTACTTTTGATTATTTTGACTCATGTGTGGTTGTTTTAATCTAAAAGTTACGAGTCGTCGGCTTGAACCCACTTGTAGATGCTACAAGACGTGTTTCTGCCTCCGCACTGTGACCCTTAGTCGACGTCTCGGTTCCCGAGGGCAATAATGCGTGAGGGGAACGAGGCAATCAGACTATGCAGATTTACAACTTTCACTTAGCCATAGGAGTTTGACTGCGGGGGCTAGTGACTAGCCCCCAGTGGTTCGTGATGCTCGTACGAGCCAAGGTAGATACCATAAACACTTGGTTTGTGTAAAGACAAGCCCTTCGTATAACATGACGTAACCTCCATCAATTTTTAGTTTAACACCTGTCTTCGCACCGCCGACCAGTTCTCGATTATCATGGCAGTCTGTTTTCGTCTTTCTTCGCTGAGGTACTTTACCAGGCTAGCTGGAAGTACAATCGCAGCGGTTCTCCCTTTACCCCCTAGCCGAACATGCTGAACGTAAGGTGGAAAACACAGGAGTCAGGCAACCCAACTACTGACCCAAGACAAGATTCAGAAGTGATGCATATAACGCAATATCCGAGACGCCAAACACTAAAAAGAAGAGTGAAAAAGTGCCGGATTGATGCGTAGGGTGGGTTTTATAATCGAGCCCCCTGTTTATTAGCTAGCCACATCTAAAGGGAATATGCATCGAAACGGTATGCTTTGGCATCGAAGAGCGGAAAAAGGTATATGCAACGTGAATGACTGCAGTAAATTTATTAAGTGGTTTTTATTCCCTCTAAGCTCGTAATGTCTAACCGTGCGATTCGAACTGCCGAAGCAACTTTGGGGGATGCTTTATAAAAATGTATATAATAGAAGGAAGGTTTACACATGGCCTCGATAAAGGGTTTGATGTCCCTGCCGCGCCCTGCTGCACATCTGCGCCTTCGCTCTGTGGGAGGGATCTGTGGACCTTGTTGATGGCGATGGGCGAACGGGCCCTTGAGAGAGGGTCTTGAGAAGTCGCCGTGGTGGATCAGCTTTACGCCTAATCAGCCAGGTGTTGTGCGAAGTCATTAGAGGACGTAGTCCGGACGAACCGAATACTTGACCTTTTAACTGTTTTAACCCCACAGCTGACCAAGGGATTTTAAGGGCGAAATGATATACGCGGGGTACGTGCCTTGCGGCCAAAGAGGCCTGGCTGTGGGGGGCGTATCCCTATTTAGGGTGAGTGCCAGAGAGTCCTGGGAACCGTGAAGTAGTCCAGGCTCGTTTCTATGGGTCTGGTGCCTCTCACGCCTTCGTGGCGGGCTGATAGGTCGGATCTTTGCTGCTGAGTTGGTCTTCGGCTGCCAGAGCTGCTGTGTGCTCCCCGGTCCGGAGTGAGCGCTCCGTGTTGCCATTAAAAGTAATGACACCCTTGGGTCCTGGCATCTTTAGCTTCAGGTATGCATAGTGGGGGACGACATTGAAACGAGCAAACGTCATGCGGCCGAGTAGCGCATGGTAGCCGTTGTGGAAGGGGGCGATATGGAAGATCAAATCCTCGCTGCAGAAGTAGTCAGGTGAGACGAACACTACTTCCAAAGTTACAGTGCCCGAGCAGCGGGCCTCGACACCTGGGATTACCCCCTTGAAGGTGGTGTTGCTAGGTTTGATCCTTGACAGATCAATACCCATTTTCTTCACTATGTCTGAGTAAATCAGATTGGCTAACCTCCGTCCATAAGGAATCAAGTAAGGTGATACCCATCAATAATGGGGTCAAGTACCAGGGTTGCTGACCCTCCATGGCGGATAGTGGTCAGGTGGTCCCTGCGGTCGAATGTGATAGGGTACCCCGACCATGGGTTGAATTTCGGGGTCACCGGCAATACAGCGTAGATGTCCTGAAGTGCGCGCTTCCTCTCCTTCTTGGGTATGTGCGTGACATAGATCATGTCTACTATTTATAGCTCAGGAGGGAATTGCTTCTGGCCTCCATTGTTCGGCCCGGGAGGCTCGTCGCCGTCTTTGCTGCGGGGGTCTTTTTCCTGTTCCTCGGTCATGAGCTTACCGGCCTGTTTGATTACCCAACAGTGACGGTTGGTGCGGTTGGCCAGTTTTTCTGGATGCCATTTATCTGGTAGGGTCTCTCCAGGATCTAGTCTAGTGTGGTAGGTCCATCCTTATTCCCCTTAGAAGGTTTCTTCCGAGGTCCTGATTTGGAGTTGCTGAATCCGGCGTTTACTGTCGTATCCTCGGCCTCCCTGCCATTGTGTCGATTTTTTTTCCTATGGCACCGTGGTTTCCCGTTTCCATCCCGGACTTCAGACGTGCCGGGGCCTTCGGGGTTGTACGAGCCAACCAGCTATCTTCGCCCGCGCAAAAGCAGATCATTAGAGAGGTAAGAGCTGACATGTCCTTGGTTTGTCCTGGCCGAGCTGACGAGCTAGCCATTCGTCTCGGATGCTATGTTTGAATGTGGCTATTGCCTCCGCATTCGGACAGTCGAAAATTTGGTTCTTCTCGATCAAGAACCGATTCCACAATTGCCGGGCTAACTCACCGGGCTATTGGATCACATGGCTCAGGTCATCGACATCCGAAGGCTGAACATACGTGCCTTGGAAATTAGATCGGAAAGCATCTTCGAGTTATTCCAAGCTCCCTATGGAGTTCTCGGGGAGGCTGTTCAACCAATGCCTGGCTGGTCCTTTAAGCTTTAATGGCAGGTACTGTATGGCGTGGAGGTCATCTCCTCAAGCCATAAGAATGTGGAGAATAAAATCTTCAATCCACACGGCTGGGTCTGTTATCCCGTCGTATTGTTCGATGTTCATGGATTTAAACCCTTCGGGGAACTGGTGTTGCACCACCTCATCTGTAAAACACATTGGGTGAGCGGCGCCCCGGACCCGGGCCACGTCACGCGGGAGTTCGGCTCCCATTCGGGTCAAGTGGTGCTCCTGAGGTCTATCGTTTTGGTCGCGTCAAGCTTGGTATCCATCCCTGATACGTCTCCAAAATATCTACGATTTTTGATTGTTCCATGCTGTTACATTATCATTCTTGGATGTTTTACATTCATTTTATAGCAACTTTATATCATTTTTGGGAGTAACCTATTGACATATTGCCCAGTGCCGGTTGTTGTTTATTGCTTTTTTTTACTTCGCAGAATATCCATATCAAACGGGGTCCAAACGCAGCAAAACTTTTTGGAGTTTTTTACTGCCCAGAAGACAACTTGGGAGCCAAGGAAGCGCACGAGGGAAGGCCCATGGGGCCCACCACCCACCTAGGCGTGACAGAGGTCCCTAGCGTGCCCTGATGGGTGGTGGGTGATACATCTCCATCGTATCTACTTTTCCAAACTCTTTTGCCCTTGTTTTGGACTCTAATTTGCATTATTTGAATGGAACTAACCCGGACTGACGCTGTTTTCAGCAAAATTGCCATGGTGTTATTTTTGTGCAGAAATAAAAGTTCTCAGAATGACCTAAAACTTCACGGAGAATATTTTTGGAATATATAAAAAATATTGGCGAAAGAATCAATAGAGGGAGACCCACTAGCTGTCCACAAGGGTGCGGGGCGTGCCCCCTGCCTTGTGGGTCCCCTGGACCGCCATCGACCCTAGGGCGCGCCCCCACCCTTGTGTGTCCCCTGGACCTCCACCGACCTCAACTCCAACTAGATATATTCACGTTCGGTGAGAAAAAAATTAGAGAGAAGGATTCATCATGTTTTACGATACGGAGCCGCCGCCACCTCCTGTTCTTCCTCGGGAGGGCAGATCTGGAGTCCGTTTTGGGCTCCGGAGAGGGGAAGTCATCGCCATCGTCATCATCAACCATCTCCATCACCAATTACATGACGCTCACCGCCATGTGTGAGTAATTCCATCATAGGCTTGTTGGACGGTGATGGGTTGGATGAGATTTATCATGTAATCAAGTTAGTTTTGTTAGGGTTTGATCCCTAGTATCCACTATGTTCTGAGATTGATGTTGCTATGACTTTGCTATGCTTAATGCTTGTCACTAGGGCCCGAGTGCCATGATTTCAGATCTGAACCTATTATTTTTTCATGAATATATTTGTGTTCTTGATCCTATCTTACAAGTTATAGTCACCTACTATGCTTTATGATCCGTCAACCCCGGAGTAACAATAGTCGCGACACTTCCCGGTGATGACCGTAGTTTGAGGAGTTCATTTATTCACTAAGTGCTAATGCTTTGGTCCGTTTCTTTATTAAAAGGAGGCCTTAATATCCCTTAGTTTCCATTAGGACCCCGCTGCCTATATTATATTAATGAATTGGAGCTAGTTATGTGTTACCCTAGGTTATAACTGTTGCATGATGAATGCCATCCAACATAATTATCCATCATTGATCCATTGCCTACGAGTTCGTTTCATATTGATCTTTGCTACTTACTTTTCCATTGCCACTGTTACAATTGCAACAAAACTGCTACTGTTACTTTCACCACCATTACCATTACTTCCATACTACTTTTCTACTAAATACTTTGCTACAGATATTATGTCTTTCAGGTGTGGTTGAATTGACAACTCAGCTGCTAATACTTGAGAATATTCTTTGGCTCCCCTTGTGTCGAATCAATAAATTTGGGTTGAATACTCTACCCTCAAAAACTGTTGCGATCCTCTATACTTGTGGGTTATCAAGACATTTTTCTGGCGCCCTTGCCGGGGAGCATAGCTATATTCTCTGAGTCACTTGGGATTTATATCTGTTGATCACTATGAAGAATTTGAAAGATACTAGAACCAAGATTTTTCCCTCTACTACGAGGGGAGGTAAGGAACTACCATCTAGCTCTTCACTTGATTCACCTTCTATTTTGAGTAAGCTTGCGACACCTACACCTGCTATTGATTCTAGTATGTCGCATGTCATTGATGATGCTACTTCTGGTATGAATGATGCTTATGATAATACTTATTTGCTTGATAATACTGTGCCACTAGGTGAATTTCTTGATGAACAACTTGCTAGGGTTAGAGAGAATGAAATTACTGAAACTGATGATATTATTGAAACTGAAAATTATGATTCTCCCCCTAGATATGAATTTCCTGTCGTATCTGAGGGTTATATTATGGATGAAGAAACTGCTAGAGACTTTTTGCTTGCAATGATAGAGATGATCTTAAGAAACAGTTAGCTAAGGTTAAAGAAAAATCTTTGAATGCCAGAATGTAATATGATCATAAGTTGCTACTTCGCCTATCTTTGTTACTGATAAGGATTATGAATTCTCTGTCGATCCTGAGTTAATTACTTTAGTCGAATCTGATCCTTTACATGGTTATGAATCTGAAACTGTTGTGGCACATCTTACTAAATTGATTGATATAGCCACCCTATTTGCTCATGAGGAAAAAATTCGCTATTGCTATATTCTTAAGTTGTTTCCTTTCTTGTTAAAGGGTGTTGCTAAATTATGGTTTAATTTTCATGCTCCTGTTTGTGTGCGTAGTCCCCAAGATATGATTTACTACTTCTCTGGAAAATATTTCCCTGCTCATAAGAAACAGGCTGCCTTAAGGGAAATATTTAACTTTGTGCAAATGTAAGAAGAGAATCTCCCACATGCTTGAACTACAAAAAAGACACATCCGTGACATTTTGGGTCGAACAATTTTTTTCTGTCATGCTTATGACACTTCTATGATGATAATTGTGACAAAACTCGGTATCATCATAGATGTGGTGGGCTCCTACTTCTATGACAAAAAATCATGACATAAAACGGGCTTTTCGTCTTGGGCGGGCCGGAGACGCACCTGCATGACATTCTTTGGGCCGTCCATGACGAAAAAAATCATGGTAGAAGCGAGGGCGAGGAAAATTTCGGGGAGTTCCCGGTTACGATAGGTGGTCGGGGCCGAGCGATGCCCGGAGTTTGCACGTTTCTCTCGTACACGTACACGCGTGTGTCCGAGGTGTTGGGCCCTAACTGAACCCGAGCGAGGCGTTCGCCTACTTAACCTGAGCGATTGCACTGCAGGCTACGCGTTACTGAACCCGAGCGATCGATCGATCTAGCTGTTAACTGAACCCGATCGAGAGATTCCTTCGCTACTGCTGCTAATTGAAGCCGATTGAACATGCTGCCTCTTGATTAACAGTGAGCGTTGTTGGGGGTTGGATGAACAGGTCCCGATGGGGGTTGGATGAACAGGACCCCGTGGTAGTAGAGGCCGTTGTTGCTGGATGAACAGGACCCCAATCGAGTCGGTTGGGGGTGGATGAATAGGACCCCATGGAGGGCTGGATGAACAGCAGTCGGTGGAGGGTTGGTTGAAGAGTAGCCGGTGGAGGGCTGGATGAACAGTTGCCCATGGAGGGCTGGTTGAACATGACCCCGTGGAGAGGGCTAGTTGAACAGTAGCCGATGGAGGCTGGATGAACAGGACCCCGTGGTGAATAGTAGCTGGCGGAGGCTGGAGGAAGTCGATGGTGGATGAACAGTAGCAGGTGGAGGCTGGAGGAAGTCGACGGTGGATGAACAGTAGCCCATGGAGGCTAGAGCGTGGCAGTAGACAGTGGATGAACAGTAGCTCGTGGAGTCCCATTTTGTAGTACGCTACACCCCTCTCGATGAACAGGACCCCCATTTCGACTGTAGGCGCTCCAACACAAGTCCGTTTCCTCCGTTTTGCGGTATGCCACACCCCTCCCGATCAACAGCACCCTGTTTCGACCGTAGGAGCTCGAACAGAAGTCCGTTTCGTCTGTTTTGCGGTACGCCATACCCTTCCCGATGAACAGGACCCCGTTTTGACCGTACGCGGTCGAAAACAAGGCCATTTTCCTCCGTTTTGCAGTACGCCAGACCCCGTTCTGGCTGTTCCTTCCAAGCCAGTTGGCTCCCATTGAACACGACCCATTCCGACCCGGTTTGTTGCCTCCTGATGAATAGGACGTGTTCCGACCCAGTCACTTGGCTCCTGGAGAACACGACGTTGTTTCCTCCATTCTGACCCATCCGGTTAGCTGAAGATGTACATGACAACGTCGCTGCCGTCCGTTGCCTCTCCATATACACGAGCCCCGGCCGTCCGTATGCGGGAGTACACGTTTCGAGACCCCGCTTCTATGTACCTACGTGGACGTATTTTTTGGTGTGTGGCTATATGTACGTGTACATGGTTTAGACGGGGCAGCCTGAATTGCTACGTGGGGGGCTCTACTATGACATGTGCCGCTACTTACTCGGCCACAGTTCATCGTTGCAGAGCAACCGATCGACCAGTATGTACGTACACGTTCACGACAAGAGAGACAATGTTACGTACGCTTCGGCCGGGTGGGTCCCAGCTGTCAGGGAGGATAAGGACACACTTCCTTGCATGCCAAGATATAGCTGCTGGGTCCCAGCTGTCAAGGGGGAATCATAGTTTTTGCCCATAATAAGGACGCACTTCCTTGCGTGCGAAGATGTAGCTGGTGGGTCCCAGCTATCAGGGGGAGAAAACATTATTTTTCAGGGTAAAAAGGATGCAGTTGCATGCATGCGTCCATGGGCGTGGTGCGTCCCCACTGTTAGCCTCTCACGTACAGTCATCTTCCGATGACTCTTGTTTGTTGACTGCTACCTCTTGAGCATGTGTTGGTTTTCCCTTGAAGAGGAAAGGGTGATGCAGCAAAGTAGCGTAAGTATTTCCCTCAGTTTTTGAGAACCAAGGTATCAATCCAGTAGGAGACTACACGCAAATCGCCTAGTACATGCGCAAACAATCAAGAACCTTGCAACCAACGCGATAAAGGGGTTATCAATCCCTTCACGACCACTTGCAAAAGTGAGATATGATAAAGATAATAAGATAAATTTTTGGTATTTTTGTTATAAAGATTGAAAAGTAAAGATTGCAAGATAATAAACTAGAATTATAGATCAGAAACTTATATGATGTAAAGTAGACCGGGGGCCATAGGTTTCACTAGTGGCTTCTCTCAAGATAGCATATATTACGGTGGGTGAGCAAATTACTGCCGAGCAATTGATAGAAAAGTGCATAGTTATGAGAATATCTAGACATGATCATGAACATAGACATCATGTCCGTGACAAGTAGACCGAAACAATTCCGCATCTACTACTATTACTCCACACATCGACCACTATCCAGCATGCATCTAGAGTATTAAGTTCATAAGAACAGAGTAACGCATTAAGTAAGATGACATGATGTAGAGGGATAAACTCAAGCAATATGATATAAACCCCATCTTTTTATCCTCGATGGCAATAATACAATACGTGTCATTTCCCTTTCTGTCACTGGGATCGAGCACCGCAAGATTGAACCCAAAGCTAATCACTTCTCCCATTGCAAGAAAGATCAATCTAGTAGGCGAAACTAAACCGATAATTCGAAGAGACTTGCAAAGATATTAAATCATGCATATAAGAATTCAGAGAAGAATCAAATATTGTTCATAGATAATCTTGATCATAAACCCACAATTCATCGGATCTCGACAAACACACCGCAAAAAGAATTACATCAAATAGATCTCCAAGAAGATCGAGGAGAACTTTGTATTGAGATCCAAAGAGAGAGAAGAAGCCATCTACCTATTAACTATGGACTCGAAGGTCTGTGGTAAACTACTCACACATCATCGGAGAGGCTATGGTGTTGATGTAGAAGCCCTCTATGATCAAATCCCCCTCCGGCAGATCATCGGAAAAGGCCCCAAGATGGGATCTGACGGGTACAGAAGGTTGCGGCGGTGGAAAAGTGGTTTCGTGGCTCCCCTGGATGTTTTTAGGGTATAAGAGTATATATAGGCGAAAGAAGTTGGTCGGTGGAGCTACGAGGGGCCCACGAGGGTGGGGGGCGCGCCCTCCTGCCTCGTGGCTGCCTCGTTGCTTCCTTGACGTCCACTCCAAATCTCCTGGATTGCGTTTGTTCCAAAAAAGATCCTCGCGAAGGTTTCGTTCCGTTTGGATTCCGTTTGATATTCCTTTTCTGCGAAACACTGAAATAGGCAAAAAAAACAGCAATTTGCACTGGGCCTTCGGTTAATAGGTTAGTCCCAAAAACAATATAAAAAGGTATATTAAAGCCCATTAAACATCCAAAACAGATAATATAATAGCATGAAACAATCAAAAATTATAGATACGTTGGAGACGTATCATTGACCACGTTGACCACTCCGTGCAGACACACCAAGCCGATGGACGACGGCAGGGCCCCAGACTGAAAAGCCCCGGAGATGGGGAAGACGCGGCAGTGGAGTCGCAGACGGAGAGGAGTGGGAAACTTGACTGGTTCGGGTGCGGGGTGGGCCTACACTCGGCAGAGAATAACAGAGGTGTGGAGGTGTGGAGGGATGGCTTGGCCGACAGCGTTTCGCTGCGAGGCGCGCAAAACAGCGCCGCTAGATGCCAGAGGCTAGAGCAGGCGGTCCTGGTAGAGCCAGGGGAAGAAGACGAGAGATTGAAGAAGAATGCCGGCCGTTGGATGTAAATCCAATGCCTTGCTTAGGCTTCGACCTTTGTATTTTTATTTTTTGCGAAAGTGCTTAGGCTTCGACCTACTAGCCCACATGTCAGCCAGTCCATTTGTTTTTTAGTCCATTTGGTGGGCTGGGTGAAACAATGATGTAGCGCCTACGTAGCCCGTTTATATATTACGGTGGAATTTAAAGCCCATTTGCATTTTTCTCAAAACCCGCGGACTTGCTGGGCTGGGTGAAAATATCATGTTGGGCTGGATGGAGAAATGTTGTAAAAACATAAACACATGATTGCACGTCTATTACTGCATTGGTCAGTAAAATCTTTGCAAGCTTATGTACGAAATCACAGGGAGTTAACTTGCCAAGTTATATATAAACAATTATTACTATTATTTTGTAAGAACTTTTGATTTACGAAATAAAATATCATTTTAATTTGATGAGTTAATAGGATGTGGGGTATTATTATATTTTAGGCTAGACGTGGGATAGTTGAGTTGGTTCTATTGAAAAGTACTGGGAGAAAATGCAGATTACATCAAAAAATAAAGTGGGAGAAAATTCAGATATAGGATTAGTGAAAACAAAAAATAAAGGAAGTGGGAAGGTCTATAAAATGGTTGGACGAACGACAGGTTTAACGGAACCTTATGTTGTTTCTATTATATATATGTAATAAAACAATATATAAATATAAATAAATATACTATTATAGAAGGGAAAATAGGTTCAGTTTTGCATTCTTATAGAAAAATAGAACTGAGCTGCGCGTCGTCTTGAAAAAACAAACATAACTTGGGCTGCTGATGTTATAGACAAGCTAGGCTGGGAGACCCAGAGGCCGCTTGATACCTACTAGATCCAAAAAAGTTGAAACATCTCGTGGGCTGCGCATGTTAAACAACAAAACCTAGGCCATGGACCTGGACGGCCCGGGATTGTCAGCCTCTCGACAAACAGTCATCTCCCGATTCCTCTTGTTTTGCTGACCATGTTGGGAACGACACACGGCGGCGCGCGGAGAGAGCACCAAGGAGGAGGACGATGTCGAGACCTTGGACCGAACGAACCGGAACGGGGGAAGACGCAGTCGGAGGGGAGTACGAGGGTTGACTTGTTCGGGTGTAGGGTGGGCCAGTGGAGTTGCCGCCGCCGAACAATGTGTGGGAGTAGAGGGATGGCCTAGCCAACGCCATAGGCTATGATGGGTCACCGAGGCATGCGCGGTAGCGCCGCCAGCCGCTGTATAGGAAGAGTACGAAATATATAACAAAATAAAGAAATACAAATGGATAGGTGGTTGGTCCCATATGTCTGTGTACGAGACCTGCTGGCTCCAACTGAGAAGGGGAATATGTTGGGAGGAAGGAGATTCAAAGCACTGCAACCCAGTGAACTAGTTACATACATAATCAAATAGCCACTAAAAAAAGCAAACAGGTTAATGGGTTCTTGGACGAAATATTTCGGACAAAACAGATAATTACGACACATAGGCTAATGCATGATACACTCAGATGATAAAGGTGCTTAAACAAATAAAGTACATCATCTAGACCTTCCTGGCACGCTTGATCATGATGCTGTGGCTGTCCGTGTACTCATCGGTTACGGGAAGCAGACACGCCCTCATGTCCAAGATCCGCTTGTACATGTCGTAGCATGCGTATGTGTCCTTGGCAGCGTAGGTTATGTTGGCCAGATTCAGAGGTGCCTCCCACGTGTTCAGGTCCTTGTTATCATTGTCTTCTTTCATGTTAGTGTAGCAGGGGTCGATGATGGTCTCGGCGAGGTCAACCACAGAGTCCTTCTCCTGCCCGTTGCCGATGATCTTGTATTGCTTCTGGATGTCGACAAGCTTGTTGCACCAGATGGCCGAATCATCGCGTTCTTCCTTCTATCCAGCATAGCGAAGGTGCAGCCGGTGCTGCCGATGAAACGGGCGAATGCTCCAGAACCTCTGATGGCCCTACAGCAGTGGTAGATGAGAACCTCGTCCCGTACAAACACCTGGGCGACGGCAATCCACTGTTCCCTGTCAGCAGACGAATGGATGGGCACAAGGTCTAGTCCTGCGACCTTGTGCTTTCTCGTCCTATAGGTACTGCTTGAACTCGGTGAGGCAGAGCTTCACCAAGTCCGGATCGTCATTCAACTTGGTGCAGCCATGGGACTGAACGGTGAACTCAAAGGTGAACTCCTTGCTGAAGTCCATATCCAGTAGGCTCACCCCTCAGATCGCCATTGGAGTCTCTTCAAGTGAACGAGTGGGCAGGCGGTGGCAGCAGTTCATTTTTCAGCTCTTGGGGAACTGGATTCAATAGTAAACTGAGTGTGTACACGCGACAACAGTTACTACCCCTCCCTCCCCGCTGCACGCCCGGCAGAACATGCACCCTCGGCGCATTCAAACGCCTCCATTAAGAAACCTATTCCGACGACACGTCGGTTCACGAGCGGGTCTGTATTGGTACTGTAATAACAAGTGTTAGTGGTCACTTTACTTAAATTTAATTAGCTTTAATTAAAATTTATTCTTAAAACAAGTAATGCATTGGCTCGTTCTATCAGTGCCACAGGATCAACATGCACAACAATTAGAATTATTATTCTCAGGACGCACACGATCAGCACATTTGTCGCACTTTCACACAGATAATACTACCAAGTTTGAATTGTTTGTTATGGTTGCTGTCCTCTGCATCATCATGCCGTGTTTCCCAGCTTGCAAGATTCGGAACCAACAAATAAGATTCAAATAATAAGTACAACAAAGATGCCTACACATCTCATGGATTCCCAGCTTGCAAGATTCAGAACCAACAAATAAGATTCAAATAATAAGTACAACAAAGATGGCTACACATCTCATTGATTCCCAGTTTGCAAGATTCAGAACCAACAAATAAGATTCAAATAATAAGTACAACAAATATGCCTACACATCTCATTTATTCCCAGCTTGCAAGATTTAGAACCAACAAATAACATTCAAATAATAAGTACAACAAAGATGCCTACACATCTCATTGATTCCCAGCTTGCAAGATTCAGAACCAACCCATTAGAGCCTTTTGATAAAGTGAATATCGGGATTAAATCCATCTTGTCTAGCCGTGTCATACAACCAAAGAACTTGGTGAATACTCTTGACCATCACAATATCTGTAGTTGAGTATTCCTATTTGCACAGATAAGAAAGAGCATGATTAATAGTGCCACTAGTTGAAGTCAACCTGCAGCTCCACTCGATGATTTAATTCATGCGAATTTTTCTGCAGTTCACCTGAAATGAAGCAAAATTGCATCATTCAGCTAGCAAGAAGTACTTGCTCTCGTGAGCTGGCAGGTTCTTCTCTAGTAGTTGCACTAAAATTGAGCAACATTAAGGTTGGCTGTCCTGCTCATGTAAGGTGCAACTATAATTTGCTTATCCTTTTGTGCAGTTCCACTAAAATAAAGTGCTATTGTGGTGAAAGTGACGGCTCATCTTGCAAAGGCTAATAAAATGTTGCATGAGATTACCAGCAGAATTTGACGGAGATTTTGGAAACTCCAATCACCATTTTGTGCAGTTCCACCAAAATTGAGAGATGTTGCCCACGTGACATTTTAGTTGAACTGCACAACACACTCATTCCAAAAAAAGTGTTTTGTGCACTTCACTGATACGTCTTCAACATATCTATAATTTTTTATTGTTCCATGCTATATTATATTATGTTTTGGATGTTAATGGGCTTTATTATACACTTTTATATTATTTCTGGGACTAACCTATTAACCGGAGGCCCAGCCCAGAATTGCTGTTTTTGCCTATTTCAGTGTTTCGCAGAAAA
Organism: Aegilops tauschii subsp. strangulata; assembly: GCF_002575655.3. Lineage (NCBI taxonomy): Eukaryota > Viridiplantae > Streptophyta > Magnoliopsida > Poales > Poaceae > Aegilops > Aegilops tauschii. The sequence continues at coordinate 388,279,583 of NC_053036.3, read as the reverse complement.
AGAATATCAAATGGAGTCCAAATGGAATGAAACCTTCGGGAACGTGATTTTTGGAACAAACGTGATCCAGAGGACTTGGACCCTACGTCAAGAAAGCAACCAGGAGAGCACGAGGCAGGGGGCGCGCCTACCCCCCTGGGCGCGCCCTCCACCCTCATGGGGCCCACGTTGCTCCACCGACGTACTTCTTCCTCCTATATATACCTACGTACCCCCAAACTACCAGATATGGAGCCAAAAACCTAATTCCACCACCGCAACCTTCTGTACCCGTGAGATCCCATCTTGGGGCATTTTTCGGCGCTCCACCGGAGGGGGCATTGATCACGGAGGAGTTCTACATCAACACCGTAGCCTCTCCGATGATGTGTGAGTAGTTGACCTCAGACCTTTGGGTCCATAGTTATTAGCTAGATGGCTTCTTCTCTCTCTTTGGATCTCAATACAAAGTTCTCCATGATTCTCGTGGAGATCTATTCGATGTAATCTTGTTTTGCGGTGTGTTTGTTGAGACCGCTGAATTGTGAGTTTATGATCAAGTTTATCTATGAACAATATTTGAATCTCCTCTGAATTCTTTTATGTATGATTGGTTATCTTTGCAAGTCTCTTCGAATTATCAGTTTGGTTTGGCCTACTAGATTGATCTTTCTTGCAATGGGAGAATTGCTTAGCTTTGGGTTCAATCTTGCGGTGTCCTTTCCCAGTGACAGCAGGGGCAGCAAGGCACGTATTGTATTGTTGCCATCGAGGATAACAAGATGGGGTTTATATCATATTGCATGAGTTTATCCCTCTACATCATGTCATCCTACTTAAAGCATTACTCTGTTCTTTTGAACTTAATACTCTTGATGCATGCTGGATAGCGGTCGATGTGTGGAGTAATAGTAGTAGATGCAGGCAGGAGTCGGTCTACTTGTCGCGGACGTGATGCCTATATAAATGATCATACCTAGATATTCTCATAACTATGCTCAATTCTGTCAATTGCTCAACAGTAATTTGTTCACCCATCGTAATACTTATGCTCTCGAGAGAAGCCACTAGTGAAACCTATGGCCCCCGGGTCTATTTTCCATCATATCAATCTTCCAACACTTAGATATTTTCATTGCCTTTTATTTTACTTTGCATCTTTATCATAAAAATACAAAAAATACTATCTTATCATATCTATCAGATCTCACTTTCGTAAGTGACCGTGAAGGTATTGACAACCCCTTTATTGCGTTGGTTGCGAGGATCTTATTTGTTTGTGTAGGTGCGAGGGAGTCGTGTGTGGCCTCCTACTGGATTGATACCTTGGTTCTCAAAAACTGAGGGAAATACTTACGCTACTTTGCTGCATCACCCTTTCCTCTTCAAGGGAAAACCAACGCAGTGCTCAAGAGGTAGCATTCACCAAAAGGTCACAATAGCAACAAGGTGAAATGGTCCCTATCTGCACAAAAAGATAGAAAGAAAAGAACTGCTGGTCAATAACAAGATACGAAACATACACAAATGAAAAGAAGCATCTTGATTATGTTCATGGCAATCACGCAAGGACAGTAGAAATTTTAAAATGTCAGCAATGCTTCATGTTACCGGAAGCATTACGATCAACAATGACATTCATCAAATATGGGATTACTTTAATGGTGACATTGCTTGTTTACCAGATACAGTAGATCAACAGCAGCTAAAGAATTGATTTAAAGGCATGGGACCATGGGGACACCAGGACACTCAGCAGCATAAAGAAGCAACTTACTTATCATACTGGGGAAAACAACAGGAGTACCATTTGTAACACAGTTAATTGCATCATGTCACTGGAGGCATTAGATTAACAATAACACTGGTTAGACATGTCCTTAAGGTAACAATGTGCTTGCTTCATTTTACATGCGCCCTTACATTAACAACAGCAAAAAGTTGGTATAAGGACATGCGACAGTGGACGCATCTGCACAATGTACCTACAAGGAGGCATAAAGTGGTGATGTCGAGTTTATTCATACTCTGTGAGGGCATCAAATCTAATCCTGGAGACCTTTTACTATGTGAGGGCAGCAAATCTAATCCTGAGACCTTTTACTATGTGAGGGCAGCAAATCTAATCCTGGACATACTCTATTGACTTCTCCACCAGCCACCACTTTCTATCCTTTTTTCAACCAATAATAGATCTGTTCCTTATCCAATTTGTACCGCCTTTTCCCTTTATTTCCCTTTTCAACCAAGAGACTAGTTGGGTATCCAGTCTCTACTACTTTCCCCCTGTTATTTCCTCTTTGAATCAAGTCCTCGATTCATGCTACGACTTTCCCCCCTTTCTTCGTTGTTTGAACCAAGTCCTAGATTCGACTGCATGAAGTAGCTTTACCTCCAATAATACTAAAAATTTAGGTGGCTTTGGAAGAGCTGATGGGAGTAGAAAAAGATGCACATGCAGCCACCTGGAGGGCTGGGGCAGTAGAGCAAGGACGCTTTCGAAGAACTTATACCTGAGGGTCGTCAGGATGTTGGCGGCGGTAGGTCGGGCCTGGGCACAATATGGCAGGGAGGAAGAACGGTCGGAGGACCTCCCGAGCCGGCGCTGTGTCGGAGAGAATGGCACGGGCAGAGGATCGGGACCCGCCGACAGCTGTGGGTTTCCTCCCTCGACGCCGATGACCGCGTGAACGATGCACCTAGTCCTCTACACACACCGGCCGAAGGGATCCGGCCGGATCTGTGACCAGCGGTGAGTAGAGAGAAAATGCCGCTACCGCTGTCTTGTTTAGATCTGCAGAGGATGAGAGAACGAAGAGAGCAACCCTAGTAAAGCAAGCGCTTAGGCCCCTGCCTATATGTATAGTGGAGTGATTATCTTTTTCTCTCCACAACAAGCGTTTCAATTTGTGTATGTGGCAATAAAGAAAAGAAACTCTCTATTTAACGTGACTAACTGTACGACTCCTACTTACTAGTAGTAGTATTGTTCACTTGTGCTCCCCGGCCCTCCATTCATTGAACAACCTCACGGGTGAATAAACATACAATACTAGTATTTATATAGAACGAACAAGCTCGAACTATTTTGGCTTTGAGATATCGATGGTACACTTTGACCACATTGCATCAATGGACTCAGTACTTTGAAGTAACCTATAGGTATAAACACATGCATGGTTTACATTCCGAATCGCTAGCTAGATCTTGAACTGTATTTGTTTACACGTACCACATTTTTCTTTTGTTTTTCTGCTCCATGGCGCAATTCATCGAAACAAAATTATAATATGAGTAGTTAAAAGTTGAGGGCGGGGCTTTTCCCGGGCAGTACGCGTGGCAGTTTTCGCGTAAGCGGTTTGACAGAGAGGTGAGGAGGGTGATGGAGTAGCGGATTCAACTTACTGCTGGCAAGGTAGGGCTGTGCGATTTGACGGCACGTTACTGCTGGAAAGACGGGGTCTTGTGATATGACTACTCACTATAGTCATGAATTACTGGCGCTACGACCGGGGTGATGCCCCCTTCCATTCCCCAATCTAATCCGGTGCATGACACGTCGACCCGGATGATGACCAGGGGTTTGCATGTAATTCGTGAGGTCTGAAATGTAAAGTACACCGGCATGGTTGCATATGAGCGTCCAAACTCTGTTGCTGTCGGATCACGGGTTCCAGCAAAACCCTCAAGGTTGGAACACCGGGATGCGCACGAAGATTTCCCCCTACCGATCCACATCCTAGTTTTTGCTAAGATCTTGCGGACGAACTCGACGAACTCACAACACAGGGGACACAAGATTTATACTGGTTCGGGCCACCGTTGTGGTGTAATACCCTACTCCAGTGTGGTGGTGGTGGGTTGCCTCTTGGGCTGAGGATGAACAGTACAAGGGGGAAGAACAGCCTCCTGAGGTTGAGGTGTTCTTGTGCTTGGTGAACTTGTGTGCGCGAGCATTCGATCAGCTCAGGCCTAGTTCTTTTCTACTGTGGTGGCTAGTCCTATTTATAGAGGCCCTGGTCCTCTCCCCAAATATTGAGCGGGAAGGGAGCCAACAACGGCCGATTTGAAAGGGGACAGCTAGTACAGCTTATCCTGACAAAAGTAGTCTTCGCCTGCAAAAGGCTCTGGTGGTGACGCCGCCTTGGGCTCCATGGTGACCTCCGTCTTGCCGTCCTGCTGGTCTTGGTCTCGTTGCACTGATATGGAAACCTCTGCTTGATGCCTCGGTACTCCGCGCCTGCGCTTGCCTCCTTTGCACCAAAGAGGAAACAAGGACGCTGCGCACGCTGGCGCCTGCCTGGCGCCCACCTGGTCTCGATCATCATGGCTCACGTCACGAGAACCTCGCGAGATTTGCCTTGCCTTGATCTCTCCGCCCCTTGCGAGCCTGCCTGGCGAGGCCGCTCCTGAGGAGGTCTTGCGTCGTCCGCCTCGCGAGGCTTGGCCCCTCGCGAGGGTCTTGGATTCCTTGTTGATGAAGATGGGACGTACGGGCCTGCTAGCAAAGCCACGCCGTGGGCCGCAGGCAGGCAAGTCTGGGGACCCCCATTCCCCGAACGCCGACAGTAGCCCCCGGGCCCAAGGCGCGCTCGGCCTTGGCTTCGAGGCAAAGCCAAAGGTCAAATATGGAGCGCCGCGGGCCCCAATAGTCTGCGGCCTTGGTCGACGCGTGGCGGTTGATTGGACGTGGGCGTCTCCGCTTCCCCATGATGCCTCAGCAACTGCCCGACTTGACAAGAAGGCTGGCGTGGGCAGTGCTTGTCTTCACTGCTTCCCTTCGCCTTGCTCAGATCCCCTTCCTTGTGCCCTGCCTCCGAAATCCTCAGATCTGCTTCCATCTTTTCCCGCATCAGCGACTAATGGCGCTGCGTAAGGTCAAGCCCTCCGTGTCGCCGGCTTGGTACGAACCTGCTCTCGACGCGCCCAACGTCTCAGAGAAGAGCCTCGCCACCACGCACTTGCTGATGGCGGGGGAGAGCAATGAGAGGGGGAGGACGGAGCTCCGGGTTGCCTCCGACGTGCCGGAGCCTGAGGGAAGCATGTTCTTCCCCTTCTTCACGAGCAGCATCGCTGCAGGGTTAGTTCCTCCCTTCTTTGATTTCTTCTATGAGGTCCTCAGCCACTACGGACTGCAGGCGCAGCATCTCCATCCCAACTCCATCCTTCTCTTGTCCATCTTCGCCTACTATTGTGAGGCGTATCTGGGCATGATGCCATCCGTGGCTCTTCTGCGCCACTTCTTCTTCCTCCTCGTCAGTGAGAGTCACATCTCCGGGTGCGCCAATTTCATCGCGGCCGGCAAGGCCAACTCGATCTCGAACACTGGGAAGAAGGCCGACAACCTCAGGGCCAAATGGGTTATGATGGGCGCCAAGTGCGTCCATCCGCGCTTGGCGCTGCCGATGGAGATGCCCTAGTCCGACAAGGGGTGGTCTTGTGTGAAGCTTACTGATGAGCGGGCGTCGTCGGTGTTGGAGCAGATGAAGGTCGACTTGAAGCCGGGCAATGCGAGGGCGGCCAAGGTGACAGGGGCCATGCTCTTGAGGGAATTGTTGACGCTGCGTGTTGCTCCTCTTCAAGCGCGTGCGCGCCCCTGTGGAGGCTTGGAGACGAAGAGGACAAGATTCGCCTGAGCCCATAGGCCTTGCCCGATGACGAGTTGTCCGCAGTTTTGCGCCTCTTGGTCGGGGACAACCAAGAGTACCCACCGAGCGCCTTCGTTCCTCTGTCCCGCCATAAGGACTGGGAGCAGATCGTGGCCTCCCGACCAACTTTCGACAGTCGCGGGCTGGTGCCGCCGGCGCCTACCGAGGTCTCTGCGGCGCCGAAGCCAGTGGAGCCGTCTTCAGGCGAGTCCCGCGGGGAGGAAGAGGGGGAGGTGACCCCCGAAGGGACGGGGGAGACCTCCCCCTTGAGCAAAGCCGACATCCTCCGCACCCTGCCTGATGACGCCGAGGCCGACACCCATCAGGAGAAGGGGGAGCTGCCCGTCATCCCGACAAGGGGCAGATCATCGCTGGTCTCTCGAGATGTTACTCCTGCCGTGGTGCCGTCTGGAGCTGCTTCCGGCCCCTCCGCTGCGCCAGGTTCTGCTCTCGGAGCCAACGCGCCTGCACCTCAAGCCTCGAGGCTCTCGGGCTTCAAGCTCACCAAGCGGAGGGTGGACTACGCCGCGGTGGACCAGTAAGTGCTCAAGTCTTTGCCTTGTCCTTGCTTATCCTGCTGCTTCCTGACGTTCGTCCTTGGTTGTCCAGGCCGCTGCCTTCGGCGAAGAAGAGCAAGGGGGATGCTGCGGCCGCGCCCCATTCCACGGAGAAAGGAGGCGACAACACTCGCACCTCCTTGGGCCGGTCGCCCTCGCGAGACCAGGAGGAGTGTCGTCACGAGGAGTCAGCCCCCGAGGTCCCACTGGCTCCGGAAGTGCCAATGTCCGGCTCGGCTGCCGAGGTTCCAAAAGCTCGGGAGCCCTTGGTCTCCCAGGCTCTGGTGACGATGCCATCTCCTCCTCCCGCTGCGCTACTACTCCCAAGTTCTTCTACCTCCTCCGCTGTCTTGGAGCGTGCCCTTTCGGAGATGACCCAGCTGCGGGAAGATCTCCTGGGCGCGGACCCGCGCCTAGAGCTGGCCTCTGGCTGGCTTCATTCTGACTCGGCGGTTTGAGCAACACTGGGCCAGGCCGCGACGGCCTTTGAGAAGGAGAAGCAGGCCGCCGCCAAGGCTGCAGCTGATCGCGAGGCGGCGCGGAAGGACGCCGAGGCCGCCCACGACCGCTGCCAGGCGCTGGAGGACGAGCTAAAGAGCCTGTGCGACCAGCTCGCGGAAGAAGCTCGTGGCCGCCAGGCTAAGGAGGAGGAGATGAGGGCTCGGGAGGACGCCATCAAGGACCGTGATCCCGAGCTGGGGGAGTTTGCGAAGACGCAGGCCGCGCAGCGCGGCCGGCTGGAGGAGCTGGAGCGGAAGGTGAAGGCGAAGGAGGTCGAGCTTGACGCCAAGGCGAAGGTCCTGGCCGAAGACCGCGCGGCCTTCTCGCTCCTCGAGGAGAGGTCCCGCGTGGCGCTGAAGGAATTGTACGAGAAGGGCTTGGAGAGGCCGCTGACAACCGACAAGGATGGCCCTGCTCAGCTGCTTCCCTTCTTGGTGAAGGCGCCCGAGGAAGTCGTGGAGGGCATCGGTCCCATGGCGGAGGCAGAGGCTCACGTCCTTTCTTCAGCCGCGCTGACGCGGGTCTTCAGCCACCTGCACCTTCGTGACCCCAGCGCTCGTCTTGACGAGCTGCTGGAGCCTGTAGCTGATGAACACTACACAGCTGCCGCCGCAGCCGTGAAAGGTCAGGTGGAGGCCCTGCTGAAGAAGTTCCACGGCTTCACTCCCACACCTTCGACCGAAGCCGCCGCCACTCCTGCAGCTCCGGCCGGCGGCCCAGACGAAGGCGACGCCATCAAGGGAGGAGTGCCTCTTACGGGCGTCGATGGTGTTCAAGGATGACCTGCGGCTCCTTTCCTGTTTTATTCCTGCAACATGAACCATGCCTCGTGGAGGCGTTAAACTTGCATTTGATATTGTGAGAACAATTTGTCTTGTAATATTTGCTTTGAGATTTTGCTGTTTTCTTCCTATTTGCTTTGTGTTCTGCGTCGGCAGAGCCCGGCCCCGCACATACCTCAACCGCCATTGGGCCAACCGGAGGCCAGGACGGACCAAGGAGTGAGGGGCTACGTGACCAGTTAGGCTCCTGAGTCGCGATGCTCAGGAGTCCCCCTTGACGCGCAAACAGCTTATAGGAAGGAGACGCGAGGATAGGTTAATGTTCTACGTCGGCAGATGATACGTCTCCAACGTATCTATAATTTTTTATTGTTCCATGCTATATTATATTCTGTTTTGGACATTATCAGGCTTTATTATACACTTTTATATTATTTTTGGGACTAACCTATTAACCGGAGGCCCAGCCCAGAATTGCTGTTTTTTGCCTATTTCAGAGTTTCGCAGAAAAAGAATATCAAACGGAGTCCAAACGGAATGAAACCTTCGGGAACGTGATTTTCGGAACGAACATGATCCAGGGACTTGGACCCTACGTCAAGACATCAACCAGGAAGGCACGAGGTAGGGGGCGCGCCTACCCCCCTGGGCGCGCCCTCCACCCTCGTGGGTCCCACGTTGCTCCACCGACGTACTTCTTCCTCCTATATATACCTACGTACCCCCAAACTACCAGATGCGGAGCCAAAAACCTAATTCCACTACCGCAACCTTCTGTACCCATGAGATCCCATCTTGGGGCCTTTTCCGGAGCTCCGCTGGAGGGGGCATCGATCACGGAGGGCTTCTACATCAACACCATAGCCTCTCCGATGATGTGTGAGTAGTTTACCTCAGACCTTCGGGTCCATAGTTATTAGCTAGATGGCTTCTTCTCTCTTTTTGGATCTCAATACAATGTTCTCCCCCTCTCTCGTGGAGATCTATTCGATGTAATCTTCTTTTGCGGTGTGTTTGTTGAGACCGATGAATTGTGGGTTTATGATCAAGTTTATCTATGAACAATATTTGAATTTTCTCTGAATTCTTTTATGTATGATTGGTTATCTTTGCAAGTATCTTCGAATTATCACTTTGGTTTGGCCTGCTAGATTGATCTTTCTTGCAATAGGAGAAGTGCTTGGCTTTGGGTTCAATCTTGTGGTGTCCTTTCCCAGTGACAGTAGGGGCAGCAAGGCACGTATTGTATTGTTGCCATCGAGGATAACAAGATGGGGTTTATATCATATTGCGTGAGTTTATCCCTCTACATCATGTCATCTTACTTAAAGCGTTACTCTGTTCTTATGAACTTAATACTCTAGATGCATGCTGGATAGCGGTCAATGTGTGGAGTAATAGTAGTAGATGCAGGCAGGAGTCGGTCTACTTGTCTCGGACGTGATGCCTATATACATGATCATACCTAGATACTCTCATAACTATGCTCAATTCTGTCAATTGCTCAACAGTAATTTGTTCGCCCACCGTAATACTTATGCTCTCGAGAGAAGCCACTAGTGAAACCTATGGCCCCCGGGTCTATTTTCCATCATATTAATCTTCCAACACTTAGCTATTTTTATTGCCTTTTATTTTACTTTGCATCTTTATCATAAAAATACCAAAAATATTATCTTATCATATCTATCAGATCTCACTCTCGTAAGTGACCGTGAAGGGATTGACAACCCCTTTATTGCGTTGGTTGCGAGGATTTATTTGTTTGTGTAGGTGCGAGGGACTTGTGCGTGGCCTCCTACTGGATTGATACCTTGGTTCTCAAAAAACTGAGGGAAATACTTACGCTGCTTTACTGCATCACCCTTTCCTCTTCAACAGAAAACCAACGCAGTGCTCAAGCGGTAGCAAGAAGGATTTCTGGCGCCGTTGCCGGGGAGTCTACGCAAAAGTCAACATACCAAGTACCCATCACAAACCCTTATCTCCCGCATTACATTTTTTGCCATTTGCCTCTCGTTATCCTCTCCCCCACTTCACCCTTGCCGTTTTATTTGCTCTCTCTTTTCCGTTTGCCTCTTTTTCACTCGCTTCTTGTTTGCTCGTGTGTTGAATTGCCTGCTTGTCACGATGGCTCTTCCTAGATTTGGTGATCTTTACCTTAAAAGGTTAGAAGAGATCGAAAGCAACGTCAGGAGTTTTATGGTCTTACAATTTGATCATAATAATTTCTTTAGAAACGAGCTTAAGGAACAAAAAAGCTTTATGAGCTATACGAATAAAGAGCTCGATAATATGTCTAAAGAATTTGATGGTTTGAAATCTCAGATTGCTCATCTTGAGAAATTAATAGCTGAAGTTTCGAATAAGCAGGCCACCTTAGTTAATAAGATGGCCGCTAAGCCGGATTTTTTTGATGAAAATAAAGATGAAGATCTAAAAGTTATTGATGTGTCCCCTATTAAATCTTTGTTTCGCAATATGAATCTTGATAATGATGGGACTGAATATGATCCACCTTTACCTAGAAGGCGTTCCAAAAATTCAGAGTTTTTAGATCTTGATGCTAAAATTGATAAAAGTGAGATTGAAGAAGTTAAAACTTTAGATCTCAATGAACCCACTATTTTGGATTTCGGAATTTAATTATGATAATTGCTCTTTGATAGATTGTATTTCCTTTTTGCAATCCATGCTAAATTCTCCACATGCTTATAGTCAACATAAAGCTTTTACTAAACATATCATTGATGCTTTGATGCAATCTGATGAAGAAAAACTTGAGTTGGAAGTTTCTATCCCTAGAAAACTCTATGATGAGTGGGAACCTACTATTAAAATTAAAATTAAAGATCATGAATGCTATGCTTTGTGTGATTTGGGTGCTAGTGTTTCCACGATCCCAAAAACTTTGTGCGATTTGCTAGGTTACCGTGATTTTGATGATTGCTCTCTAAACTTACACCTTGCGGATTCCACCATTAAGAAACCTATGGGAAGGATTAATGATGTTCTTATTGTTGCAAATAGGAATTATGTGCCGTAGATTTTATTGTTCTTGATATAGATTGCAATCCTTCATGTCCTATTATTCTTGGTAGACCTTTCCTTAGAACGATTGGTGCAATTATTGATATGAAGGAAGGGAATATTAGATTCCAATTTCCGTTAAGGAAAGGCATGGAACACTTCCCTAGAAAGAAAATAAAATTACCTTATGAATCTATTATGAGAGCCACTTTTGGATTGCCTACCAAAGATGGCAATACCTAGATCTATCCTTGCTATTATGCCTAGCTAGGGGCGTGAAACGATAGCGCTTGTTGGGAGGCAACACAATTTTATTTTTAGTTTTTTGCTTTTTGCTTCTTTTTAGGAATAAATATTTGATCTATCCTCTGGTTAGATGTGCTTTTATGATTTAATTAGTGTTTGTGCCAAGTTTAACCTATAGGATCTTCTTGGATGATAGTTATTTGTTCTTGCTGAAAATTCCAGAAACTTTCTGTTCACGAAAATAATTGTTAAAAATCACTAGAACGTGATAAAATATTTATTCTAATTGATTCTGATCAATAATAAAATTATCTAGGTCGTCCTATTTTTTCTGAATTTTTGGAGTTCCAGAAGTTTGCGTTAGTTACAGATTACTACAGACTGTTCTGTTTTTGACAGATTCTGTTTTTCGTGTGTTGTTTGCTTATTTTGATGAATCTATGGCTAGTAAAATAGTTTATAAACCATAGAGAGGTTGGAATACAGTATGTTTAACACCAATATAAATAAAGAACGAGTTCATTACAGTACCTTGAAGTGGTGTTTTGTTTTCTTTCGCTAACAGAGCTCACGAGATTTTCTACTGAGTTTTGTGTTGTGAAGTTTTCAAGTTTTGGGTAAAAGATTTGATGGATTATGGAACAAGGAGTGGCAAGAGCCTAAGCTTGGGTATGCCCAATGCACCCTAAGATAATCTAAGGACACTTAAAAGCCAAAGCTTGGCGATGCCCCAGAAGGCATCCCCTCTTTCGTCTACTTCCATCGGTAACTTTACTTGGAACTATATTTTTATTCACCACATGATATGTGTTTTTCTTGGAGCATCTTGTATTATTTGAGTCTTTGCTTTTTAGTTTACCACAATCATCCTTGCTGTACACACCTTTTGAGAGAGTCACACTTGATTCGGAAAGTTTTAGAATACTCTATGTGCTTCACTTATATCTTTTGAGCTATGTAGTTTTGCTCTTGTGCTTCACTTATATCTTTTAGAGCATGGTGGTGGATTTGTTTTATAGAAACTATTGATCTCTCATGCTTCACTTATATTATTTTGAGAGTCTTAAAATAGCATGGCAATTTGCTTTAATTATAATATCATGAGAAATTTGATGCTTGATAATTGTTTTGAGATATAAAGGTGGTAATATCATAGTTGTGCTAGTTGAGTAATTGTGGAATTGAAAAATACTTGTGTTGGAGTTTGTGATTCCCGTAGCATGCACGTATGGTGAACTGTTATGTAACGAAGTCGGAGCATGAGGTATTTATTGATTGTCATCCTTTGTGTGGCGGTCGGGATCGCGTGATGGTTAACTCCTACCAACCATTCCCCTAGGAGCATGCTTAGTAGTACTTTGCTTCGAGGGCTAATAAATTTTTGCAATAAGTATATGAGTTCTTTATGACTAATGTGAGTCCATGGATTATACGCACACTTACCTTTCCGCAATTTTCTAGCCTCTTCGGTACCGTGCATTGCCCTTTCTCACCTTGAGAGTTGGTGCAAACTTCGCCGGTGCATCCAAACCCCATGATATGATACGCTCTATCACACATAAACCTCCTTATATCTTCCTCAAAACAGCCACCATACCTACCTATTATGGCATTTCCATAGCCATTCCGAGATATATTGCCATGCAACTTTCCACCGTTTCCGTTTATCATGACATGCTCCATCATTGTCATATTGCTTTGCATGATCATGTAGTTGACATTGTATTCGTGGCAAAGCCACCATTCATAATTCTTTCATACATGTCGCTCTTGATTCATTGCATATCCTGGTACACCGCCGGAGGCATTCCCATAGAGTCATATTTTGTTCTAAGTATTGAGTTGTAATTCATGAGTTGTAAGTAAATAAAAGTGTGATGATCATCATTATTAGAGCATTGTCCCAAGTGAGGAAAGGATGATGGAGACTATGATTCCCCTACAAGTCGGGATGAGACTCCGGACTAAATAAAAAAAAGGAGAAAAGGCCCAAATAAAAAATTGAGAGAAAAAGAGGGAAGGGACAATGTTACTATCCTTTTACCACACTTGTGCTTCAAAGTAGCACCTTGATCTTCATGATAGAGAGTCTCTCATTTTGTCACTTTCTTATACTAGTGGGAAATTTCATTATAGAACTTGGCTTGTATATTCCAATGATGGGCTTCCTCAAATGCCCGAGGTCTTCGTGAGCAAGCAAGTTGGATGCACACCCACTGAGTTTCTTTTGTTTGAGCTTTCATACACTTATAGCTCTAGTGCATTCGTTGCATGGCAATCCCTACTCCTTGCATTAACATCAATTGATGGGCATCTCCATAGCCCGTTGATTAGCCTCGTTGATGTGAGACTTTCTCCTTTTTTGTCTTCCCACATAACCCCTACCATTACACCTTATTCCACGATAGTGCTATATCCATGGCTTGCGTTCATGTATTGCGTAAGAGTTGAAAAGGCTGAAGCGCGTTAAAAAGTATGAACCAATTGCTTGGCTAAAACCAGGGTTGTACATGATATGAATATTTTGTGTGGGGAAGATGGAGCATAGCCAGACTATATGATTTTTGTAGGGATAACTTGCTTTGGCTATGTTACTTTGATAAGACATAATTGCTTGGTTAGCATGCTTGAAGTATTATTGTTTCTATGTCAACATTAAACTTTTATCTTGAATCATATTAAATCTAAACATTCGTGCCACAATAAGAAGAATTACATTGAAATTATGCTAAGTAGCATTCCACATCAAAAATTCTGTTTTTATCATTTACCTACTCGAGGACGAGCAGGAATTAAGCTTGGGGATGCTTGATACATCTCCAACGTATCTATAATTTTTTATTGTTCCATGCTATATTATATTCTGTTTTGGACATTATCCGGCTTTATTATACACTTTTATATTATTTTTGGGACTAACCTATTAACCGGAGGCCCAGCCCAGAATTGTTGTTTTTTGCCTATTTCAGAGTTTCGCAGAAAAAGAATATCAAACGGAGTCCAAACGGAATGAAACCTTCGGGAACGTGATTTTCGGAACGAACATGATCCAGAGGACTTGGACCCTACATCAAGACATCAACCAGGAAGGCACGAGGTAGGGGGCGCGCCTACCCCCCTGGGCGCGCCCTCCACCCACGTGGGCCCCATGTTGCTCCACTAACGTACTTCTTCCTCCTATATATACCTACGTACCCCCAAACTACCAGATACAGAGCCAAAAACCTAATTCCACCGCCGCAACCTTCTGTACCCGTGAGATCCCATCTTGGGGCCTTTTTCGGAGCTCCGCCGGAGGGGGCATCGATCACGGAGGGCTTCTACATCAACACCATACCCTCTTCGATGATGTGTGAGTAGTTTACCTCAGACCTTCGGGTCAATAGTTATTAGCTAGATGGCTTCTTCTCTCTTTATGGATCTCAATACAATGTTCTCCCCCTCTCTCGTGGAGATCTATTCGATGTAATCTTCTTTTGCGGTGTGTTTGTTGAGACCGATGAATTGTGGGTTTATGATCAAGTTTATCTATGAACAATATTTGAATCTTCTCTGAATTCTGTTATGTATGATTGGTTATCTTTGCAAGTCTCTTCGAATTATCAGTTTGGTTTGGCCTACTAGATTGATCTTTCTTGCAATAGGAGAAGTGCTTAGCTTTGGGTTCAATCTTGCGGTGTCCTTTCCCAGTGACAGTAGGGGCAGCAAGGCACGTATTGTATTGTTGCCATCGAGGATAACAAGATGGGGTTTATATCACATGAGTTTATCCCTCTACATCATGTCATCTTACTTAAAGCGTTACTCTGTTCTTATGAACTTAATACTCTAGATGCATGCTGGATAGCGGTCGATGTGTGGAGTAATAGTTGTAGATGCAGGCAGGAGTCGGTCTACTTGTCTCGGACATGATGCCTATATACATGATCATACCTAGATACTCTCATAACTATGCTCAATTCTGTCAATTGCTCAACAGTAATTTGTTCACCCACCGTAATACTTATGCTCTCGAGAGAAGCCACTAGTGAAACCTATGGCCCCGGGCTCTATTTTCCATCATATTAATCTTCCAACACTTAGCTATTTTTATTGCCTTTTATTTTACTTTGCATCTTTATCATAAAAATACCAAAAATATTATCTTATCTTATCTATCAGATCTCACTCTCGTAGGTGACCGTGAAGGGATTGACAACCCCTTTATTGCGTTGGTTGCGAGGATTTATTTGTTTGTGTAGGTGCGAGGGACTTGTGCGTGGCCTCCTACTGGATTGATACCTTGGGTCTCAAAAACTGAGGGAAATACTTACGCTACTTTACTGCATCACCCTTTCCTCTTCAAGGGAAAACCAACGCGGTGCTCAAGAGGTAGCAGCAGAGCCCGGCCCCGCGCATACCTCAACCGCCGTTGGGCCGACCGGAGACCAGGATGGACCAAGGACTGAGGGGCTACGTGACCAGTTAGGCTCTTGAGTTGCGTACGCTTGGGCGTGACCCGAGCGCAGCCCCCATGCCCAGTCCCCTCGCGCGGCTCTCCCGAGGGGAGGCGTTGTGGTGAGGCCGGACACTAAGCTCTGGGGCTCCCTGAGATTGGTACGGCCGTGAGGCCGCCCTCAGCTGTTTATCACCAGCGCGGAGCGTAGTGCTTCCGCTTCTGCACGGGCATAGCCGCTCCTCGGCAGTGTTGACAGCCAGCGCAGAGCATGGTGCTTCCACTGGTGCGTGGGAGGGGGACTCCCTACTGCGGACAGCCCCCGGGGCGTGTACAGCCCCGCCCTGACACGTGGCTTGCACGACAGGGCTAGACGAGGTGTATCTGGGCACTCGTGAGCCAGCGCGGGGCTCACGAGGCCCTACCTCAAGGCGGGTTGCGCCTGGTCTTGGTTTTTGTTCGTTGCGCTAGTCCTATGAGGTGGTCAGACAACCTGCGCCGAACGAATCTCCTGAGGTTATCGCGTGAGGAGGCCAGGCACCAACGGCCCCAGGAGGTGACGTGAATAGGGCCGGCCCGCCAGACAGAGCTCAGCCGTTTGATTTATCGATGCTGCAGGGACGGGCCCGAGCACAGACGCCGTGCTTAACCTACTCACGCGAAGGATCCTGAAGAAAGACGGCCGGCGCGCGACCCCCATGGTGGGTGACGATCGAACAAGTAGTAGTCATAAGTAGATTAAGCATGGAAGCAGCAGGCTTAAGTAAATGCAAGAGAGATACATGCCACTGGGTCAGGCCTGAGCGGCTTGGGGATGATGCAGCCCGAGGGGCGCTCCCAGCGAGGTAAGCTAAACACATAAAAGGGATACATGCCATAGGAACGGACCCACGCGGCCTGGGAATGATGCAGCCCTGGGGGCGCTCCCAGCTAAATAAACTTGGAAAATGTCACCTGGTTCTGTTGATGAAGGAGAGTTGGGGCAGCTAAAGGTACGCGGCGAAGGGGTTGCTCCTCATGAGCCACCCGGGCCCTGAGCCCCGGGAAGCTCTGGGGGTCCGGGTGGTTCCTTGAGGACCGTCTCCATCTCCATAAGGACGGCGTGATGCCTGGCCTCCTGAGCCGCCAGGATGCTCCGCAGGTTGCGCTGATAGGCGGACGCCACGCTCGGTAGGCCAAAAGGCATGCGAACGTAGTTGTGAGGTGGGCCCTCATAGCGTCCCACGCGCGAAGGCCAGAAAAGCTCCTGAGATGCGGCCCTGTTGAGCCCTGGGACGTCGATGCAGACGCGCAGCCCGGCATCCTCACCGGGATGGGGAGCTGGGCCTGGTGAGCGACGGCCGCCGTGCATGGCCCTTGCGCCTTGCAGTTCCTGAGTGGTCTTGGTGATGAACTCCTGAGCAGTGGGCGCTCCTCGCCCTGTGTCCTCCTGAGGGAAACGTGCCATGAAGCACGCCTCCAAGTGGTGCCCAAGCGCCTCCCGCGTGATGTTGGCAAAGTCTGAGGCCCTCCAGAAGAGAGCCCCCGAGCCCTGCCCGAGAGGGGCACCGGACGCGCTTTCCTATGCGATGGAGAGAGGCGCCCCAGGAGCGGGCGCCGATTCTGACGAGGCGCCGCTTGCCTGAGGTCCTGCGCGGTGCAGCTGCTTCTTCTTCTTGGGGGTGGCCTCAGGAGGGCGCTCGCCCTTGCTATCGGGGTCGTCGATTGCTGCAGCTTGGAAGGCACGCTCGAGGGAACACACCGCATCTCTTTCTTCGCATGGGACTGTGATGATTCTGCCGCTTCCCAGCATCTTGAGGACATTGTAGCCGTGATGGGTCACCGCCATGAACTTGGCCAGGGCTGGGTACCCGAGGATCGCATTATATGTCAAGCGGATGTAGGCGACGTCGAAGTCGATGAGCTCGGTGCGGTAGTTGTTGCGTTCTCCGAAGGTGACAGGGAGACGGACCTGCCCTATCGGTGTGGTGGAACCGTCGGTCACTCCTGAGAAAGGCTTGGTAGGCTGAAGCTGGTCATACGACACTTGGAGGTTGTCGAACGTGTCCACGGACAGGACGTTGAGCCCTGCGCCGCCGTCGATGAGGGTCTTGGTGACTTGCACGTTGCTGATGACTGGTGAACAAAGCATTGGGAGGATGCTTGCAGTAGCTGCGCACTTGAGCTGATCTGCCGAACTAAACGTGATGGGGCACTTGGACCATCTGAGCGGGCGCGTGGCCTCGAGCTTGGGGAGGACTGCATTCACTTCACGAGCAAACTGCTTGAAGATACGCTGCGAGGCTGGGGCTTGAGCTCCGCCCAAGATGCAGGCGATAGCACGCGGCTCCTGAAAGCCCCCAGCCCCCTCGTCTTGATGGTGGTCGTCGTTCCTTCTTGGTGGTGGCGGTAGCGGAGGAAGACCGGCATTGCCCTGAGGACGATCCTCACGCGGCTGATCCCTCCAGGAGCCCTCGTGAGGCTGATCCTGCCAGCGGTCCTCACGAGGCCGGTCGCGCCACTCCTGACGCGGGCCGCGGTCATCCCAGCGTCCGCCACCACGTCCTCCTCCTCGGTCGTAGCCCCGGTCATTGCGCTCGGGGCATCGACCGAAGCGTCCTTCTCGAATGGCTCTGAGCTCCTGGCAGTCGCTGGTGTTGTGGCTATGCAGGTTATGGAAGGCGCAGAACGGTCGGCTGCTCTTGGATGACTCGGGCTGGTCCCTGCCGCGCTTCGTGTCCGGCTCCGCCGCGAGCACCGCTGCTCCCTTACACTTCACGTCCTTGGCCTTGGCTTTCTTCTCCTCCGGGTCCGCAACTGGGAACTTGAGGAGGGAGAGGCGCCCCTCCTCAGCTCTTGCGCACTTGGTCGCCAGGTTGAATAGCTCCAGAGATGTGCATAGCTCCTCATGGATGGCGAGCTCCTCTTTCATCTTGACGTCATGGACGCCATCAGAGAACGCGGAGATGATGGCCTCGTCCGTCACCTTGGGAATCTTGAGGCGAATATTGTTGAAGCGCTGGATGTATTTATGGAGGGTCTCTCCTGGTTGTTGCTTGACGCGGCGCTGGTCACCCGCGGCCGGCCGGCGGTCGCGAGTGCCCTGGAAGTTGGCAACGAAACAGTTACGCATCTCGTCCCAGGAGGAGATCGAGCCTAGAGGTAGGTTCAGGAGCCAGGAACGGGCGCCATCCTTGAGAGCCATGGGGAACCAGTTCGCCATGACTTTCTCATCGCCGTTGGCCGCCTCGATGCTCAGCTCGTAGAGCTTCAAGAACTCCACGGGGTCGGGGGTGCCGTCATAGCGAGGAGGCAGGTCCGGCTTGAACTTGCCAGGCCAGGCGACGCTACGCAGCTCAGGGGTGAAGGCGCGGCAGCCCGCCGTGGTCACAGGGACTCGACGCTGGTGGAGAACTTGTTCTTGATGGGGTCCGCGCACCGCCACCGCAGGTGGCGCGCGGTCTTGCCGTGGTGGTGCAGGGAGCGCGGGGGCTTTTTCTCTTGGCCGTAGGACCTCTTGGCAGCTTCTTTCTTCTTGCACGGGCGCCGGACGCGGCAAGTCACGCCGTGGGGCCGCTTGCCTTGGCGCCGAGACTCCGTCTTGGGGCAGAGGTGGTGGAGGCGCTCCATGGGCCACCCCGCCCATGGCTGATGGAGGACAAGGCAGCGAGAGGGATGGCGCAGGGGAGCCCCCTGCGGCGCTGACAAGCTCGGTGATGCGGTCGAGCCAGTCCTCGTAGAGGTCGTCGATGGGGCGGTAGCGCAGGAGCTTGTGCGCCATGCACAGAGCAGCCTAGGCATCCACAGGAGTGCAACGAGCATGGGATGACGAACCGGCCGGGGTTAGCGATGGAGTGGCGGTGCGGCCGTCCCGCCGCACTGAGGGGTGCAGCGAGGATGCTTGCTGCTTGTTCCCCGCCGGGCCGGTGGCGGCGTTGGCGGCAGACGACGGAGAACGACGGGGTGGCCCACCGATGTAACATCCCAAATTTTCAATTTGGAATGTTATACATTAGATCATCATGCATAACATATTTTATTGCATTTTTGTTTTGCGATCCTAGAAATTCTATGCAACTCAAGGACCCACGGAGAGAGTTGGGGATTTCATTATTTTCATATTTGGGTTTTCTCAAATTTTGAAAATAGGATCATTTGTTTTAATTATTTTCTCTCCAAAAATATTTCATATCAATTATATGAGAGGGGATAATATGACTTCTCCAAAAAATAATGAAATATTGGAGGAAAAATATTAAAAACAAATATTTGATTTTATTTGAATTAGGAAAAATATGCGTTTTTCAAAATTGCATTTTGGCCCAAATAAATGTTCATCTTGTCCGGTTTATTTTTAGAGGACGGGGAAAATTTATTTCGGGATTTTTGGAGTCCGTTTAGTATTTCTTTTCTTTGTTTTTCTACATGTCCGATTTAAAAAAAACGAACCGACCTACCGGGCCGTGTCCGGCTAGGACTCTGGCCCGGCCGGCCTTTATAAGCCGCGAGGCCACCCCGCCAGCCCAAGCCGCCCGCCCCGCGAAACCCTAGTGCCGCCGCCCAGCCGCCGCCGGTTACGCGCCGCCGCCGCCGCGTCGCCGCCCCGCCGCCCGGAGCCGCCGCCGTCGCCGCCCCGCCGCCCGGAGCCGCCGCCGCCCCGATTCGCCGCCCCGCCGCCGCCCGGAGCCCCGCCGCCGACCCCGCCCGACGCCGGAGCCGCCCCCGCCGCCGCCGTCCCGCCACCCGAGGTTGACCGCCGCCGCCGGTTTTCTCCGGAAAACCGTGCGTGTTTTTTTAGAAAACCCCGGTTTATTTTTATTATTAGATCGGTTTTATTTTTTTCGGTTTAGTCTATTTCACGGACGTTCATCCGTACGTTCGTTTTAACGAACGGTTTTCGTCGTTTAACCGCAGACAGCGAACGTTCGTTCGTTAGCCTGTTCGTCAGTTTTTCTTTTTCTCGGATTTTTCGCGATTATTTTCGATCGTGATTTCAGATCTGTTTTTCGTTTTAGTATATCTTTTCGCTCGTTTATCGGAATCAGGCAATTCAAGTGCCTATAGTTTCGTCTCGAAACCCTCTTTCTGATTAACCAACTCAAACAAGTTTTTGCTACTGTAAAATTTGACTTAGGTCCAGATTAGTAAACGAAGCTTGTTTCTTTCGCCGTTTGAGTTTCGTTGCTTCGTTCGATTTGATTTTTTTGCAAACCGGAGTTCTTAAGTTGAACTTTCTGGTTAGATATCTTATTTTGAGTTTTATCCGTGCACCCTTGCTTGATTGCTTATGTATGTATTGTTTGTTTGCGATAGAGTACCCGGAGTGCGAAGCATGCTACTACGAGTCTCTA
Source organism: Aegilops tauschii subsp. strangulata (assembly GCF_002575655.3). NCBI lineage: Eukaryota > Viridiplantae > Streptophyta > Magnoliopsida > Poales > Poaceae > Aegilops > Aegilops tauschii. The sequence goes on along the minus strand of NC_053036.3, from coordinate 388,259,075 downwards.
GGTTTCATGGATCATCAGCATGGCAAGTAACACTTTGATCATACCTCTTTACCACCCAGTTTTATTGCATTAGATCAATCCTCAAACTATTGCATGATTAGGATCTGATTAAAATGTGGGTTTTGGGAAGTAGTTGAGGTAGTACCTATTGCCCTGTTTAATATCAAACCATTGGGAGTTACTTCTACGTTTGCTTATATTGCTATGCTATGCTCGTAGACGTGGATTGGGTTTGAGTGGATTTTTCCATGACAGTTGTGAGATTGTTAATTAATGGTTCAACTTAAGGTGGCTACTTTAATTTACATCTGGGTGGATTGAGGCACCTGGAGAACCCAGTGTTGCCTGTATTTTTTTGGATATCCCGGAGTACCCGTGTGATCATCCTATGGACCGCCACCCAGACTCAAAGGGATCATGAGATTATTCATGCTAGAAACTTCCATGTGCATCCACAAGCTATTATGGTCTCTAGCATAGTTGAGTAGGTTACATGACCTCTTGAAGAGGTGGGCTAGCAGATGTAGGGGAAAGTAGGTGTAACTGTCCACCCGGAGTAGAGAGTATTGTTTCTAAAAGACTGTGTCTCGATCATCTGTTTCTCAAACACCATGTAGTGCGAGAAATCAAGCGGAGGCGGTCGAGTCTTGTGGGGAAAAGTGCGCAAACCTCTGCAGAGTGTACAATCTAATCATGGTTAGCCGTGTCCCCGGTTATGGACATCTTGAGTATCTAGTTCTTGGATTATCATGTGAATCTCATCATCATGTTACTTAATTTAATTTGATTGGGTTAATCACGTTCTTAATTGGGATTGAGTTGGAGGTACCTTCTCAATGTTTAACAACCACCATGATAGTTAAATAAAATTTATTCCTTTGTGGTAGGGAAAAATTGGCTTTTCGCAAAACTGTAACCATAGAGCTTTCCACCAGCCAAACATGCATGTAGTGATAGCATTATTCTGTTCGTTACTCTCTATGTGTTACATTGCCAGCATATTCCATGTGCTGACCCTTTTTCGGGCTGCAACGTATCATGTTGCAGACTTTTCAGACGACGAGTAAGGTGCCATTGGAGTTGATGGACTCACTTTATCTTCCAAGCCTTCCGCTGTTATCGTTTTTAGATGGCCTTAAGCCGTATTTATTGTAATAAGTTCTCTTTTTGAGACATTCGATGTAATAAGTGTGTGATTGCTACTCTGTTATAAATCCTTCAAGTACTGTGCGTGTCAGCATTACCGATCCAGGGATGACACTGATGCACAGAGACTAGACTGTTTGAGGTCTGGTCGCTACAAAGATGGTATCAAAGCACACGCTGACTGTAGGACACGACCACTAAGCTAAAGCCCTAGATTACTACTCTCTTCTCATTTCCGACTCCTCTCCTCTCTTCCACTCTTTTAGGATGGCGGATACAAGGAACAAGTTCGCGCAACCGGATGAGGATACACCTTTTGGACGACACTTGAAGGAAGTTACTAAGTACCTGAACATCGGAATACCAAGCTTCACCGGAACCTACAACGCCAGACTACCAGAAGAGGAGCGCTGGATGATTCAAGTTCAAGTTCCAGGAAGGACGTTCATGCCAGTCACTGAGCCCATAGAGTTTTCCTTTGATGCACAAACCTGGAGTCTAGGAAAGAGCATGGCAGCCCAAATCACCATGGGACGCATTGGAGAAGTGTACCACAATGATCTCAAGGATACTATCTATCAAATTTGTGGGCGCCGAGACGAGCAATGGGAGATGATCAGTACCAGGAAGGATAGATCTATTGCAGCTTTCATTCAGGAGTTAAACCAGCACATTCGTCGCCAGGAGAACCAGATGTGCGCAGACATGATAGAACTGAAGAAGGCAAAGAAAAGGATCATGGAACTGCAGGAAGAACTCAAGACTACACGCGATGGATATGAGGAGGAAATCGCAACATTGTTGGAGAAGAATGACGACCTGATAAAGAAGCTAGGAGTTTTCATGGGAGACCCAGCACCAGGAGGAGATGATGACGATTCTACTTGCCCGGAGAACTACATCATCATCGACGACACTGACTCGGACCCCAGTGATGATGATTGGGAGGATGAATCCGGAGCAGATATCATGGAGTCTTCGACTGAGCAATTTTTCTAGTAGACCACCAAATTAGTAGTAGTATTCCACCATGTATATAGTATAGTCCAAGCACTTTGTAACGATAGTTAGATCGATTGTATGCCTTGTTTGAATTGATTGGAGTGATATGATTGTGTTTGTCTCATGTGCATATGGGTAGTGTTTTCCCTCTAGACCTCATTCTATCCTATTTTCTCATCTTTTCTAAAACCCATCAGATGCCTCCGAGACGTGACACCGGATTTGTTTTCCCACCGGAGATCACTCAGTTGATTCAGCAGCAGAATGCCCTAATGCAAGCGCTAGTTCAGAACCAAGGCAACAACAACAACAACAACAACCCACCACCACCACCACCTGTTGATCACTTAGCCCGGTTTCTTAGGCTGAATCCGCCGGTGTTCTCCAGTAGCACTGAGCTGATTGTGGCAGATGATTGGCTCCGCAAGGTTGGAAGGGAGCTGACCACTACAGGATGCACAGATGTGGAGAGAGTGCGTTTTGCCGCACATCAGCTTGATGGACCCGCAACATCATGGTGGGAGAATTACACAGCCACTCACCCCATTGACACCGTCACATGGGACCAGTTTCAGCAAGCTTTCCATACTGCCCACGTTTCAGCAGGAGCTATGGCCATGAAGAAGCGTGAGTTTTGCAACTTACGCCAAGGAGGACGTACCGTTGGCCAATACGTGGAGGATTTCAGTAAGTTAGCACGTTATGCCCCAGATGACGTTGCTACGGATGCAGCTAAGCAGGAGAAGTTTCTGGAAGGACTGAATGATGAGCTGAGCATGCAGTTGATGGTGGCAACTTTTAACAACTACCAGGAGTTGGTAGATAGAGCTCTCATGATTGAAGGGAAGCAGCAGCAGATTGAGAGTCGTAAGAGGAAGTATGGACAAGGAAAGTACAGTACAGGAGCTCACCAGAAGCCTCGTTTTACCTCGAACTCGGGAGGACACCTTCAGCATAACCATGGAGGTCACAATCACAATGGAGGGAGCTCGCACAATCATAGTGGCCCCAGGAATGGCAATGGGAACGGAGGAAGCAACGGACAGAACCGTACGAACCCATCAACCCCGGCCAAGAGGGATCTAAGCCACGTTACTTGTTTCAAGTGCCAGAAGACTGGACATTATGCAACTGAATGTCCAGAAGCTAAGAATGGAAATGGCAATGGAAGCTCGGGGAAGAAGCCGAACCCTTTCAACAGGGGACAGGTGAACCACGTTAATGTGGAGGAGGTTGAAGCACAGCCTGATGCAGTAATAGGTAAGTTTTTGGTTAAGTCATTTACTGCAATCGTTCTTTTTTATACTGGTGCATCACATTCATACATATCAAGGGGATTTGTGGATAAGTTTGAGTTGCCCACCAAAGTTCTTAGAACACCTATGTTAGTAACCTCGCGAGGAGCAGAGTATATGGCAAGCCAAGGATGTTTTCAAATACCATTGGCCATAGGTAGGCATGTTTTCCCCTCAGACCTAATAGTTTTGGAGTCGCAAGGTTTGGATGTGATTTTGGGAATGGATCGGCTATTGATGTATGGAGGAAACATCGATTGCGCCAGTAAGACAATTTTGCTTACTACCTCAGAAGGAAGAAGGATTAAGTATGTATCCCGGCATGTTCCGAAGAGGACTCAAGTGAATTCCTTATCAGGAGTTGTACAAGAGGAAGTGCCAGTGGTGAAGGATTTCCCTGACGTATTTCCAGAGGAGTTGCCAGGCATGCCACCGGATAGAGACATCGAGTTTTTTATTGAGCTTTTGCCAGGCACTGGGCCAATATCTAAGAGACCGTACAGGATGCCCGCTAAGGATTTGGAAGAAATTAAGAAGCAGATTAAGGAGTTACTGGATAAAGGATATATTCGCCCAAGTTCGTCACCTTGGGGATCACCCGTACTTCAGTGGAGAAGAAAGATGGATCATTGAGGATGGTTGTTGATTATCGTGGATTGAATGAAGTAACAATCAAGAACAAGTACCCACTGTCGATGATCAATGATCTGTTTGACCGACTACAAGGAGCTAAAGTATTTTCCAAGATTGATTTGCGATCAGGATACCACCAGTTGAAGATTCGAGAGCAGGATATACCCAAGACAGCTTTTACCACAAGGTATGGGCTATATGAGTACACCGTTATGTCATTTGGCCTGACTAACGCACCCGCCTATTTCATGAACATGATGAACAAAGTGTTTATGGAGTTTTTGGATAAGTTCGTCGTAGTGTTCATTGATGATATTCTGGTCTATTCGAAGAATGAAGAAGAGCATAAGGAGCATTTGCGTTTGGTACTTGGAAAGCTCAGAGAACACCAGTTATATGCCAAGTTCAGCAAGTGCGAGTTTTGGTTAAAGGAAGTTGGATTCCTTGGACATGTTATATCCGGAAAAGGAATAGCGGTAGATCCCACCAAGGTTAACAGTGTGACAAATTGGGAGCCACCCACGACAGTTGGAGAGATCCGGGGTTTTCTTGGACTCGCAGGATACTACCGGAGATTTATTGAGAATTTCTCGAAGATTGCAAAACCTATGACCGAGTTGTTGAAGAAGGACACCAAATTCAATTGGACTGAGGAATGTGAGGCTAGTTTCCAAGAGTTGAAGAAACGTTTGGTTACAGCGCCAGTGTTGATTCTGCTAGATCAACGCAAGGATTATGAAGTATATTGCGATACTTCTCGTCGAGGACTTGGAGCAGTGCTAATGCAGGAGGGAAGAGTTCTTTCATATGCCTCACGATAGCTTAAACCCCATGAGTTGAATTATGCTACACATGATTTGGAGTTAGCAGCCGTAGTGCATGCGTTGAAGACGTGGAGACATTTTCTCATCGGAAACCATTGTGAGGTGTACACGGATCACAAGAGTTTGAAGTACATTTTCACACAGAAGGAGTTGAATCTCAGGCAAAGGAGATGGTTGGAGCTCATTAAGGATTATGATATGAGATTGCATTATCACCCAGGGAAGGCTAACGTAGTAGCCGATGCATTGAGCCGCAAGAGCCATGTCAACACACTCATGACCGGAGAGTTACCCAAGGAGTTAGCAGAGGATCTTCGCGAACTATGTTTGGAAATAGTTCCGAGAGGCTATGTAGCAGCATTGGAGATTCAGTCTACTTTGATGGATAAGATCAGAGAAGCTCAGAAGACAGACAAGGAAATTGCTGAGATAAAGGAAAGGATGAGTAAAGGAAAAGCCAAGGGATTTCGTGAGGATGAGCACGATACCTTATGGTTTGAGGACCGCGTTTATGTGCCCAATGATCCAGAGATCAGGAAGTTGATCTTGCAAGAGGCCCATGATTCACCATATTCGATTCACCCAGGAAATACCAAGATGTACCAGGATTTAAAGGACAGTTTTTGGTGGACCGGAATGAAGAAGGATATTGCGGAGTATGTAGCAGTTTGTGATGTATGTCAGAGAGTAAAGGAAGAGCATCAGAAGCCAGCAGGATTGCTACAACCATTGCCGATACCCGAATGGAAGTGGGATAAGCTAAGCATGGATTTTATCACAGGATTGCCCAGGACTCGTTTAGGCTATGGCTCGATATGGGTTGTAGTCGATCGTTTGACGAAGGTAGCTCATTTCATCCCGGTAGAGACCACTTATACAAGTGCTAAGTTGTCAAAGATATACATGACCAGGATCATATGTCTGCATGGAGTTCCGAGGACCATTGTATCAGATAGAGGAACCCAGTTTACTTCAAAGTTTTGGAATCAATTGCACGAAACTTTGGGTACCAGGCTAGAGTTCAGTACAACCTTTCATCCACAGACAGACGGACAGACCAAGAGAGTCAATCAGATTTTGGAGGACATGCTGAGAGCTTGTGCGCTAGATTATGGATCTAGTTGGGACAACAATTTGCTGTACGCAGAGTTCTCTTACAACAACAGTTATCAATCTAGTTTGAAGATGGCCCCTTTCGAAGCTCTATACGGAAGGAGGTGCAGGACACCGTTGTTGTGGGACGAAGTTGGAGACCGCCAGTTGTTTGGACCAGATTTGATTAAAGAGTATGAACAGAAAGTGAAGTTGATTCGCGATAGGCTCAAGGGAGCCCAGTCCAGGCAGAAGAGTTATGCGGATTCTAAACGCAAGGAGACAGTTTACGAAGTCGGAGACAGAGTTTATCTTCGAGTATCACCACTTCGAGGAGTGAAGCGCTTTGGAGTTAAGGGAAAGTTAGCGCCATGTTTTGTAGGACCATACAAAGTTTTGGAGCGTATGAGAGAAGTTGCTTACAAGTTGAAATTGCCCGAAGGATTGTCAGGAGTTCACGACGTGTTCCATGTTTCTCAGCTGAAGAAGTGCCACGCAGAGATGGCTGAGATACCACTGATAGATACAGTGCCACTGGAAGCGATTCAACTGGATAGCGATTTGACCTATGAGGAGAAACCAGTCAAGATTCTCGAATATGCCAGCCGAGTCACCCGCAGCAAGGTTATCAAGTTTTGCAAAGTTCAGTGGAGTCACCGTACCGAGGATGAAGCCACCTGGGAGCGAGAGGAAGATCCACGGAAGGACCACTCTCACCTATTTTCTAGCCAACCCGAATCTCGAGGGCGAGATTCATCTTAAGGGGGGTAGGTTTGTAACATCCCAAATTTTCAATTTGGAATGTTATACATTAGATCATCATGCATAACATATTTTATTGCATTTTTGTTTTGCGATCCTAGAAATTCTACGCAACTCAAGGACCCACGGAGAGAGTTGGGGATTTCATTATTTTCATATTTGGGTTTTCTCAAATTTCTCAAATTTCGAGTCTTGTGGGGAAAAGTGCGCAAACCTCTGCAGAGTGTACAATCTAATCATGGTTAGCCGTGTCCCCGGTTATGGACATCTTGAGTATCTAGTTCTTGGATTATCATGTGAATCTCATCATCATGTTACTTAATTTAATTTGATTGGGTTAATCACGTTCTTAATTGGGATTGAGTTGGAGGTACCTTCTCAATGTTTAACAACCACCATGATAGTTAAATAAAATTTATTCCTTTGTGGTAGGGAAAAATTGGCTTTTCGCAAAACTGTAACCATAGAGCTTTCCACCAGCCAAACATGCATGTAGTGATAGCATTATTCTGTTCGTTACTCTCTATGTGTTACATTGCCAGCATATTCTATGTGCTGACCCGTTTTTGGGCTGCAACGTATCATGTTGCAGACTTTTCAGACGACGAGTAAGGTGCCATAGGTCGTGGTCTTATACTCAGTGATGCCGTTGGAGTTGATAGACTCACTTTATCTTCCAAGCCTTCCGCTGTTATCGTTTTTAGATGGCCTTAAGCCGTATTTATTGTAATAAGTTCTCTTTTTGAGACATTCGATGTAATAAGTGTGTGATTGCTACTCTGTTATAAATCCTTCAAGTACTGTGCATGTCAGCATTACCGATCCAGGGATGACACTGATGCACAGAGACTAGACTGTTTGAGGTCTGGTCGCTACAACCGACGGGAGCCGTCTGAGCAACGCGGGCGGCGAGGGCAGCCTGCCGCTCAGCGCGAGCACGGCGAGCGTCCACCATGGAGACGATGAAGCAACGGAGCGCAGATTGAAGGGAGGGAGGCTTCGGCGCACCCCTACCTGGCGCGCCAAATGTTGGATCACGGGATCCGACAAAACCCTCAAGGTTCGAACACTGGGGTGGGCACAAAGATTTGCCCCTACCGATCCACGTCCTAGTTTTGCTAAGATCTTGCAGACGAACTCGACGAACTCACAACACAAGGGACACAAGATTTGTATTGGTTCGGGCCACCGTTGTGGTGTAATACCCTACTCCAGTGTGATGGTGGTGGATTGCCTCTTGGGCTGAGGATGAACAGTACAAGGGGGAAGAACAGCCTCCTGAGGTTGAGGTGTTCTTGTGCTTGGCGAACTTGTGTGGGTGAGGATTCGATCAACTCATGCCTAGTTCTTTTCTACTGTGGTGGCTAGTCCTATTTATAGAGGCCCTGGTTCTCTCCCCAAATATTGAGCGGGAAGGGAGCCAACAACGGCCGATTTGAAAGGGGACAGCTAGTACAGCTTATCCTGACAAAAGTAGTCTTCGCCTGCAAAAGGCTCTAGTGGTGACGCCGCCTTGGGCTCCATGGTGACCTCCGTCTTGCCGTCCTGCTGGTCTTGGTCTCGTTGCACTGATATGGAAACCTTTGCTTGATGCCTCGGTACTCTGCGCCTGCACTTGCCTCCTTGGCACCAAAGAGGAAACAAGGACGCTGCGCGCGCTGGCGACCGCCTGGCGCCCACCTGGTCTCGATCGTCATGGCCCACGTCACGAGAACCTCGCGAGGTTTGACTTGCCTTGATCTCTCCGCCCCTCACGAGCCTACCTGGCGAGGCCGCTCCTGAGGAGGTCTTGCGTCGTCCGCCTCGCGAGGCTTGGCCCCTCGCGAGGGTCTTGGATTCCTTGTTGATGAAGATGGGCCGTACAGGCCTGCTACCAAAGCCACGCCGTGGGCCGCAGGCTGGCAAGTCTGGGGACCCCTGTTCCCAGAACACGGACAGTTGCATTCACATCATGCTGGCTCTATTCTGCTTCTTCAATTAATTCCCTCTGCATGCTAATTGAGGATCCATCATTGACCGTTCAACGTCTCAGGAACCGCTACCCTCTCCCTCCTTGGCATTCAAGACGTATCAATGTAAATGCGGTTCTAGAAGAGACTAGTGATTTACTACATTATGCATCGTGACCGTGTGGGGGTGCGACGTGAACGGCACAGGCATGCTGTAATTATTCCACTTTCTCGCTTTGAACTCGTGACTTGTAGTAACGCTCAATTTTGAATATATAAGTTTGGTTGTCACGCCAATATATACAGCACTCCCTCCATGTAGGTTGGGTCGCTGAAGTAAAAATTGGACACAAAACACGATGGTGATGGACCAGTCTACCTCTGTCTTGGTTTGTTGCTCCCCGTCGTAATCGGTGCCAAATTTTGACCATAAATTTGACTAACAAAAGGTTCATGCATGTCACCAAAATTATATCATTGAAAACTATGTTCAAATACAAATCAAATGATATAATTTTTGTTGACATGCACTAACATTTTGTCAGTCAAATATTTGGTCAAAATTTAGCACAAATTACAAAAGGGACTAATAAACCAGGACCTAGGTAGTACACCAGGTCGAAGACAGTGATACTTAAATATAATTAATGCCAAATAAGAGCAAGGGATCACACATGTCATTTACGACTGGAATAAAAATGCCATACACTAATAAAACATTAAGACCACAAGGCGATGCAGTGCTGGTTACAGGAGGAAAGAAGAAAGATGCATCCATTGACGACGTCCACCTCCTCGACTCAGGGCGCCGGCCCACCGAACGGCGGCTAAGTAGCAGCGACTTTCGTGGCCAGGTCGACGTGCTTCTGAATAATGGCGTCTAAAGATTCCAACCACTGGAAGAAGGCCAACGTCTTTCTGTCCTCACTGGCCTTGTAGTGGCCTATGTAGATGATTTCCTCGTAGACCTGGATGTGCAGGTCGACGGTTTCTTGCATGGTGAGGTGCTGCGCGGCGAGCGCGGCCTCGAGCTGCACATTCTTCGTCGCGACCTCCAGCAGCTGCAGGGCCACCAGTGCTTTAAAGAGTTCGTCACCTTGGAGGCACTAGGGCATGTGCTTGTAGTTCAAATTTAAATTATGCACATTAAATGACAAGAAACTCAATTAATGTGGAAAAAAGGCCAAACGAACCCGGAATAACTCCAAAATTTAACACAACACTCATATAGTTCTATGTTGCCTCTGTAAACAAAATCAAGAGGGGCAGCGTATATCGTTTCGCACACAAAGGTGACATGTTCCCTCTCAGAACCACGAGCCTTGTTGACAGAAGCTCCAGTTTGCAAGAAGCTTATACCAAAATGTGTTCCAATTCGGCCAAAAAATTTACCACAACATGTTAGTACCATGACATGACAACGTGCCAAGTTTCATGATTTTCAGGCGTGTTTTGGATTTACAAGAATTTTAAAACCAAGTTTCTCAATGTTCTCGGCCGAGCCATGATGCCCAGATGTTTGAATTTCATTCTCATTTCTTGCATGGGACCAAGAAAGTCACCCGAGGACACACATGTTATTTTTCAACCAACTTTGGTGCACTGGAGCATGTGCTTGTAGTTCAAAATTGAATTATGCACATTAAATGACCAGAAACTCAATTAATGTATAAAAAAGGCCAAATGAACCTGGACTAAACCCAAAATTTGACACGACACTCATATAGTTCTATGTTGCCTATGTAAATAAAATCAAGGGGGAGCGTATATCGCTTCACACACAAAGGTTACACGTTCCCTCTCAGAACCACGAGTCTTCTTGAGAGAAGCTCCGGTTTGCAAGAAGCTTATACCAAAACTTGTCCCAATTCGGCCAAGTTTTTTACCATAGCATGTTAGTACCATGACATGACACCATGCCAAGTTTCATGATTTCCAGGCGAGTTTTGGATTTACAGGAATTTAAAAACCAAGTTTCTTAATGTTCTCGGCTGAGTCACGGCGCCCAGATGTTTGAATTTCATTCCCATTTCTTGCATGGGACCTAGAAATTTACCCAAGGACACACATGTTATTTTTCAACCAACTTTGGTGCACTAGAGCATGTGCTTGCAGTTCAAATTTGAATTATGCACATTAAATGTCTAGAAACTCAATTAATATAAAAAAGGCCAAACAAACCCGGAATAATTCCAAAATTTAACAAAATGTAAACTTAATTAATATCTTCTCTATGTGGGGCATTTAATAAATGTCTATTATATATGTTTTCTACCTTATTCAAATTTACTAGATATGACAGTTTGATGCTCTCACATAATCTATTATTGCCACTATAGGGGATGTTGATTCCAATCAACTACCATATCCTAAAGGTTAAAACAGGTACATAATCATCTTCTCTGTTTTGCACAGTGCACTAGCAACCCCTATACGATGATGCACATTAAACTGTTGATACGAGGTTTATGTAAACCAATGGCTTAAAGTTGATTTTCAAATTGTTTGAAATTGTGTCAATAAATATATTTTTTAAGAATATTGTTTGCTGATGTTGTCGGATGTGTGTATGAAAGATGCTTTTTTTCCTCCCGTTGCAACGCACGAGCATGTTTTGCTAGTGTATAAAAAAGGCCTAATGAACCCGGAATAATCCCAAAATTTAACAACGCACTCATATAGTTCTATGTTGCCTATGTAAAGAAAATCGGGGGGGGGAGGCAGCGTATATTGTTTCACACACAAAGGTGATACCCTCCCTCTCGGGACCACAAGGCTTGTTGAGAGAATCTCCGGTTTGCAAGAAGCTTATACCAAAACTTGTCCCGATTCGGCCAAAAATTATACATATGAAAACAGGGTTTAGATTATCCCGAACATCTCGCTACCTAGACCAATGTACTGTGATTTGAATTCAACATAAAATGGATACAAATATTTGAATTAGAGATCGTACGGTACATGTAGTTCATAGTGAAATATGATTACTGCTATATGCATGTTTTCTGTTATCAAGATAATATTTAAATGATGGTATAACTTGACAACAATCGTAGTCAAGTAAGCAAAATTGTTTCAAATTTAGTCTGTATGGTAGATGACAATATATAAGTTCATAGGGTGGAGTAAAATGTTCATATAAGATGGAATATCAAAATGTAGGACTACATCCATTATAAACTGCAAGGTCACCTAACGATATATTCAAATTCAACATAACATGGATTCAAAAATTGAAATTCGAGATCCTGGCATTTGTAATCATATAAAAAGGGACATGACTCTTTCTTGTGGTGGGAATTGATTTGTTTTTTGTTGTTGTTGAGGGAAGTGAGAATTTATTTGGTACTGTACAGGGTAATCTTGTTCTCTCGATTTTTTTTACATTTTTCTTGTAGTTTTTTCAATGGCATTTATAGCAATATAGTAAAAGGGGACATGACACGGGCTGGAAACGACCCAATGGAATAATGGGCCATTAATGCGTATAAAGCGATACACTGTTCATTACAGGCCAGTTTCACCACAGGCCGTTAATGGGCCAAGAGTTACAAAGGGCCTCATATGGGCTGAAAGACGTCATGGGCAATACATGGGCCGGAAGTTACAATGGGCTGGAATCATATTGGACGGCCCAGATGACGCTACTGGCCTAATTCAGATAGGCCGTAACAGGTCGTGAGTTAGCGGGCTGCAAATGGGCTATATGCAAACAGGTCGTTAACAGGCTTTCCATGGGCCGACCCGCTACCTTTGACCAAGTCAAACAAGCGAGCCTTTTCATAGGAATGGGCCTCTGTTGGGCCGTGCCACATGTCGACATATCATAGGAGCCTTCGGTCCAGTGAGTGGATGACATCTGTCCCTACGGTGAGCCGAGACGTGGTTCCTCTGGCCATTGAGAATTTTACACGTGGAAAATCCCCATTGGTTCGGGCTGTTAACGGGTTATCGGATCCAAACCAGAACCCGATAGCTTAACGGCGATCCGTTACGGTGGATCCCACGTGTCGGTCACCCTTGACGAAAGCACTTCTATGACGCGCGATTTATCGTCATGGAAGTGGACACTTCCGTGATGATAATTTTGGTAATGTCATGGAACACTTCTACGACAGCACAAGTATGACTATCTTGATTCTGTCATAAAATCGTCATGGATATATATGCATGATAGAAAACGTGACCTACTGTGACAAACACGTATCATCACGTAAGTGTATTTTTTTGTAGTGTTGGGGGAGGTTTCTCCAATTACTTAATGCTTTGCTTGATCATCCTCTCAAGAAAAATGAAATACTTGATATCTTTTATAATGGACTAACTGATACTTCTAAGGATCACCTAGATAGTTGTGCTGGTTGTGTTTTCAGGGAAAGAAATGTTGAGCTAGCTGAATTGCAATTGAATAATACATTGAGTAATGATAATGATTCGACACTTCCTGAACCAACTCCTAAGCCAACTCCGAAGAAAAGAGGTATTCTATTCTCGGTCCTGAAGATATGCAAGAGGCAAAGAAATCTATGAAAGAAAATGGTATTAAAGCTGAAGATGTTAAGAATTTACCGCCTATTGAAGAAATACATGGTCTTGATAACCCGACACAGGTAGTAGAGGTAAACTCTCTCTATAGATTTGATGAAGGTGATATTCCTCATAATAAGTCTGCTAGTCAATGCTTGGATGAGTTTGATAATTTTATTGTTAAACAAGAAAAATTAAATGCTTATGTTAGTAGACAATTGAAACGTAATGCTTACATGCTTGACTACTTGGGTGATTATATGAGTAGAACCGTTAATGATCTTAAGCTTATTAGTAAACATGCTTCCATGGTTAGAACTCAAGTAGAACAAGTACTTAAGGCACATGATGATTTTCTCAATGAGTTGAATAAAGGTGGTAAAATGACCCAGGAACCTTTGTATTTTGAGGGTCATCCTAAGAGAGTTGAGCAAGATTCTCAGAGAGTTAATACTGATGCATCTAGTCCTTCTAATAAAAAGAACAAGAAAACTGATAGGACTTTGCATGCTTCTAGTGAACCTGTTGTAGACACACCTGAGAATCCCAATGATATTTCTATTTCTGATGCTGAGACACGATCTGGTGATGAACTTGAACCTAGTGATAATGTTAATGATGATGTTCATGTTAATGCTCAACCTAGTAATGATAATGATGTTGAGATTGAACCTGTTGTTGATCTTGATAACCCACAATCAAAGAATCAACATTATGATAAGAGAGACTTCGTTACTAGGACACATGGTAAAGAAAGAGAATCAGGGGTTCAGAAACTCATGCCCTTTCCTCCTAAACCATCCAAGAAAAATGATGATGAGAATTTTGAGCGCTTTGCTGGAATGATTAGACCTATCTTTTTGCGTATGCGTTTGACTGATATGCTGAAAATGTCTCCTTATGCTAAGTATATGAAGGATATTGTTACTAATAAAAGAAAGATACCAGAAGCTGAGATTTCCACCATGCTTACTAATTATACTTTTAAGGGTGGAATACCGAAGAAACTAGGAGATCCAGGAATACCAACTATACCATGCTCCATTAAAAGAAACTATGTTAGAACTGCTTTATGTGATCTTGGAGCCGGTGTTAGTGTTATGCCTTTCTCTTTATATTGTAGACTTGAATTGAATAAGTTGACACCTACTGATATTTATTTGCAAATGGCTGATAAATCAACTACTATACCCATTGGTATTTGTGAGGATGTGCCTGTTGTGGTTGCAAAGGTTACTATCTTAACGGACTATGTCATTCTTGATATTCCCGAGGACGACAATATGTCGATTATCCTTGGTAGACCCTTTTTGAATACTGCAGGGTCTGTTATTGATTGCAACAAAGGCAATGTCACTTTTCATGTTAATGGTAATGAGCATACGGTACAATTTCCGAAGAAACAACCTCAAGTTTATAGTATCAATTCTATTGGAAAATTTTAACCTATTACTATTGGAGGTTTTTAATTCCCTCTTCCTGCTGTCAGAAAGAAATATGATATTCTTATTGTTGGGGACGTGCGTATCCCCATTGAGGTAACCTAGTGTTACTCAAAAATTCTCCGGTTTCATGTCATTCGGAAGAAGTTTGTTAATAAGACTTTATCAACCTTGTTAATGGATTCCTTTTGATGGGCATGAGATGGATGAATCTAGAAAGCATAACTTTCTGTGCCCACCTTTTAATTTCTGTTATATAGAATAAATAAAGCAAACTTAATATTTTCTGTTTGTTTTCTGAATTATCCATGCAATAAAAATGTCCCAAAGATAAAAGTTCTCCAAATGCCCTGAAAAATAAGTATGATTTTTTATAGAATAGTTTAGAATATTTGGCACTGAACATGCACCAGTGGGCCACAAGGGAGGAGGATGTGCCCCCTGCCTTGTGGGTCCCACGTAGGCCCCCCTCACTTATTCCCTCCAGAGAAAATCATCCCGTAACTCAAACCCGTGTTCTTGCTCATCTTGCTGCCATTTTTGATCTCCTTGTACAAAGCTCCATTTGCAAAACTATTCTCGGGGATTGTTCTTCGGTATGTTACTCCTCCAATGATCCAATTAGTTTTTGCTCTAGTGGTTTATTTATTACAAATTTTTGTTGCTGTGGTGACCTAGTTCTTGAGCTTGCATGTTAAATTTGTATGGTCCAAAGTAGTTTTGATGCATGATATAGCCTCTAGGCACTTATGGGAGTAGTTGCTATCAATCTTGTTGAGTTTGGTTCACTTTCATTTTGAGTCGCTAAAAAAATCAGAAATTTTTCAGCGGAAGAAAAATGTTTAGGAAAATGTACCAAGGTGGTTCCTCGAGGAAGCAAGCACCGAGGCTCGTGATCCGAGATTTATTATTATTGCTCGCTAGTTGATTATGCCATTGATATGAGTAAATGTGAGACCCAGATGTTATTGTGAATATGGTTAGTTCATAATCTTTGCTGAAAACCTGAATGATGGCTTTACATATTTGCAACAACAATATCAAACACAGTTTGTAATAGTTTTTCTTTATCACTTTTAGTTTGTCAACTGAACTGCTTGAGGACAAGCAATGGGTTAAGCTTGGGGGAGTTCATACGTCTCCATCGTATCTACTTTTCCAAACACTTTTGCCCTTGTTTTGGACTCTAATTTGCATGATTTGAATGGAACTAACACGGACTAACGCCTTTTTTAGCAGAATTGCCATGGTGTTATTTTTGTGCAGAAATAAAAGTTCTCTGAATGATCTGAAACTTCACGGAGAATATCTTTGGAATATATAAAAAATATTGGCAAAAGAATTAATAGAGGGGGACCCACCAGCTGTCCACAAGGGTAGGGGGCGCGCCCCATGCCTTGTGGGTCCCCTGGACCTCCACCGACCTCAACTCCAACTCCATATATTCACGTTCGGGGAGAAAAAAATAGAGAGAAGAATTCATCACATTTTATGATACGGAGCCGCCGCCACCTCCTGTTCTTCCTCGGGAGGGCAGATCTGGAGTCCTTTTTGGGCTCCGGAGAGAGGAGGTCGTCGCCATCGTCATCATCAACCTTCCTCCATCACCAATTTCATGATGCTCACCGCCGTGTGTGAGTAATTCCATCGTAGGCTTGCTAGACGGTGATGGGTTGGATGAGATTTATCATGTAATCAAGTTAGTTTTGTTAGGGTTTGGTCCCTAGTATCCACTATGTTTTGAGATTGATGTTGCTATGACTTTGCTATGCTTAATGCTTGTCACTAGGGCCCGAGTGCCATGATTTCAGATCTAAACCTATTATGTTTTCATGAATATATTTGTGTTCTTGATCCTATCTTGCAAGTTATAGTCACCTACTACGCGTTATGATCTGGCAACCCCGGAGTGACAATAGTCGGGATACTTCCCGGTGATGACCGTAGTTTGAGGAGTTCATGTATTCACTAAGTGCTAATGATTTGGTCTGGTTCTCTATTAAAAGGAGGCCTTAATATCCCTTAGTTTCCATTAGGACCCCGCTGCCACGGGAGGGTAGGACAAAAGATGTCATGCATGTTCTTTTCCATAAGCACGTATGACTATATTCGGATTACATGCCTACATTATATTGATGAATTGGAGCTAGTTCTGTGTCACCCTAGGTTATAATTGTTGCATGATGAATGCCATCCGATATAATTATCCATCATTGATCCATTGCCTACGAGTTCGTTGCATAT
The DNA here is from genome assembly GCF_002575655.3 of Aegilops tauschii subsp. strangulata. NCBI lineage: Eukaryota > Viridiplantae > Streptophyta > Magnoliopsida > Poales > Poaceae > Aegilops > Aegilops tauschii. The sequence goes on along the minus strand of NC_053036.3, from coordinate 388,242,159 downwards.
TGATCTTTGCTACGTTACTTTTACGTTGCCAGTGTTACAATTGCTACAAAACTGCTACTATTACTTTCACCATCGTTACCGTTACTTCCATACTACTTTGCTACTAAATACTTTGCTGCAGATATTAAGTCTTTCAGGTGTGGTTGAATTGACAACTCAGCTGCTAATACTTGAGAATATTCTTTGGATCCCCTTGTGTCGAGTCAATAAATTTGGGTTGAATACTCTACCCTTAAAAACTGTTGTGATCCCCTATACTTGTGGGTTATCAGTGGGGTCCATGGAGGTCCTTTCCACTGCCTCGCAACTCTATAAATACCCAAATATTCAATAAACCCTCGGGGAGTCGACGAAACACAATTCCAGCCGCCGCAAGTTCCAGAACCACGAGATCCAATCTAGAGCCCTATTCCGGCACCTTGCCGGAGGGGAACACGATGACGGAGGGGTTCATCATCCTCATTGGTGGTCCTCCGATGATGTGTGAGTAGTTCACCACTGACCTACGGGTCCATAGGCAGTAGCTAGATGGCTTCTTCTCCCCTTTTGATTCTCAATACAATGTTCTCCTCAATGTTCTTGGAGATCTATTTGATGTAATGACTTTTTGCGGTGTTGGGATCCGATGAATTGTGAGTTTATGATCCGATCTATCCATGAATATTATTTGAGTCTTATTTGATCTCTTATATGCATGATTATTCTAGCCTCGTATTTCTTCTTCGAAACTTTAGTTTGGTTTGGCCAACTAGATTGATTTTTCTTGCAATGGGACGAGGTGCTTTGTGATGGGTTTGATCTTGCGGTGTCCTCACCTAGTGACAGAAGGGGCAGCAAGGCACGCATGTATCATTGCTATTAAGGATAAAAAGATGGGGTCTATTCCTACATGAATAGATCTTGTCTACATCTTGTCATCGTTCTTATTGCATTACTCCGTTTCTCCATGAACTTAATACACTAGATGCATGTTGGATAGCGGTCGATGTGTGGAGTATTGTAGTAGATGCAGGAAGGAGTCGGTCTACCAATCTTGGACATGATGCCTATATACATGGTCATTGCCTTGGATATCGTCATAATTATTTGCTCTTTCAATCAATTGCCCAACAGTAATTTGTTTACCCACCATATGCTATTTTCTTGAGAGAAGCCACTAGTGAAATCTATGGCCCCTGGGTCTATTTTCTATTATATTATTTTCAGATCTATTATTCCAAAAACCAAAAAATACCTTGCTGCACGTTTTCTTTATTTATTTTATTTTGTGTTTTTGTCAGATCTATTTATCCAATCTCATACAATTTAATCTATCTCAATATCGAGGAGGGATTGACTACCCCTCTTATGCGTTGGGTTGCAAGTATTTGTTATTTGTGTGCAGGTACCCTTTACATAGTGTTGCTTGGTTCTCCTACTGGATTGATAACCTTGGTTTCATAATTGAGGGAAATACTTACCGTTGTTGTGCTGCATGATCCTCTCCTCTTCGGGGAAATAACAACGCAGATACAAGCAATCAGTCCCGTCCAGCGGGAGCGTACCCTCTAGATCCATAGATTGATCTTGTTTGACCTGCTCTAGTGCTCAGGTCATGTCGTAGATCATATTTGTATTCCGGTTGTGCTGCCTCCTTGCCTTTTCGGTGAGGGACAGCGGGTGGGTATTCGGCCTCTGTAGTCGGCCTATCCCGTCCTCGAGGGGGGTGGTTGGGCTGGTCTGCCTGAGTATATCTTTGGGATGCGGGCCCAAGGGCCTCGTCGTCAAATTGTGACAGGAGTTTCCGCTTTGGGTAGCTTTTGGTTTAAAGCTCTTATCTATACCCTTCTTCGACTGCTAGGACTTTCGTCCATATATCATTGAGGGTGTCCTGCTCGGCCTTTAGTTGTTGCTTCTTCTTCTTCAAGCTTCCTGCAGTGCCTATGAGTTGTTGTATAAACCGCTCTTGGTCCAGCGGATCCTCCAGGATAATTAAGTCCTCGGCTCAGAGGCTAACCTCCTCTTCGGAGAGGGGGAGGTAGTTACTGTCCTCAGAGTTAATGAGGTCCTCGGGGTTATACTTGTGCCCCTTCGAGTCATCTAACTGCTGCTCAGGGGCGATGGGGTCACCGAGGTCTTCCATATTGTCTGGGGTATCGTTTCTCCGGTGCCCGTGTTGCTTTCCCTGCCCTACGCCCCTTGGATCATTTGTGCTCACGTCGGCATTTGGGTGGCTCCTCGCCGGGTTTATCACCTTTTCCGGGGTTGTCGTCACCGTTCTTCCTATTGGGGTTGTCGCCCTTGTCATTGGGGTTGTCCACCATGTAGACATCGTAGGTGGAGGTTGCCGTCCACCGTCCGGTGGTAGGAGGGGCAGTAGTACTATGAGCCATGGCATTGGCATCTTCATCCATGTCATCCGCCTCCTCGGAAGCATAGTCCAGCATGTCGGTTAAATCTTCGACAGTGGCCACTAAGTGGGTGGTGGGTGGGGCGTAAAAATTCTCGTGGCCCGCCTCAAGACCAAGCCGAATGTAGGTCAAGGATAGGTCATCCGTGATGTTCATCATCTGGATCCGATCTAGCGTCTTGCTTAATAGGGCGAGACTAGCTGGATTGGTATCAAGGATTTCTTTGGAGTCAACCTCCAGTGTGGCGGTGCGAGGGGCGAGTCCGGCCAGGGTTGACTCCTGGTGTTCGAACGCCGAAGTCGCATCTAGTCTTGAAGCCAGATGCGAGGTAAAAGAGGCAAGTCCGGCCGGGGTTGACTCCTGTCTTCGGACGCAGAGGTCGCATCTAGGCTTGAAGTCAGATTTGAGGCCAGGACCGACCCCGGGGTCGGGTGATGCGGCTTGAACTACGTCAGTATTTCCCTAAAGAGGAAGGGATGATGCAGCACAGCTATGGTAGGTATTTCCCTCAGTGATGAGACAAAGGTTATCGAACCAGTTGGAGAACCATGCAACACTATGTAAATGGTACCTGCACACAAAGAACAAATAGTTGCAACCCGACGTGTTAAAGGGGTTGTCAATCCCTTTCGGGTAAAAAGATAGATAAAATTGTAGTAGATTGGATAAATAGATCTCGTGAAAACACGAAATAAAATAAATAACGAAAAGTGCAGCAAGGTATTTTTGGGTTTTTGGATTAATAGATCTGAAAATAAAAGCAAATAAAAATATATCTCGAAGGCAAATATGATATAGAAGAGACCCGGGGGCCGTAGATTTCACTAGTGGCTTCTCTCAAGAAAAATAGCATACGGTGGGTAAACAAATTACTGTTGGCAATTGATAGAGCTTCAAATAATCATGACGATATTCAGGCAATGATCATTACATAGGCAATACGTCCCAGATTAGTAGACCGGCTCCTGCATGCATCTACTACTATTACTTCACACATCGACCGCTATCCAGCATGCACCTAGTGTATTATGTTCATGGAGAAACGAGTAATGCAATGATAACGATGACATGATGTACACAAGATCTATTCATGTACGAATAGACCCCATCTTGTTATCCTTAATAGCAACGATACATACTGTCATTTCCCCTTCTGTCACTGGGATTGAGCACCGTAAGATCGAACCCATCACAAAGCACCTCTTCCCATGGCAAGAAAAATTGATCTAGTCAGCCTAACTAAACCAAAGATTCAAATAAGAAATACGAGGCTATAAGTAATCATGCATATAAGAGATCAAAGAGACTCAAATAGCTTTCATGGATAAAAAGATAGATCTGATCATAAACTCAAAGTTCATCGGATCCCAACAAACACACCACAAAAAGAGTTACATCAAATAGATCTCCAAGAGACCATTGTATGGAGAATCAAAAGAGAAAGAGAGAGAGAGAGAGAGAGAGAGAGAGAGAGAGAGAGAGAGAGAGGAAGCCATCTAGCTACTAACTACGGACCCGTAGGTCTACAATGAGCTACTCACGCATCATCGGAGAGGCACCAATGAGGATGATGAACCCCTCCGTGATGGTCTCTAGATTGGATATGTGGTTTCTGGAACTTGCGGCGGCTAGAATTGTGTTTCGTTGAATCCCCTAGGGTTTTTGGATTTTCAGGGTATTTATAGAGCAAAGAGGCGGTGCGGGAGGCGGCCGAGGTGGGCACAACCCACCAGGGCGCGCCTGGGCCCCCAGGCGCGCTCAGGTGGGTTGTGCTCCCCTCGGAGCCCCCTCTGGTACTTCCTTGGCCCAACTTGTGTCTTCTGGTCCAGAAAAAATCTCCAAAAAGTTTCACTGCGTTTGGACTCCATTTGGTAATTGTTTTCTGCGAAGTAAAAACAAGCAAAAACAGCAACTGGCACTGGGCACTATGTCAATAGGTTAGTCCCAAAAAATGATATAAAGTTGCTATAAAATGATTGTAAAACATCCAAAATTGATAATATAACAGCATGGAACAAGCAAAAATTATAGATACGTTAAAGACGTATCATCATCCCCAAGCTTAATTCCTACTCGTCCTTGAGTAGGTAAATGATAAAAACAGAATTTTTCATGTGGAATGCTGCCTATCATGTTCATCACATATTCTTTTCTTTTGTAGCATGGACATTTGGACTTTTATATGATTCAAAGCAATAGTCTAGTTTTGACATGAAAATTTCAATACTCAATCATATCAACAAGCAACCATGTCTTTCAAAATATCAACACTAAAGCAAGTTATCCCTAGCCCATTATGCTTAATCATTGATCCATTCATGAAACACACTCGCATATTAGCTACACCCAATGCTCAAGTAAGATCATAGTGCCCCTTAGTTGGTGCTTTATAAGAGAAGATGGAGACACAAATAAAATTGCATAAAGTAAAATAGAAAGGCCCTTCGCAGAGGGAAGTAGGGATTTGTAGAGGTGCCAGAGCTCAAAGCTTAAATTGAGAGATAAATTTTTTGGGTGGCATGCCTTTCCTGTGAACGAAAACGATCGAGTAGTTCCCAATACTTTCCATGCTAGATATATCATAGGCGGTTCCCAAACAGAAAATAAAGTTTATTCCTTTTTCCACCATACTTACACATTCCACGGCTAGCCATATCCATGGGTACCGTCCATACCAACACTTTCCAAGGAATTTATTATTTGACAACATAAAGTAAATTAGTTTTTCATTTCGGGACTGGGCTTCCCTAATACCTTTGTCGTACTCTCGTGCAATGACAAGTGAATAAACACTCATCTTGAGAATAACACATCTAGCATGGGAAAATATCAGCCACCCCCTACCGTTTCATGAGCGGTACGAGCACACAAAGAGGAATTTTATTTTGAAATTAGAGATGGCACATACAAATTTGCTTGGAACGGCACGGAGATACCGCATATAGGTAGGTATAGTGGACTCATATGGCAAAACTGGGTTGAAGGATTTTGGATGCAAAAGTAGTATTCCTACTTAGTATAAGTGAAGGCTGTCGAAAAGATTGAGAAGCATCCAACCAAGAAATGAAAAATCTCATAACCGAGCATTAAGCATAACTAACACCGAATAATGCACCACAAGTAGGATGTAATTTCATTGCATAACTATTGACTTTCGTGCTTGCAAAGGGAATCAAAAACCTTAACACCAATATTCTTACTAAAGCACAATTACTCACCAACATGAATCACAAATCACTATCATCATGTCGCAAAACTATTACAAAGAATCAAGTTTATTTTGTCCAATGATCTTCATGAAAGTTTTTCTTATATCCCTCTTGAATATCTATCACTTTGGGACTAATTTCATATGTTGCTTTTGATAGCTCAAACAAATCTAAGTGAAGAACATGAGCATAAAAATTTTCTTCTCTCAAAATAATATAAGTGAAGAATGAGATAATTTCTTCAAAAATAATAAAGCACACCATGCTCAAAAACATGTAAGTGAAGCACTAGAGCAATTCCATAGCTCAAAAAGATTTAAGTGAAGCACATAGAGCAATTCTAGCAAATCATAGCATAATTTTGGCTCTTTCAAAAAGGTGTTTTCAGCAAGGATACTTGACTTAAACTAAAAAGCAAAACAAGCAAAGACTCATATAATACAAGACGCTCCAAGCAAAACTCATGATATGTGACGAATAAAAATATAGCTCCAAGTAAAATACCGATGGTCGTTAGAAGAAAGAGGGGATGCCACTCGAGGGCATCCCCAAGCTTAGTTGCTTGCTTCTCTTTTAGATAATAGCTTGGGATGATGTGATCTATGGTAGGGTGCGTCGACTGCAAATTAAAATTTTCCTACGCAAAGAACAACCATGAACATGCCATGGGAGATGGGTCACAAATCATTACCACTAGACGCACAGTGCCGTGCAGCGAAAGAAGAGTTGGGGCAACGCGTCCGCATGGATCGTCTCCTCCTTGTCCGATCTCCCTCGAACAGCGGTCGTCGGATCCCACATATTGGTTTCCCAGAGCGGCGCAAGTGCACCACCTCTAATGGTATCGGCGCGTGCAGGAAGAACACCGTGTGGTGGACTGCTAGGTCCGATCACACGGTCGGCGGTGAGTGGAGGTGGCTATTCGCAACACATGCAAGGCCCTAGCGACAGCGCCGAAGCGATCAACCGAATGAGTGTGCCGCACCTCCACTATATATAGGCGTCCATCGCGGGCCCAACACTTGGGCGTCGCACGGATCCTAAAGCCCAAAGTTTGTTTGGCCTGGATCTGTGTCCGAGTAGGATCACATCCAACAACTCGTGCAGTCGGATTGGGCCTCACAGGTTCCTTCCCTTAAGCGCGCGACCCCTTAGGTTCAAGTCGGCTTGGTCGGTGGTCGGATCACCTACGACCTTCTCAGCTGGTAGCGGCCTCTAGCAAGGCATGTCGACCACCAAGTAGACAATGAAGCCGGTTGGCGAACCTGTACAACATGTCACACTTCTGTTCCCTTTGCCACACAATATATGTTATCGGGCTCAAGGCGAGTCTGTCATCCTTGTGCTAGCCCGACCTCTTTCTCGTTCTAGTGATGCCGACCACAAACCAGATTATCTCATAATCCATGCCGCATGGCCATGCTTATCTTTGTCTGATCACACGAGGGGCCCAGAGCATATCTCTCCTGGTCGGAGGGGAAAATCCCATCTTGCTCGACCATGTATCGCAGCATGGATCTGGACAAGCTCGTAACCTACCTTTGTAACTACCCAGTCATGGAGTAGCATTTGGTTGGCCCAAAGCATGTCTGTCACCATCCCAAGTACATGCGCCAGCTCAGGTCTTAGGACATAGAACGTATATTGTGCTAGAGACTCACAGATGACATATCGCTGCATCTCGTAGTTGGGACTGTTCGACTCAGACCTTATCTCGACTCGGATCTGACTATGTCAAATCCGACCAGATCCTTCTGTGTCCATATTACCCGGTTAGCATCAAAAGCTCCATGGCTAGTGAGACCAAGCCATCGACCGTGTCATATGCTAGTCTAGTCGGCTGTGTGTCCACACAACCCTTTCGACTAGGGACCTTTTAGGTCAGTAATCATACAATGCATAGTCCCACAAACAAGTCACGTACTTGCTGATACACATCATTGATAATGTCCAAGGACTATCTTTATTCATAAACACATAGGAAATACACGATTTCCTCTAGAGCATATCTCCAACATGGGATACCATGGGGCATCCCCAAGCTTAGGCTCTTCTTACTCCTTATTCCTTCATACATCATGATCTCACTCAAAACTTGAAAACTTCAAACACACAAAACTCAACAAAACCTTCATGAGATTCGTTAGTATAACAAAGCAAATTACTACTCTAAGTACTGTTGCAAACCCATTCATATTTTATTCTTGCATTATATCTACTGTATTCCAACTTTACCATGGCTTATACCCCCAATACAAACCATAGATCCATCAAAATAAGCACACAACAAAAAGAAAATCGAATCTGTCAAAAATAGAACAGTCTGTAGCAGTCTGAAAACTTCGAATACTTATGTAACTTCAAAAATTCTAAAAAATTAGGACAACGTGGGCAATTTGTATATCAATCTTGTGTAAAACATTTAGAGCAAAATCACGTTTCTGTAAATTTCTAAATTTGTTTTACTCTGCGCAAAATTTTATGTTTTTCAACAAGATCAAATCAACTATCACCCAACATGGTCCCAAAGGCTTTGCTCAGCCCAAACACTAAATAAAACATAAAAACACAACAGTAACAGTAGCATAATTGTGCAAACACTCAAGAACAGAAAGAAAAAGGCATAAATAAATTTTATTCATTGGGTTGCCTCCCAATAAGTGCTATCGTTTTATGCCCTAGCTAGGTAGAATGCAAAGATCTAAGTGTTGTCATCTTTGTTTTTAGATCCATAAGATGCCCTCATGATTGATTCATATGGTGGCTTAATTCTTGTTCTAGGGAAGTCTTACATACCCTTCCTTAGTGGAAATTGAAATTTAATATTGCCTTCTTTCATATCAATCCCGGCACAAATAGTACGTAAAAACGGTCTACCAAGTATAATTTGACAAGACGGATTGCAATCAATATCAAGAACAATAAATCTATGGGCACATAGTTCCTATTTGCAAGAACAATAACATCATTAATTCTTCCCAAAGGCTTTTTAATAGTAGAATCCGCCAAGTGCAAATTTAAAGAACACTCTTCAATATCGGTAAGACCAAGCACATCACATAAAGACTTCGGAACTGTGGAAACACTAGCACCCAAATCACATAAAGCAAAAAACTCATAATTTTTAATCTTGAGTTTGCTGGTGGGTTCCCATTCATCATGTAATTTTCTAGGAATTGAGATCTCTAATTCCAACTTTTCGTCCAAAGTTTTCATCATGGCATCTACGACCTATTTAGTAAAAGCTTTATTTTGTTCATAAGCATGGGGTGAATTTTTCATGGATTGCAACAAAGAAGTACAATCATTCAAGAACAATTGTCATAATTAAAGTCTTTGCAATCGAAAAGAGTGGGCACATCACTAGTTAAAGTTTTGACCACTCCAAACCCACTTTTATCAATTTTTCAACAAGACTTTCACCCTCCAAATTATCGGGATGCCTTCTAGCTAAAGTTGACTCTTCTCCAGTCCCTTTATCATCAATTTTAATCTTACTAAACAAGGAATCAATAGAAGGAACACCAATCACTTTAAGATCTTCATCATTTTTATGATAGCAGTCACTAGAAAATGCTTTTTCTAAAAAATCCCTTTTAGCTGTAAGCATAGCGGTTCTTTTCTTACTTTCATCCATAGAAACATATAAAGCTTTAATTGATTCCTCAACCTTAGGCAAAAAAAATCACCTTGAGATTTTCTAAATCATGAGAAATTCTATTAATGCTTCTAGACATATCATCAATCTTATTCAACTTTTCTTCTATAGTATTATTGAAACCTTTTTGAGCATTGATAAATTCTTTAATATTATTCTCAAGATCAGAGGTGTTCCTATTATTAGTATAAGAAGGATTACAATAGGAATTACCATAATTATTAGCGGAATTACTAGGAAAAGGCCTAGGATTAAAATTACCTGTATAAGCATTGTTATTGAAATTGTTTCGCGAGACAAAATTCACATCTACGGCTTCACTATTTTGCTCAATCAAAGTGGACAAAGGCACGTCATTAAGATCAATAAGAGAATTTTTATTAGCAACCAACTGCATAAGAGCATCAACTTTTTCACTCAAAGAATTTATTTCTTCAACCAAATTAACCTTTTTACAAGTAGGTGCTCTTTCGGTATGCCATTGTGAATAATTTGCCATAATATTATCAAGAAATTTAGTAGCTTCACCCAAAGTGTCGGTGTACAAAAAGAGGGGTGCGTTTTTGTACCCCTATACCTGTGCACGGGCAGTCGGAGCCGCGCCTACGGTCACGCCAAGCAGAACAGGGGAGGTGAGCCAAGGTAAGACCGAAGCCCAAGATAATCAGAGCAACGCCAAGGCCGAGACCACAAGGAGCAGAGGGACGAAGCAGGCTCCCCCGGCAAGACCCTTGCCGGGGCAGCCTCAGCAGCCCCAGCAAGATCCTTGCCGGGACAGCTCGCCCCACACCAACAGAGCGGGCCACCCTTGAGCCCACGGTCTCCAACATCATGTTGGGCCAGGGCTCGGGAGGCACCTCCGTGGTGGCATGCAGATCTTTGTGAAGACATATTCAAGATCAGATGAGGATTAGAAGACGACGATCCTCGGCAAGATCCTTGCCGAGGAAGGCCACCAGACCCCCGGCAAGGCCCTTGCCGGGGACGACAGCGTGCCATGGCAAGACCCTTGCCGGGCCACACGCAAGACCCTTGCCAGGCCACCCGGCAAGGCCCTCACCAAGGACGCCAGCAGGGTCACCGCCAGGCCCACGCCAACCAAGCTTCCACCGCCGTTCACATGCAGCTGCCAGACCCAACCAGCTGGGCGGGCACCTGCGTGGCAACATGCAGCTCCCAGGCCAACTCATCGAGCGCCTGCGTGGCGGCATGCAGATCTTCGTGAAGCCTCCGCCACTGCGCCACCTCAGCTGCCTGCCTGCTTACATGGCACCGCGCGCCTCACTGGCCAGGGCGAGTGTCAAAGCGAGGAGGAGCGGCGACGGACGGGGCGGGCCTCGCCCCCGTCCCCAATAAAGCAAGGGGACACCTATGCTACGCAATAAATGCGTCTTGTCCTATAATACGAGCGATAAGCTCAGGGCACTGTACGCCTTTCCACCTCCTGTGTGCCACTGTGGCAGCCCTTTTCGACTATAAAAGGAGGCCCATGGCATACTGGAGAAGGATTCGGCTCTTTCGAACCACGCACTGACCACAGCTAGTTCGAGAGCTCAAGAACTCTCCGAAATACACCCAACAAAGCAGGACTAGGGTTTTACGCATCCTCACGGCCCGAACCTGGGTAAATGATCCTTGTGTTGTCTACTAGCCCTGCTCTCCTCGCAACCCCGCGCCCCGGCAACCGTAGTAGGGATTCTTGTGATCCCATAGGTGTCGTTCCACACCCACATCTTTGGCGCGCCAGGTAGGGGGCGCAATTGTGAGAATCTGTTCTAGTAGTTATCCTAGCAGTTCTTCGTCGCCATGGCTCCTAAGAAGAAGACGGCCACGGCGGTCGGCTCGTTGGGAGCCGAACGGCCCGTGCCGGTGCGGGCGGGCAGTGGACCGGTCGCGGACAGGACCCGGGCCGCGATCCGCAAGCACCAGCATCGCCCTGGTAGTCAGAGCCTGGCGAGCGGCATCGTTTGCGCACCAGACGACCAGCTACACGTCGCCGGATCCAAATACGGAGCTGGGCCCCCGCAGGTGGCGCGGGGCCCTCCAGGGGTGTCGTTGCGCCACCTCCGGGCGGCGCAGCGACCTCCAGGACGCCCACACCGGCGACCACTTTGCGCTCTTCCCATGGTGTGCGCGTCGAGCAGCGTCACCACGTTGGTGACCCTGGGCACCGCCGTGGGAAGAGCCCCGTGCGTCGTCCGCAGGATGAAGGGGTTCAGCACGCCCGTCGAAGCGCTGGCAAAAATGCCGCGCAGCCGCTGGGTCGTAACAGAGCTCCTTCTAACGTAGTTAGAAGTCGAAGCGCGCCGCGATCCACGCAGCTGTCGTCGCCGCCCACGCCGGCAGAAGCTTTGGCGCGTGCGCAGCTGCTCCTCGACTTCCCTCCTGCTGCGGAGAAGCTTGACGAGTGGAGGGCCACCATCCGGAGCCTCGTCGTCGTCGCCAACAAAGACGATCCACGACCGGCGGGACCCTCGGGTCGGCGCTCCACCGAGCCACCGCATGCTGGCGCTGGGAGGACTGGGGGAGTTGCGGCCACGGTGCACTCTCCTCCTCCTCGCCAGCCGCCACGGGCGTCGGCCCGTCGTGATGACGCTTGTGATAACATCTCCATAGAGTCGTCCGACCCGCGGACCCTCCGCGACCAGCGCCAGGTCCTTCGGGAACGAGCTCACAAAGACACTTGAACCACCGTCGAGCGCTGGCGCGAAACGCGCTGTCAGTCGGACAAACGGGCGGGACCCGCTATGGACCACCCGGCACCGGGGGGCTCCGGCGGCCTACCTTACGAGGTGGGCTGCCCGGCCTTTACCCGTGAGCTACGGCAGTTCCAGTGGCCGTCCCACCGCACTTTCAAGCCCGACGTCGGCGAGAAGTACACTGGCAAGACCCATCCGTCCGAGTTCCTCAGCATCTACACCATCGCGATGCAGGCTGCTGGGGCTCGCGACGACAAGGTGCTTGCCAACTATTTCCCGCTGGCACTCAAGCCCAATGTGATGTCTTGGTTGATGCACTTGCCGGTGGATTCCATTTCTTCTTGGTCGGATCTGTGCCATGAGTTCGTTGGCGCCTTCACTGGAGGCCACCAAGCTCATGGCCGGGCCAGTGATCTGCATATCATTCCCCAGAAGGAAGGGGAGACCCTGCGCAAGTACATCCAGAGATTCAGTCGGGTGCAGTACAACATCCCCGACGTTCATCCCGCCGCTGTGATTAGCGCGTTCCACCAGAACGTGCGCAATCGCAAGATTCGCGAGGAGCTGGCGATGACCAAGGTTAAGGATGTGGCCGAGCTCTACGTTCTGGCCGATAGATGCACCCGGGCTGAAGAGGGAAGGAAGTACCCCGGCGAAGACGCCGGCGCGGAAACCGACTCTACCGATGAGGACACCACTACCCCGACGAAGAAGGGTCGGCGTCGCAACAGGAAACGCAAGGGCAAGGCCGTGCTTGCCGTTGAGGGATTTGACGACACCGGTGCCGGCAAGAAGGTCAAGGCAGGCACTCCCGACAAGGAGATTGTCGGGTGCGCCGCCTGCCGGGCCTTGGGGGCTACCGACAAGCCAGGGAGCTCCGGCAAGCAATACTGCAAGATCCACCGCACCAAGGGCCATGGCCTCCAGAACTGCCGACAAATCGAGCTACTTGCTGAGAAGCAAAAGGCTGAGTACGAGAGGCGGAACAAGGAGAAGGACCAGGACGGTGCTGAGGGATCCGGCAAGAAGCGTGGCGGCCAAGGATGCCGCCCCAACAAGAACAACCAGCAACAGAGGCCCGCCCGGGGCCGCGACAAGAAACAAGAAGACGATGATCATGATGAGGACGACGAGTCTGGTGAGCAAGGGTTCCAGAAGGCTACGGAGGCCATGTGCATCAATGGCGGCGCCTCGCTGCATACCTCTCACTGCCAGCTCAAGCAGTGGGCGCGTGAGATTACAGCAGAAAAGCAGTCGTTCGACGCTCAGAAGCCGCTGAAGTGGTCCAGGACGCCCCTCATCTTTGACGTCGAGGACTACCCTGACCGCACTACCGCGGTCGGGTGTTTGCCATTGTTGGTCTCACCAACGATACGCAACCTCAGGGTGAACAAGATGCTGGTTGACGGCGGGGCCGGCCTGAACCTGATCTCGCCTGTCGTGATCAAAAGGTTGCAAATCCCTGATGGAGACCTCGAGGAAACGGGCACGTTTCATGTTTCAAGGGGTCAATCCGGGGAGGAGCTAGCCGAAGGGAAAGGTCACACTGCCTGTGACATTTGGAGGAGAGTTGAACTACAGGACAGAGAGGATCGTCTTCGACGTGGCCGAGATCCCCTTGCCCTACAATGGGATCCTTGGCCGCCCGGCACTAGCAAAGTTCATGGCGGCGTCACACTACGCCTACAACATGCTAAAGATGCCCGGGCCGCTGACCATCATCTCCGTCCCCTCCGATAAGAAGGACGCGCTGATTTGCGCCGACCAACTCTACCGGGAGGCAGTTGCAGCAGCTGCCGCCAAGGCACCTGCTCCTGCCGCTGAAGCCCCGGGAGGGAGGAAGAAGCCCGGCAAGACCTCTCGCACCCACTCCGGCAAGCGCACCTCTTCGGAGTGTTGTGCTGCCGTCGAGGACGTGCCAGAGAGCTCTACCGACAAGAGCAAGAGATCCAGAGCCGAGCCACCACAAACCAAGAAGGTGTCCGCCAGGGAGGATGGCACGGGAGGGGCTTCACCATAGGCTCCACCCTCGATAGCAAATAGGAAGGCGCGCTCGTCACCTTCCTGCGGGCGAATGTTGACGTGTTTGCATGGCAAGCATCCGACATCCCCAGTGTTCCCAGGGAGGTGATTGAGCACCACCTAGCTGTCTGCCCCCATGCGCGGCCCGTCCAGCAGAAGGTCAGAAAGCAGGCTCTGGAGAGGCAGGAGTTCATCACGGAGGAGATCAGGAAGTTGGAAGCGGCAGGTTTGGTGAGGGGAGTGCTCCACCCGACATGGTTGGCCAATCCGGTAGTGGTGCGCAAGGCGAATGGGAAGTGGAGGCTGTGTATTGATTACACAGATATCAATAAGGCTTGTCCTAAGGACCCCTTCCCGTTGCCGCGCATCGACCAGATTGTTGACTCCACGGCCGGGTGTGATCTGTTGTCATTCCTCGACGCCTACTCGGGCTACCACCAAATCTTCATGACAAGCGAGGATGAAGAAAAGACAGCGTTCATCACCCCATGTGGTACGTATTGCTTTTTACGGATGCCTTTCGGGTTGAAGAGCGCTGGCTCAACATTTGCAAGAGCAGTCCAAATTGGTTTTGAACCTCAGCTCCATACAAATATGGAGGCCTATATGGATGACATAGTGGTCAAAACCAAGGACGGGCCAACTTTTGTGCAAGATCTGGAAGAGACATTTGCCAACCTACGCAAGATCAACCTCAAGCTGCACCCTGAGAAGTGTGTCTTCGGCGTTCCATCCGGCAAGCTTCTCGGGTTCTTCGTGTCGCAGCGCAGAATCGAGGCAAACCCAGACAAAATCAAGGCTATTGAGCAGATTGAGGCGCCCAAGCGGATCAAGGATGTGCGTCGGCTCACCGGCTGTGTTGCCGCCATGAGCCGATTCATCTCCAAGTCCGCCAAGCGCGCCCTTCCTTTCTTCAAAATCTTGAAGAAGGCAGGCCAATGGAATGGACCCCAGAAGCCGAGGAAGCATTGCAGGATCTGAAAAAATACCTTTCCTCCACGCCAATACTGGTTGCGCCTAAACCACAAGAGCCGTTGTTGCTGTATCTGGCGGCGACGAATCAAGTGGTCAGCGCCGCGCTAGTGGCACAGAGGGAGGTCAACAAGGAGGCAGTGACGATGGCAGAACCAGCGGATGGCAAGCCCAAGATTCCCCCGGCAGGGCCTGGTGCCGGCAAGGTGAGGCCCCCGGCAGAGTCTGATGCCGCCGAGGCAGTGCCCGCGCAGTCAAGTGAGGTGGTGCAGAAGAAGAAGAAGATGCAGCACCCGGTTTACTTTGTCAGCCCCCTCTTACAGCGGGCTAGATCGAGGTACTCCGGTGTGCTGAAATTGCTCTTCGGCCTCCTTATGGCCTCGAGGAAGCTGCGTCGTTACTTCCAAGCCCACGAGATCACTTTCGTCACCCGCCTCCCATTACAACGGATACTGCATAACCCAGATGCGACTGGAAGGATTGTGGAATGGGCCTTGGAGTTGTCAAGCTTTGGTTTAAAGTTTGAAAGTACCTCGACAATTCAGAGCAGAGTCTTGGCGGAGTTCATTGCAGAATGGACCTCGACGCCTGACGAAGAAATCCAGGAGACCACTTTCCCCAGCAAGGGAGCAGACCGCGACTGGATCATGTACTTTGATGGGGCTTTCTCGCTGCAAGGCGCCGGTGCCGGTGTGCTGCTCGTCGCACCCACCGGAGAGCACCTCAAGTACGTGATCCAGATGCACTTCCCCAGGGAGATGTCCACCAACAACACTGCTGAGTACGAGGGGTTGCTTGCCGGTCTCAGGATCGCGGCAGACCTCGGGGTTAAGAAGCTCATCGTCAGGGGTGACTCGCAGCTCGTTGTCAGACAGGTCAACAAGGATTATCAGAGCCCATTGATGGAAGCCTACGTAGATGAAGTGAGGAAGCTGGAGGAGCGCTTTGACGGTATCCAAGCGGAGCACGTCCCCCGAATGGAGAACGACACCGTCGATTACCTGTCAAAGCGTGCCGCATTCAAGCTACCTGTGAAACCGGGTACCTTTTTGCTCCGGATGACTCAACCATCCGTCAAACCATCAACGGGGCAGAACAAGTGGAGGAAATCAGGTCCCAGCAAGTACTTTCCTACCGAGCCACCTGGGGCTGCCGGCAAGGGTGCTGCCGCGGACGCTGAGCCTGCCCAAGAGCAACTGGCTCCGGCAGGGCGTCAAGCCCTGGCCGTAGAGACGGTCGCTCCCATGGCGGAAGAAATGCCTTTGGTCCTTGTTGTCGAGCCCCGGGCTCCGGCATGGGTGCAGCATACCGTCCGATTCCTCCAAACAGGGGAGCTTCCTGAGGAGCAGGAAGAAGCGGAGAAAGTAGCCATCGGTCCGCCCTGTACCAATTCGTCAATGACGTCCTGTACAGGAG
The DNA here is from genome assembly GCF_002575655.3 of Aegilops tauschii subsp. strangulata. Taxonomy (NCBI): domain Eukaryota; kingdom Viridiplantae; phylum Streptophyta; class Magnoliopsida; order Poales; family Poaceae; genus Aegilops; species Aegilops tauschii. The sequence continues at coordinate 388,225,793 of NC_053036.3, read as the reverse complement.
AAGGCTGAACGGCGTGAAATTGAAGTGCATCCCCCAGGAGGAAGGACTGGAGCTGTTGGCGGAGATACATGGAGGCATATGTGGCTCCCACATAGGGTCAAGGGCCCTTGCCGGGAAGGCGTTCCGACAAGGTTTTTTCTAGCCCACCGCCCTCCAGGATGCGACGGCACTAGTAACCAAGTGTGAAGCGTGTTAGTTCCATTCAAAGAAGCTTCATCAACCAGCCCAAGCCCTTCAAACAATCCCTCTCTCCTGGCCATTCTCGGTCTGGGGGCTCGACATACTGGGCCTTTTCCCCCGCGCTGTCGGGGGCTTTGAGTACTTGTACGTTGCAATTGACAAGTTCACAAAGTGGCCAGAGGTGGAAGTAGTGAGAAAGGTGACTGTTCAGTCAGCTGTCAAGTTTTTCAAAGGACTGGTCTGCCGTTCTGGTGTGCCAAATAGAGTCATCACCGACAGCGGCACGCAGTTCACAAGCCACACCTTCATGCAATACATTCAAGACCTCGGCAGCAAGGTCTGTTTTGCTTCCGTGGCACACCCACGGAGCAACGGCCAAACGGAGAGGGCGAATGCTGAAGTGTTGCGAGGCCTAAGGACAAAAACTTTTGACAAGCTGCGCAAGAGCGGAAGGCGCTGGATTGATGAATTGCCGGCGGTTCTTTGGTTGATCAGGACGACGCCAAATCGAGCCACCATCCAGACACCTTTTGCCCTGGTCTACGGGGCAGAAGCAGTTCTCCCCACGGAACTCATATATGGGTCACCTCGAGTGCTCGCTTTTGATGAGCTTGAGCAAGAGCAGTTGCGCCACGATGACGTGACGCTCCTTGAGGAAGATTGTTTTCGGGCGGCTGTGAGAGCAGCGCGCTACGAGCAAGCCTTGCGCCGCTACCATAGCCGCAAGGTTCATGGCCGAAGCTTTGAGGAAGGCGACCTTGTTCTTCGGGGCGTTCAGTCGGCCAAGAATGCCAACAAGTTGACGTCGAAGTGGGAAGGCTCTTATCGGGTAATACGAGTCACCAGGCCCGGCGCAGTCTGCCTGGAGACCGAAGATGTCGTCCCAGTGAGCAATTCCTGGAACATCGAGCATCTTCGCAAGTTTTACCCATAAGGCGCGGCTTGCCGGGCCTCCCGGCAAGCCACCTTTTGTACAAGCTTTGCCGGCAAGGCATGTAACCCTTCGTACAAAGCCAGGCGCAGACCCTGAGCATAAATAAATGAAGCGCTGGCGCCCTAAGTTATAGCATGCATGCTAGGTCGAGTCTCTTCCTTGGTTAGGGTTGATAGTGCTTAGCGGCGACTAACCCCTAGCCTAGAGGTCGAGTGCACGTCAATCTGTTTCTTTTCTGTCCTCCTTTGGTTCGCAGGGCACATGAGCACTTTTGCTGAGCTACTTGGAAGAAGGGAAACGGACCGGCATCCCGACCCCGGTACCCCAGAGTTGCCGGGGGCTGCAAGCACGGGGATCCATCCGCGGCAAGACAAGGTTGCCGGGGGCTGCAGATCCAGATAAGTCTTTTATCCTCTGTCATGCATTTCGGAACGGGACTGGGGCATGTGAAACCTCGTTTTTATCTCTAGGCTGCCGTGCTCCCCTTTTTCCTATACCTAAGGATTATTTCCTGGGTCCGGATTTGGTTGTAGCCGCAGCGGCAAGGAGGTAGAACAAGGAGCCAAAAGCCCACTTCATCTCTGCCTCCGCCAAGAGCGCGAAAACGGTCGAGTGGAGTGGGGGGACGGCAAGGCCTGTTGCCGGGCGAAAAACGTTTATCTTAAAACAATAACAAGGATTCGCTCATTGTCGCGGGATTTACCCATGAACGAAAAACCCGGCAAGCATCCCTTTTTCATTAAAAACATCCCATACAGGTACAGTTCGTACGAAATGAAAAACATGAACAAAGGGGATTACAAGCTTTAAATTTAACAAGGCCCGAAGGCTTACAGATTAAAAAAGAGATAAGGTGCCCGTGATTCCTTTCTTGTCCCTCTCCTCATGAGGCAGGTCAAGGAGGCGAGAGGACAAAAGGGGCGCCTAGGCGAGCTACGAGCAGCAGAAAGCACCAAGAGAACACCTCGGTGGCCGCCCACGGGTAGGCCGGTGATGACGGTGCTGGGAGAGGAGCTGGAAGATGAGGCGGCAGGACCAGCAGTATGCGACGAAGGCGTCGGTGCCCGCGTACTCCGAGTTGACAGCCTTGCCGCCCGCCCTCTTCCTCTTCCGCAGCCTCCCGACGCCAGCCGCCCAAGGAGACGGCCCCGAGAAGTTCAAGGGGTTGGCCCCACCCCCGGCAAAACCCTGTCGGAGGAGTGGCCAGGTGCAGATGCTGCTGCTGCCGCACCCGCCCAGGCGCAGGGCGTCCAACGCCTAGTCGGACTCATCCCCGTCATCTCCCCCACTGTCCTCCTCATCACTTTCGCTCGAGGAAGAGCTTCCATTGTCAGAATCTCCATCGGAGGAGCTCTCCACGCAGCATTTCAGGCGAGTCCCGAAGTCTCCGAAGACCTTGACGGAGAGCAGGCCGTCCTCCATCAATTTGAAGTAGAGGACGAGCCCTGCCGTCAGGCTGTGGATGCGAGCGAACGTCTTCCACCCACGATGGAGGTACATGACCCGAGGAGCCGGGAAGTCGACGTCGACCCGCGTGCCCCCATTCCCACAACCCCTCATGTGCAATCTGAGGGATTGGGGCCGGTCACGCTCCATCTCCCGAGCAAACGGGGCGGGAAGACGGAGACGGCGACGCGGAGGCCGGCGCAGCCTAATGAAGAACTCGCGGGGCTGATCTCCGACATGGCCTTCCATCGGGAAAGGCACCATTGGCGGGGGCGAAGCCGGCGCGCCGCCCCGTCCTCCTCTTCCCCGAGCACTACGGCCTCTGCCCCGGCCTCGCCCATGGCCTCGCCCCCTCCCCCTTCCCCTTGCGGCCGGTTCCACCACCACGGGCTCAGGAGGAGTAGGGACACGCTATCGAGCGGCGACCCTCACCGCCACCGTCGAGGGACCCGGATTCCCTTTCTCCATGGCGAGTGAAAGGAAGAAGCAGAAGCAAGAGGAGGCAGATGACAGAAGAATGCGGGATGCCATCCCCCCTTCCCCATCTTTATAAAGGGGCGGGGTCAGGGCTCGGCCGCCCCGCTCGGCCAATCCAGCCACCGGAGGCGCAGGGAATCAGGACCGACCCGCTGCCCCAACCAGCGACGGCCCCGTTTGCCGCCTCCACCGCTTGCCACCCCAGGCGCATGAAGGACGTGTGGCGGAGGTGCAGAACTGAGGGGACGGGTGAAGCGACCTCTCCCCACCCCGTGATCGTGGGGAGTGAATGCCTTGAAGGCCGCGACCCGGCCCCGTTCAGTAAATGAGCCGCGCCTCCACGCCTCCCTCTTTTTACGGGAAGGCGTGAGCCGCCTCTTTGCTGCGATATGACGCATGCGTGTGGAAACCGCCCCACGCATCCCGCCCACGTCACGCGCACCCCTCCACGCCGCGCCGCGCGCACGGGTCATGGGAAGCGCAGCACGCGAAAAGTTTTACTGCAGTAAAAACCGCCCCACCTGCACGCGCACCGTTTTGGGCCTGGCCCAACAACGTGTCGCGCTTATGTGTGGCCCAGGCCCGGGGGCTCCTGTCGGTGTACAAAAAGAGGGGTGCGGTTTTGTACCCCTATACATGTGCACGGGCAGTCGGAGCCGCGCCTACGGTCACGCCAAGCAGAACAGGGGAGGTGAGCCAAGGTAAGACCGAAGCCCAAGATAATCAGAGCAACGCCAAGGCCGAGACCACAATGAGCAGAGGGACCAAGCAAGCTCCCCCGGCAAGACCCTTGCCGGGGCAGCCTCAGCAGCCCCGGCAAGATCCTTGCCGGGACAGCTCGCCCCACACCAACAGAGCGGGCCACCCTTGAGCCCACGGTCTCCAACATCACGTTGGGCCAGGGCTCGGGAGGCACCTCCGTGGTGGCATGCAGATCTTTGTGAAGACATATTCAAGATCAGATGAGGATTAGAAGACGACGATCCTCGGCAAGATCCTTGCCGAGGAAGGCCACCAGACCCCCAGCAAGGCCCTTGCCGGGGACGACAGCGCGCCACAGCAAGACCCTTGCCGGGCCACCCGGCAAGGCCCTCACCAAGGACGCCAGCAGGGTCACCGCCAGGCCCACGCCAACCAAGCTTCCACCGCCTTTCACATGCAGCTGCCAGACCCAACCAGTTGGGCGGGCACCTGCTTGGCAACATGCAGCTCCCAGGCCAACTCATCGAGCGCCTGCGTGGCGGCATGCAGATCTTCGTGAAGGCTCCGCCACTGCACCACCTCAGCTGCCTGCCTGCTTACATGGCACCGCGCGCCTCACTGGCCAGGGTGCGTGTCAAAGCGAGGAGGAGCGGCGACGGACGGGCCTCGCCCCCGTACCCAATAAAGCAAGGGGACACCTAAGCTACACATTAAATGCGTCTTGTCCTGTAATACGAGCGATAAGCTCAGGGCACTGTACGCCTTTCCACCTCCTGTGTGCCACTGTGGCAGCCCCTTTCGACTATAAAAGGAGGCCCATTGCATACTGGAGAAGGATTCGCCTCTTTCAAACCACGCACTGACCACAGCTAGTTCGAGAGCTCAAGAACTCTCTGAAATACACCCACCAAAGCAGGACTAGGGTTTTACGCATCCTCGCGGCCCGAACCTGGGTAAACGATCCTTGTGCTGTCTACTAGCCCTGCTCGTCTCGCAACCCCGTGCCCCGGCAACCGTATTAGGGATTCTTGTGATCCCATAGGTGTCGTTGCACACTGACACAAAGTAATTTCCATAAAAGTACCACGCGCGGCGGAATCTAAAAGATTTCTAGAAACAAAATTCAATCCCGCATAAAAAAATTATATGATCATCCAAAGATTTAAACCATGAGTAGGATAATTTCTTAGCATCAATTTCATTCTTTCCCAAGATTGCACAACATGTCCATGCTCAAGTTGCTTAAAATTCATGATTTTTGTTCTAAGGGAAATAATTTTCGCGGGCGAAAATTCTTAGTAATAAAAGCATCTTTGCACTTATCCCAAGAATCGATACTATTGCGAGGCAAAGAAGAAAACCAAAATTTTGCACGATCTCGCAAAAAAGGGGAATAATTTCAACTAAACAATATCATTATCCACATTTTTTTTCTTTTGCATATTGCATAATCCACAAATGTGTCAAGATGGGATGCGACATCCTCATTAGGAGTGCCAGAAAATTAATCTTTCATAACGAGATTCAACAAGGCAGCACTAATATCACAAGACTCCGCACTAGTGGCCGGGGGAGTAATCGAGTGCTAATAGAATCATTGTTGTTGGTATTAGAGAAATCACACAACTTGGCGTTCTCTTGAGTCATCGTGACTACGCAAACAAGATTGCACTCAAAAACAGATCTGACGAGAAAACGGCGAACGAAAAAGAGAGGCGAATAAAACACCAAATTTTTGTTAAGTGGGGGGGGGATGAAAATGAGAGGCAAATGGCAAATAATGTAAATTGCAAGGAGATGAGATATGTGATTAAGAACCTGATAGATGTTGATGATGTCTCCCCGACAACGGTGCCAGAAATTCCTTTTGATGCTGCTTGAACTACGTCGGTATTTCCCTAAAGAGGAAGGGATGATGCAGCACAGCTACGGTAGGTATTTCCCTCAGTATTGAGACCAAGGTTATGGAACCAGTAGGAGAACCATGCAACACTATGTAAATGGTACCTACACACAAAGAACAAATACTTGCAACCCGACGTGTTAAAGGGGTTGTCAATCCCTTTCGGGTAAAAAGATGGATAAAATTGTAGTAGATTGGATAAATAGATCTCGCAGAAATGCGAAATAAATTAAATACTCCCTCCCTTCCCTTATACAAGGCCACTAACAGTAATCGAGGTAAAAATTAATGAAGTTTCCTCGTACCAGCAACTTATTTAATACTTGCATGCATGTAGCCATAATGACACTGTGCTACTTTCTTCCCATTCCTTCCTTGCATGCATGCAAGCGTATTAATGAGCCCGATTAATGAAAAGAAAAGTTGGATTGCAAAGTAGTCATTAAATTTTACCATGGTACCTTTAATTTGAGTTTGTGGCCTTGTATAAGGGAATGGAGGGAGTAACAAAAAAGTGCAGCAAGATATTTTTGGGTTTTGCGATTAATAGATCTGAAAATAAAAGCAAATAAAAATAGATCTCGAAGGCAAATATGATAAAGAAGAGACCCTGGGGCCGTAGATTTTCACTAGTGGCTTCTCTCGAGAAAAATAGCATACGGTGGGTAAACAAATTACTGTTGGGCAATTGATAGAACTACAAATAATCATGATGGTATCCAGGCAATGATCATTACATTGGCATCACGTCCAAGCACTACCGCAGGATGATCCAAATGCGACAGTCGAACCAGAGACCGTTCGACGAAACTATGTGCGATGCATCAATCACAAACGGCGATGTAATAAAACCGTCAAAAAAGATGCAAAACGTTTGCGATGGCAGCGACATCAAACACAGTTCATACTATAGTTGCGTGTGCGATGAGTGGCAAACGGTTAATCCAGAAGAACTGTTTGCGATGATGCAGAACAACAGAAACGGGCAGCCAGATGAGGGTGTGTGCGATATACGGCATACAATTCACTAGTATGAACTGTGTGTGATTAGGCAACACAATGGAAACGTTTCAACCGAACAACATATGTGTGATACACGACAAACATGTCCGTAATCAGAAATGTGTGCGCAGACCAATAATAACACAAACGATTGCTGCTAATAAGCCGTGTGATTTGCTCTGTCTACAGAAGAATAACATGTATATATATAGCTGAAATAAACATCCAATTACATAATTGACTATACAGGTCATTCGCACAAACCTCAATAAACAATTGCATGCATTCTAAACTAGGAGAAACGGTCGTCTAGTCATCTACTTCTTGTGACGCTCCCGCCACTGCTCTGTAGCTCGATCCCTCGTCTGGGGTAGGAAGAAGACACTCCCTCATGTCAACGATTCGCATGTACATCTCGTAGCTTGTGTACGCATCCATCGCCGGGTACTTGACGTGTTGTTCATCCAGTCTCTCATGCCAGACACTTTGCTAGGCGTTCTTATCCTTCTTGCTCTCACCCTTCATCTTCATGTAGTAGGGGTCGATGATGTCCGAGGCGAGGTCAAACAGGGAGTTCTATTTGTTGTTGTCGCTGCCCCAGACCTTGTAGTGTTCCTGGATGTTGACAAGATTCCGGCATTTCAAGCCCGAAACCTTGAGCACTTTTAGATCGTTGGTGGTGTCCACCATAGTGAAACTGTAGTCGAAGTTGTTGATAAACCCGCAGAAACGCTCGCAAGGCCTTGTGGCCAGGTGGTAGTGGTAGACGAGGACGTCATGTCGCACGCACAACTGGGCGACGACAACCTTCTGATCATGCCCGGCACGACCGATGGTGTACTTGAGGTTGAAGCCGACCACTTGGTACTTGTCCTCGGCAAGCAACTACTCCATAGTTTGGGTGGAGCTCTCCATCGAGACCAGATCGTTCATGTACACCACCAAGAGGGCCTTCCCCTCACATGGGTGTCCACTACGTGATGCGTGGTGAACTGCCCGCCGTTGTCATCGTCGGCCGCTGGGAGCGCCATTGGAACCGCTGGACGTCCTCTCTGCATGTGTCGTCGTGGATGTGCTTATTGTGTCATGTGGCGCGAGAGATGAAGGTAAGTGGCCACAGGAATAAATGGGGGTCGGGCGGCCTGGATTCTCGGTGCGTCCGCTTGGCAGTTTTTGCAGCGGGTTACAGCATCGTCGCACCGCGCCCGGCGCAACCGCATGCACACGTACGTGTGTGATTTGCGCCGGGCCCAAACACTGGCAGCGCGCATGGAGGGATGAGGGCAGAGCGCCCGGAGGGACGCGAGAGCAGAGCGCGAGCGGCGGGACGCGAGCAGAGCACGCCGCGGCCGCCTCAACCGCAAGCAACCACACGCATAGAGCAGTTGAACACGCAGGAAATGGTCGCATACAAGCCGGTCGATAGTTGCGTCGCTGCGTAGAGAGCTGGCATGTGCTACTACCTCTATCTTGGTCTATTAGTCCCCTTTATATTCTGTGCCATACTTTGCCCTTAAATTTAAACAACAAAATGTTAATGCATGTTATAAAAATTATATAATTGGAAACTATGTTCAAATATGAATCCAACTATATAATCTCTGGCGACATGCATTCGTATTTTATTAGTTAAATCCTACTTATAAACCAGGATGGGGGTATAGTAGGTAATTAAATCGCAAACGTTTTTTTATTAACCGTATGTGTACGTGGCCTTTTGTCCTCCTCTCGCACGTCTTGTCACCCCGCTGCCGCAGACGGCTTACAGCGCAAGCTTGCACAGCGTGCGGGAGCGTTCTTTTGGCCAAACGGTGGCTCGAAGTGGCGCCAATGAATCATCGGTGAGTCAGTTCCCGCGCAACCTCGCAGGTTCCCGCGCAAGCTTCCCGCCCGACTCGGTGAAATCCCCCAAAATCCCAATGCTTACCGGCCTGCTATATAAACCCTCACGGCCGGCAAGTCCTACGTCGCATTTTCCCCTCCCTCCCTATACCTTATCTCGTCTACTTCTCCCACAACCGCCAATGTAACTGGTCCGTCATCGTCGCTCAGCCACTCCGACGTCATCATAGGACAGCTCCAGCTAGGAGGCTACACCGCGGCGGCGGCGCAGTGCCCGACATAGTGTAGTGCGCGTGGCGCCCCTATTGGGTGTGCACGGAACACCCACCACACGCTCCTCCGCCGCTGCCCGTCGGGAGGTATTGCCGGCAGCCGTTGCCACCACACCTCCGTCGAAAGCCAGGGCTATCGCCCACTCCGCCGCCATGGCCCGGAGGCGGGAGGTGGCCGTCGTGGCTGCCACCCCACTGCCGGCCACCGTGGCCATCACCCGCTCCGCCACCGTGGCCCGAAGGCGGGAGCTGCTGGTCGTGGCCTCCACCCCATCGTCGGTCGCCGTGGCCGCCAGCCCACCGTCGACCGCTGAGGTCATCACCCGCTCCGCCACCGCCGCCCGAAGGCGGGAGGTGGAGGTGGAGGCCCGCACGTGCGTCAGCGACCTTGCGCGCTACACTGAGTTCCTATGGGAGGAGGAGGAGCGCCTCATCGAGCACGCAAAGAGCCTTACAACCACGGTGGCCACGGCACACGCCACCTCAGAGTGAGGAATCAGGAGATCTACGAGGAGAACCACCACTTTGATAGGGGTCGTCTGGAGCGGCAGAGGGCGTTCGAGGTGAGCTTCGCTGAAGGTGCAGCAGCGGCAGGCACCATATTGCAGTTGTGCAGCTTGTCGATAGGCTCCTTCTCCTCTGCCGTCAGAGGAGGGGCTGCCGGAAATAGTACAAAGCCCCTCCGTAGTAGTAGTATTTAGGGGCTATTTTGTTCAGTTCAACTGACTATAGATATGGTCGAACTGTACAACGTACTTAAAATTAGCTAGTATATATAGTTGAACTAGCTATTTTAGTACGTGGTTGGCAACAATTGGGGAAAAGTTTGGTCGGTTCAGCTGTCGAGTTGAACTGTTTGTATAAAGAACGACTGCTTAATCTATGAATGAAATCTATGCTTAATTACTGAATTTTAGTTGCAAAAATTAGATAGTGCTAGTGATTTTTAGCTGCATATTTTGACAAATCGCAGTGTTACAAGGTTGACAAATGGAAATGTTACTAGATCAACAAATGTTAATCTTTCTAGCTTGAAAAATGGAAATATACCCAATATGACAGATACAACTCATACCAAATTGTATGTACATGGTTGCACACGGGTCATCCAAAACAACCGTTTGCGTTGAAGGGAAGTACAAATCCTGCTCGGCGCATTTTCTCTTGGCTTAGCACCGAAGTCTGGCTTTGCATACCGTATTCAATCTGAACCGTTTGCGTTGAAGAGATGCACAAATCCTGCATTGCGAATTTTCCCTTGACTTAAGGGGGAATACCATAGCTCTCACTTTGCATACGGGTGTTCTATTTAAAACGTTTGCGATCAAGAGCTGCACAAATCCTGCTCTGCACATTTTCCCTTGGCTTCTTGGGGAAGCTGTCGGTTTGCATACGGGTGTTCTAACTAAAACGTTTGCGATGAGTGTTTTATATTTAAAAACAATTGACGTTTTCTTTTTTCAAAAGAAAATTGTTTGATAAGTCTGTACATTAAGAGAGAAAAACGCAAGTTCGTTCAAACAATATATTTCATTCAGTCACACTGCGAATTTATATTCATATGATCGAGATACAGTATTAAACCCCAAAAAAACTATATCCGGCGGCGGCGTGCCGCGCCATCATTGTCGTTGTCGTCCTCCGGGATGCCATTGTTGAAGTCTTCAAGGCAGCACAAAATGTTCTTCAATTGGAAATCAAACATCATGTCGTCGCGCGATCGACGGGCGGGGCGTGGGAGGACGGCAACTGACGGTGTTGAGAGGTAGCGGTCGACGGCGGCGTACTATGCCGCTAAGGGGGGCGCGCACGGGCGCGTGTAGCCAAACGCACAGGGACCGGCGCCGCGATGGGTGGAGGGGCGCGCACGGGCACGGGCATGGGCGCTGGCGCTGGCATGTACACGAGCTCACGCGGGTCCGCGGAGACCTCACTGACGTCCGCGGCTTCCAGCTCTACGATAGTGCTCGGCAACCAACCCGTCAATGCTACGAGGATGGTCGCTGGCACGGGCACGGGGTTGGGAGCTGGGACGGGAGTGGGGCAGAAACCGCCGCGGCCAGCTCATTCAGGGCCATGTCCATGAGGCCCCATTCCTCCTTATTTACTATCTCCTCCGGCTCCGAGTCAACTTCACCAAACTTGAAGACTAGTGGCAGATGATCCTTCTGCGCCATGGCCTTGGTGGAGGTCTGCGAGAGGGAGGGGAATGGGAGGCGAACAGTAAGGCCGCCTATATTAAACAGCGGCTCGGGCGCCATTAATGGAGAGGATGCGAGCAAGGCGGGGGGCATGGAAGTCAAAGGGCTCGCTTCCCAGCGAGCCTGCGCAGCGTACAGCTCGCACGCTTCCCGATGAGCTTGCGCATTGAAGGACAGCTTGCAGGCCAATTGGTCAGCCTACGCACCGGACTGCGCTCGCATGCCTCCCATTCAGTCAAGCAGTTGTCCGCACAGCACCTCCTATAGCCATTAAAACCAAGTCACGTGGTGTCATGTGAATGGTTAACAAAACGCACACGATTTGAATTATAAAAATGTTTGAGATATTAAAGTGGCAGCTATTTTTTCAAAATGCCTTTGTTGGCTATTATTCAGGTGCGCCTTCTCTCAAAATGGACACGAAAAATACCATAACATGTCGGGTGCCATTCCATGATAGCATGCCAAGTTTCATGAATTTCAGACGAGTTTTCGGTTTACTAGAATTTAAAAACCAAGTATCTCAACGTTTTGCTGGTAATCAACAGTGCCCTCGTGTTTGAAATTCATTCCCCTTTCTTGCATGGGACCTAAGCATGCACCCAAGGACACACATTTCATATGTCAACCCATTTTTCTGCACTGGAGCATGGGCATGTAGTTCAGATTTGAATTATGCACATAAAATGCCTAGAAAACCCAGTTAATGTATAAAAATGTCCTAGCGAACCCCAAAAATTGACACAACACTCCTGTCATTCAATGTTGGCACTAGAAAAATTTTGAAAGCAAGAAGAGGCAACGAATATCGTTTCGTCCCCAAGGGTGGCACGTTCCCTCCCGAAACCACCAGGCTTGTTGTGAGAAGCTCTGGTTTGCGAGAACCTTATACCGAAACCTGCCCCAAATGGGACAATTTTTTTACCACAACATGTTGATGCCGCTCCATGATAGTATGTCAGGTTTCATGAACTTCAGACGAGTTTTGGATTTACTAGAATTTAAAAACCATGTATCTCCATGTTTGCGGCCGAGCGACGGTGGCAAGGTGTTTGACAATCATTCCCATTTCTTGCATGGGACCTAAGCATGCAGCCAAGGACACAGATTTGATTTTTCAAACAATTTACATGCACTGGAGCATGTGCCTGTAGTTCAAATTTGAATTATGCACATAAATGCATAGAAAACTCAGTTAATGTATAAAAATGTCCAAACGAACCCCAAAAATTTCCTAAAATTATCACAACACTCGTGTTGTTCTATGTTAACTTTAGAAAAAAATTGAAATCAAGAAGAAACAACGGATATCGTTTCATCCAGAAAGGTGAAACATACCCTACCGTAACATTGAGGCTTGTAGTGAGAAGCTCTGGTTTGTGAGAAGCTTATATACCCCCAACCTGCCGCAAATGGGACAATATTTTTACCACTGCATGTTGATGTCGTTCCATGCTAGCATGTCAAGTTTCATAAATTTCAAACGCGCATTCGATTTACTAGAATTTAAAACCATGTATCTCAATGTTAGCAGGCGAGCGACGGTGGCAAAGGTGTTTGACATTTATTCCTATTTCTTGCATGGGACCTAAGGTTGCAACCAAGGACACACATTTGATTTTTCAACCTGTTTATATGCACTCACTACTGCAAGATGCTGCTGACGCGGTACTACGATTGGACATCCTTCGACGAAACTGTGTGCGATGCAATAATCGCAAACGGTGGTGTAAAAGAACCGTAAGAAAGGTGCAAAATGTTTGCGATGCCGGAGCCATCAAACGCGGTTCAGATTTTAGTTGCATGTGCGATGCAGGGCATACGGTTCAGTTCAATGAACTATTTGCGATGAGGAGGAACAAAAGAAACGGGCAGCCAGATGAAGGCGTGTGCGATATACAACATACGGTTCACTCGAATGAACTGTTTTTTATGAGGAGGAACAATAGAAACGGGCAGCTTGATAAAGGTGTGTGCAATTGAGGGCATACGCTTCAGAAGGATTAACTGTTTGCGATTAGGCAACGGAACAGAAACGGGTCAGCAGATCAAAGTGTCTGCGATTATTAGCAAAAAAAGTGTCTGCGATTGATGGCATACACTTCACACGGATGAACTGTTTGTGATTAGCCACAACAAACTGAAACAGTTAGATAGACCGACGTGTGTGCGCTAGACGGGCACACACATTCTAATTAAAAGAAGCGTGCGCGATGGTAATAACGAGCGTGCACGGTTGTTGAAACAAGACATGTGCGGACGTTGCCTATTGCGGTGCACCCTATGGTGCAAACGCCACGTACGCGATCAAGAAGGTGTACGTGCCCACGTTACGCCTTCCGGGAATAGTGCCGCACTTATATACGTGAGTAAATTTTGAGCCTGCGTCCCGTCACATTCCAAATTGCAAACCTGTTCACACCAATCAAAACCTAAACGGTTTCCCACTTAGGAGCGTATTAGTACTCAGTTATAAATACTACTACTCCAAGTTGATTGCACATTCCTCCTCAACTCCTCATCCACAAAAACAAACAAGTCATTCATCATCGTTCCCTTGCGTCTGCCATGGCCAGCATGAGTTCTGGGTCGAGAGATTGCCACCAGGGAGATGCGAGCATGGAAGCGGAAGCACGTGAGATGTCCCGCCTCGCCGCGAACGCAGACGGCATGTCCCGCCGCATGGCCGTAGCAGCACAGAGGTCTCGCCGCGCCGCCGAAGCAGCACAGAGGTCCCGCCGCACTGTCGATGCAGCAGACTGGTCCGGCCGCGCCGCGAAAGCAGAAGAGATGTCCCGCCGCACCGCGAATGCAGCAGAGATGTCGCGCCGCGGCGGCCTGGGAAAATGTCTCGCGGGCAGGTGAGGACTCTTACAGGCGCATGCATGCGATCATCCATAGCCAGATGGATCAGATCTCCGGTTAGGTGAGGTTGCAGGCCGACATGAAAGCCTCTTTTGAATAGGCAACTAGCGTCATCCGGCAACTAAATGAGAGCAATGCGAAGCTCCGGACCGAGCGCGACCTGCTGAGGGCGAAGATCGTCGGAAGTGCGAAGCAGCGGGAGGAGACCACTGCCTCGTTGAAGAGGACCGGCGTCATCGTCGAGAAACTTATGGACGAGAATGCCATGCTGCGCATCGAGCGCAGAAGGCTGGTGGAGGAATCCGTGGATGCTCTCAAGCAGCATCTTGAGGACAAGAAAGAGCTCATCGCCACTTCCCACGGAGACTAGTTCCCGCGGCCTACAGCAACTCATCAAGAAAGTAGAGATCAGCAAGCCAGATCGTTGTCTTCCTTCTTCTTTTGCCCTTGTGTATTTCGGGTGTTGCTGCATGTGGCTTTTTTTAATTATGTTCCTAAATATGTAAGACAATTATTATCCACTGTCATCATCCTTATATTCATCATGCTTGCTATAAGTCGCAGTCGATGCTATATAGGTCCGTCGGATCTTACATCAAGATCCGTGCAAAACTTTCTTTTCATATTTTCATTTTTCTCTCTTAAATCTCAGTCCTGTGAGACATATAGCCACGCCGTAGAACAGGGGCTCGGGTGCCATTAATGGAGACGTTGGGAGGGAGGTGCACGGCAGGTAGCGGTCAAAGGGCTCTCCTCCCGATGAGCACGCGCAGGGGTCTGATCGCACGCCTCCCGTACTCAAATAGCTACCCCGCACGACACCTCCTAGCCAATAAAAAATGGGGACGCGTGGCGGCACGTAATTGGTAAGTAGGACGCCCATGGTTTCAATAATACTTGTGTTTCCGATTTGTAACGTGACAGCACTTGTTCCAAAATGACTTTGTTGATTGTTAATGTGTGCGCCTTCACAAATCGGACAGAAAAATTACCACAGCATGTTGGTGCCATGTCATGACACCATGCCAAGTTTCATGATTTTCAGGCGTATTTTGGATTTATAGGGATTAAAAAACCAAGTTTCTCAATCTTTCCGTCCGAGCCACAACGCCCAGATGTTTGAATTTCATTCCCATCTCTTGCATGGGACCTAGAAATTCACCCAAGGACACACATGTGATTTTTCAACCAACTTTGGTGCACTGGAGCATGTGCTTGTAGTTCAAATTTGCATTATGCACATTAAATGCCCAGAAAATCAATTAATGTATAAAAAGGCCAAAGGAACCCCGAAAAACTCCAAAATTAAACACAACACTCATGTTGTTCTATGTTGACACTAGAAATGTTTTTAAAGCAATAAGAGGCAACGGATATCGTTCCGTCCCCAAAGGTGTCACGTTCCCTACCGAAACCATCATGCTTGTTGTGAGAAGCTCTGGTTTGTGAGAAGCTTATACCCAAACCTGCCCCAAATGGGACAAAAGTTTTACCATGACATGTTGATGTCGCTCCATGATAGCATGCCAAGTTTCATGAATTTTAGACGAGTTTTGGATTTACTATAATTTAAAAACCAGGTATCTCAACATTTTGCCGGCAATCAATAGTGCCCTGGTGTTTGAATTTCATTCCCATCTCTTGCATGGAACCTAGAAATTCACCCAAGGACACACATGTGATTCTCAATCAAATTTGGTGCACTCGAGCATGTGCTTGGAGTTCAAATTTGAATTATGCATATTGAATGCCCAGAAACTCAATTCATGTATAAAAAAGGCCAAACAAACCCCGAAAAATTCCAAAATTAAACACAACACTCCTGTTGTTCTATGTTGACACTAGAAAATTTTTGAAAGCAATAAGAGGAAACGGATATCGTTCCGTCCCCAAAGGTGGCACGTTCCCTACCGAAACCATCACGCTTGTTCTGAGAAGCTCTGGTTTGTGAGAAGCTTATACCAGAACCTGCCCCAAATGGGACAAAATTTTTACCACGGCATGTTGATGCTGCTCCACGATAGCATGCCAAGTTTCATGAATTTTAGACGAGTTTCGGATTTACTAGAATTTAAAAACCAGGCATCTCAACGTTTTGCCAGCAATCAACAGTGCCCTGGTGTTTGAATTTCATTCTCATTTCTTGCATGGGACCTAGAAATTCACCCAAGGACACACATGTGATTTTTCAACCAACTTTGGTGCACTAGAGCATGTGCTTGTAGTTCAAATTTGAATTATGCACATTAAATGCCCAGAAACCCAATTAATATATAAAAAAGGCCAAACAAACCACGAAAAATTCCAAAATTAAACACAACACTCCTGTTGTTCTATGTTGACACTAGAATTTTTTTGAAAGCAATAAGAGGCAACAGATATCGTTTCGTCCCCAAAGGTGGCACGTTCCCTACCGAAACCATCACGCTTGTTGTGAGAAGCTCTGGTTTGTGAGAAGCTTATACCCAAACCTGCCGCAAATGGGACAAAAAATTTACCACGGCATGTTGATGCCACTCCATGATAGCATGCCAAGTTTCATGAATTCAGACGAGTTTTGGATTTACTAGAATTTAAAAACCAGGTATCTCAACATTTTGCCGGCAATCAACAGTGCACAGGTGTTTGAAATTTATTTCCTTTTCTTGCATGGGACCTAAGCATGCACCCAAGGACACATATTTGATTTTTCAACCAATTTTTATGCACTGGAGCATGTTCAGGTATTTCAAATTTGAATTATGCACATAAAATGCCTAGAAAACCCAGTTAATGTATAAAAATGTCCAAACGAACCCCGAAAAATTCCAAAACTTAACACAACACTCCTATTGTTCTATGTTGACACTAGAAATTTTTTGAAAGCAATAAGAGGCAACGGATATTGTTTCGTTTCCAAAGGTGGAACGTTCCATACCGAAACCATCACGCTTGGTGTGAGAAGCTCTGGTTTGTGAGAAGCGTATACCCAAACCTGTCCCCAAATGGGACAAAAAAATTAACACGGCATGTCGATGCCGCTCCATGATACCATGCCAAGGTTCATGAATTTCAGATGAGTTTTGGATTTACTAGAATTTAAAAACCAGGTATCTCAACGTTTTGCCGGGAATCAACAGTGACTTGGTGTTTGAAATTCATTCCCATTTCTTGCATGGGACCTAAGCATGCACCCAAGGACACAGATTTGAGTTTTCAACCAATTTATATGCACCAGAGCATGTGCACCTGAAATTGCTAGAAAACCATTTTAATGTATAAAATGTCCAAACGAACCTTGAATAATTCCAATTCTTTTACGACACACATATAGTTGCATGTTCACTGCAGATAAAAGGTCTAGCAATTCAAACACCGTCCATTGCCGATGTGACCCCATTATGTAATTCAAATCAAGATGAAAAATCAAGTAGATCCCACACAGCTTATTATCACCAACCGTGTTGAGATGTAGTACAAAATATCCTGGAGCATCGTTGGTGTATAGTACGCCTATGGCTTACGCGAGAAGGTGCGTCGGCTACAGTCCACAGCCGGCGTGTCAAGCACACTAGCTCGCTCCCCAAATACTCCCACCACTGCAACCCTCGCAATCTCGAAAATATCACTGCCTCGTAATCTCAAAAATATCTACCGCGTGGAAGGTTTTAATGTTTGATAGCACACAATTAGTATGTGCAGATCGTGTGTGATGTCTGTTACTCCCACTCTGCTTCAGTCCCTTGATTCAAATTTTCAGTAGACCCGGCATTTTACTCCCGCCTCTGCATCCCTCGCAATCTCAAAAATATCTGCTCGCCCTTGATCTAAATTTTTAGTAGCCCTGCCTTGTTACTCCCGCCTAGTAAAATTTTCAGTTGTCGCAGTATTTCTAAAACACCACCTTGCCCCCCCCCCCGCCCCCTTCCACACACACCACACACTCCCCAAAACCTCCGCTCACACAGACACACAACCCTCGAAACCATTGGTAGGTCGCCGACATCGCCGGCGCCTCCATCCTCAACCTCTGCATGTGTGCCGAGGAGCTCAAGGAGCCAATGGCCAAAAAGAGGTTTATCGTGGCCTTTTCGCCCGATGCCAGCAAGGTGGCCGCCGAGGTGTCCCCGTCGTCCTACGCGGGCTCGATCCGCCGTCGCCGGTCCCCCCGATCCGCCCGCCGCCGCGCCCCTACGCCGGTTCGAGGACTTCCCCGTCCTCCCTCGGACCCGGCAGCCGACGAGGTCCTACCTCGGGGTCCGGCAGTGGCGGTGGGGGACGTGGGTCACCGGGTGTAAGTGCATCTAGTGCCACCCCTAGTTGGTTTTAGAGTATTGACGACAAACTTGGTTGAGGGACTAATGTGTTTGTGAGAATTGCAGGATAACTCAGGTAGTAGTCCCTTATTGATTCGGTTTACCTACCAGAGATGACACCTAAAATTGTGTGAAGACATTGATGACAATGGTGGTTCGTGAAGACATTCACGGTGAGGATTATGACATGAGAAGACATTCATGTGAAGACTATGAAGTGCGAAGACATAGTTGTTTCGTAGTTTCCTTTTCTTCTTTGTTGAGTCATAGGAACCACCATACTGTTAAGTGGGGTCCAAGTGAACAAAGTCAGAGTGACTGAAGTGATGCTCAACCAAATCCTATGTCTGCGAGCGAAGACAATGAGAGCAAATCTTATCCAGAGCTGGATGAGTCAGCTTTGCTTGTAGCCCAAGTAAAGCTGACGCGTGTGTTTGAAATCCGACTGTTGGACACGTGTCGGTTCCTTAGTGATCCAGGGTCATTTCGGACAAATCGGGTCGGGTTGCCTCCTGGCTATAAATAGCCCACCCCCTACACCATAAATTGGTGGCTGCTTAGAGTTAGTTCACGGTTTTTGTCGTTTGAGAGCAACCCACCTCCGAAGAATTTGAGAGAGAGAGAGAGATCCGTGCGAGGACAAAGCCCAAAACACCCAGAGCCAAAGAGTGTTAGGCATCACTGAAGTCTTTCTATCTGCGTGACCTGAAGACTTGTTACACTTGAGGACTGTGTATCCTCCAGCCGGTTAGGCGTCGTGTTCTGAGCATCCAATAGCCATTGTGGATTGCTAGTGAACGAAGTCTGTGAAGGTTTGGAAGTCTACCTTAAAGACTTACCAGAGTGATTGGGCGAGGACTGGGTGTCCTTAGATCAAGGGGAATAAGGTGAAGACGCAGTCTTCTGAGTTAAATCCCAGCCTCCCTAACCAGACGTACAGTTGTCACAACAACTGGAACTGGTCTACCAAATCCTTGTCTTCACGAAGCAACTGATTCTATCCTCCACTTCCCTTTACTTTACAATTCATCTCCATGAAGTTATTGCCTTCCTGTCTGATCTGATTGACTTCATTGAGTGAAGACTATTTACTGTTTGGCTTCATATTGTCTTCCATCCTGATCCATACTACCTAGCTGCTGATAGTCTTCGTGCTTTCACTTCATTGCTTACTTGACGATGGCTTGTCTAGTGTAGTCTATCTTCCGCTGCATATCAATAGGTTCATTTCTTCTCTTTGTCTTCAAAGACCTCTTGTTTTGAAGACTCTCATAAAAATCGCCTATTAACCCCCCTCTAGTCGATAACTAGCACTTTCAATTAGTATCAGAGCAAGGTGCTCCCTTGTTCTGTGTGATTCAGTTTAACCACCTGGAGTTTTAGCTATGTCGACTGCAGGGATAATCAAGGTCTCCGTTGTGTGCCCAGTGTTCGATGGCACTGATTACCCCTACTAGAAGAATAAGATGCGTATGCATCTTGAAGCCATTGACGTCGACCTCTGGTATGTCGTCAAGAATGGCGTTCCCAAGGTCGGTGAAGGTGTCACCGCTGCCGATGTCAAGAGGTTCATTCAACTGGATTCAACTGCCAAGAACATCACTTGTGGTCATCTGACCAAAGGACAGTACAGCCGTGTGAGTGCACTAGAAACTGCGAAGCTAGTCAGGGACTGGCTCTCCAAGGTCAATGATGGTGTCTCAACTCAGAGAGATTCAAGGGTTGATGTTCTTCGCAACCTCTTCAACCGCTTCAAGAGAAGCGACAATGAGAATGTCCAGCTCACGTTTGACCGCCTGACTAATATCATAAATGAGCTTCGTACACTTGGCGCCAGTGAGATCACCAAGCATGAAATCGTCAAGAAGCTACTGAGATCACTTGATAGCTCATTCGACACCTTGGCCCTGATGATTCAAGAACGTCCTGACTTCAAAGATTTTGATCCGTCTGACATACTTGAGAGGCTCAACACACATGAGTTCCAGTTATCTAAGAAGAGAGACATCTATGGCCGAACCAGGGCTTTGAAGGCAAAGGTTGTGTCCTCATCTGAAGAAGAATCTGACTGCAGTTCTGGTGATCCTGAAGACATTGGAAACGAGCTAGCTATGCTCATGACGAAGTTCCAGAAGTTCTCCAAGAAGAAAGGTTTCAGAAAGTCTTCAAGATCCAGCTCAAGAAATGATGAAGCTTCTACTCGTGACCACAAGAAGAGAACATGCCACAAATGCAAGAAACCTAGTCACTACATCTCTGAGTGTCCTCAATGGTTCAATGAGACCAAGAAGAAGAAGAAGAGCAAGGAATATGATTCTGGTGACAAGAAGAAGAAGAAGAAATCCTCAAAGTCTTCTTCAAAGTCTTCATCTCACAAGGTGTCAAAAAAAAGTCTTCATCTCACAAGAAGATCTCATCCAGCAAGGCTTGTGCGTTTGTTGGCAAGGAGATGGATTCAGAGGAGGAGTCTGCTTCTGAGGAGGCGGAGGTGGAGTCTGAGGAGGAGTTCGATTCAGGCGTGGCAAGCCTGGCTCTAGCTTCAGCTTATGTCGCCAAGTCCATCTTTAACATTGAATACAATGGCCTCGTCACGAACTCTGATGCTGATGATAAGGATGACTCTGCTCCTACCTACTGCTTCATGGCACGTGGTGCCAAGGTAAACTCATGCGATGCTTACTTTCAAACATCCAGTGAAGATGACTCTGAATGTGAATCTAAACCTAGCTACAAAACACTTGCTAAAATTGCAACTGAACAACAAACTGTTGTGGAACATATTCAAAAGTTGCTAGACAAAAGCGATGACCTGTTCGACGCGGAAATGACTCGAACTCGATCCTTAATTGAAGACATTAAAAATCTTCACGTTAAGTACAAGGAACTTGAAAGTCATCATGAAACACTCTCAGCTACTCATGAGAAGCTCTCCTATGATTATCTTCAGAGGAAGCAAGAGTTTGAGAACCTGAGAGCGACTCATGAAGATCTTCAAAAGGAGAACGAGTCACTCCGCGCTCAACAGGTCAGTTCCGCTTAGGAAGGTTTTGAGCCACCATGTCTAAAATGTCTTGAGCGTGATAATGCTGTCTTTGTTGCTGAATGTTCTACTGCTGCTACCGTTGCAATATCTTCAACTGTTGATGTGGTAACTAACCCCTCTTCTGAGGATACCACTACTATTGCTGATGAGAATGCCAGGTTGAAGACATTGCTTGAAACAGGGATGTACAAAAGCCTCAAAGGGCATCAGACACTATGTGATGTCCTCAAGAAACAGATTATGAACCGAAACCCTAGGAAAGAGGGTGTTGGGTTCGAGAGGAAAATGAATGTTGATGGTTCATACTGGAAGCCTGAGCAGTACCCCAAAACCACATGGGTTGCTGCAAAGGGACCTTCAGTGGATCCATCTACCTTATCTGGCTTCACTTGTGCTAACTCGATTATCATTGATGATTCCTTTGATGCAAACTATAAACTGTTTAAGAATCAGAATGGTGAAGTGTTTGCCTGGTATATTGGTACTAACTGCAGGAATGGACCACCTTTGAAGAAGATCTGGGTACCCAAAAGTTGTCTTGAGAAGCTTCCCGTGAATGTCATCATGGCACCAACTGGAAAGAAGACAAACCCCAGACCAAATGCTTCATATGGTCCAAAGGCTTCATACAGACAAAAGACTCATCCGAGTCACCCTAACGCCAGTGTTTTGCAAGGAAACCATACTCAGACTTATGAATATGAGCGTGTTTCATCAAACCGCTATGTTCATAAGACCAAGAAATTTTCTGCTTATTCTTATGAGTATTATTCACCTCCTGCAAGGCTATTTGCTAGGGCTCCAAAGAAAAAGTTCTCAGATGCTGCACTTAGACTCATTGCTTCTAAGCCACCCCTGAAGATGTGGGTGGTTAAGAAAAATTAACTCTCTTTTGCAGGGAAAGGTCTCCAGCAGGAAACCAAAGGCTTCTGATGCTTATGCTAGGGACCTAAAACATCTTGTGGGACGCAAGATAAAATGCCAGAATGGTCTTACTATGTATTTCGTCCTAGGATTTCTTGACAAACATCCTATCTACCCTAACTCGGATCTGAACTTTGATAATATGCTTGTTTGTCAAATGTTTATGCTTCACATTTCCCTTGGTGAAGCCTATTCCCCAAACTGCACTGTAGGGTACGACACCAAAGGCTTCTGAGTGGATTATGGACAGTGGATGCACTAACCACATGACTGGTGATCGAAGTCTTCTTATGGATTCAACCCTACGTCCGTCTGACAAAAGTCACATCACATTTGCTAACACTGGTAAAAGCAAGGTATTGGGCCTAGGTAGAGTTGCAATCTCAAAGGATCAGCACATGGATAAAGTGATGCTTGTTGAATCCCTTGGTTTCAACTTAATGCCTGTCTCAATGCTTTGTGATCTGAACACGATTGTGATATTTCAAAAATATCTTTGCCTTGTGCTTATGGAATCTGACAAATCTCTAGTCTTCGAAGGGTATCGAAAGGATGATCTGTACATGGTAGATTTCTCAGCAGGACCACAGTTGGCCGTATGTCTACTAGTAAAAGCTTCAGAGTGCTGGCTCTGGCATCGAAGGCTAGGGCATGCGGGCATGAGGAACTTACACACTCTCGCAAAGAAGAAGCATGTCATAGGCATCAAGGGCGTCAAGTTAAAGAAGGATCATCTATGCGGTGCCTGCGAAGCTGGAAAGATGACTAGGGCCAGGCATCCCTCGAAGACAATCATGATGATGACACGTCCCTTCGAGCTACTTCACATGGACTTATTTGGCCCTACTCACTACTCTACCCTCACTGCCACTGCTTTCCTCTATGGCTTCGTCATTGTTGATGACTACTCGAGATATACATGGGTGCACATAATTCTATACAAGACTGAAGTGCAGGATGTCTTCAGACGATTCGCCAATCGTTCCATGACCAACAATGGCATCAAGATCAAGCACATCAGAAGTGGCAATGGCACAGAATTCAAGAACACCGGCCTCGACACTTATCTTGATACATTAGGCATCACACATGAGTTCTCGGTCAATACACACCTCAGCAGAATGGCGTCATGGAGCGCAAGAACAGAACCCTCATTGAGATGGCACGGACGATGCTTGATGAGTACAAGACTCCAAGGAAGTTCTGGCCTGAAGCTATTGATACTGCATGCCATGTCATCAACCATGTTTATCTTCACAAGTTCCTTAAGAAGACATCATATGATCTCCTGACTGGTAAGAAGCCAAATGTCAGCTATTTTAGAGTATTTGGTGCTAGGTGCTGGATCAAGGATCCACATCACACTTCAAAATTTGCACCGAAAGCACATGAAGGTTTTATGCTTGGCTACGAAAAGGATTCGCACTCTTACAGAGTCTTCAACCTCTTTCACTACAAAGTGGTTGACACTGTGGATGTGCGGTTCGATGAGACTAACGACTCACAAAGAGAGCACTTGCCAAATGTGCTAGATGAAGCTGCACCAAGTGAATCTATCAAGCTTATGGGTACTGGAGAAATCATACCTTCAGAAGCATAGGCTGAAGAGGAAATCATCATTTCTGCACCTAATCAGCCTGAAGACACTGCTCAGCCTGAAGCCAATGCTGAAAATGAAGACAATGATCAGCAAGGGCAAAATCTTCGTCCAGTTCATCCTCGGGTTGCAAATGAAGTACAGATTGAGAATATAATTGATAGCATCAATGCACCTGGTCCACTCACTCGTTCAAGAGCAACACAGCTAGCAAATTTTTCTGGACACTTTGCATTTGTCTCAATATCTGAACCCAAGAAAGTTGATGAAGCCTTCATGGAACCTGAATGGATTCAAGCTATGCAAGAAGAGCTTCAACAGTTCAAGCTGAACAATGTATGGGAGCTGGTTAAGCGTCCAGATCCTTGCAAGCACAATATTATCGGCACCAAATGGATCTATCGCAACAAACAAGATGAGAATTGTCAAGTTGTCAGAAACAAGGCTCGTCTCATTGCTCAAGGTTACACACAAGTTGAAGGGATTGACTTCGATGAAACATTTGCTCCTGTGGCTAGGCTTGAAGCCATTCGCATACTGGTAGCCTATGCCAACCACAACAACATTCTTTTGTACCAAATGGATGTAAAGAGTGCCTTTCTCAACGGCAAAATTGAAGAAGAAGTGTATGTGGCACAACCACCTGGTTTTGAAGACCCAAAGCGCCCTGACATGGTATACAAGCTCAACAAGGCACTGTATGGCCTCAAACAAGCACCTCGAGCTTGGTATGACATACTCAAAGACTTCCTGAAGAGAAAAGGCTTCAAACCTGGTTCTCTAGATCACACTCTCTTCACGAAGACATATGATGGTGAACTGTTTGTATGCCAAATCTATGTGGATGACATTATCTTCGGCTGCACTTACAAGAGATACAGTGATGAGTTTGGGCATGTGATGCAAGAGCGATATCAGATGTCCATGATGGGTGAGCTGAAATTCTTCCTTCATCTTCAAATCCGTCAACAGAGCAATGGCATCTTCATTTCACAAGAAAAATATCTCAAAGATTGCCTGAAGAAGTTTGGAATGTGTTGGGCATATAACTACTGGTGTCACCCGCCCAGGAGGGGCCGGGTTACATTGAGACGATCATCGCATGAAGCCCAGAGTCAAGCTCGAGGATGGCGGGTCAGTAATGGGCTCAAGGACCAGAGGCGGCTTAAGGCCCGTAGTGGTAAACCGTCATAAGGCGTGACTTGTAGTGTAAGGCAAGAATAGTTAAGAGTCCGAGCCGGACGCTATTTATAAGCCGGCCGAGACTCTGAGAGCCGCTGGGCGTTAACCTCTCTATATAAAGGGATGACCCGGCGGCGGTTCAGGACAAGTAAGATCAGATCGATAGCCAGGCAGAGCGGTTTGAGCTCCTGGTCATCGAAACCCTAAGCAATACCACCTCAACTGGAAGTAGGCTTTTACCTTCAACGTAAGGGGTCGAACCAGTATAATCTTCGTGTCCTTTGTCCCGTTTAACCCCTTTATGCTTCCTAGCGGCGATGGCTCCACGACTAAGTCCTTGCTCGAGGACATCTGTCGTGACAATTCCACGACAGTTGGCGCCCACCGTGGGGCCAGCGCACGGTGGATTTGAGTTCTTGAAGGGCAGCTTCGAAGGGCTCAAGGGATACGCTGTGGGCCGGATGACCAAGAGTCGTCGCGGCAAGCTCTACATCGACGATGCAAGCTGGGGCCCCGACGCTGGCTCAATCGAGTACGGGTACCGGGTCCCCTTCGGCGGAATCCACGTTTTCATTGGCAAGATTGGCGAGCCGGGCCCTGAGCCGGACCTCTGCGCCGACCTCATCGAGACGGGTCAGTGCGCAAGACCCACCCGGACTCTGCCTTCCTTGAAGTGTGCTTTCGTGGGATGCGTCCATGGAGGACTCTCTGAAGGATCTGAATCTGGCGATGAGACGGCCGCTCGCTCTGACGGCGAGTCGTCCACAGATGAGACCAACTCGTTATATCAACTTCAAGATGGCAGGCTCAGGGGTTGTTCCGATGGTGACAGTATTCCGGACCCCTTTGAGCCGCCCAGCCGGGTTGGAATCTTCATGGTCGGCGCACAACCTGTTCAAAACCCCGCCATGGGGGCAGGGGGCCTTGCGCACTCGCCGGCTCAGGTGCTAATGGATCTCACAGATAAGATGACGGCCCTGTTAACCGCTACGGTCGTCCCAGCGGATCAAGCTCAGAATAAGGCGGAGGTGGCACAGTTAAAGCTGGATATAGCAAAAGCCAAGGAAGATCTGGCAGGGGAAGGGATCAGGATGGCTACAGAGCGGGCGGCTCTCGATGCCCAGACTCAGCTGATTCAGGCGCAGTCTTTCCGGCTCACGATGGATCAGAACGCATCCAATGAGATCATGAGAAGGAGGCATCAGAAGGCTCAATCTCGACTCCCTCCGGTTTACGATCCTCGAAACCTTTTCAACACGCCGGGTGCAGGGCCCAGTAACCCACCAGAGATCACGGCACCCGGGGCTGGAACGCCGATTCAGCCGCAAGTGATGGGGCCTCCCCGTGTGAACACTACCCCACCTCAGTACGTGCCAATACCACTAGGTCATTATGCCAACCCGTTGGAAAACATGGTCGCCGCGGCGGCGCGACTAGCGGCTCTCCCAATCGAGGGCGACTCTCCAACGGCGGTCGAAACCCGCCGGGTCAGAGAACTTCTTCAGACGGCTCTGGCGCAACAGTAGGCATATTCATATAGCCGGGACAGGATCCATTCAACCCCTCGTCCAGGCCGGAGCCCAAGTTATAGCAGACACATGGTTTCAGCGACCGGCTCAAGCAACATCCGGCGCCGTGACTTGCCAGCTGGCCACGGCCCGGCTCATAATGGAGCCTTTAACGTGGTAGACCAAGATAGAGCACAGCAAGAGGCGGAGCAGGTGCCTCAGCTGACGGCATACCAGCCCCTCCCGGTTTATCCGACGGCTTCTATCGAGGTGGGTATGCCTGCGAGGACCGGAGGTGTCCCATGTCTGGTGCTGACTCTCCGTAATGAACGTCTGCCCAAGGATTTCAAAGGACCTAGGAAGGTACCTAATTATACGGCTGATTTACAACCCGGAGCATGGATCGAGAGCTACGAGATTGCTAGAGGTCAGCGAAGCGGCAATGGCCAAATACTTCACCATGATGTTGGATGGGACCGCCCGCACTTGGTTGAAAGGACTGCCGCCTAATTCTATCGGGTCATGGGCAGAGCTAAAAGCCCGGTTCATCCAAAACTTCAAGGATACATGTAGGCAATCTATGTCAATTGTGGATTTGACTAACTGCAAGCAGTAGGAGGGCGAGTCTACAACCCATTGGGTTCGCCGGGTCAAAGAGATAATACATTCGTCTAATAAGATGGATGCCGGCTCTGCAGTTTTAATGTTGGAGCAAAATTGTCGTTTTGCGCCCCTGAAGATGAAGCTCGGGCGGCTCAAGCGCGATTGCAATGATATGGGTACGCTGATGGCGGCTCTGGTCAAGTATGCCGACTCTGATAGTACCAAGGATCCCGCGTCGGGTGATGAAAGGACAGGGAAGGGAAAGAAGAACGGCAATGGCAAGGGCCCTCAGCATAGCCCGGCAAACCAGGGAGGTAACAAACGTAAGGCTGATGGCAGTATGGAGTTTGTGGCCAACGCCAATTCACAGGGTAACAACCACCGACGTAAGGGGAGACCACCTCCCCGAGCCGGCGGGTCAGGCCGACGCTTGAGCAGTTGTTGAATGAGCCTTGTCCAAGGCATGGCTCTAGGGAGAAGTCGGCCACTCATCTATGGAAGGACTGCGCAATCATGAAAGCCTTCAAAAATTCCAACGCTTTTAATGGCAACAATGGGCAGGGCGGCGGCTCAGGCGCCGGCGGCTTTCATGGCCCGGGCGGCGGCTCACATTCCAATTCTCAGAATTTTCAAGGGGGTTTTAATCAGCAATCTGGCCAGGGTAATCAGCAGCGGCAGGGGGGATACCAGACCAATCCAAAGCAGCTCAATGGTGGACAGTATCATGTGTTCACTACCAGTCTGTGCAAGCGAGACCAGAAGCTTCATAAGAGGGCTGTAAATGCTGTTGAGCCGGTGGTTCCCCGCTATTTAAGATGGTCTGAGCAGCCAATTGTATGGAGTAGGGAAGATCATCCTCCCCGGGTTGATAATCCTGGTCACCTGGCCTTGGTGGTGGCTCCTCAGGTTGGGGGTATAAATTCACTAAAGTGCTCATGGACGGAGGCAGCAGCATCAACATCCTCTATTATGAGACCTTCCGTCGTATGGGATTAACTGATAAAAACCTCAGCCAGTCCAACACTGTTTTCCATGGGGTGGTGCCCGGTAAGTCGGCGTACCCAGTTGGTAAGATCGAGCTGGAAGTAGCCTTCGGAGATGAGTACAACTACAGGGCGAAAAAACTGACCTTTGAGGTGGTTAAAATAAGAAGCCCGTACCATGCTTTATTTGGGCGGCCGGCTTACGCCAAGTTCATGGCACGGCCGTGTTACATGTATTTGCAGCTCAAGATGCCGGGTCACAATGGGACCATTACGGTTCATGGCAGCCGAAAGATAGCCTTGGAGTGTGAGGAAGGTGACGCTGCTTACGCTGAATCTGTTTGTGCAACAGAGGAGTTGAAGTTTTTCAAGGATAATGTTGACCCGGTAGATATGACGTCTTTGAAAAAGCCAACCACGGAGCATGAGCCGGTAATGAAATTTAAGTCAGCTGATGAGACTAAACTTGTTGACTTTGTTCCAGGTGACTCATCTAAGCAGTTTAGCATCAGTGCCAATCTGGATCCGAAATAGGAAAGCGCGCTCATCGAGTTCATCCGTGAGAACAGGGACATCTTTGCATGGAAACCTTCTGACATGCCGGGTGTACCAAGAGAACTCGCTGAGCACACTCTCAATATTGATCCGAAATTCAAGCCAGTCAGGCAATTCCTCCAGCGGTTTAATGAAGAGAGGCGGAAAGCCATTGGTGAGGAAGTAGCCTGGCTCTTGGCGGCCGGGTTTATCGTTGAAGTCTTTCATCCGGAATGGTTAGCTAACCCGGTGCTCGTGCTCAAGAAGAACGGCACCTGGCGTATGTGCGTGGATTATACAGATTTAAACAAGGCTTGTCCGGCTGATCCTTTTGCTCTCCCTCGTATTGATCAAATTATTGATGCTACGACGGGTTGTGAGCGTTTGAGTTTTTTGGATGCGTATTCTGGTTACCATCAGATCAAAATGGCTATTAAGGACCAAGAGAAGACGGCGTTCATTACTCCTTTTGGAGCCTTCTGTTACGTGTCTATGCCTTTTGGGCTCAAGAGTGCACAGGCGACTTACCAGCGTTGCGTGCAGAATTGTCTTCATAATCAGATTGGGCGCAACGTTCATGCCTATGTGGATGATATCGTGGTAAAATCCAGAAAGAAGGAGACCTTGATAGATGATCTGAGAGAGACCTTTGATAATCTCCGGGTCTACAAGATGATGCTTAACCCGGCCAAGTGTGTCTTTGGTGTTCCTGCAGGCAAGCTCTTGGGTTTTCTGGTTTCTCACAGAGGCATTGAGGCTAACCCGGAGAAGATCAAGGCAATCACCTCTCTGGCTAAGCCGGCGTGCATAAATGACGTTCAGCGTCTGGCGGGTCGCGTCGCTGCCTTGAGTCGGTTTATAAGCCGGTTGGGTGAAAAGGCCATGCCACTGTATCAGATGATGAAGAAAACAGATGACTTTGTCTGGAATGATGCTGCTAATGCAGCTTTTGAGGATTTGAAAAAACAACTAGCTGAGCCGCCAGTCCTTGCTGCTCCTGTCGACAAGGAGCCTTTATTGCTGTATGTCGCCGCTAACACACGAGCCGTCAGTGTAGCTGTGGTGGTGGAGCGTAAGGAAGCGGGTAAGGAGCATCCGGTTCAGCGACCGGTTTACTACGTCAGTGAAGTACTCATTGAGTCCAAACAACGGTATCCACATTGGCAGAAGCTTGTTTATGGGGTGTTCATGGCAAGCCGGAAGCTTAAGCATTACTTCAAGGGCCACCCTATCACTGTGGTCAGATCTGCTCCCCTGGGAGACATCATCCAAAATAGAGAAGCCACAGGAAGAGTTGCTAAGTGGGCTATAGAACTTGGGCCTCATGGTCTAAAATATGTGCCACGCACTGCTATCAAATCTCAAGCATTGGTGGATTTCATCAACGATTGGACAGAGCTGCAGGTGCCTGAAGAGAAACCGGATAATACATACTGGACTATTCACTTTCACGGGTCCAGACAGTTGGAGGGCTCGGGGGCTGGAGTTGTGTTAGCTTCCCCTCGAGGTGACAAATTTCGTTATGTACTACGGTTGATGTTTACCTGTACTAACAATGCAGCTGAGTACGAGGCCTTGCTCCATGGTCTTCGGATGGCTAAGGAGATGAGCTTAAGCCGGGTAAGGTGCTTTGGCGACTCAGATTTAGTGGCCCAGCAAGTATCAGGCAAGTGGGATTCCAAGGATCCCCTCATGGCGGCTTATCGCCGTGAAGTTGATGCCATTGCTGGACATTTTCAGGGTTACCAAGTAGAGCACATCGATCGCAGAAAGAACGAGGCGGCTGATGCATTAAGCCGGCTGGGCTCTCAGCGAAAGCCGATGCTGCCTAATACTTTCTTGGATATTATACATAACCCTTCTGTCAAGTTGCCTACAGAGGAAGACTTGGCTGTTCCTGACCCAGAAGCACAGTTGGTGGCGGCTCTCCATGTTATCCCAGATTGGACAGTGCCATACTTAGCTTACATGACCCGGGGAGAATTGCCTGAGGATGAAACTTTGGCCAGACAAATAACCCGGCGGTCTAGGTCAATGATAATTATCAATGGCGAGTTGCATCATCGCAGTGTCACTGGAACTTTTCAGCGTTGTGTTTCCTCTGAAGAAGGTCAAGCAATTTTACGTGAGATTCACGAGGGGGATTGTGGCCATCATGCCGGCTCAAAATCCCTTGTGGCCAAGGCTTTTCGTCATGGTTTTTATTGGCTGACGGCTCATGCTGATGCAGAGGACTTGGTCAGTAAATGTGACGGTTATCAGAAGTTCTCAAGACGGGCTCACGTGCCGGCTCAAGAGTTGAGGATGATTCCAATCACTTGGCCGTTTGCAGTCTGGGGGCTTGATATGGTTGGGCCTTTCAAAAGGTCCAAAGATAAGAAGACCCACCTCTTGGTGGCGGTTGACAAGTTCACAATGTGGGTTGAGGCAGAGTCCGTTAGTAAGTGTGACGCAGCCACGGCGGTTCAGTTCATGAAAAAGGTGATATTTCGCTTTGGTTTTCCACACAGCATTATAACTGACAATGGTACCAATCTGTCTAAAGGCGCCATGGAGGAGTTTTGTCAACGAGAGCATATCCGGCTTGATGTTTCATTAGTGGCTCACCCTCAATCCAATGGTCAAGCTCAAAGAGCCAATCAGGAAATCTTGAAGGGCATCAAGCCCCGGCTTTTGGTCCCTTTGCAACGGACGCCGGGTTGTTGGGCGGAGGAGTTACCCTCCGTGTTATGGAGCATCAATACTACTCCTAACAGGGCTACGGGTTACACGTCTTTCTTCATGGTTTATGGAGCGGAGGCGGTCCTCCCTAGAGACATCCGTCATGATTCGCCTCGAGTGGCGGCTTATGTCGAGGCGGATAATGAGCAGGCGCGTCAAGATGCTCTTGACTTGTTGGACGAACAGCGTGATGTAGCAGCAGCTCGCTTGGCGATTTACCAACAAGACCTGCGCCGCTATCACAGCCGCCGGGTTAAGTCCAGGGTCTTTCAGGAAGGTGATCTGGTGCTCCGGCTCATCCAGGATCAAACAGACGCACACAAGTTATCCCCGCCTTGGGAAGGGCCCTTTGTGGTCAGCAAGAACTTGCGCAACGGGTGATACTACCTTATCGATGTTCGGGAGCACAAAGATTCACGTAAGTCGGAGGAGGAGACCCGTCGGCCGTGGAACATAGCTCAGCTTCGGCCTTATTGCACTTGAGCCACCGGCTCACATAATGTACATATTTCTATAGCCATGTATATATTGTGATAAATAATAAAGCAGGACCTCCGTCCTTTTTTCCTCCAAAGGTAAATGTATTATTGTTATTTTCATTGCAACATTCCATGGTCACTTGGAGGTTGATCCGGCTTATGATCGTATTCAAATCTAGCCATTAACAAGATGATCACTTGGGGGCTTCCTGTTCAAACATAGGTCGTATTCGAACCAAAGAGAACATAGTTGTCGATACCCACTTGATTGGCATATTGCCGAGCTCATTGGGGAGTTTTTTCTTGATCATATTTGAATCATAGCTTGACCCCCTTTGGGAACCGACGTGGATCGTATTCGAATCAGCGTCGTTAAACAACTCTCAAGGTCATTTGGGGGCTTCCTGTTCAAACATAGGTCGTATTCGAACCAAAGAGAACATAGTTGTCGGTACCCTCTTGATCGGCAACGCCAAAGCCACTGGGGGCTATATGATCGTATTCGAATCTTAGCTTAACCCCTTTGGGACGGTTCTCTGGTCGTATTCGAATCAGAAGCCTCCAAATTTTTGACATCTTTTTGTTGCAAACAAGTTCTTTTGATCATATCAAAAGTATTCAAGGGTGGTTCTAATTCCACCAGCTTAGCCTTGATTAATAATGTTGATGGTACATAGTAAGTATCATAAGTGCTGGTGAGCCGGAGTTCTCAACCTCATTATCCGGGTTACATAAACCGGAAGTGTATTTGAAGGCTCGCATGTATGCTATTATGGTATCTCGAAGATATAATTGAGAGCCGGTTTATTATGACTTTGATTCATATTCCGGGTTATATGACTCTCCGTGCGGTAAGCCGCCTAGAGACTTGTGACTTGTTTTCTATGCAGGACAAGTAAAGACAGCTATTTAAACTTAAGGAAAGCAGAGGATCAGACATAACCCGGAAGAATATAAAGGAGCAGTTTAAATGGAGCTAAGCACTACACACGTGCACGATGGCACGACAAAATTAAGTGTTCGTCCTACTCTATTACATGACTCCCCGAGTCCGAAAGGTGAGGCATCGTCTTTTAAGACATCATATGAGCCGCCTGCGAGATCAAGGGCGTTGTTGGCCTGAGGTTTCCGGGTCATCCCTCTCCGCTCCTCCGGCTGTGTCCATGACCTGGAAGGTTGATGATTTCCAGTCAATGCCACTCAAGGCTTCAAATTGAGCCTCATCATCAATTAACCCGGCCGGGTCAACTTCAGGGGCGAAGGTATGCTTACGAGTCGGAGGAATCAGGCTGACTGCTTCATAGCGTGGTGTTGGGATCCTCTGATTCTCCGCGTCATAGCCCGGTTGATACTTGGTAAGGTATGTATCATTGCCAATCAAAGTGGCCACCGGGCGCACGCTCTTCACACAGGCGGCGAAGTCTTTCTGGTCAAAGGGGGTGCCGTCTTCCTTCAAACTGGGGTATCCAAGGGCGATGTCAGCCGGGTCTAGCTCCGGTAGAAATGCCTTGGCCCGGCTCAGAGCGGCTATAGCTCCGGCTCTTGCAGAAGCCCGTCTCAACTCTTGGAAGCGTTGAGGAAGTACGGCAAGCCGCCTGAGTACATCTGCCAGGTGAGTGGGAACCTCATTTGACAGAGCCACAACGGCTAAGGCACGCTGTGACCCGGTGTAAAGTTGCTCCACCAAGGTATAAACTGCCTTCAGCTTGGTCAGCACGTTCTGATTAAGATTGGAACTTCTGGGACCTGCATGACAAAGTCAGGTGAGCTGATGGCAATGGTGATACTTATGGGAAATGAACGATGTAAACTAGTTAGAAACTTAAAGAGTAACTTACCGAAGATTGCGAAGACCATCTGAGATACATGGCGTTTTAAGCCGGAAAGTTTGGCGGTTCTTTCAGTAAGAGCGGCCTCCGCTTGTTCGGCCCGGTTGAGCAAGGCAGTTTTCTCATCCGCCTAGGCTTTTCTTTCTGCTTCAAATTTTTTCTTCAGTTTCTCTTGTGCAGATACACTGAATTCAAATTTGGAATTGGCCTTTTGGGTCTCACTTTCCTGAGTCTTCAGGCGGTTCTTTAGATCAGAGATTTCCGATTCAAATTTCTTACAGGCGGCCTGTACAAATTCCGGGTTACAGTTAGGGTGATTATAATGCAACATTAAGTCCCAAGCACTTTGCAAGCAAAGACACTTGGCACTTGGGGGCTAATGTATGCTGAAAAGCTCTATTTACAGTGCCGGTTCATGAAAATAAGTCCCAAGCACTTTGCAGGCAAAGGTACTTGGCACTTGGGGGCTAATGTGTAAAGTTGCTCAACTACTTGATTAAAGTAAGGAAAGAACCGGGTCAACTATGCTGTTTAAGCCGGCCCTTGAGTGTTACCAGGTAAGCCGTTTTTTTTCTTGCAGAAATTATTAAGCCGGTAGTAAGTCTACAACATATTTTATCATAAGTCATAGACTTGGGGGCTGGCATGGTAAGGATAACTATGGAGTAAGCAAGAGAGTCATACCTCAGATTTTTGCTGTATTTGCTTCACCATGTCAATTTCCAGGTCCCGGCTGTTGTGCACTTGATTAACATAGCCAGAGAAAATATCTTCAATGCTCAGATTGGCATAGTCAGTGATGTCCAGCCTGGCCCTGCGGCGTTCCAGAAGCTCTTCCTTGGCAGAGCATCTAGCTAACACAGTGGGTCTTCCTGGTTCGACAAACTCTGTCCGGGTGATTACAACGTCCGGATCATCTGGATGAGTCGGGCTGGGGATCTCCGGGTTATCAGAACCTTCCATGACTTGTTCATCAGATGGAGCAGTGGTGGTTTCTGGGGCTGGTGCAGTCGGCGGCTCATGAGCAGAAGCCTCAGGTTCAGTCAGGGCCGGCTCTTCGGCCGGCTTATTTTTCTTCGCCCTCTTGCTGGGCTTTACTTGTACACTGAAAGTCAAAGAGTTAGTGCAAAAACATGAGTAAGATATGCACAAATTAAGCTGATCATCATTACCCGGGTGCGGTCTTGAAGGCCGGCAAGCTAGACTGCATTGAGTCGCCGGAGGAAGGTGAAGTTCCCTGGTAGTTTGAATCGGAAGAATTGAGTGGTTGACGAGTGACGCCCGCCAAAGGATGAAAAGGATATAAGTCGGAGATAACCTCAGTCCGGCGCTTCCTTGTTGCTTCGGGTAAGCCGGAGGAGAGGTCTGCGTCTTTGCTAGTCCGGGTCTGCCTCCGGCTCTCATAAATCTGTCGCTTCAAAATAAATTGAGGATCTTGATAAGCTAAAGGATGTGAAAATCTTACTTTCCGAGTTACTCTTAGAATTTTCCGTCTCGGCAAAGGCTTGGAGTCGGATGAAATTATAGTTACCTCTTCATTCACTTCGTGACTTGTTCCAGTATCCTCCTGCTGATAATCCGTGTTAATAAGATGGTTAAAAAAGGAGCCTAAAGAGTCAAGAACTACCTCTGACTCGGAGGTGTCTTCCAGACGAAGTAGGTCCGAGGCGCTAGGTTTACTCCCCTTCTTACGGGGAGCGGCTTTCCTGGCAGCTTTTTTAACTTTCCTGGCTTTCTTGGCAGCTTCGTGGTCATACTTGCCTTTCCAGAATTTATCATTAGCCTGTAAAATACAACAAAGGTTAGTAAGTTAGGGCAAAATCGTTAAAATGGAAGGAGAAGCATTCAAGTCAATGGTTTACCGCTGGAGCTGGGTTAGTCTTGCAGAAAGGGCTTAAGCCCACTCTCCCGCAATCTGCCAGGCTCTCATTCAGAAGCGACTTGGTTGTGTCATCAATGACGTCCTCAGGCAAGTCGTCTGGGCTGTGTCGTAGAGGATCATCTTTCTGGCCTGTGTAATCACACATCAAGCCGGGGCGGCGGCTTAAGGGAATCACCCGCCAAGCAACCCAGACCCAGACCAGATCAATACCATTTAAGCCGTTCCCCAGAAGAGCTTTGATTTTGTTGATGGTGGGTGTAAGTGGTTGACGTTCAGCTTGAGATAATTTTTCTGGCAAAGGGTGATTTGATTCCAGACGCGGGGCGCGAAAGCCGGGCAGAGGGTTCTCGTCAGCCGGAGAAGTGTCCTGGCAGTAGAACCATGTCTGGTTCCAATCTTTTGGGTGGCTTGGCGGCTCAGCATAAGGAAAGAGACAATCTCTCCGTCGTTGGATTGAAATTCCGCCAAGTTCCAAGCTAGGCCCATTGGCACACTCATTCTGGCGGTTCAGGTAAAATAACTCCCTAAAGAGCAGCAAGCTGGGTTCTTCTCCGAGGTACACCTCACAGAACACTTGGAAGTTGCAGATGTTTGACACGGAATTGGGTCCGATGTCTTGAGGTCGCAGGTCAAAGAAGTGCAGGACATCTCTGAAGAACTTTGAGCCGGGAGGAGCAAAGCCCCGGTTCATGTGATCAGTAAAAATGACAACTTCCCCGTCCCTGGGTTGAGGCCTTTCTTCTGACGGGTCAGGAGCACGATAGGACATGACCTCTTTCTTTGGCAGATAACCCGATTTCACGAAGTCAGCTAAGATGCTGTCGGTGACGTTGGATCTAACCCAGTTGCAGGTGATGGGTGCTTTGGGAGCCTTAGGAGGCATTGTGAAAGATGGAAGCCTATGACAAAATAAAGTTTCCGGTTCAAATTTAAGCCGGAGGAAAATTTCAGTTCAGTATTCAAAATGGCGGCTTATGAAAGGGCCTAATGATATATGGTTAATTATGTCAGGTTATTTAAGCTGCCGTGGATATCATGAGCAATTAAGTTATTTATCTCTATTATGAATGATCCAGAAATTTCGCAAAGCATGGCATCTTTTAAGCCGGCGATATGACCCGCCATGGTTAACAGATGCAGTTTTTGACTAAGTGTTGCACAAACAAGTTTCACCGATTACAGGGATTATTTTGGATCAAACGATCGTCCAGAAAGGAAAAATTTCTAGACCTAAAAACTGATACGGAGAAGTTCATAAGCTCTAAATGAGGTCTTTTTGCGAGCAAAGGGGTCTGCTAATATTGAAAATGGGCGTGAAACGACTACCGCCGGAGTTGTGCCTTACTCTTGGATCAAAGGGAGCCGTTGTGGAAGAACTGCGAAGGAATCGCGAGGAACCACGAAGAACACCGAAGAACTTGCGAACCCTAATGTGGATCTAGTATACGGGATGGCGAGGACTTACTGGTGCTGACGAGCAGCGGAGATGCGTCGCGGTTTTCTGGTCAAGACAGGTCGATGCAGCGGCCTTGGTTGGTGCAGACGGGATGCGCGGCGGCGGCGGAGCTCGGGCTCTGGGGTGTCGAGAGGAGGAAGACGATGGAAAGGGAGAGTGACGAAGACCTGAGGGCCGGGCCTATTTATACGGGACGGCTGCTGAGTGGGCGCGAGAAACGAGGAGGCTGAGGACATGATTATCCAGCTGCAGAGGTGCCTCGATTTTTGGGATAGTTATTAAGATAAGGATCCATTGAGATACATTGGACGGAGCGTGCATTAATGGCGGATGACGTCACGGCGAGTTACCAAGAATCCAGAAGATGACGTCATGGCGGGTTATAACCTTCGCGCAAACAGAAGCCGGAGATTTTCTCTTAAGGTATTGAAGATTGACATGAACCGGTTCAAATCAATCTAGGGCCTAATGTTGGGGATATAACTACTGGTGTCACCCGCCCAGGAGGGGCCGGGTTACATTGAGACGATCATCGCATGAAGCCCAGAGTCAAGCTCGAGGATGGCGGGTCAGTAATGGGCTGATTCCGACAATACGAGCAA
Source organism: Aegilops tauschii subsp. strangulata (assembly GCF_002575655.3). Lineage (NCBI taxonomy): Eukaryota > Viridiplantae > Streptophyta > Magnoliopsida > Poales > Poaceae > Aegilops > Aegilops tauschii. The sequence goes on along the minus strand of NC_053036.3, from coordinate 388,188,331 downwards.
AAGCTATGAAAGCATTAGGAAAGGGACACCCGCCTCCATTTTGGATTCGGTCTGTTCCATCTTTTACCTTTGGAAAGGCCCAGAGGCGGCTTAAGGCCCGTAGTGGTAAACCACCGTAAGGCGTGACTTGTAGTGTAAGGCAAGAATAGTTAAAAGTCCGAGCCGAACGCTGTTTATAAGCTGGCCGGGACTCTGAGAGCCGCTGGGCGTTAACCTCTCTATATAAAGGGACGACCCGGCGGCGGTTCAGGACAAGTAAGATCAGATCGATAGCCAGGCAGAGCGGTTTGAGCTCCTGGTCATCGAAACCCTAAGCAATACCACCTCAACTGGAAGTAGGCTTTTACCTTCAACGTAAGGGGCCGAACCAGTATAATCTTCGTGTCCTTTGTCCTGTTTAACCCCTTTAAGCTTCCTAGCGGCAATGGCTCCACGACTAAGTCCTTGCTCGAGGACATCTGCCGTGACAATTCCATGACAGAATGCAAGACTGCAAAGGATGCACGACGCCAATGTCAACCAAAGGCCAATTGGGCCCCGACGACAATGGTAAAGAGTTCGATCAAAAGGTATACTGCTCCATGATTGGTTCTTTACTCTACTTATGCGCATCTAGGCCTAATATAATGCTTCGCATTTGCATGTGTGCCCGATTCCAAGCGGCACCAAAGGAACCGCATCACTTAGCTGTGAAACGAATTCTTCGATATTTGGCTTACACCCCAACACTAGGATTATGGTATCCAAAGGGCTCAGAGTTTGATCTAGTTGGATTCTCAAATGCTGATTATGCTGGTGACAAGGTTGATCGCAAGTCCACATCAGGCACATGTCACTTTCTTGGACGATCTCTTGTCTGTTGGTCTTCAAAGAAGCAGAACTGTGTATCACTCTCCACTGCTGAGTCCAAATACATTGCTGCTGGATTTTGCTGCGTTCAGCTTCTATGAAGGAAGCAAACTCTCAAGGACTATGGCATCCACCTGAAGCATGTGCCACTCTACCGCGACAAGAAAGCGCCATCAAGATTGCCAACAATCCAGTCCATCACTCGAAGACAAAGCACATTCAGATCCGTCATCACTTTCTCAGAGATCATGTCATGAAGGAAGATATTGATATCATTCATGTCAACACTGAAGAGCAATTGGCAGATATCTTCACAAAGCCCTTGGATGAGAAAAGGTTTTGCAAGTTGCGGTGTGAGCTAAATATCTTAGAATCCTCAAATGTCCTGTAATTGGACACACGTCCTAACGCTTATGCATGTTGATGACTTAGATGTGCAACACACGAAGTAACGTATATCTTCAATCAATGAAGACATACACTCTAAGTGTGAATACATTAACGTGGAATTTGACTTTGTAGCGCCACGATAATTGTGCGCCGTGTTTGGGTCTAATACTTCCTATACGGTGGGTAACCCCACCATCAAACTTTCTCGAAGATTTTTCTTTTGGCGTCATGATTGCATTATCTTCGCATTTGGTTTGTCTTCAACATATATATATATATATATAGGACAAATGTTTCCTACAAGCAGTGGTAGTTACCACCACTTGTGTTTTGTATGTTGTATGTAGTATCTGACGAAACCGAGAGTATGTACGTGTAGTATGTAGTATATAACAATGATTAAGTAATATATATACTAATTTTTAGGTAGTATATACCTTGTTTTGAGTATGCTCTTTTTTACGTACAAATATGTACGTATTTCACAAATATAACAAAAACTATGGGCTCATATGCAATTTTTTTCATGTAACTTGCTTTGAAATATCTTAGATATAGTATATGAACATATTTAAAATAATAAAATAGTATATATAGTACCACAAGGTAGTATATGAGACATGTGGGGTAACTACCCCCAGGTGGTAGGATGGATTTTCCCAGGTGGTAGGATGCATTGGTGGTACCAATGCACCGTAATTTTACGTTTTATAAGTTTTGTCTTATTTTAGACATAAAAAGAGAACGTAAGAAAACCTATACTCGTCGTAAAAATATTTTATGTTACGTAAAATTAAAAATTTAAAACATAGTGTAAAATGTACATAAAATACAATTTTTGACCTATATTTTTTTGTTATGCCAAATTTTATGAAGTAAATCAATATGAATGTAACTATTTGTATTTCAATGTAATTTATATTTATGAAATGATCGTAAGATTACCTCGGGTGAAGAATAACTTATTCTGCACCCTGGGTGATGAATAATAACACTATATATATATATATATATATATATATATATATATACATCTGGGTTATTCTGTTACACGTAACAAAATATTATTCTGTTACCCTATTTGAACTGATGAATTCAAGCGGTTGAACTGATGAAATTCGAGCAGTTGAACTGATGCTTTCTGTTGCTGTTAAAAATCGTTTTTTTTAGTTCAATTTTTTTTTGCAAATTTTTTTTGTCGAAACGGGCGTGTAATATATCGTTGGAAAGCTCTTGACATCCACATTACAATCTTATAATTTGTTTTTTGCAAAAAAATTATGATTTAAGAGCAGTTTTGAAAAACCCGTTTTTCAAAACCGAAAACGCGAATCGTATTTTGGACTTAATTTACAGACGGTTTGTTGGAATTGAGCAAATGAGATGGCGCTGGAAAGCTTGTGAAAATCCGCATCTTCCATATATCTACTATTTTTCTAAATTCTATATGATTTAAAAATAATTTGAAAAACGGTGAAATTCTGGGCGAAATGTTTTTTCACTGTTTTTTGCAAATGCTTTGACGGATTGACGCAAATGATACGGCGTTGGAAAGCTATGGAAAATGCGCAACTTTTGCGTATAGAATTTTTTTTTCTAATTCCTTACGGTTTAAATACGAATTCAAATACGGTTAAAATTGGTTTTGAACGCGGTTTTTTTTAAAGTTTGTCGAAATGGGGCAAATAATATACCGTTGGATAGCTATCGAAAATGCGAAACTTAGTCATGTTGGACGTTTTCTCTACTTCGCAACCGTTTAAAAGTAATCTTGAATACGGCATGACGGATCCTGCTATTTTCTCGTCTGAAAAACAGAGTAGTCGTACTGATATATGTGTATATTTGTACTAAGCTATTTTTTTAGAGTAATTTTAAATGGTTCCGAAAAAAGGTACTTGTACTGATGCTTGCATGGGTTTGTACTAAGCGTGTTTTCACTGACTAGACTTTGCTCTGTTTTTTGGGTAATATTTTTCTCGTAAATTTTCAACGGTTTACTGTATCCTAGCCCTGAACTTGCATGGTTTATATTGTTGAACTGAATGTTATTGTATCATCGCCCCTGTACTTGCATGGTTTATATCATCGAACTGAATGATATTTTTTTTCAAAAGGAAAATATTTTTTTATTCTTTTTTTTGAACTAAACATTTTTTTACAACAATGTTCTGGACTTTTCTTATTTTATGACTCGTACTTTTACCATTTGAATAGCATGGGGTCTCCTTTTGCTTGAACTTTTACAGTTTGAATTTCTTTTATTCCGAACGGACCACCGTTTTTAATTTGTACTGATCAATATTTTTAATTAAACCATTTTTCCTTTGTAGAACGGACCACTGTTTTTGTTTGTACTAATCAGTTGTAGAACTTGGACGTCAACGTCACAGAATTAATTTGTGAGCTTCTCACGTTTCCTTTTAATTATAAATTTATTATATATAAAAGTTGAACTATACGACACTTTTTAAATGAATCTAACAAGTATTTTCCCCCGCTAAACTTCCAAATGTTTTCACGTGGGCACAACATCAAATAGGCAAGGGCGAAAAATAAAAACTGGAAGAAATCAGTTTTTAGCTATTTATTGTATAAGTATATCATCCAACGTGTACTCGGTGTCAACTTGCATAACATGACACGGAGAGCAATAGCAACATCATACAATTAGCAATAGATAGCAACTCAATACAACAGCAGAACACACAATATATCTTTTTCTACATACAATGCCATGATTTATTATACATAATTGTTGGCAAGTACATGTCAAGCGAAACAATTTTTCAACAGAAATGCCTTCTTTTGAGTAGTGCATGTCAAAAGAATGATATTTTATTTTCTTGATCCTCCGAATTTGGGCGAAGAGAACGTAACAAGAGAAGTGAAGCAATGCCACCACCTAGTACCTGCATTTAGTACACTTCTATTTGAGATCGTAGCTTAAGGCAGTGAGGTTGCAAGTTCAAACACATGCCTGAATTGAACTCAAAAAAGAAACTAAACTCCAACTACAATAAGAATTGAACTGAATGAAATTTATAAATTGAACCGAACTGAAAGAAGAAATTGGACATCATATGTACAACAAGAAATAAACTTGAGCAGTATCAGCTACTAAACAAAAGGATTGCTTTACTAAACCTAGAGATTATATATTGGTGAAAAAATTTCTTCCTACAGAACCATTAATCAAATACATGTACTTTCGCTAGGTTTTAGCAACATGATAAGTAGTAGCAGTACTACTCTAGGTGGCAAAGTAGCAGCGCCACAAAGGAAGGCCACCATCAACAGTGCGTACTACCGCGACACCTAAAGTATGTGTTGGCCACGCTTGCTTTACATAGTACTAGAAGATTTTTATTTAAAAAATGTACTACAAGATTTGTGAACATGAGATCGTAGAGAAGTTGTACTGAGAGTGTGGATTAGAGCTGCCGGACGAGGATGCAGCAGCACACACACGCACTCCACTAGATAAGTTCTTCTCTCTCCAAAACACACATCTCCATCTTGTTTTAACTTCAACCTACGAAAAAAGGAACAAATATGAGGGATGAGTTTTTGTTAAGAAGAACTCACCAGGGTTTGGTGTTCGAACTTTTAAATGTTTGTGCTACCGGATATAGAGAATAGCAGCATGCCTCAACCAGATCGGCGACTTCCTCACGGGCGGCCTCTCATACACTGCGAGGGCAACACATACACACACGAACTGACCAGAATACACAGCACGACGGGCTAGATAAACAAACTGATAAGAATACATGTCGTCTCGATTATGAACTGATAAGAATACATGTCGTCTCGATTATGAACTGATAAGAATACAGAACACGGACAGCTAGCCATGAACTTCTTGAACTCCCCTAACATATGGTTTAGGTTTTTTAATGGTTTTTTGGTGTTCACGTTCCTTACGAAGTCCCTGACTTCTCGACTATGAACTTACTACATAGAAGGATCCTCACATACATGTATAACTTGACAGGAGCTGACAGAAAATGTTGCAGCAAAATGGTATTTTTATTCAACATAATAATACAGCCATATCTTTGTAATACATCCATCACGATGGAATCAAATGCATAGTAAAATGGCAGCATTACACATACTCAAGAACTAACAGATCATTCTTCAGTTACTCTGATCAACTTCAGTTTTCTTCCGAAATTGGATGAAAAATAGCATCGGCTATGCTATCAATTTTTTGCATCTCTAGCACAGTTGTTGGGACAAGAACTAACAGATCATTCTTCAGTTACTCTGATCAACTTCAGTTTTCTTCCGAAATTGGATGAAAAATAGCATCGGCTATGCTATCAATTTTTTGCATCTCTAGCACAGTTGTTGGGACTATTGCTCATCACACGATGAACCTCTTTTTTTCTGTTTTTCTTGACTGTCATAGAATAAAATATTGAACTATTTTGCATAAGTATAGTTGAACTTCTGTGTTTTTCTGGTTACTGAAGTAGTATCAGAACAGCTGCTGCATGCATATATGAACTGACACCTTTTTTGTCAATGAATTCTTGTAATATATTGTATTAGAACTACTACAGCAGTATCTATATAGTACCAAGCATGCTCATCACAGAAAGCGTGGAATTCAGGAGATAGAAAGAACAAGAGCAAAAGTACAGTGGGTGTGTTCTTCACTGTTTGGTTTACAGGGGTGCCAATGATGAACTGAATCATTCTAGTTCCGTCTTCTCCCCTCATGTCTGAATCAAGAGCAGCATCAGTTCAATTCAAAATAAATTGACAGTTTATGAATTTTGTGCTAAGCAAGCATACCCATCAGCACATGGAATTGATCACCATGGAGGGTGGCTGTCGGGATTTTGTTTGATCACCATGTTGCTAGATGGCTACACATAACTGTTTTTGTTCTTATATTTCTCCATTAACACCTTTTATTTTCATTTTGAGTTTCCACGTATGCGGTGTCAGTATAGCCGATCATTTAAACGAACATCATACAATACAACCACTAGAGGACTTGTCTTGAACATACCATGTAAAGCTCAAGAGATTTAAAGAGAAGCAAGAAGCAAGGAGCTTACTTTGGAAGCCCTGTTCCAGCATTTTCCGGGTAGCTGCTCACCAGTACACTTGCCGCCTACCCGCTGTCGCCGGGTACCCTGCACACACACACAACAGCCACCAATCATCATGCACACACACACAACCAGACACACACCACATCATCTACACACCCAGGACTACATCTTCACCACACTTTGGACTGACAACATAGCAACACAGAAAACAATTTTGTAAGTGTCGTCACTATCATCCTCGCTGTGTCACGGGGGAAACAAAATAAGCATCTTTGAAGCACTAGGGCCGATAACCATTGCAGATGGATCTCATGTGTACCTTCATCATAGAAAAAAGTAGACTTAACATCTCCAAGTTCTGAAGATGAACAATTGAATCGCACAAAATATTGTCCAAAAATCACACTTTTCACGAAACCAAAATTCTGAACTTGCCATACAACACCTTTTGAATTTGTCATGCGACACTCTTTGAACTTGCGCAATTCGTTGGTGGCAGGAAGCAGCAACTAGAGATGATGATAGTCCACGTACTGAACTGGGAACACCTAGCTAGTGTTTCAGAGAACAAAATAGACGTCCTGAGCACCCTGTTTCGGGGGATAAAATAGAAGATCCTGAACACCTAGCTAGCTATTTTTTGTGCAAGCATGCTGGCCGCCAATGCCATTAGTGGTGGCCACTATGGCGCTATCACCGCAAGCATGCTGGACGCATCGCCAGCGAACGTACACTAAAACTGAGAAGAGATTGAGACTTTACCAAAAAATTGTCATACTTTTTTGCAGAGATAACTATTGTTTTTCTAACCAGAGAACTACAGTTTTTAGAAAAGGTGAACTATTTAAACGAGATAATTTCTAAGATGATTTTTAGCAATGGTTAACTACAGAATTTAGCAAAGTTGAACTACTAACAAGGTAACCTCAGAACCGCCGGCGTCGGTAGGAGGTGTTGCCGGAGGAAGCAGCTGTGTCGCGTTGACTTTTGGAGCGCACGAATGCTTAAGGAAAGCGGCGTCGGGGAGCACGAGAGCATCCTTCTGGTGGGCGGCGGCGCGCAGGGATCCACGGGAAGCTAGGGACGGCGATTTTTGGTGCGGATGGAACACACAAACTGACGAGGGGCGGCCAGTTGGGGGCGCCGGCGGCGGTGGCGTGCGAGCTCGGCGTGGTGGGAGGGGCGGCGGCGTGCGAGCTTGGATCCGTGGAGGGGCGGCCACGCTCGGGGGGCAGTGGGGGCGGCGCGAGAGAGGAGGCAGGGTTCAGGGGCAGCGCGCGGCATGAGGGAGGAGGCAGGGTGCGGTGGTCACGGCGCGTCGCCGGAGGTGGGAGGTGCTGGGCGCGGCGCGTCGCTGGAGGTGGGTGGCGGGGGGAGGCGGGTTGCCGGAGAGTTGGGGCTGGCGGCGGGTGGCGTGTGCGGTTGGAGAGATTAGGAACGAGGGAGAGAGGAGAGAGTGGTGGGGGTGCGGGCTGGGCCGGTTTGTTTTTCTGGTTCGGGAGCCACTAAGCAGGGTATACCTCACGATGGCTGGGGAAGGGGCGCTGCGACGGTGAACGGCCTCAGGCAGCGGGTTTGGTGTGCATCTCCCTGTATCAGTGCTGACGCTCCCTCTTGTTTCCTGTTAAGAAAGAAGAATGAGGTCACCAATGGCGTTTTCAAGGGAATTAATTAGCATGCATTTCATCGACATGGGCGGCTCGCTGGATCGGTAGCTCTACAGGAGCTCATGAATACGCCACGATTCCAGCAGCAAAGGCCCAGAGTAGTCCACCCTCTACATCTTCCCCTTCTACTTTTTTGAAACCAGAAAAAATGAAACAGCTTGTCGGTACATGAAGAATGAGAGAAAGGAAAGTCAAGAGAACTTAAGCATCCTACAACTACTTCTGCAATTTATCCTAATCCCTTTTGCTCAGTGCTTGAAATGTCCTACAATAATTAAAAAATAGAAAGGAAAGTGGTGAGAGCTTTTGATTGAACTTTCAAGGCTTTGTCTTTTGAAATTATATGAACTTATTAGTTCTTTGTTAAAAAAAATGTAAATACAAAGTTCCTAATCTGCAATAAAACATTTTTTCTGGGAAAGTGAAAAAAAGGAGACACCGAACCCTCTCTCTAATACACGTAGAACTGATGGTAGAATACATAGTGAGTTGCTAATAATGTTTTTGATTTTCCCCTTAGGAAACACGATCTTTTCTTCTTATGATATATAAAAAAACTATCTCTCCAACACACATCGAACTATTCCCACATTTCTTTATGGACTGAGGAAAGAATACATAGTGAAATAACATTTACTAGTACCAGTCTTGAGAAAACAAGAGCTCAAATGCCAAGCAAGGAGTTTCTGTGTTAGGTTTGAGCTGATGGCCTACCTGTAAGTAAACCAAGGATCTCATAATGCTGCCCTAGAAGATCAAAGCCAGTAAGTTACCAAGGATGAGGATTCGTTTTGGTGCTGTTATGGTACTATTATGCAAACATTTCTTTATTTCAGAACTGGCAATAGAATTATGATTTTCTATTTGAGAATCGGATTCAGAACTGGAAATCTATATATCTGGAAAGAAAGGCAACATAGCAAGAATGCTTGATTATGTAAATTTTTCGCAACGGAAGCTACTATTGGAACTCATGTACCCTGTACAAGTTCGCTTCTGAAAATAAAATTAACAGTACAAGAAATAAATAATGAGAGTGCAGCTCTTGAAAATGCTGTGCTAATTCAATGCTAGGGTAGCAAAGAAATAAAACATTACACAGAATCGATGACTAATGGTAATACAAAATGGTTCTTTTTTGCACATTTTTTCTAGGTTAAGTTCCTATGGTCAGCAGCTATCAAGGATTCAAGTGAACTCTCAGTAAAAGTAATTTTGTACTCCTCGTGTAGAAATACGTGGACTTACTGTCACATGTGTTCTTTGTCATCCAGAACACAACAACGTTTCTCTAAGCTACTCTCTCTGTGCTACTGAATGTCAATACAACATTTTGTTTTTTGAGTAACACATTCATCAAAATATTTACTGCCTATGAGATGAGAGATGATATGAGAGAGCAATATTACTGCCTACAAGAGAGAGGTTCTTCCTTCTTCCCTCAGGTCTGAATCAAGAGAAGACCTAGTTCAATTCAAAATAAAATGGCAGTTTGAACACGGGGCATGAAAATCTTCACCGTCGGGAGATGGAGAGGAAAGATTTCGAGCAGGGTGTACCTCACGATTACTGGGAAGGAGGCGCTGGGACATTGAACGGCCTCCGACAACGGTGTTGGACCGCTGGACGCGACCGTGTCGGACCACCCACTGGGACAATGCGGAAAGGTGGCGGGGAGCGTCGCTGAGGGTACCAGAAGGAGGCGGAGGGGTGATACGTCTCCAACGTATCTATAATTTTGATTGCTCCATGCTATATTATCTTCTGTTTTGGACATTATTGGGCTTTATTATTCACTTTTATATTATTTTTGGGACTAACCTATTAACCGGAGGCCCAACCCAGAATTGCTGTTTTTTGCCTATTTTAGAGTTTCGCAGAAAAAGAATATCAAACGGAGTCCAAACGGAATGAAACCTTCGGGAACGTGATTTTTGGAACGAACATGATCCAGGAGACTTGGACCCTAAGTCAAGGAAGCTTCCAGGAAGCCACGAGGTAGGGGGCGCGCCTACCCCCCCCCCCCCCGGCGCGCCCTCCACCCTCGTGGGCCCCACGTTGCTCCACCGACGTACTCCTTCCTCCTATATATACCTACGTACCCCCAAACGATCAGATACGGAGCCAAAAACCTAATTCCACCGCCGCAACCTTCTGTACCCACGAGATCCCATCTTGGGGCCTGTTCCGGAGCTCCGCCGGAGGGGGCATCTATCACGGAGGGCTTCTACATCAACACCATAGCCTCTCCGATGAAGTGTGAGTAGTTTACCTCAGACCTTCGGGTCCATAGTTATTAGCTAGATGACTTCCTCTCTCTTTTTGGATCTCAATACAATGTTCTCCCCCTCTCTCGTGGAGATCAATTCGATGTAATCTTCTTTTGCGGTGTGTTTGTTGAGACAGATGAATTGTGGGTTTATGATCAAGTTTATCTATGAACAATATTTGAATCTTCTGAATTCTTTTATGTATGATTGGTTATCTTTGCAAGTCTCTTTGAATTATCAGTTTGGTTTGGCCTACTAGATTGATCTTTCTTGCAATGGAAGAAGTGCTTAGCTTTGGGTTCAATCTTGCGGTGTCCTCTCCCAGTGACAGTAGGGGCAGCAAGGCACGTATTGTATTGTTGCCATCGAGGATAACAAGATGGTATTTTTATCATATTGCATGAATTTATCCCTCTACATCATGTCACCTTGCTTAAGGCAATGAACTTAATACTCTAGATGCATGCTGGATAGCGGTCGATGTGTGGAGTAATAGTAGTAGATGCAGGCAGGAGTCGGTCTACTTGTCTCGGACGTGATTCCTATATACATGATGATACCTAGATATTCTCATACTATGCTCAATTCTGTCAATTGCTCAATAGTAATTTGTTCACCCACCGTAAAATACTTATGCTCTTGAGAGAAGCCACTAGTGAAACATATGGCCCCTGGGTCTATCTTCATCATACTAGTCTTCCAACACTTAGTTATTTCCGTTGCTTTTTACTTTGCTTTTATTTTACTTTGCATCTTTATTATAAAAATACCAAAAATATTATCCTATCATATCTATCAGATCTCACTCTCGTAAGTGACCGTGTAGGGATTGACAACCCCTTATCGCGTTGGTTGCGAGGATTTATTTGTTTGTGTAGGTGCAAGGGACTCGCGCGTAGCCTCCTACTGGATTGATACCTCGGTTCTCAAAAACTGAGGGAAATACTTACGCTACTTTGCTGCATCACCCTTTCCTCTTCAAGGGAAAACCAACGCAGTGCTCAAGAGGTAGCAAGAAGGATTTCTGGCACCGTTGCCGGGGAGGTCTACGCAAAAGTCAACATACCAAGTACCCATCACAAACCCTTATCTCCCGCATTACATTATTTGTCATTTGCCTCTCATTTTCCTCTCCCCCACTTCACCCTTGCCGTTTTATTCACCCTCTCTTTTTTCGTTCGCCTCTTTTTCGCTTGCTTTTTGTTTGCTCGTGTGTTGGATTGCTTGCTTGTCACGATGGCTCTACCTAAAATTGGTGATCTTCACCTTAAAAGATTAGAAGAGATCGAAGGCAATGTCAGGAGTTTTATGGTTTTGCAATTTGAGCATAATAATTTCTTCAGAAACGAGCTTAAGGAACAAAAAAGCTTTATGAGTTATATGAATAAAGAGCTTGATGATATGTCTAAAGAATTTGATGGTTTGAGATCCCAAATTGCTCGTCTTGAGAAGTTGATAGCTGAAATATCGGATAAGCAGGCTACCTTAGTTAATAAGATGGCCGCTAAACCGGAGAACTTTGAAAATAAAGATGAAGATCTAAAAGTTATTGATGTGTCCCCTATTAAATCTTTGTTTTGCAATATGAATCTTGATAATGATGGGACTGAATATGATCCACCTTTACCTAGAAGGCGTTCCAAAAATTCGGAGTTTTTAGATCTTGATGCTAAAATTGATAAAAGTGGGATTGAAGAGAACAAAACCCTAGATATTAATAAACCCACTATTTTGGATTTCAAGGAATTTAATTATGATAATTGCTCTTTGATAGATTGTATTTCCTTGTTGCAATCCGTGCTAAATTCTCCTCATGCTTATAGTCAAAATAAAGCTTTTACCAAACATATCATTGATACCTTGATGCAATCTTATGAAGAAAAGCTTGAGTTGGAAGTTTCTATCCCTAGAAAACTTTATGATGAGTGGGAACCTGCGATTAAAATTAAGATTAAAGATCATGAATGCTATGCTTTGTGTGATTTGGGTGCTAGTGTTTCCACGATTCCAAAAACTTTGTGTGATTTGCTAGGTTTCCGTGATTTTGATGATTGCTCTTTAAACTTGCACCTTGCGGATTCCACTATTAAGAAACCTATGGGAAGAATTAATTATGTTCTTATTGTTGCAAATAGGAATTGTGTGCCCGTAGATTTTATCGTTCTTGACATAGATTGCGATCCTTCATGTCCTATTATTCTTGGTAGACCTTTCCTTAGAACGATTGGTGCAATTATTGATATGAAGGAAGGGAATATTAGATTCAATTTCCATTAAAGAAAGGCATGGAACACTTCCCTAGGAAGAAAATAAAGTTACCATATGAGTCTATCATGTGAGCCACTTATGGATTGCCTACCAAAGATGGCAATACCTAGATCTATCCTTGCTTTTATGCCTAGCTAGGGGCGTTAAACGATAGCGCTTGTTGGGAGGCAACCCAATTTTATTTTTAGTTTTTTGCTTTTTGCTTCTGTTTAGGAATAAATATTTTATCTAGCCTCTGGTTAGATGTGTTTTTATGTTTTAATTAGTGTTTGTGCCAAGTTAAACCTATAGGATCTTCTTGGATGATAGTTATTTGATCTTGCAGAAAATTCCAGAAACTTTCTGTTCACGAAAATAATTGTTAAAAATCACCAGAACATGATAAAATATTGATTCCAATGGCTGCTGATCAATAAACAAATTGTCTAGGTCTTCCTATTTTGGCTGATTTTTTGGAGTTCCAGAAGTTTGCGTTAGTTACAGATTACTACAGACTGTTCTGTTTTTGACAGATTCTATTTTTCGTGTGTTGTTTGCTTATTTTGATGAATCTATGGCTAGTAAAAGAGTTTATAAACCATAGAGAAGTTGTAATACAGTAGGTTAAACACCAATATAAATAAATAATGAGTTCATTACAGTAACTTGAAGTGGTCTTTTGTTTTCTTTCGCTAACGGAGCTCACGAGATTTTCTGCTGAGTTTTGTGTTGTGAAGTTTTCAAGTTTTGGGTGAAAGATTTGATGGATTATGGAATAAGGAGTGGCAAGAGCCTAAGCTTGGGGATGCCCATGGCACCCCCAAGATAATCTAAGGACACCAAAAAGACAAAGCTTGGGGATGCCCCGGAAGGCATCCCCTCTTTCGTCTACTTCCATCGGTAACTTTACTTGGAGCTATATTTTTATTCACCACATGATATGTGTTTTGCTTGGAGCGTCTTGTATGATTTGAGTCTTTGCTTTTTAGTTTACCACAATCATCCTTGCTGTACACACCTTTTGAGAGAGACAAACATGATTCGGAGATTATTAGAATACTCTATGTGCTTCACTTATATCTTTTGAGTTATATAGTTTTTGCTCTAGTACTTCACTTATATCTTTTAGAGCATGGTGGTGGATTTGTTTTATAGAAACTATTGATCTCTCATGCTTCACTTAGATTATTTTGAGAGTCTTAACTAGCATGGTAATTTGCTTAAATAATCCTAATATGCTAGGTATTCAAGATTAGTAAAAACTTTCTTATGAGTGTGTTGAATACTAAGAGAAGTTTGATGCTTGATGATTGTTTTGAGACATGGAGGTAGTGATATCAAAGTCGTGCTAGTTGAGTAGTTGTGAATTTGAGAAATACTTGTGTTGAAGTTTGCAAGTCCCGTAGCATGCACGTATGGTAAACGTTATGTAACAAATTTGAAACATGAGGTGTTCTTTGATTGTCCTCCTTATGAGTGGCGGTCGGGGACGAGCGATGGTCTTTTCCTACCAATCTACCCCCCTAGGAGCATGCGTGTAGTGCTTGGTTTTTGATGACTTGTAGATTTTTGCAATAAGTATGTGAGTTCTTTATGACTAATGTTGAGTCCATGGATTATACGCACTCTCACCTTTCCATCATTGCTAGCCTCTTCGGCACCGTGCATTGCCCTTTCTCACATTGAGAGTTGGTGAAACTTCGCCGGTGCATCCAAACCCCGTGATATGATACGCTCTTTCACACATAAACCTCCTTATATCTTCCTCAAAACAGCCACCATACCTACCTATTATGGCATTTCCATAGCCATTCCGAGATATATTGCCATGCAACTTTCCACCATTCCGTTTGTCATGACACGTTCATCATTGTCATATTGCTTTGCATGATCATGTAGTTGACATAGTATTTGTGGCAAAGCCACCGTTCATAATTCTTTCATACATGTCACTCTTGGTTCATTGCATATCCCGGTACACCGCCGGAGGCATTCATATAGAGTCATACTTTGTTCTAGTATCGAGTTGTAATCATTGAGTTGTAAATAAATAGAAGTGTGATGATCATCATTTTCTAGAGCATTGTCCCAAGTGAGGAATATAAAAAAAGAGAGAGAAAGGCCATAAAAAAAGAGAAGGCCCAAAAAAATGAGAGAAAAAGAGAGAAGGGGCAATGTTACTATCCTTTACCACACTTGTGCTTCAAAGTAGCACCATAATCTTCATGATAGAGAGTCTCTTGTTTTGTCACTTTCATATACTAGTGGGAATTTTTCATTATAGAACTTGGCTTGTATATTCCAACAATGGGCCTCCTCAAGTGCCCTAGGTCTTCGTGAGCAAGCAAGTTGGATGCACACCCACTTAGTTTCTTTTGTTGAGCTTTCATATATTTATAGCTCTAGTGCATCCGTTGTATGGCAATCCCTACTCCTTGCATTAACATCAATCGATGGGCATCTCCATAGCTCATTGATTAGCCTCGTTGATGTGAGACTTTCTCCTTTTTTGTCTTCTCCACATAACCCCCATCATCATATTCTATTCCACCCATAGTGCTATATCCATGGCTCACGCTCATGTATTGCGTGAAGGTTGAAAAAGTTTGAGGTTACTAAAGTATGAACAATTGCTTGGCTTGTCATCGGGGTTGTGCATGATGAGAGCATTCTTGTGTGACGGAGATGGAGCATAACTAAACTATATGATTTTGTAGGGATGAACTTTCTTTGGCCATGTTATTTTGAGAGGACATAATTGCTTAGTTAGTATGCTTGAAGTATTATTATTTTTATGTCAATATTGAACTTTTATCTTGAATCTTTTGGATCTGAACATTCATACCACAGTTAAGAAGAATTACATTGAAATTATGCCAAGTAGCATTCCACATCAAAAATTCTGTTTTTATCATTTACCTACTTGAGGACGAGCAGGAATTAAGCTTGGGGATGCTTGATACGTCTCCAACGTATCTATAATTTTTGATTGCTCCATGCTATATTATCTTCTATTTTGGACATTATTGGGCTTTATTATTCACTTTTATATTATTTTTGGGACTAACCTATTAACCGGAGGCCCAGCCCAGAATTGCTGTTTTTTGCCTATTTCAGAGTTTCGCAGAAAAAGAATATCAAACAGAGTCCAAACGGAATGAAACCTTCGGGAACGTGATTTTTGGAACGAACATGATCCAGGAGACTTGGACCCTAAGTCAAGGAAGCTTCCAGGAAGCCACGAGGTAGGGGGGCGCGCCTACCCCCCCCAGGCGCGCTCTCCACCCTCGTGGGCCCCAGGTTGCTCCACCGACGTACTCCTTCCTCCTATATATACCTACGTACCCCCAAATGATCAGATACGGAGCCAAAAACCTAATTCCACCGCCGCAACCTTCTGTACCCATGAGATCCCTGTTGGGTAACGTAGCAATAATTCAAAATTTTCCTACGTGTCACCAAGATCAATCTAGGAGATGCTAGCAACGAGAGAGAGGGAGTGCATCTTCATACCCTTGAAGATCGCTAAGCGGAAGCGCTACAAGAACGCGGTTGATGGAGTCGTACTCGCGGCGATTCAAATCGCGAAAGATCCGATCTAGCGCCGAACGGACGGCGCCTCCGCGTTCAACACACGTACAGCCCCGGGACGTCTCCTCCTTCTTGATCCAGCAAGGGGAGAGGAGAAGTTGAGGCAGAACTCCAGCAGCACGACGACGTGGTGGCGATGGAGCTCGTGGTTCTCCGGCAGAGCTTCGGTAAGCACTACAGAGGAGGAGGAGATGTATGAGGAGGAAGGGGGCTGCGCCAGGCAAGGGGTGCGGCTGCCCTCCCACCCCCTCACTATATATAGGGGGAGGGGGAGAGGAGGAGGCGCCCTAGGGTTCCCTAGGGGAGGGGAGGCGGCCACATGGGAAACCCTAGATGGGTTTGGGCGCCCCCACCCCTGGGAAACTTGCCCCCCAAGCCGGGAGGGGTGGCTGCTCTAGGGGAGGCGCCCCCACCTCTCCATGTTACGTGAGAGGGGTTGGGAGGGGCGCACAGCCCCTTAGTGGGCTGGTGTGCCCCCTCCCCTTGGCCCATAAGGCCCCCCAACGCTTGCCGGGGCCTCCGAAACACCTTTCGGTCACGCTGGTCGTCACCCGGTACTCCCAGAACAATTCCGGACTCCAATACCCTTCGTCCAATATATCGATCTTCACCTCCGGACCACTTCGGAGTTCCTCGTCACGTCAGAACTCATCCGGGACTCCGAACAACCTTCGGCAACCACATACTATTTCCCATAACAAATCTAGCGTCACCGAACCTTAAGTGTGTAGACCTTACGGGTTCGGGAACCATGCAGACATGACCGAGACACCTCTCCGGCCAATAACCAATAGCTGGATCTGGATACCCATATTGGCTCCCACATGTTCCACGATGATCTTATCGGATGAACCACGATGTCGGGGATTCAATCAATCCCGTATACAATTCCCTTTGTCTATCGGTATGTTACTTGCCCGAGATTCGATCGTCGGTATCCCAATACCTCGTTCAATCTCGTTACCGGCAAGTCTCTTTACTCATTCCGTAACGCATGATCCCGTGGCTAACTCATTAGTCACATTGAGCTCATTATGATGATGCATTACCGAGTGGGCCCAGAGATACCTCTCTGTCATACAGAGTGACAAATCCCAGTCTCGATTCGTGCCAACCCAACATACACTTTCGAAGATACCTGTTGTGCACCTTTATAGCCACCCAGTTACGTTGTGACATTTGGTACACCCAAAGCATTCCTACGGTATCCGGGAGTTGCACAATCTCATGGTCTAAGGAAACGATACTTGACATTAGAAAAGCTCTTAGCAAACGAACTACACGATCTTGTGCTATGCTTAGGATTGGGTCTTGTCCATCACATCATTCTCCTAATGATGTGATCCCGTTATCAATGACATCCAATGTCCATGGTCAGGAAACCATAACCATCTATTGATCAACGAGCTAGTCAACTAGAGGCTTACTAGGGACATGTTGTGGTCTATGTATTCACACATGTATTACGGTTTCCAGTTAATACAATTATAGCATGAACAATAGACAATTATCATGAAGAAGGAAATACAATAATAACCATTTTATTATTGCCTCTAGGGCATATTTCCAATAGTCTCCCACTTGCACTAGAGTCAATAATCTAGTTCACATCACCATGTGATTAACACTCAAAGTTCACATCGCCATGTGACTAATACCCAAGAGTTTACTAGAGTCAATAATCTAGTTCACATCACCATGTGATTAACACTCAGTGAGTTCTAGGGTTTGATCATGTTATGCTTACGAGAGAGGTTTTTAGTCAACGGGTCTAAACCTTTCAGATCCGTGTGTGCTTTACAAATCTCTATGTCATCTTGTAGATGCAGCTACCACGCGCTACTCGGAGCTATTCCGAATAACTGCTCTACTATATGAATCCGGTTTTCTACTCAGAGTCATCCAGATTAGTGTCAAAGTTTGCATCGACGTAACCCTTTATGACGAACTCTTTTACCACCTCCATAATCGAGAAAATTCCTTAGTCCACTAGTTACTAAGGATAAGTTCGACCGCTGTCATGTGATTCATTCCTGGATCACTATTGTACCCCTTGACTAACTCATGGCAAGGCACACTTCAGGTGCGGTACACAGCATAGCATACTGTAGAGCCTACGTCTAAAGCATAGGGGACAACCTTCGTCCTTTCTCTCTCTTCTGCTGTGGTCATGTTTTGAGTCTTACTCAATACTCACACCTTGTAACACAACCAAGAACTCCTTCTTTGCTGATCCATTTTGAACTCCTTCAAAATCTTGTCACGGTATGTATTCATTTGAAAGTACTATTAAGCGTTTTTATCTATCCTTATAGATCTTGATGCTCAATGTTCAAGTAGCTTAATCCAGGTTTTCCATTGAAAAACACTTTTCAAATAACCCTGTATGCTTTCCAGAAATTCTACATCATTTCTGATCAACAATATGTTAACAACATATACTCATCAAAAATTCTATAGTGCTCCCACTCACTTCTTTGGAAATACAAGTTTCTCATAAACTTTGTATAAACCCAAAATCTTTGATCATCTCATCAAAGCGTACATTCCAACTCTGAGATACTTCCCAGTCAAAAAAAAAACTCTGAGATGCTTACTCCAGTCCTTAGAAGGATTGTTGGAGCTTTGCATACTTGTTAGCATCTTTCAGGATTGACAAAACCTTCTGGTTGTATCACATACAACCTTTCCTCAACAAAATCGTCGAGGAAACAATGTTTTTGACATCCTATCTGCAAGATTTAATAAATAATGCAGTAACTGCTAATATAATTCCAACAGACTCTTAGCATCGCTACGAATGAGAAAATCTCATCGTAGTCAACTCCTTGAACTTGTCGGAAAACATCTTAACGACAAGTCGAGCTTTCTTAATGGTGACACTTACCATCATTGTCCGTCTTCCTTTTAAAATCCATCTGCACCCAACAGCCTTACGACCATCAAGTAGTTCTTCCAAAGTCTATACTTTGTTTTTATACATGGATCCTCTCTCAGATTTTATGGCCTCGAGCCATTCGTCGGAATCCGGGCCCACCATTGCTTCTCCATAGCTCGTAGGTTCATTGTTGTCTAGCAACATGACTTCCAAGACAGGATTACGTACCACTCTGAAGTAGTACGCATCCTTGTCGACCTACGAGGTTTGGTAGTGACTTGATCTGAAGTTTCATGATCACTATCATAAGCTTCCACTTCAATTGGTGTAGGTGCCACATGAACAACTTCTTGTGCCCTGCTACACACTAGTTGAAGTGACGGTTCAATAACCTCATCAAGTCTCCACCATCCTCCCACTCAATTCTTTCGAGAGAAACTTTTCCTCGAGAAAGGACCCGTTTCTAGAAATAATCACTTTTGCTTCCGGATCTGAAATAGGAGGTATACCAAACTGTTTTGGGTATTCTATGAAGATGCATTTATCCGCATTGCGTTCGAGCTTATCATCTTGAAACTTTTTCACATAAGCGTCGCAGCCCCAAACTTTTAAGAAATGACAGCTTAGGTTTTTCTAAACCATAGTTCATATGGTGTCGTCTCAACGGAATTACGTGGTGCCCTATTTAAAGTGAATGCGCTTGTCTCTATTGCCTAACCCATAAACGATAGTGGTAATTCGATAAGAGACATCATGGTATGCACCATATCCAATAGGATGCAGTTATGATGTTCGGACACACCATCACACTATGGTGTTCCAGGCGGTATTAGTTGTGCAACAATTTCCACAGTGTCTTAATTGTGTGCCAAACTCGTAACTCAGATATTCATCTCTATGATCATATCATAGACATTTTATCCTCTTGTCACGACGATCTTCAACTTCACTCTGAAATTACTTAAACCTTTCAATAATTCAGACTTGTGTTTCATCAAGTAAATATATTTAGCATCTACTCAAATCATCTGTGAAGTAAGAACATAATGATATCCATTGCGTGCCTCAGCACTCATTGGACTGCACACATCAAAATGTATTACTTCCAACAAGTTGCTTTCTTGTTCCATCTTACTGAAAACGAGGCCTTTCAGTCATCTTGCCCATGTGGTATGATTTGCATGTCTCAAGTGATTCAAAATCAAGTGAGTCCAAACGATCCATCTGTATGGAGTTTCTTCATGCATATCTACCAATAGACATGGTTCGCAAGTCTCAATCTTTTCAAAAACGAGCGAGTCCAAAGATCCATCAACATGGAGCTTCTTCATGCGTTTTATACCAATATGACTCAAATGGCAGTGCCACAAGTATGTGGTACTATCATTACTATCTTATATCTTTTGGCATGAACATGTGTATCACTACAATCGAGATTCAATAAACCATTCATTTTAGGTGCAAGGCCATTCAAGGTATTATTCAAATAGACAGAGTAACCATTATTCTCCTTAAATGAATAACCGTACTGCGATAAACATAATCCAATCATGTCTATGCTCAACACAAACACCAAATAAAAATTATTTAGGTTTAATACCAATCCCGATGGTAGAGGGAGCGTACGATGTTTGATTACATCAACCTTGGAAACACTTCCAACACATATCGTCATCTCACCTTTAGCTAGTCTCCGTTTATTCCGTAGCCTTTTATTTCGAGTTACCAACACTTAGCAACCGAACCGGTATCTAATACCCTGGTGCTACTAGGAGTACTAGTAAAGTACACATTAATATAATGTATATCCAATATACTTCTGTCGACCTTGCTTGCCTTCTCATCTACCAAGTATCTAGGGTAGTTCTGCTTCAGTGACCGTTCCCCTCATTACAGAAGCACTTAGTCTCGGGTTTGGGTTCAACCTTGGGTTTCTTCACTAGAGCAGCAACTGATTTGCCGTTTCATGAAGTATCCCTTCTTTCCCTTGCCCTTCTTGAAACTAGTGGTTTTACTAACCATCAACAATTGATGCTCCTACTTGATTTCTACTTTCGCGGTGTCAAACATCGCGAGTTGCTCAAGGATCATCATGTCTATCCCTGATATGTTATAGTTCATCACGAAGCTCTAATAGCTTGGTGGCAGTGACTATGGAGAACCATCACTATCTCATCTGGAAGATTAACTCCCACTCGATTCAAGCGATTGTAGTACTCAGACAATCTGAGCACGTGCTCAATGATTGAGCTTTTCTCCCTTAGTTTGCAGGCTTAAGAAACTTGTCAGAGGTCTCATACCTCTTGACGTGGGCACTAGTCTGAAATCCCAATTTCAGTCTTTGGAACATCTCATATGTTCTGCGACGTTTCAAAACGTCTTTGGCGCCTCTAGCATTACGCACTAAACTATCACGTAGTCATCAAAACGTGTATGTCAGATGTTCGCAACATCCACAGATGACGCTCGAGGTTCAGCACACCGAGCGGTGCATTAAGGACATAAGCCTTCTGCGCAGCAATGAGGATAATCCTCAGTTTACGGACCCAGTCCGCATAATTTCTACTATCAACTTTCAACTAAATTGTCTCTAGGAACATATCTTAAACAGTAGAACTAAAGCGTAAGCTACGACATAATTTGCAAAAAACTTTTGACTATGTTCATGATAATTAAGTTCATCTGATTATTTAATGAACTCCCACTTAGATAGACATCCCTCTAGTCATCTAAGTGATACATGATCCGAGTCAACTAGGCCATGTCCGAACATCACGTGAGACGGACTAGTCATCATCGGTGAACATCTTCATGTTGATCGTATCTACTACACGACTCATGTTCGACCTTTCGGTCTCTTGTGTTCCGAGGCCATGTCTGTACATGCTAGGCTCATCAAGTCAACCTAAGTGTTTCGCATGTGTAAATCTGGCTTACACCCGTTGTATGCGAATGTTAGAATCTATCACACCCGATCATCAGGTGGTGCTTCGAAACAACGAACCTTTGCAACGGTGCACAGTTAGGGGGAACACATCTCTTGAAATTTTAGTGAGGGATCATCTTATTTATGCTACCGTCGTTCTAAGCAAATAAGATGTAAACATGACAAACATCACATGCAAATCATAAAGTGACATGATATGGCCAATATCATCTTGCGCCTTTGATCTCCATCTTCGAGGCGCGGCATGATCACCTTCGTCACCGGCATGACACCATGATCTCCATCATCGTGTCTTCATGAAGTTGTCTCGCCAACTATTACTTCTACTACTATGGCTAATGGTTAGCAATAAAGTAAAGTAATTACATGGCGTTTTTCATTGACACGCAGGTCATACAATAAATTAAGACAACTCCTATGGCTCCTGCCGGTTGTCATACTCATCGACATGCAAGTCGTGATTCCTATTACAAGAACATGATCAGTCTCATACATCACATATATATAATTCATCACATCCTTTTGGCCATATCACATCACATAGCATACCCTGCAAAAACAAGTTAGACGTCCTCTAATTGTTGTTGCATGTTTTACGTGGATGCTATGGGTTTCTAGCAAG
The DNA here is from genome assembly GCF_002575655.3 of Aegilops tauschii subsp. strangulata. Classification (NCBI taxonomy): domain Eukaryota; kingdom Viridiplantae; phylum Streptophyta; class Magnoliopsida; order Poales; family Poaceae; genus Aegilops; species Aegilops tauschii. Next base: position 388,165,798 of record NC_053036.3, on the reverse strand, counting down.
AACGTTTCTTACCTACGCAAAAGCCACAACGGTGATATGACAATTGCTATTTACCCTTCATAAGGACCCTCTTTATCGAATCCGATCCGACTAAAGTGGGAGAGACAGACACCCGCTAGCCACCTTATGCATCAAGTGCATGTCAGTCCGTGGAACCTGTCTCACGTAAGTGTACGTGTAAGGTCGGTCCGGGCCGCTTCATCCCACAATGCCGCCGAATCAAGATAAGACTAGTAACGGCAAGCAAATTGAACAAATCATCGCCCACAACTACTTTGTGTTCTACTCGTGCATAGAGTCTACGCATAGACCTAGTTCATGATGCCACTGTTGGGTAACGTAGCAATAATTCAAAATTTTCCTACGTGTCACCAAGATCAATCTAGGAGATGCTAGCAACGAGAGAGAGGGAGTGCATCTTCATACCCTTGAAGATCGCTAAGCGGAAGCGTTACAAGAACGCGGTTGATGGAGTCGTACTCGCGGCGATTCAAATCGCGGAAGATCCGATCTAGCGCCGAACGGACGGCGCCTCCGCATTCAACACACGCACAGCCCGGGGACGTCTCCTCCTTCTTGATCCAGCAAGGGGAGTGGAGAAGTTGAGGGAGAACTCCAGCAGCACGACGGCGTGGTGGCGATGGAGCTTGTGGTTCTCCGGCAGAGCTTCGCTAAGCACTACGGAGGAGGAGGAGATGTATGAGGAGGAAGGGGGCTGCGCCAGGCAAGGGGTGCGGCTGCCCTCCCACCCCCTCACTATATATAGGGGGAAGGGGAGAGGAGGAGGCGCCCTAGGGTTCCCTAGGGGAGGGGCGGCGGCCATAGGGGAAACCCTAGATGGGTTTGGGTGCCCCCACCCCTGGGAAACTTGCCCCCCAAGCCGGGAGGGGTGGCTGCCCTAGGGGAGGCGCCCCCACCTCTCCATGTTACATGAGAGGGGTTGGGAGGGGCGCACAGCCCCTTAGTGGGCTGGTGTGCCCCCTCCCCTTGGCCCATAAGGCCCCCCAACGCTTGCCGGGGCCTCCGAAACACCTTTCGGTCATGCTGGTCGTCACCCGGTACTCCTAGATCAATTCCGGACTCCAATACCCTTCGTCCAATATATCGATCTTCACCTCCGGACCACTCCGGAGTTCCTCGTCACGTCCGGGATCTCATCCGGGACTCCGAACAACCTTCGGTAACCACATACTATTTCCCATAACAACTCTAGCGTCACCGAACCTTAAGTGTGTAGACCCTACGGGTTCGGGAACCATGCAGACATGACCGAGACACCTCTCCTGCCAATAACCAATAGCGGGATCTGGATACCCATATTGGCTCCCACATTTTCCACGATGATCTCATCGGATGAACCACGATGTCGGGGATTCAATCAATCCCGTATACAATTCCCTTTGTCTATCGGTATGTTACTTGCCCGAGATTCGATCGTCGGTATCCCAATACCTCACTCAATCTCGTTACCGGCAAGTCTCTTTACTCCTTCCGTAACGCATGATCCTGTGGCTAACTCATTAGTCACATTGAGCTTATTATGATGATGCATTACCGAGTGGGCCCAGAGAAACCTCTCCGTCATACGAAGTGACAAATCCCAGTCTCGATTCGTGCCAACCCAACAGACACTTTCGGAGATACCTGTAGTGCACCTTTATAGCCACCTAGTTATGTTGTGACGTTTGGTACACCCAAAGCATTCCTACGGTATCCGGGAGTTGCACAATCTCATGGTCTAAGGAAACGATACTTGACATTAGAAAAGCTCTTAGCAAACAAACTACACGATCTTGTGCTGTGCTTAGGATTGGGTCTTGTCCATCACATCATTCTCCTAATGATGTGATCCCGTTATCAATGACATCCAATGTCCATGGTCAGGAAACCATAACCATCTATTGATCAACGAGCTAGTCAACTAGAGGCTTACTAGGGACATGTTGTGGTCTATGTATTCACACATGTATTACGGTTTCCAGTTAATACAATTATAGCATGAACAATAGACAATTATCATGAACAAGGAAATACAATAATAACCATTTTATTATTGCCTCTAGGGCATATTTCCAACAATCCCATCTTGGGGCCTGTACCGGAGCTCCGCCAGAGGGGGCATCTATCACGGAGGGCTTCTACATCAACACCATAGCCTCTCCGATGAAGTGTGAGTAGTTTACCTCAGACCTTCGGGTCCATAGTTATTAGCTAGATGGCTTCCTCTCTCTTTTTGGATCTCAATACAATGTTCTCCCCCTCTCTTGTGGAGATCTATTCGATGTAATCTTCTTTTGCGGTGTGTTTGTTGAGACCGATAAATTGTGGGTTTATGATCAAGTTTATCTATGAACAATATTTGAATCTTCTGAATTCTTTTATGTATGATTGGTTATCTTTGCAAGTCTCTTCGAATTATCAGTTTGGTTTGGCCTACTAGCTAGATTGATCTTTCTTGCAATGGGAGAAGTGCTTAGCTTTGGGTTCAATCTTGCGGTGTCCTCTCCCAGTGACAGTAGGGGCAGCAAGGCACACATTGTATTGTTGCCATCGAGGATAACAAGATGGTTTTTTAATCATATTGCATGAATTTACCCCTCTACATCATGTCATCTTGCTTAAGGCGTTACTCTGTTCTTATGAACTTAATACTCTAGATGCATGCTGGATAGCGGTCGATGTGTGGAGCAATAGTAGTAGATGCAGGCAGGAGTCTGTCTACTTGTCTCGGACGTGATGCCTATATACATGATCATACCTAGATATTCTCATAACTATGCTCAATTCTATCAATTGCTCAATAGTAATTTGTTCACCCACCGTAAAATACTTATGCTCTTGGGAGAAGCCACTAGTGAAACCTATGGCCCCCGGGTCTATCTTCATCATATTAATCTTCCAACACTTAGTTATTTCCATTGCTTTTTTACTTTGCATCTTTATTATAAAAATACCAAAAATATTATCCTATCATATCTATCATATCTCACTCTCGTAAGTGACCGTGTAGGGATTGACAACCCATTATCGCGTTGGTTGCGAGGATTTATTTGTTTGTGTAGGTGCAAGGGACTCGCGCGTAGCCTCCTACTGGATTGATACCTTGGTTCTCAAAAACTGAGGGACATACTTACGCTACTTTGTTGCATCACCCTTTCCTCTTCAAGGGAAAACCAACGCAGTGCTCAAGAGGTAGCAAGGGGCGACACCCGAACTAATACAGGAACATCTGAAAAGAATGAATTATTTTAGTCCTCACACCAAAGAGAAATCCAAAAAAAGTTGAACCTTCCGAAGCATAACAACCTGCTGTGTGTTTGTCAAGAAAAAGTTGAACCTTCAGAAGCATAACTATGCTAGCTTATGCATCCCGAATTTCCAACGTGCAGCTTCGGTTATAGTAGAACCAATGTCAAGTAACAACCAAGGTTATTTCAGCCCTTCAGATTCTAGGCATGTAATTCCCTATAGAATTGTCAGCTCCATAAACTTGCCTTCTACATATAAATCAACATCAATAGCTGAACTTCACGGGATGACATTTTCGAACTTAGCCAGAGAATAATTTTCTCAAAAATCATGTTTGAACTAAATAACTATCAGAGTCTGAACTGATGTAAAATCTTTCTTGCTGAACTGCTGCTGAAGCCCCTACATATTGAACTACTATATAATATATAAACCTAATTGTTTTTTCTATAACACACATGAAACTGTATTTGTGTTTACTTTATGAACTGATGATAACTTACATCATGAACTCCTACAAATAGTGTTTTTTGTTACAAAGCATATGATTTGTGAGCTGCATAGGCAAGATAAATCATGCAAGGATATCCATTCTACACTTTCTGAACACTCGAGATAGCAATACACGAACTTACCGGGAGAGATCGCACTGAACTGACGGGGGCTGGATCGCTGAAGGGGATCTTGGCAAGAGGTGGATGGAGGCTGGAGGAGGTGGTCGTCGCAGGTGCAGCCGGACCGAAGCCGACGCCGAGCTGAAGGGAGACTAGCGGTCGACACGGGGGGAGCGAGCCGGATGGCGGCGGGGAAAGGAGGCGGCCGACGCGTGGGAGGAGGCAGCAACGACGCGCTGGTGGGAGGGGGTCGGGGCGGCGGCGGCGGCGCGCTGGTGGGAGAGGGGTCGGGGCGGTGGCGGCGCGCTTGTGGGAGGGGGCGGGGCGGCGATGGCGCGCTGGTGGGAGGGGGTCGGGGCGGCGGCCGCGCGCTGGTCGGAGGGGGGTCGGGGCGGCGGTGGCGCGCTGGTGGGAGGGGGTCTGGGTGGCGGCCGTGCGCTGGTGGGAGGGGGGTCGGGGGGCGGTGGCGCGCTGGTGGGAGGGGGTCGGGGCGACGGCCGCGCGCTGGTGAGAGGGGGTCGAGGCGGCGGCGGCGCGCTGGTGAGAGGGGGGTCGGGGCAGCGGCGATGGCGCGCTGGTGGGAGGGGCTTGGGGGCGGCGGCGCGCTAGTGGGAGGGGGCCCAGGGCGGCGGTGGCGCGCTGGTGCGTCGGGGCTAGGACAACGGCGGCATGTTTTGGGCCACGTCGACTTCAGTGCGATCACCTCCTTATAGGGCCGGGGGTAACAGAATATTATTCTGTTATGGGTAATAGAATAGTCCAGCCCTATATATATATAGGTATATTATATGGGACACCTATATATATATATATGCGTGTTCTGTCCTCTACAACATTCACTTATAGCTATGTCTTCAAACTTGCCATTTTCTGATCTAAGTGAATGTGGTCGGACCCTAATCCCTTCTGTGCTTCTTCCTCAAACTCTATCTATCTAGTCATATGCATTCTATTGAAACGTGTCGAATATCTTCACTGGGTCCTTGTCAGCTGAAGATACAGAGGCACACATTTAAAACTGCTTTCAATGTTATATCTCTTTTGCCTGAATACCGGAGAAGCCGGAACGACCACCCAACAAACCAGTCGTGCGTGGGAACATGGAACAACTTCCAATGACTTGCATGCATGCCACGTGTCCATCAGATGTGAACCGCCATGGGCACCTGCGTAATTGCGATGTGTAGCCCTTTACCTTATAAATACTCATCCCGCACGGTCATTATCTCCTCTTCCACCTCGCCACCTCGCTCAAACCCTAGCGCCACCGCTAGCCCGCGTCGACGCCGGAGACGAAGCGCTTAGCTGTCGCGACCTCTTCGACGCTGTCCTCACGCCAGCCGCGGACCTCGTCCTCTCGGCCGCCGCAGTAGGTGTCTTCCGCCGCCAAGTTAGGGCGCAGGAGATTGGACTGCTCGGCCTCCCATCTGCCTCGTCAAGCAGTTCGTTTGTGGTAAATAAATCTCACTTTTTACCATCTTTTTGATCCGTCGAATCCATCCACTTCAACCAAAAGTGGTTTCTACACTTCCAAATCTGGATTTGTCTTTGTCTGAATCTCATATCTTGCAAAGTATATTCACTTATGCTTCATAACTAGTTAGATTCCTCACTTGTTCTTATTCATGGATTCGTACAAATCTGGAATCAACTCTCTTCAAATAAGTGAATGTCTTTGCTCTATGAGGTCAATGTCTTCAAACTGATTTATCTTCAAAATCTTCTAAGAATGCATATGACCTCTTCCCCTTCCCTCGCATCTCTAATGCTGTCACAGGTATGTGTCCGTGGGAGAATCCCTTGGTTCTCATAGTCTGCATTCATTTGCAGAGTTCTTACAGCATCATATTCACTCCCCTGAAGCCAGTTCTTGCTTGACAAGTAGACGGAAGCCATTCAGTGTTCTGAAGCCTATGTGTCTGAATATCATGGCCTCTGAAAAAATTGCCAGGAAGGGTGGCAGGCAGCGCCGTGGAAATACCGCTCTAGATCTGCCTCCGGATCTGCATGAACTGTACAAGACTGATCCCGAGGAGAACTACAATCAGCGCAAGACCCGGATCCAATGGATCCGAAGATATTTGGCAGAACAGTGGTTCAAGTACAATTTCGTCACTGCTGAATATGCTGAGAAGAACGCTATCAAGCGCCCGTGGGGGATATTCTCTACAGAAATCTGCAACCAAAGTCCAAGCCTGAAGATGTTGCCCAAGGCTTCTATCCTTGCATGGTCCAAGGACTGCAACCTTAAAATGCCGACCCATTGATGTCTACTATACAACCTTCTTCTTGTAGACGTTGTTGGGCCTCCAAGTGCAGAGGTTTGTAGGACAGTAGCAAATTTCCCTCAAGTGGATGACCTAAGGTTTATCAATCCGTGGGAGGCGTAGGTTGAAGATGGTCTCTCTCAAACAACCCTGCAACCAAATAACAAAGAGTCTCTTGTGTCCCCAACACACCCAATACAATGGTAAGTTGTATAGGTGCACTAGTTCGACAAAGAGATGGTGATACAAGTGCAATATGGATGGTAGATGTAGGTTTTTGTAATCTGAAAATATAAAAACAGCAAGGTAGCAAGCGATAAAAGTGAGCGTAAACGGTATTGCAATGCTAGGAAACAAGGCCTAAGGTTCATACTTTCACTAGTGCAAGTTCTCTCAACAGTAATAACATAATTGGAGCATATAAATATCCCTCAACATGCAACAAAGAGTCACTCCAAAGTCACTAATAGCGGAGAACAAACGAAGAGATTATGGTAGGGTACGAAACCACCTCAAAGTAATTCTTTCCGATCAATCCATTGGGCTATTCCTATAAGTGTCACAAACAGCCCTAGAGTTCGTAGTAAAATAACACCTTAAGACACACATCAACCAAAACCCTAATGTCACCTAGATACTCCAATGTCACCTCAAGTATCCGTGGGTATGATTATATGATATGCATCACACAATCTAATATTCATCTATTCAACCAACACATAGAACCTCAAAGAGTGCCCCAAAGTTTCTACCGGAGAATCAAGATGAAAACGTGTGCCAACCCCTATGCATAGGTTCATGGGTAGAACCCGCAAGTTGATCACCAAAACATACATCAAGTGAATCACGTGATATCCCATTGTCACCACAGATACGCACGGCAAGACATACATCAAGTGTTCTCAAATCATTAAAGACTCAATCCGATAAGATTACTTCAAAGGGAAAACTCAATCCATTACAAGAGAGTAGAGGGGGAGAAGCAACATAAGATCCAACTATAATAGCAAAGCTCGCGATACATCAAGATCGAATCACCTCAAGAACACGAGAGAGAGAGATCAAACACATAGCTACTGGTACATACCCTTAGCCCCGAGGGTGAACTACTCCCTCCTCGTCATGGAGAGCGCCGGGATGATGAAGATGGCCATCGGTGAGGGTTCCCCCCTCCGGCAGGGTGCCGGAACAGGGTCCTGATTGGTTTTTGGTGGCTACAGAGGCTTGCGGCGGCGGAACTCCCGATCTATTCTGTTCCCCGATGATTTTAGGGTATATTGGTATATATAGGAGGAAGAAATACGTCAGGGGAGCCACGAGGGGCCCACGAGGGTGGAGGGCGCGCCCAGGGGGTGGGCGCGCCCCCCTGCCTCGTGCCTTCCTCGTTGCTGCCCTTACGTACACCCCAAGTCTTCTGGATTGCTTCCGTTCCAAAAATAACTCTCCCGAAGGTTTCATTCCGTTTGGACTCCGTTTGATATTCCTTTTCTGCGAAACACTGAAACAAGGGAAAAACAGAAACTGGCACTGGGCTCTGGGTTAATAGGTTAGTCCCAAAAATAATATAAAAGTGTTTAATAAAGCCCATAAACATCCAAAACAGATAATATAATAGCATGGAACAATAAAAAATTATAGATACGTTGGAGACGTATCACCCATCATCTTTGCTATGGTGTCGTGCCGACAATCTCTTCAAGCGCAACTGTCAGTTCACTAAGGAGTCAGCTGCAAAGAATAGAAAAGCTTTCGGACTCAACTTCAACCCTGGTCCGTCTGCTCCAAGACAGGATGGCTCTCGCGAAGCCAATCCCAATGTCATCGGGCCCTTCACTAGCTTCGATGGGCTCCTCTCCCACATTGCTGCTCAGAGGGCCACAGTGGATCAGTCTGCTGATGATGCAGACTCTGAAGATGCTCCTGCACCACCAAAGCACTAGAAGAAGAAGACAAAACCTTCAAAGCCCTCTGCTGAACCAACCGCTTTGACTGTGAAGCCATTGAAGGCTGCACCACCTGAACCCAGTGTGCAGTCTGAAGACATGTCTCGTGTGTCCAAGAGGACCAAGAAGACCAAGCAGCCCAAGAAAATTTCTGGGCATAACCTGACTCCTGCTGTCGTTCTGCGCAACGAGGAAGACACCATTGATCTGTCAAGTGATGAAGATCTTGGTGATGAAGCTCTAGAGATTTTGATCAAGAGTAATCAAGAGACGGAGATCTTCAATGATCTACCCCTCTTTGATGTTGATATCTTGAACAACTTCCTGGATGAATGGTTTGATGACCAGAGCATCAGTATTGATGACCTTCAGCTGCCAGTGGACATCAGTGCCACTTTTCATGGAGCTATTGCAAATGAATTGGCCTTAGCTGAGAAAATCGTCGAGCTCAAGAACAAGATTGATCATGAGAAGGCGCATTTCAAGAAGCACATGGCTAAGCTCAGTGTGGCTGATGTGCAAATCTTGAAGAAGATGTTGCATGATCTCAAGGAAGAATTCCACAAGAAGCGTGAAGAAGCCAAAGGCTCACGCGAGCGCATGAAGTACTATGCGCAGAAATGTGTTCAAGCGCATAATGAAGCTGAGAAGAGAAAGGCTCTTGGGCGTCCTGGCATCGACCCCAGGATGTCTGCCAAGCAAAAGAAGAAGTCTGCTGCGGCCCAATCCGAATCTCAATGGCAGGAAGTACCTAGCATTGTCTTCCCTGCCAGTATGACTGGCTCGAAGCCAAAGGTTACCTCAGCAGCTTCAGAGCTGAAGAAAACTAGGCATGCTGAAGCCGAAGCCAGGAAGAGAAAGCTCAAGGATACATCTGATGATGCTCCCTCCAAGAAGAAATTGAGACAAAGGATTCAAAGTCTTCAAAGAAAGAGCATGCTGCTGCCCCAGAGCCCCTCATAGTTGAACCTATCTCAGTCGCTCTTCCTGCTTCAACCAACCAAGAAGGTCGCCTTGTGATCCATGAGCCTGCTTCCACAGAGGCTCAAGCAAGTGAAGAAGTTCCAGCTGCTGACCCCAACACAGCTGAAGTCATTGGTCATGAAGACAATGTGCATAATGATGTAGTCCTTCCTCAGCTCGAGCCCCAGTCGGTATCATCGCCTGCTCCAATGAGTAGTGAACTTATTAGCATTGGTCATCCATTGACACCAATTGCTCAAGATGACTCATGGGCTGAGCGCCAAGAACAAGACACCCATGTGCAAGATGAAACACCCCGTACTCCACCTGCTCAAGTCACCTCTTCGGTACTTGATGATGACAACTACATGGAGACCACTCCTTCTCCAAAGGCATCACCAGCATTTCGCAGGCTTCGCAAAGGCCTCAGGCCACATGTCTCCATGTCGAGCATTCCAGAAGAAGAAGCGCAACACACTAGCTCAGTAGCACGCCAAGTGTTTTCTGAAGCCACTCCTTCCGCGTCTGCCTCAGAGTCAAAAGCCAAGACTGCTGAAGACATTCCGGCTGCATCAACCGATGAAGAAAAAAGAGAAGAAAGAGAAGAAGAAAGAGAAGCCACACCCCCTGCAAGTGATCTAGTCGTTCTTTAAGAGAATGCGATTGTGCCCGACCCTCCATTCGTTGAACAGATGGAGGTTGAAAACCCCAATCTGCCACCAACAACACCACTGAAGCCAATGACTCTGTCATGGCTGAAGACAATGTGGAGCCTGAAGCTAATGCGAATGTGGAAGCCACTATGACGCCTATCATCTCTGATGGCACCGTTCCTCCTCCAAGGACTCATACCATGGAACGTGCATTCAATCGTGAAGGTGAGCTCGTCACAGTCAGATGACCAGTCATGGTTCCACCCACTGCTCCCGGGCCACAGTATGATTATCATGTGGAGCAGAGGCCTCAAGTTCAGAAGCCAAAGCCACGTCTGCCAAGGCATCCAAGTAATGTCACCACTCAGGGCTCATTCAACATGCTCAGCTTCAGATAGCACAATACTTTCTTTGTCAGCGCCAACAACCCATACACGAAGCCCAAGATCACCTTTGGTAGATTTTGGAGCCATCAGCAGCAAAGCTATTACTCATGCATCCTGTACAACCAAGACCGGATCTTTCCACACAAGCGTCTGGATTGTGATGCTATGGCTGGGCTGCCATGTCTTGAAGAGGCTCTTGACTGCTTTCGGGATGTTGGTCTTCTGCCCTTTGTGACTGACAAGGAACACTGGAATGAAGAGCTTCTGCTACAGTTCTATGCCACTCTCCATATTTGAGGCTACAACAAGGATCCGAAGACTTGGATCCTTGAGTGGATGACAGGTGATGTACATCATGAAGCCAAAGCTCAAGACATCATCGAGCTTACTTCCCTGCCCACTCTAGGTGAGTTATATGAACCTGGTTGTCAGCTTTATAGGAATGAGCTGCAGAGCATTTTTCAGAAGCCTGAGCCAAATATGAGCCAAATTCTTAGCATGATGAAGCCATTTCCACAAGACGCTGAATACCCAAAGGAGTTCCTTGTCAAGGACCTTGAGTACTTGTCACACACAGTATACCACATTCCGAGGCGTACTCTCTAGCCTATCAAGGGAAATTCTTTTGAAGCTAAACTTGAAGGCGCCATGAAGACTTTGGTATTCTATATCATCAATGGCATCAGGTTCAACACCGAGGATTTCTTCATCAGACAACTTGCTGCTTATGGGATTGATCTGTTTGGCCTGAAGTTCTATGCTCCATGGGTGATGCGCTTGATTAAGCTTCATTCCACCATTGACTATCAGCCCTCAGCGCGGAACCATATTGTTTTTCTGCCTGAAGTTGATCTGTCTATTGAAGCCATCTACCCTGAGCCTGCAAAGAAGCCACTCCACCTTCAGAATGCTGAATTTCAAAGCTTCTCACAGCCAATCGAAGGAATTCTTGTGCCCAATGCTGCAACTCCTTCATACCCTCTGGCTGGCAACATGCGCTTTCCGCACCGAGCCAACACTGAAGCCACTGTAAGCACAATTGCTCAAAGGCCTCAGAAGTGTCCTCGTGTACTCAATAACCGAGAGCTTCTGGTGGCTCTGCATCAAAAGCAGGATAAGCATCATGACTGGCTAAAGCGTCAGATGCAGAGTCTCTTGGTGGATGTCAATCGCATCCGTAACCTGGCCACCAAGAACACATTTGTTGCACATGAAGCCTGTCGGCAGTCCTGTAAGAGCCTCACACTGCTATGTTCTGAAGATGATCTGCGTGCAGATGGCTTCACAGAACACTTCAAGTTTGACTCCAGGCCTCCTCAAAATGCAAGATGGCATCGCACTCCCTCCATTGATGATTCTAAGCATTCATCTTCGACTGCAATTGTTGTTGCGAGAGTCGTCGATGAAGAAGACGACGCCACTTCACCAACCCTGGCTGCACTGCATCACGATACCGCGCCAGGCCCATCTACACCACCAAACTCCAACGACGACCCTGCTCCATCTTCTACTCCAGCTGGGATCGAGTAGATCCTCTATGTCTTCAAACCTTTTTGGTTATTATTGACAAAAGGGGGAGAAGCATATGAGGTTGTTAGTCTTCAAGCGAGTCGATATGGGTGGTTGCATTATTTTTGCTAAGTTCTTACAACTCTTGTTTTGAAACTATTTGGCTTTTGAGTTGTAACACTTAAACTTGATGGTCGTCTCCTGCATTTTGCTGCTACTTTGTGATGCGATGATAAATTCCGCGTGAAGTCATTCTGTAGACGCCCATTTTTCATTGTGCATGTCATTATCTTCACTATTCTTATATATGCATGATGAATTGTCTTTGTAGGTTGAAGAGGATCTCCACAAAGTAAAACCTGCCATGTGCATTTGCATTCAAGAGCAAACTACTTACATGCACATCTTCAGGGGAGCCTTTTTGCAACTTATGAAGACAATGCCTTTATCCTTAACTCTCACATACTTTTATCCCCGTTGAAAACTTCAACCGGTTTGTCATCAATCACCAAAAAGGGGGAGATCGTAAGTGCATCTAGTTCCACCCCTAGTTGGTTTTGGAGTATAGACGACAAACTTGGTTGAGGGACTAATGTGTTTGTGAGAATTGCAGGATAACTCAGGTAGTAGTCCCTTATTGATTCGGTTTACCTACCAGAGATGACCCCTAAAAATGTGTGAAGACATTGAATACAATGGTGGTTCGTGAAGACATTCACCGTGAAGATTATGACATGAGAAGACATTCATGTGAAGACTATGAAGTGCGAAGACATGGTTGTTTTGTAGTTTCCTTTTCTTCTTTGTTGAGTCATAGGAACCACCGTACTGTTAAGTGGGGTCCAAGTGAACATAGTCAGAGTGACTGAAGTGATGCTCAACCAAATCCTATGTCTTTGAGCGAAGACAATGAGAGCAAATCTTATCCAGAGCTGGATGAGTCAGCTTTGCTTGTAGCCCAAGTAAAGCCGCCGCATGTGTTTGAAATCCGACCGTTGGACACGTGACGGTTCCTTACTGACCCAGGGTCATTTTAGACAAATCAGGTTGGGTTGCCTCCTGGCTATAATAGCCCACCCCCTACACCATAAATTGGTGGCTGCTCAGAGTTAGTGCACGGCTTTTATCGTTTGAGAGAAACCCACCTCCGAAGCATTTGAAAGAGAGAGAGAGAGAGAAAGAGAGAGAGAGAGATCCTTGAGAGGACAAAGCCCAAAATACCCAGAGCCAAAGAGTGTTAGGCATCACTGAAGTCTTTCTGTCCGCGTGACCTAAAGACTTGTTACACTTGAGGACTGTGTATCCTACAACCGGTTAGGCGTCGTGCTCTGAGCATCCAAGAGCCATTGTGGATTGCCAGTGAACGAAGTATGTGAAGGTTTGGAAGTCTACCTTGAAGACTTACCAGAGTGATTGGGCGAGGATTGGGTGTCCTTAGCTCAAGGGGAATAAGGTGAAGACGCGGTCTTCTGAGTTAAATCTCAGCCTGCCTAACCAGACGTACAGTTGTCACAGCAACTGGAACTGGTCTACCAAATCCTTGTCTTCACCAAGCAACTGGTTCTATCCTCCACTTCCCTTTACTTTACAGTTCGTCTTCGTGAAGTTATTGCCTACCTGTATAATCTGATTGACTTCACTGAGTGAAGACTATTTACTGTTTGGCTTCATACTGTCTTCCATCCTGATCCATACTACCTAGCTACTGATAGTCTTCGTGCTTTCACTTCATTGCTTACTTGACTATGGCTTGTCTAGTGTAGTCTATCTTCCGCTGCATATCAATAGGTTCATTTCTTCTGTTTGTCTTCAAAGACCTCATGTTTTGAAGACTCATAAAAATCGCCTATTCACCCCCCCTCTAGTCGATAACTAGCACTTTCACCGAGATTACAGATCAGGAGACCCACACCCGTCGGTGGCTCGGTAGCTTCCACACGGCCGAGCTCGCGGCCATGGAGTTCGACCGCTGGCAGGTCCGCTACCATGGCGTGGCGGCTAGGTTCAATTTCCCTTTCGACACACGTCTGGTCGACCTCGTACCGCCGGAGCCAAGGGTGGTGAGCTCGGCTATGGCGCGGGAGGACCGCGAGGCGTGGGAGCGCCTCGAGGCCGAGGCCGCCGATGAGGCCTACATGCAAGAGCTCCGCTGACAGCATCCGGAGCTCGTGGAGGCGGAGCGGGCGATCTTTGTCCGTGCGGAGGGCGGAGAGATTATCGCGCTCTCCTCCGATGACGAGGTCAAAGGCGGCGAGGACGATGGCACGGAGGGCGGCGAGGTTATCGTGCTCTCCTCCGATGACGAGGTCGAAGGCAGCGGCGACGACGGCGCAGAGGGCATCGAGGTGGGCCCTGAGGACGAGGAGATCGACATTGACGAGTGGAGGAGTGCCTTCCCCAACGACCCCGACGACGGCACCGGCCCGGACCCGGCTCGCGGCACACCATACATGACGAGGAAGGATTGGCTCGACCTCTACTTCGACCGAAAGTAGTTTAGCTTAGTTCGAATTTATGTTTTATGTTCGGTTATGCAAAACTATCTATGTTTATGTTTGAATGCATGCGACTTTTGGTTGAACCTGCTTGGAACTTGATCAAATTGAAGCTTACAACGTTAAGTTTAGGGGATCGACTAGAAAAGGCCAAAAAATGCTGGAGTATATTGATAACCCACAAGTATAGGGGATCAATTGTAGCCTCTTTCGATAAGTAAGAGTGTCGAACCCAACGAGGAGCTAAAGGTAGAACAAATATTCCCTCAAGTTCTATCGACCACCGATACAACTCTACGCATGCTTAACGTTCGCTTTACCTAGAACAAGTATGAAACTAGAAGTACTTTGTAGGTGTTTTTGGATAGGTTTGCAAGATAATAAAGAGCACGTAAATAAAAAGTAGGGGCTGTTTAGATAAAGACACAACTAAATTAGTTTTAGCAGAGAGCTTTTTGTTACTAGAAAGTTATTTGTCCCTAGGCAATCGATAACTAGACCGATAATCGTTATTACAATTTTATATGAGGGAGAGGCATAAGCTAACATACTTTCTCTACTTGGGTCATATGCACTTATGATTGGAACTCTAGCAAGCGTCCGCAACTACTAAAGACCATTAAGGTAAAACCCAACCATAGCATTAAAGTATCAAGTCCTCTTTATTCCCATACACAAACAACCTACTTACTCGTGTATGTGCTTCTGTCACTCACGCCACCCACCATAAGCAAATCATGAACATATTGCAAACCCTACAGTGGGGATCCCTCACGCTTGCGTGACACGGAGAGCACCATAGGACAACACCAATAATAAAACATGCAACTCAAACCAATCATGATCATCAATTAACCCATAGCACAAAACAGATCTACTCAAACATCATAGGATAGCCATACATTATTGGGAAATAATATATGGCATTGAGCACCATGTTTAAGTAGAGATTACAGCGGTAAAAGAGGGGTTACACCGCTGCATAGAGGGGGGAAGAGTTGGTGATGATGGCGGTGAAGTTGTTGGTGAATATTGCGGTGATGATGATGGCCCCCGGTGGCATTCCGGCGCCACCGGAAGCGAGGGGGGAGAGCCCCTGTAACACCCCGGATGTAACTTCCCATATTTGTAACTCCAACTCTTGCCATTTTCGGCTATGTGTTATGATGTTCCCTTCGTGGTCGAGTTTTGTCTTTCATTTTGCATTTTGGTCATGTCATGCATCTCATATCATGTCATCATGTGCATCTCATTTGCATACGTGTTCGTCTCATGCATCCGAGCATTTCCCCGTTGTCCGTTTTGCAATCCGGCACTCCCACATGAACCGGCGCACCCCTCTTGTTTCTTTTCATGAGCGGGTGTTAAACATTCTCGGAATGGAGCGAGGTTTGCCAAGTGGCCTTGTTACACCACCGGTAGACCACCTGTCAAGTTTCGTCCCATTTGGAGGTCGTTTGACGCTCCAACGGTTAACCGGGTAACCACAAAGTCCTTTTGTGTGTTGCAGCAAAACCCCCCTCCAAACAGCCCAATAACCCAACTAAGTCCCCTCCATGCTCCCGGTCGTTCGATCACGATCGTGTGGTCAAAAACCGCACTCCATTTGGAGTCTCCTAGCTCCCTCTACCTATAAATATACCCTCCCCGTCCAAAATCCGGGTCCAAACCCTAGTCGTCCCCTTCCTCCGCGCACCGGACACGTCCGCCCGGCGCCGGACGCATCCGCCGCCGCACCCGAGCCAACCAGGAGACGCCACGTGGCTGCGCCGCCGCTCCACCGTCGCCGGCCCGCGAAGCCCATCGCGAGCCCGTGGGCCCGTTCGCCGCCGTCCGCCCCGTGCGCTCCCCGTCGCCCGCGCCCCGCCTCCACTCCGCCCGTGCGCCGCCTGGGCTCCCCGCCGGCGCCGCCGCCCGCACCCGCGGCCGCCGGCGCCCGCCGGCGCCGCCGCCCATCTCCGCCGTCCGCCGACCGCCGCGCCCCGAGCCCGCCGTCCCCGCCGACCCCGACCGCCGGCGCCTCCTCCCTCTCCGGCAAGAACTCCGGCGAGCTCGCCCCGCCTCGGTACGCGTGCTGCCCCGATCCAGATCTAGACGAGGTTGACTTTCCCCCCCCCGAAATTCTCCAAGTCCCGAATATTTTCACATTATGTGCTCATGTTCATCACATCATATCACATTGCATACTATTCTGATTCATGCGCATGATATATAGAAATGTTCCTCACGAGGTGCTCTTCATTTTGTTCCATTGTGCCATGCTCGTTTGAGTCCATCTTGATCCCTAAATCTCTGGTGCAAGAGTGCTATATGATGTTTACTGCCGTTACTTATCAGAACTTGATGTTTTGTTATTTTTGTTGCATTTGTTGTGTGCATCTTATGGGCATGAGCTCTACAGGTGTTTTGATCTATGCCATGCCATCTTTACAGAGGTGTATGCCATGTATTTTTGTGATCTATGTGGTGACTAGCACAAGCATGCAAACTAGGCTTCGTGATGTTTCTGTTGTCTGCTACTGCTGTTATTTTGTTGCCATGTATCCATGTGTCTACAGAGAGATCCATGCTTCTTTTGAGTATGTTCATCAAGGATGTTTTGTAGATATTGTTAAGCTCTTTCCATTCATGCCCATGTTTGCAATTATGGAGTGAAATAGCATGTCTCAATCTTTCTCTAACTTTGCTATAAAATATTCCTGGCAGAATGTTAACATGATATTCAATTTTGCCAAGGTTGTTGTAGTTCATCCATACATGCTATGAACTTTCTCTTGCCATGGTTAGCTTAATAAACATGCCATCTTGCTGTAGGTATGCTTGTTTTGTTATGCGTTGCTTTGTGATGAGTGAATCAAGCTCACCAAGATGCCTGCATAATTCTGCTAATGCCATGTTCTGTTTTCTGCCGTGTGAAACCTGTTAACAAAACTTGCTATGTTTACATGGGTGCCATCATATCTTCTGATCCTCTTTGGCTCACGGTCAGTAAGGGACTTTTGTTCTATGCATTTAGTAGATTCATGCGATACCTTGTTTTTCTATGTTAAGTTATTGTAGCATGTTGATTGCTTGCTCTGAACATTGCTACCTGATGCTGTTTCAGCCATGTCCAGTAATTTCACCAAATCTTTGAAGCTGATATCTTTTGCACTTTTGCCATGCTTGTTTGAACCTGTTGTGGTGTGATCTAGCCGTAGCTCAGTGTTCATCTTCTGTCAAGAATCTCCTGTAGATCACTACCATATGCTTTTTTGCTATGTTGGGGTGTTGTAGCATAGTTACTTGATGTATTCTAAGTGCTATCATACTGTTAATCGCAGAATCGTGTCATTCTTGTTTTGCTTGCCATCTGCAAATCGTGCATCCGTTTTCGGTGATCTTTATATCGATTTCGACCGAAATCATCTCATCTTTCCAGTGTCATACTTGGTTTGCCAAGTTACTGCCTTGTTCACCCTTTTTCTTCCGGAGCACGCATACGCATCACATATCATATCTCGCATATCATGCATGTTTTGCATCATGTTGCTTGTGCATTTCCCGTGATTGATTGTGGTTCCATTGCTTGTGTTCTTGCTTTGGGTAGAGCCGGGAGATGAGTTCATGAACGAGGAACCTATTGAGTACGCTTACGAGGATCAAGCTTTCAACAACTCTGAGAACCTTGCAGGCAAGATGACCATATCCTCGAAATCATTTCTATCTTTGCTTTGCTAGTTGTCGTTCTATTGCTATGCTGCGCTACCTACCACTTGCTATATCATGCCTCCCATATTGCCATGTCAAGCCTCTAACCATCCTTTCCTAGCAAACAGTTGTTTGGCTAAGTTACCGCTTTTGCTCAACCCTTCTTATAGCGTTGCTAGTTGCAGGTGAAGTTGAGGTTGGTTCCATGTTGGAACATGGATATTTTGGAATATCACAATATCTCTTATTTAATTAATGCATCTATATATTTGGTAAAGGGTGGAAGGCTCGGCCTTATGCCTAGTGTTTTGTTCCACTCTTGTCGCCCTAGTTTCCGTCATACCGGTATTATGTTCCTTGAGTTTGCGTTCCTTACGCGGTTGGGTGATTTATGGGACCCCCTTGACAGTTCGCCTTGAATAAAACTCCTCTAGCAAGGCCCAACCTTGGTTTTACCATTTGCCTACCTAAGCCTTTTACCCTTGGGTTTTCGTGAGCCCGAGGGTCATCTTTATTTAACCCCCCCGGGCCAGTGCTCCTTCGAGTGTTGGTCCGAACCGAGCAGCCTGCGGGGCCACCTCGGGGAAACTCGAGGCCTGGTTTTACTCGTAGCTTGACTTATCCGGTGTGCCCTGAGAACGAGATATGTGCAGCTCCTATCGGGATTTGTCGGCACATCGGGCGGCTTTGCTGGTCTTGTTTTACCATTGTCGAAATGTCTTGTAAACCGGGATTCCGAGACTGATCGGGTCTTCCCGGGAGAAGGTTTATCCTTCGTTGACCGCGAGAGCTTATAATGGGCTAAGTTGGGACACCCCTGCAGGGTATTATCTTTCGAAAGCCGTGGCCGCGGTTATGTGGCAGATGGGAATTTCTTAATGTCCGGTTGTAGAGAACTTGACACTTGACTTAATTAAAATACATCAATCGTGTGTGTAGCCGTGATGGTCTCTTCTTGGCGGAGTCCGGGAAGTGAACACGGTTTGAGTTATGAATGAACGTAAGTAGTTTCAGGATCACTTCTTGATCATTTCTAGCTTCGCGACCGTTGCGTTGCTTCTCTTCTCGCTCTCATTTGCGTATGTTAGCCACCATATATGCTTAGTGCCTGCTGCAGCTCCACCTCATTACATCATCCTTTCCTATAAGCTTAAATAGTCTTGATCTCGCGGGTGTGAGATTGTTGAGTCCTCGTGACTCACAGATTCTACCAAAACAGTTGCAGGTGCCGACATACCAGTGCAGGTGACGCAACCGAGCTCAAGTGGGAGTTCGACGAGGAACGTGGTCGTTACTATGTTTCTTTTCCGGATGATCAGTAGTGGAGCCCAGTTGGGACGATCGGGGATCTAGCATTTGGGGTTATCTTATTTTCATTTGGATTTGACCGTAGTCGGTCTATGTGTGGATTTTGGAGGATGTATGAATTAATTTATGTATTGTGTGAAGTGGCGATTGTAAGCCAACTCTCGTTATCCAATTCTTGTTCATTACATGGGATTGTGTGAAGATGACCCTTCTTGCGACAATACCTACAATGCGGTTATGCCTCTAAGTCGTGCCTCGACACGTGGGAGATATAGCCGCATCGTGGGCGTTACAAGTTGGTAACCAGAGCCATCCCCGACTTAGGAGCCCCCTGCTTGATCGAATCGCTGGCGTTGTTGAGTCTAGAACAAAAATGTTTTGAGTCTTAGGATTATATATATCGGAGAGTAGGATTCTTTTTACTGTTCAGTCCCTTCGTCGCTCTGGTGAGGCCTCCTGACGTAGAAGTTTTGACTCTTCTCTCCTCAAATTTCACAAAAAAAAATTTAGGATCACGCGGGTATCTTGGAATCGTTCCGATGGTTTTGTGACGAGAACATTGTTCTTGGTGCCTCCTGACATTTAGGGGTTGTGGCAGTGTCTCGGGTAGTTGAGCTCCGAGGTGTTGTCGTCACAATTTTATCGTTGCAGTTCTGGAATACCTGAGTTTCGCCGACATCGAAAATCTCTTTTATGCAGTTGTTGGTGAGATCACCTCGACGCCACCCAGTACTGGGGCAGGAGTTCGGGAGTATTGCCATAACTCGTATAACGGATGCTTTTCGAAGGTTGAGGTACACGATTTCCGAAGGTTTCTTGGTTATGTGTTGACGGATGGATACAGCTGGATCTAGGGATTGCTAGTTTGGGTGATATATTTTGTGTCCCCTGTATCCCCAACACCAGATTGCATAACCAGAAAGTTTCGGGAGTTTATAGGTGGGATTCAAGTAGCTCTTAGCATTTCTTCCCGCAGATATTTGGTTTGTGATAATCCTTACCACTTATTTGTTCCAGTCGTACCTTTTTATTTTTATTCATCAATCTCTTATCAAGTGGCTTCTCACCTTAATGGAAGTGTGATGATTTACTATGGAATTCATTCGTTCATCCTCGTTCGAATGTTTCTTTGTGAAGACTATATGTTGCAATTTCTATCCGTTGATTCAACTTGTCTATTTGTCTATCAAGATGCTAACGGATGTCACCCTCTTCAGGATGGCTCCGCCAACGCGTCAAAATCCGGAACGCAATGAGGGGAGTCAGGCGAACCCTCCGCCACCACCTCCGCCTCCGGAGGCATGGCAAGCTATCATGGCAGCCACCAACGCCAATGCTCAGATGATTTTGCAACTCTTGCAAGAACGCACCCAAGGGCAAGGCAACCAAGGAAATCAAGGCCAAGGCAACGATCAGCCTCACTTCACTACCCTTAACCAGTTCCTCGCAAACCAGCCGAAGTCTTTCAGCTACTGTGCCGAGGCCACAGATGCCGATGATTGGCTCGTGGACATCAACAAGCATTTTGAATGTAGCAATGTTAGGCCTGAGGACTTTGTCAAGTTCGCTTCTTTTCAACTCAAGGATCAAGCTGCCGAGTGGTATCAACAATACAAAGATTCCAGAGGTGGTCGTGTGATTACCTGGGATGATTTCCGCCGAGACTTGAAAGCTCACCACATTCCACAAAGTGTTGTTGAGAGCAAGCGTGAGGAGTTCCGCAATCTCAAGTAAGGCAGCATGTCCGTGTACCAATACAATACCCAGTTTCAGAAACTCGCTCGCTTCGCTAAGCAAGACGTTCCTGGTGAAAAGAGCATGATCTATCAATTCAGAGGTGGCCTCAGAGAAGATCTGCAATTACCTCTCGTGCTTTTTGAGCCGACCAAGTATGATGATTTCTACAATATGGATCTGAAGCAAGAGGCTGCTCAGCTCAAGTGTGAGGCTTCTAAGAAGAGAGTCAGGGACGCAGTTCAGTCTTCTTCTTCCTCACTAGTGGCCGCTAAGCAACAGAAGTTCTGGTTGCCTCCTCCTCCTCCGTTTCGTCAGCCTTTCCAGCAGAAGAACAAAGGTGGCCATGGATCTTCCAACCCACCCAACCCTGGCTATTAGAACAAGTCTCAGAATCAAGCTCCAAAGTCGAATGCTCCTTATCATCGTCCACTCTCAGAGGTGACTTGCAACAAGTGTCAGCAGAAAGGTCACTATGCCAACAAGTGCTTCAACCAAAGGCGCCTTCCGCCTCCTCCTCCTGTGAGATCTTCCAGCAATGCAGTGGTCAAGCATAATCCCAAGTCTGCAAAGGTGAACATGATGAATGCAGCTCAAGCGGAGGAATCTACTGATGTGATAATGGGTAATCTCTCAGTTAATGATATTCCTGCAAAAGTCTTATTTGATACTGGTGCTTCGCTTTGTTTCATGTCAAGACCGTTTTTTGCCAAGCATGAATTCACTTGTTCACATTTGGGTAAACTCATGGATGTCGTTTCTCCGGGTAAACGTTTGAGTTCTAGTTTGGTGGTTCCGGATGTTTCCATCAAGATGGGAAACTATAAATTTCTGTCTTCTCCAATTGTTCTTGGTGACTCGGATATTGATCTAATTCTCGGGATGGACTGGCTTTCTAAGCACAAGGCTCAACTTGATTGTGCTGCCAGGGAAATTCAATTGACACACTCTTCTGAGGATGTTATCATCTATGCCGCTCGTGATGAAACTATTCGGTTATTTTCTCTCAATGAGAAGGGCGAGTTGGATGCTATTTCTCAAATTCCAGTCGTTTGTGAGTATCAAGATGTCTTTCCAGAAGAGCTTCCGGGTATGCCTCCTCACCGGCCAGTTGAGTTCGTTATCGATCTTGAGCCTGGCACGGAACCCGTTTGCAAGCGTCCATACAAGCTTGGACCCAAGGAGCTGAAAGAATTGAGGAAACAGCTCGATGAACAAGAGCGTCTGGGTTTGATCAGACCGAGTTCATCTCCATGGGGTTGTGGTGTTCTGTTTGTCCAGAAGAAGGATGGCACGGACCGACTTTGTGTCGACTACCGTCCATTGAACAAGAAGACAATCAAGAACAAGTATCCACTTCCCAACATCAATGAGCTATTCGAGCAACTTACAGGTGCTAAAGTATTCTCCAAGCTTGACCTTCGAATGGGTTATCATCAGATTCGCATTCGTGAAGAAGATATTCCCAAGACAGCATTCAGAACAAGCTTTGGTTCTTATGAATATACTGTCATGTCTTTCGGCCTTGTCAATGCTCCTCCAACATTCTATCGAATGATGAATTTCATCTTCAACCCCTATACCGATGAATTCGTCCTGGTGTATCTCGATGATATCTTGGTCTTCTCCAAGAATAAGAAGGATCATGCCAAACATTTGCGATTGGTGCTCGACAAGCTCAGAGAGTATCAATTCTATGCGAAGTTTTCCAAATGTGAGTTTTGGCTTGATGAAATTCTTTACCTTGGTCACATCATCTCTGCTAAGGGCATCGCTGTTAATCCCGAGAAGGTGTCTGCAATTGTGAATTGGGAACCTCCTCAGAATGTCAAGCAGCTTCGCAGTTTTCTTGGTCTTGCAAGCTATTGCCGAAGATTCGTTGAGAATTTATCTAAGATTGCAAAGCCTCTTTCCAACCTCCTCCAGAAGCATGTGAAGTATGTCTGGACTCCTGAGTGTGACGTTGCTTTCAACACTCTCAAAGAGAAACTCGTCACAGCTCCTGCCTTAACTCCTCCTGACGAATCCAAGCCATTCGAAGTTTTCTGTGATGCTTCTCTTCAAGGTCTCGGTGTTGTGTTAATGCAAGAGAAGAAAGTTGTGGCCTATACCTCTCGTCAGTTGAAGCCCAACGAAAAGAACTACCCCACTCACAATCTTGAGTTGGCGGCAGTTGTCCACGCATTAATAACATGGAGACATATCTTGTTGGGAAGAAAAGTGGACATATTCACCGATCACAAGAGTCTCAAGTACATCTTCACTCAGCCCAACCTCAACCTCAGGCAAACTCGATGGGTCGAAATGATTCAAGAGTACAATCCAAGTATTGAATATACTCCAGGCAAGGCCAACGTCATTGCAGATGCTTTGAGCAGGAAGGCTTATTGCAACAGCTTAATTCTCAAGCCCTTCCAACCGGACCTTTGTGAAGCTTTCCGCAAGCTCAATCTCCAAGTTGTTCCTCAAGGCTTTCTTGCCAACCTCATAGTCTCTCCTACTTTGGAAGATCAAATTCGTGAGGCACAACTCCTGGATACCATGGTGAAGAAGGTGAAACGTGGTATCGACAAGGGTCTTTCCAAATACAAGTGCTATCGCATTGATGACCGAGACACTTTATTCTTCGAGGACCGGATTGTGGTTCCTAAAGGTGATCTAAGGAAAGTCATTATGAACGAGGCACACAATTCACTTCTTTCCATTCATCCTGGAAGTACGAAGATGTACCATGACCTCAAGCAGTCGTATTGGTGGACTCGAATGAAGCGAGAAATCGCTCAATTCGTGAACAAATGTGATGTCTGTCGAAGGGTGAAAGCGGAACACCAACGACCAGCTGGCCTCCTCCAACCTCTTGCTATCCTAGAATAGAAGTTTGATCATATCGAAATGGACTTCGTGACTGGATTTCCCAAGTCCAAGCGCGGAAATGATGCTATCTTCGTTGTCATCGACAAGCTTACTAAAGTGGCTCATTTCCTTCCAATCAAAGAATCTATCACAACAGCTTAGTTGGCAGAGCTATACACCTCGAGGATTGTCTCCTTGCACGGCATTCCACAATTGATATCTTCAGATCGTGGAAGCATCTTCACTTCTAAGTTCTGGGACTCCTTCCAGAAGGCCATGGGCACCAACATTCGCTTCAGCACAGCTTTCCATCCTGAAACTAGTGGCCAAGTCGAGCGAGTGAATCAAATCCTTGAAGATATGCTCAGGGCTTGTGTCATTTCTTTTGGCATGAAGTGGGAAGATTGTCTTCCATATGCCGAGTTCTCCTACAACAACAGCTTCCAAGCGAGTTCGGGCAAGGCCCCATTCGAGATTCTATATGGCAGAAAGTGCCGTACTCCTCTCAATTGGTCAGAGACTGGTGAACGCCAACTTCTTGGCAATGACTTAATCACAGAGGCTGAAGAAATGTGTAAAGTCATCCGTGAAAATCTCAAAGCCGCGCAATCGCGCCAGAAGAGTTACTATGATAGTAAGCACCGTGACTTGGCTTTCGAGATCGGAGACCATGTCT
Organism: Aegilops tauschii subsp. strangulata; assembly: GCF_002575655.3. Taxonomy (NCBI): domain Eukaryota; kingdom Viridiplantae; phylum Streptophyta; class Magnoliopsida; order Poales; family Poaceae; genus Aegilops; species Aegilops tauschii. Next base: position 388,141,458 of record NC_053036.3, on the reverse strand, counting down.
ACCTCCGCGTCTCTCCAATGAAAGGCACTCGTCGCTTTGGTATCAAAGGGAAGATTGACCCTAGATACGTGGGTCCTTTCAAGATCATTGGCAAAAGAGGCGACCTCGCCTATCAATTTGAGCTTCCCTCCAACTTCGCGAACGTGCACGATGTGTTCCACATGTCACAGCTTCGCAAGTGCTTCAAGACTCCTGAGCGCACCATCAACTTCGAAGAGATTGATCTCCAAGAAGATTTGTCTTATCATGAGCACCCCGTTGCTATTCTTGAAGAAACCGAGCGCAAGACTCGCAACAAGTCAATCAAATTCCTGAAAGTGAAGTGGTCGCACCATTCCGATCGAGAAGCCACCTGGGAGCGCGAGGACCACCTCCGTTCCGAATATCCGGAGTTCTTTCAGTCCTAGATCTCGGGACGAGATCCTCTTGTAGTGGTGGAGTGTTGTAACACCCCGGATGTAACTTTCCATATTTGTAACTCCAACTCTTGTCATTTTCGGCTATGTGTTATGATGTTCCCTTCGTGGTCAGGTTTTGTCTTTCGTTTTGCATTTTGGTCATGTCATGCATCTCATATCATGTCATCATGTGCATCTCATTTGCATACGTGTTCGTCTCATGCATCCGAGCATTTCCCCGTTGTCCGTTTTGCAATCCGGCACTCCCACATGCACCGGCGCACCCCTCTTGTTTCTTTTCGTGAGCGGGTGTTAAACGTTCTCGGAATGGAGCGAGGTTTGCCAAGTGGCCTTGTTACACCACCGGTAGACCACCTGTCAAGTTTCGTCCCATTTGGAGGTCGTTTGACGCTCCAACGGTTAACCGGGTAACCACAAAGTCCTTTTGTGTGTTGCAGCAAAACCCCCCTCCAAACAGCCCAATAACCCATCTAAGTCCCCTCCATGCTCCCGGTCGTTCGATCACGATCGTGTGGGCGAAAACCGCACTCCATTTGGAGTCTCCTAGCTCCCTCTACCTATAAATATACCCTCCCCATCCAAAATCCGGGTCCAAACCCTAGTCGTCCCCTTCCTCCGCGCGCCGGACACGTCCGCCCGGCGCCGGACGCATCCGCCGCCGCACCCGAGCCAACCAGGAGACGCCATGTGGCAGCGCCGCCGCTCCACCGCCGCCGGTCCGCGAAGCCCATCGCGAGCCCGCGGGCCCGTTCGCCGCCGTGCGCCCCGCGCGCTCCCCGTCGCCCGCGCCCCGCCTCCACTCTGCCCGTGCGCCGCTTGGGCTCCCCGCTGGCGTCGCCGCCCGCACCCGCGGCCGCCCGCGCCCGCCGGCGCCGTCCCCACCGCGCCGCCGTCCGCCGACCGCCGCGCCTCGAGCCCAACGTCCCCGCCGACCCCGACCGCCGGCACCTCCTCCCTCTCCGGCAAGAACTCCGGCAAGCTCGCCCCGCCTCGGTTCGCGTGCTGCCCCGATCCAGATCTAGACGAGGTTGACTTTCCCCCCCGAAATCCTCTAAGTCCCGAATATTTTCACATTATGTGCTCATGTTCATCGCACCATATCTCATTGCATACTGCTCCGATTCATGCGCATTATATATCGAAATGTTCATCACGAGATGCTCATCATTTTGTTCCATTGTGCCATGCTCGTTTGAGTCCATCTTGATGCCTAAATATCTTGTGCAAGAGTGCTATATGATGTTTACTGCTGTTAATTATCAGAACTTGATGTTTTATTATTTTTGTTGCATTTGTTGTGTGCACCTTATGGGAATGAGCTCTACAGGTGTTTTGATCTATGCCATGCCGTATTTACAGAGGTGTATGCCATGTATTTTTGTGATCTATGTGGTGATTAGCACAAACATGCAAACTAGGCTTCGTGATGTTTCTGTTTTCAGGGACTTAGGATTTTTGCTGTCTGCTACTGCTGTTATTTTGTTGCCATGTATCCATGTGTCTACAGAGAGATCCATGCTTCTTTTGAGTATGTTCAGTAAGGATATTTTGTAGATATTGTTGTTCTCTTTCCATTCATGCCCCTGTTTGCAATTATGGAGTGCCATAGCATGTCTCAATATTGCTCTACTCTTGCTATAAAATATTCCTGGCAGAATGTTAACATGATATTCAATTTTGCCAAGGTAGTTGTAGTTGATCCATACATGCTATGAACTTTCTCTTGCCATGGTTAGCTTCATAAACATGCCATCTTGCTGTAGGTATGCTTGTTCTGTCATGAATTGCTTTGTAATGAGTGAATCAAGCTCACCAAGATGCCTTCATAATTCTGCTAATGCCATGTTCTGTTTTCTGCCAAGTCTGAAACCTGTTAACGAAACTTGCTATGTTTACATGGGTGCCATCATATCTTCTGATCCTTTTTGGCTCATGGTCAGTAAGGGACTTTTGTTCTATGCATTTAGTATATTCATGCCATGCCTCCTTTTGCTATGTTAAGTTCCTGTAGCATGTAGATTGCTTGCTCTGAATATTGCTACCTGATGCTGTTTCAGCCATGTCCAGTAATTTCACCAAGTCTGTGAAGCTGATATCTTTTGCACTTTTGGCATGCTTGTTTGAACCTGTTGTGGTGTGATCTAGCCGTAGCTCAGTGTTTATCTTCTGTCAAGAATCTCCTGTAGATCACTACGATATGCTTTTTTGCTATGTTGGGGTGTTGTAGCATAGTTACTTGATGTATTCTAAGTGCTATCATACTGTTAATCGCAGAATCGTGTCATTCTTGTTTTGCTTGCCATCTGCAAATCGTGCATCCGTTTCCGGTGATCTTTATATCGATTTCGACCGAAATCATCTCATCTTTCCAGTGTCATACTTGGTTTGCCAAGTTACTGCCTTGTTCACCCTTTTTCTTCCGGAGCACGCATACGCATCACATATCATATCTCGCATATCATGCATGTTTTGCATCATGTTGCTTGTGCATTTCCCGTGATTGATTGTGGTTCCATTGCTTGTGTTCTTGCTTTGGGTAGAGCCGGGAGACGAGTTCATGAATGAGGAACCTATTGAGTACGCTTACGAGGATCAAGCTTTCGACAAATCTGAGAACCTTGAAGGCAAGATGACCATACCCTCGAAATCATTTCTATCTTTGCTTTGCTAGTTGTCGTTCTATTGCTATGCTGCGCTACCTACCACTTGCTATATCATGCCTCCCATATTGCCATGTCAAGCCTTTAACCATCCTTTTCTAGCAAACCGTTGTTTGGCTAAGTTACCGCTTTTGCTCAGCCCTTCTTATAGCGTTGCTAGTTGCAGGTGAAGTTGAAGTTGGTTCCATGTTGGAACATGGATATTTTGGAATATCACAATATCTCTTATTTAATTAATGAATCTATATATTTGGTAAAGGGTGGAAGGCTCGGCCTTATGCCTAGTGTTTTGTTCCACTCTTGTCGCCCTAGTTTCCGTCATACCGGTATTATGTTCCTTGAGTTTGCGTTCCTTACGCGGTTGGGTGATTTATGGGACCCCCTTGACAGTTCGCCTTGAATAAAACTCCTCCAGCAAGGCCCAACCTTGGTTTTACCATTTGCCTACCTAAGCCTTTTTCCCTTGGGTTTTCGCGAGCCCGAGGGTCATCTTTATTTAAGCCCCCCGGGCCAGTGCTCCTTCGAGTGTTGGTCCGAGCAGCCTGCGGGGCCACCTCGGGGAAACTCGAGGCCTGGTTTTACTCGTAGCTTGACTTATCCGGTGTGCCCTGAGAACGAGATATGTGCAGCTCCTATCGGGATTTGTCGGCGCATCGGGCGGCTTTGCTGGTCTTGTTTTACCATTGTCGAAATGTCTTGTAAACCGGGATTCCGAGACTGATCGGGTCTTCCCGGGAGAAGGTTTATCCTTCGTTGACCGCGAGAGCTTATAATGGGCTAAGTTGGGACACCCCTGCAGGGTATTATCTTTCGAAAGTCGTGCCCGCGGTTATGTGGTAGATGGGAATTTGTTAATGTCCGGTTGTAGAGAACTTGACACTTGACTTAATTAAAATACATCAACCGTGTGTGTAGCCGTGATGGTCTCTTCTCGGCGGAGTCCGGGAAGTGAACACAGTTTGAGTTATGAATGAACGTAAGTAGTTTCAGGATCACTTCTTGATCATTTCTAGCTTCGCGACCGTTGCGTTGCTTCTCTTCTCGCTCTCATTTGCGTATGTTAGCCACCATATATGCTTAGTGCCTGCTGCAGCTCCACCTCATTACATCATCCTTTCCTATAAGCTTAAATAGTCTTGATCTCGCGGGTGTGAGATTGCTGAGGCCTCGTGACTCATAGATTCTACCAAAACAGTTGTAGGTGCCGACGATACCAGTGCAGGTGACGCAACCGAGCTCAAGTGGGAGTTCGACGAGGAACGTGGTCGTTACTATGTTTCTTTTCCGGATGATCAGTAGTGGAGCCCAGTTGGGACGGTCGGGGATCTAGCATTTGGGGTTATCTTATTTTCATTTGGATTTGACGGTAGTCGGTTTATGTGTGAATTTTGGATGATGTATGAATTAATTTATGTGTTGTGTGAAGTGGCGATTGTAAGCCAACTCTCGTTATCCCATTCTTGTTCATTACATGGGATTGTGTGAAGATGACCCTTCTTGCGACAATACCTACAATGCGGTTATGCCTCTAAGTCGTGCCTCGACACATGGGAGATATAGCCGCATCGTGGGCGTTACAGCCCCCTTCCTTCTTCTTCTTGATTGACCTCCTCCCTAGATGGGAGAAGGGTCTCGCCTCTGGTCCTTGGTCTCCATGGCATGGGAGGGGCGAGAGCCCCTCCGAGATTGGATCTATCTCTCTGTCTCTCTCTGTTTCTGCATTCTGGGATTCTGCCCTTTAACCGTTTCTTATATATCCGGAGTTCCGTAACTCCGATTGGATTGAAATCTTCGCCCAGATTTTTCTCCGAAAATTAGCTTTCTTGCGGCAAAAGAATAGAAGCAACCGCCTTATGGGGGGCCCATGAGGATCAGGGGCGCGCCCAGGGAGACAGGCGCGCCCCCCTACCTCGTGGCCCCCTCGGGCACCTTCTCGCGTTGATTCTTCTTCCCATATTTCACAAATATTCCAAAAATATTCTCCGTTTGTTTTTATTCCGTTTGGACTCCGTTTGGTATGGGGTTTCTGCGAAACATCAAACATGCAACAAACAGGAACTGGCACTGGGCACTGGATCAATATGTTAGTCCCAAAAATAATATAAAAAGTTGCCAAAAGTATATGAAAGTTGTATAATATTGGCATGGAACAATCAAAAATTATAGATACGACAGAGACGTATCAGCATCCCCAAGCTTAATTCCTGCTCGTCCTCGAGTAGGTAAATGATAAAAAACATAATTTTTGATGTGGAATGCTACCTAGCATAATCTTGATCACATAATCTAATCATGGCATGAATATTAAGACACGAGTGATTCAAAGCAATAGTCTATCAGTTGACATTAAGACAATAATACTTCAAGCATACTAACCAAGCAATTATGTCTTATCAAAATAATATAGCCAAAGAAAGCACATCCCTACAAAATCATATAGTCTGGCTATGCTCCATCTTCACCACACAAAGCACAACCCCGATGACATGCCAAGCAATTGGTTCATACTTTTTAACGCGCTTCAGCCTTTTCAACCCTCACGCAGTACATGAGCGCAAGCCATGGACATAGCACTATGTGTGAAATAGAATATGATGGTGGAGGTTTGTGTGAGAAGACAAAAAAGAGAAAGTCTCACATCGACGCGGCTAATCAACGGGCTATGGAGATGCCCATCAATTGATGTCAATGTGAGGAGTAGGGATTGCCATGCAACGGATGCACTAGAGCTATAAGTGTATGAAAGCTCAAACTGAAACAAAGTGGGTGTGCATCCAACTTGCTTGCTCATGAAGACCTAGGGCATTTGAGGAAGCCTATCATTGGAATATACAAGCCAAGTTCTATAATAAAAATTCCCACTAGTATATGAAAGTGATAACTCAAGAGACTCTCTATATGAAGAACATGGTGCTACTCCGAAGCACAAGTGTGGTAAAAGGATAGTAACATTGCCCCTTCTCTATTTTTCTCTCATTTTTTTGTTTTTTTTTCTCTTTTTTTGGTGGGCTTCTTTGGCCTCTTTTTTTATTTGGGCTTCTTTGGCCTCTTTTATTTATTTTTAAAGTCCGGAGTCTCATCCCGATGGGCGAATCATAGTCTCCATCATCCTTTCCTCACTGGGGCAATGCTCTAATAATGATGATCATCACACTTTTATTTACTTACAACTCGATACTAGAACAAATATATGACTCTATATGAATGCCTCTGGCGGTGTACCGGGATGTGCAATGATCTAGCGTAGCAATGACATCAAAAAATGGACAAGCCAAGAAAACATCATGCTAGCTATCTTACGATCATGCAAAGCAATATGACAATAAATGCTCAAGTCATGTATATGATGATGGAAGTTGCATGGCAATATATCTCGGAACGGCTATGGAAATGACATGATAGGTAGGTATGGTGGCTGTTTTGAGGAAGATATAAGGAGGCTTATGTGTGATAGAGCACATCGTATCACGGGGTTTGGATGCACCGGCGAAGTTTGCACCAACTCTCAAGGTGAGAAAGGGCAATGGACGGTACCGAAGAGGCTAGCAATGATGGAAGGGTGAGAGTGCGTATAATCCATGGACTCACATTAGTCATAAAGAACTCATATACTTATTGCAAAAGTTTATTAGCCGTCGAAGCAAAGTACTACTACGCATGCCCCTAGGGGGATAGATTGGTAGAAAAAGACCATCGCTCGTCCCCGACCGCCAGTCATAAGGAAGACAATCAATAAATACCTCATGCTCCAACTTCGTTACATAACGGTTCACCATACGTGCATGCTACGGGACTTGCAAACCTCAACACAAGTATTTCTCAATTTCACAATTACTCAACTAGCACGACTCTAATATCACCACCTTTATATCGCAAAACTATTGCAAGGAATCAAACATATCATATTCAGTGATCTACAAGTTTTATGTAGGATTTTATGACTAACCATGTGAATGACCAGTTCCTGTCATCTCTCTAAATAAATATAAGTGAAGCAAGAGAGTCTAATTATTTCTACAAAAGATATGCCCACGCTCTAACAAATATAAGTGAAGTAAAAGAGCATTCTACAAATGGCAGTTTTCTATGTGAGAGAAACAGGCAATCCAAACTTCAAATGATATAAGCGAAGCACATGAAGCATTCTATAAAGCCATACTCAAAAGATTTAAGTGAAGTGCAATGAGCATTCTATAAATCAACCAAGGACTATCTCATACCAGCATGGTGTATAAAAGAAAAGTGAAAACTAAATGCAAAAGACGCTCCAAGATTTACACATATCGCATGAACGAAACGAATCCGAAAACATACCAATACTTGTTGAAGAAAGATGGGATGCCTTCCGGGGCATCCCAAGCTTAGAAGCTTGAGTCTCCTTGAATATTTACTTGGGGTGCCTTGGGAATCCCCAAGCTTGAGCTCTTGCCTCTCCTTCTTCTCCTCACATCAAGACATCCTCGATCTTCGAACACTTCATCCACACAAAACTCAACAGAAAACTCGGTAAAATCCGTTAGTATAATAAACCAAATCACTACTCTAAGTACTGTTGCAAACCAAGTCATATTTTGTTTTTACATTGTATCTACTGTAATATAACTTTTCCATGGCTTAATCCACTGATAGAAATTGATAGTTTCATCAAAACAAGCAAACTATGCATCAAAAACAGAATCTGTCTAAAACAGAACAGTCTGTAATAATCTGAACATTAACCATACCTATGGTACTCCAAAATTTCTACTAAAATTAGGAAAAATAAAAAATTTGTATATAAATACAGTTCAAAAAGTTTCAGAACCATTTGACTTTCCAGTAAAAAATGTAAAATCGCGCACTACAGCCAAAGTTTCTGTCCTGCACCGCACAAACCAACAAGCATCGTAAACATCCTAAAGGCAAACCTTGGCACATTATTTTTATAATACAATGGAATTGTACAAGGGGATAATTATTTTTGTTGAAAAGATTCTGTAATCAAGATTCACAAAGTTTCCGTGAGCATGAACAAAGTTCAAGGAGCTCCCCCACTTCAACAATGCTTGTCTCTCTCACTTTCACTTTCCTTTTTGAAAAGTTTTGGGTTCCCCTATTTATTTATTTTTGTTTTTAAACTATATGAAAGCACTCAACAGAAATAAATGACTCTCTAAAACTTCCGGGTTGTCTCCCTGGCAGCGCTTTCTTTAAAGCCATTAAGCTAGGCATATAGTGCTCAAGTAATGGATCCACCCGGATCCCAAGGTATATCAAAGCCAATTTTAATTAACAATGATTTGTGATTTAGTAGTGAGCACAAAGTAACATATATCATGCAACAACGAAGTCTAACTCTCTTCCTATGCATCGGCATGTCATAAAAGGACAATCCATGCACACATAGTAAAGGCCAATGCATAGTATAAACAGTTTCTTGCAATTTTATCATATTGGAAACATGGAGAGGCGGAGATATAGTTCCTCTCTCATAATAATTGCAAGTAGGAGCAGCAAGCACATGCATATTATATTCATCAAAATCATCATGTGCAATAGTAAAAGGCAACCCATCATTATAATCCTTAATAAGGGCAAACTCTCCGATATAGTGTAGTCGGGAGAATTCAAAAAGATAATAGGACTATCATGCGTGGGTGCAATAGCAACAATTTCATGTTTAACATAAGGAACTATAGCAAGTTCATCTCCATAAGCATAATTCATATTGGCATCTTGGCCACAAGCATAGCAAGCATCATCAAAAAGGGATATTTCAAGAGAATCATCGGGATCATAACAATCATCATAGCAATCATCCTTCGGTAAGCACGAAGGGAAATTAAACAATGTATGAGTTGAAGAGTTACTCTCATTAGAAGGTGGGCACGGGTGATGTAACATCCCAAAATTCTATATTTTGGAATGTTATAATAAACAGATAGATTGGATTGATTGTTTGATTGATTGACTGAAAGTGAGTGGAATTCGAAATCTTTTGAAAGTTAAATGAGAGGGAATAAAAGGACTTTCCCAAAACTTTCATTTTACTTTTATGATTCCCATGAATTCAAATTCTTTTCACCACAAAACCCTGGAGAGAAGATGACATGACTTCTTCCATTTATTTAAATGAAAAGGGGTGTTGAAAATATTTGAATTTCATTTGAGAATATTTCCAATTTTGAAACTTTATGCAACTCAATGATTTTCACGAGCGAAGATAAAATGACTTCTTCAAAACATATGAAATAGGAGTTGGGAGTTTCAAAGGATTAAATTCAAAGTCCCATTGAAATTATTTTCCAATATTGGACTTATTTGAGTTTTGTTCAAATTATTTTTATATACAGAAAATAGGGTAACATGATTCCCTACATCATAAAATTGGAGAGAAATAAATTTGAAAACATTTTGGTAATTTTAAAATGATTTTATTGGATTTTATTAAGGCAGTAGCACTCTTTGCTTTATTTAATTTTGTGAGGATTTTATTTGACTTTACAAAAATGCCCATGATGTAGGAAATCTTTTTCTGAAAATTTTGGTATATTATATGCCTATAGTATTTTTTATTTATTTAAGGTTTTCTTTATTTTCCTGGCTCTGTTTTTTAAAAAAAAAACCTTTTCCCCGACTGGGCCGGCCCAGCTAGCCAGCCAGGCCCAGCCCAGCGCGCCGCCTCCCTCCCGTTCTCGACTGGGACTCCCCGAGTCCGCCGCCGCGCCGCCACGGCCGTCGTGCTGCCTCCGGCCTCCTCTGCCCCCTTCCCCACGCCTCCTCCTCGCCCCCCTCTTAAAAGGCGCGCCCCGACCCCGTTTTCCTCGGAGCCCGAGCCGCCGCTGCCGGATCTCACCGCCGCCGCACGCCGTAGCCGCCGCCCTCGTCGCCGTCGACCGCCGCCGACGCCGCCATCCTCCTTGCCGCGACGCGCCGCCCCTCCCCGTCCACTCCGCCCTCGCCGCGGGCCACCAGAGCCGCCGCTCCGGTCGAGCCCGAGCTGCCGCCGCCCTTCTCCGACGCCGGTGAGCCCCGCCACCGCCGACCCGGTCCGCCGCCGAAAACCGCCGGTTTTCGATGAAAACCCCGCCGGTATAAACCGTGAACCGCCCCGTTTTTTTTAATTATTCGCTTTGGTTTTATTAAGAAAACCTAGTTCTATTTTTTTTAGGTTTTATTAAACAGCGAACGTCCACTGTTTAGATCCTAGTTAACGAACGTTCGCTATTTAAATTTTTCTTTTTCTGTTTATTTTACACCAGGGACCTATTTGTAATAAGTTTTCTTATCAATTAGTCCCTGCTTTTCAAACAACCACATCTTTTTACTCGTTTGTCCAAATCCAACGAAACCAACGCCCACGTCTTCGTTATGATCCCCTCTATCCAGTAAAACAACTTAAACATGTTTTTGAAAATTTAAAATTTGTTTTCAAACAGATTTGAATTTGAATCTTCTTTTGATCATAACTTAAGATCCGTAACTCCGTTTGAGTTGATTCTTTTTGCAAATCGAAGCTCTTGACCTAAACTTTCTGATGAGGCCAAATTCACATAATTTTGGTACTGTTAGAAATTGTTTTATGTTGCAAGAGTTATTCGCTTGGTTTTGATGTTTTTACGAAGTATCTTCTTCGTTCTTCTCGATCTTTTGAGTGATTGCTTATGTGTGGTTACTATTGCTTGCTCTCGATAGATTGACCGGAGTGTGACGAGTAGATCTATCCAGAGTATTGAGTGCGAATCATCTTCATCAACATTGCAGGCAAGTAACACTTTGATCATACTTTTCATACCTAGTTTTATTGCATTAGATCTTTTCCTCAAACAATTGCATGATTAGGATCTAATTAAATTGTGGGAACTGGGAAGTAGTTGAGGTAGTACCTATTACCTGTTTTCTATTCAAACCCTTGGGAGTTACTTCTACGTTGCTTTTATTATTGCCATGCTATGCTCGTAGACGTGGATCTGGGTTTGAGTGATATTCATGAAAGATGTGAGATGTTTATTAATGGTTCAACTTAAGGTGGCAACTAAAACTCACATCTGGGTGGATTGAGGCACCTGGAGAACCCAGTGTTGTCTGTTTGTATAAGGACCGCCACCCAGGCTCAAAGGGATCATAAGATTATTCATGCTAGAAACTTCCGTGTGCAGCCACAAGCTATTATGGGCTCTAGCATAGTTGAGTAAGTTGTGGGAAACCTTTCCATGATGGGCTAGCAGATGTACCGGCCTATCTATCGGTTAAGGGGACCTCTTCGGAAAGACTGTGTCTCAGTCATCCGTTTCTCAAACATCATGCAGTGCGAGAATCAATCGGAGGCGATCGAGTCTTGTGGGGAAAAGTGCGCAAACCTCTGCAGAGTGTACAATCTAATCATGGTTAGCCGTGTCCCCGGTTATGGACATCTTGAGTATCTAGTTCTTGGATTATCCCGTTGATCTCATCATGTTACTTTAATTAAATTGTTGGGTTAATGATGATACTTAATTAGGATTGAGTTGGAGGTACCTTCTCAATGTTTCACAACTACCGTGATAGTTAAATAAAATTTATTCCTTTGAAGTAGGGAAAAATTGGCTTTTCGCAAAAACATTATAACCATAGAGCTTTTCCACCAGCCATATATGCATGTAGTGATAGCCTTTGTTCATCATTTCTCTATGGTGTGAATTTGCCAGCATATTCCATGTGCTGACCCGTTTTCGGGCTGCAACGTTTCATGTTGCAGGATATCTTACGACGAGTAAGTGATTCATTAGGGTTACGATTTCTACACTCAACTTTGCCGTTGGTGTTGATGGGAATCCACAACCTTGTTACTTCCGCTATTTGGATTGAGGTAATAGTATTTACGTTACTTTATACATGTGATTTACCTCTGTTATAAATCCTCGAGTACTGTGTGTGTCAGCATACCGATCCAGGGATGACACTTAAGCACAGAGACTTGATCCATTCGGGTCGGGTCGCTACAAGATGGTATCAGAGCACATGTTGACTGTAGGACGTGACCCTAGAAACTGGCAAGCCCATAGGAAGGATTTTCTATAAAACTTTTCTTTTCAAAAGAATCTTGTACCTCTCTTCTCTTCTGAGTTAATTCAAATATTCCCTTTAAGTGAGACCATATCCCTTTTCCCTTTTGACCACACGAAGATTCAGCTGATGAGACCACTTCAAGAAATACAGGATATCGGACAACTAAGACCATTCGGAATGAAGAGGATTTTACCGTGCATTATGATATTGGAAACTACAACGGTTGAAGACTCCGAAGACTGGGAGAATTTGAAGGCTCTGAAGAATTGCCAGATGTGTATGACCTAGGAAGGTTACCCTTATGGAACTTGGCAGACTATGGAAGCCGTCAATGCCCAAGATCAAGGTGTATCGGAGAAAGACCGGAACATGGAGCATTAGAACTCAAAGTTTTTGTTAAGAAAACCCAAAGTCAGGAGATATCAGTTATGGAATGAAAGCTCATGGCAGTAACATGGGCATAAACACGGCTATCCATGATGTTATCGTCCGCTTATGCTATTGTCACCGTGCCGAGTTAAGCATGCATATGCATGGAAGGATTGGATGGTAGAAGGCTGATGGAGCGCCTATCAGCAAGATGAAGTTTTAACTTTAGACCGGTGTATCACCAGGATCTGGAGTATTACATCAAGAAGTTAAGATGGACCTGCAGGAAATAGTATTTGACAAAGAAGTGTTTCGTGAAGAACTCAGAACCCAGAAACTGAAAGTAGCCAAGCAGGGAAAGCAAAACCTCGAGATAACGGAGACTTGTCAGGAACTGAAGGACAGTAGGATCAGGGTTCATGTCAAGGATGTTGAGACCCAGAAGTTGGAGCGCAACTCCAGAAATATTAAAGGACGTCATGAGAGACTTCGCGTCAACAGAGATGATTTGGCAAAAGAACTTGAGAAGGACAAGCATGATCAGAAGAAGCCATTGGAGGCATGAACAAGACTTGAAGAGTTTGGCGACGTTGAAGATTTTTTACCTCTAGAAGACCCAACTCCTGTTATACCTATGTTAGATGCGACGTTTGTGAGCTGTCATTTGTTTGTTGTTTTTCCGACAGCCACAATAAAAATCAGTCTTTTCAAAACTATTGTTTGTATTGTGTGCATCCCTCTCGACCTCTCTTATCTCACACCAAACCCGTGGACCCAATAGAGGATGAATGGAGATGAGCTTGTATTTTCTGGACCAATGAGTCAATTGGAGACGGACCAATGGATTCAGAACATGGAGAATAACCCTATAGCCGGAGAGGATATGACCCAGCATGCTCTTCAATGTTTTGAAAGTGGTGCTGCTACTTGGTGGAGGATGTACCAAACCATCAATGGATGGCAAGGAGTAACCACTTGGAAAGAATTTAAGTGGACTCTACAAAGATCTCGTCTTGTGTCCCAGAAATTGAAGCCCTATGGAAAGGATGCGAAGAAACCTTGTGCATACAAGCCTTGTGGAGAAATAGGACACAACCATAAGGAACACAAGGATGAATGCCCTAATGGTGAAGGAAGTCACCCAGCTGAAGAATGCCCAACTAGGCAGATCACTTGTTTCTTGTGTGAAGGGACTACCCACTACCCTGCTCAGTGTCACATCTACCCCATGGTACAAAGGACCATCCAGCAGAAGAAAGAAGCAATGAAAAGAGCCCTCATGGAAATTTAAGAGGAATCTGTGATGAAGGAAGAGGTGGAGGACACACCCAAAGAAGAACAAATTAAACCCTGCACCAAGTCATGCTGGAGAAGAAGGACACATCTCCCAAAATTGTCTGAATGGGGATTTAGTAGAATTCCCGATAGAGGAAATAGAGTATGACCCACAAGAAATAGAAGCCCTGATTGGAACGGAAAAGTCCAGGAAGAGAAGTAGATTGGATCCCAGGAACAACCCAATTTCTACAAAGAGAGACCTGAGTCATATCACATGTTTCAGGTGCAAAAATTCCGGACACTACCACAATGATTGCCCAAAAGGAAGATGAGGACCCCAGGAGGCTATATAATCACAAGGAAACCCCGAGATATGTCAGAAGTAATATGTTTCCGTTGTGATGAAGCAGGGCACTTTGCCAGAGAATGCCCCAAGGAGACGGAGACTTATGACAAATAATTGAGTGCAAAGAGAAGTATAGTAGTAGTAGTGTGGACATTTCTTTTATTAGTGAGGTGTCGGATTGAGGCATGTAATGGAATGCAGGAGATTGTAATAATTTGAGAATCAATAAAGTTAGCATCATTGGTATTGATTTGGATTCTATGAGTTGTTACTCTATGAAGAAAGATTTTGACCATTTTCGAGGATATGAGAAATATGGTCTATGGAAGATTGTGCATTTTAAAGGTGGTAGTACCCTGTGAGGAAACTTGACCCTTGGAAAAAGGTAATGATATTCCACGAAGTGGATTTCGAACAAAATAAGTATGAGTTTTATCTCGATATGTTGGATACCCCAAGAATATGAGGGTAGAGTATTATTGGATGTAAAGGAAGTAGTCTATGAAATTGGAGACGGAGCATGTCTTCGTGTGTTCTCTCTGCGAGGAGTTAAACTATTTGGAGTTAAGGGAAAGTTAGCCCCGAGAATTGTAGGACCATACCGAGTTTTGGAACGTATGGGAGAAGTGGCCAACAAATTGGAGTCACCCGAAGGACTGTCATGAGTTCATGATGTGTTTCACCTTTCCCAGTTGAAGAAGTGCCATGGAGAGATGGCCAATATTCCCCAGTAAGGACGCTTGACCCTGGAAAGGATAATGATGTCCCACGAAGTGGAGTATGTACTTCATAAGTATAAGTTTTATCTCGGTATGTGGGATATCCCCCGAGGATGAAGAGATAAATTACTATCGGATATAAAGGAGGTATGATGTTGGAAATATGTACCAATGGAAATTCCATGATGAGCCTGAGTAATCATGTCCTAGTGGTGCCAATAGAAGGAAGGAAGACAGTACAATTGGATGGATTTAAGAATACCAGGAAGTTGGATGTTGGATTAAGGATCAGTTGCCCGATGATAAGTTCAAGTAACTACAAGTGATGAGATGGGCCATAACCCTCAGGCCCCAGGACCTGCCAAGAAGCAAGCACATTCTTGCTGAAGGAAAGACAATGGAAGAAGTTACGATTTTATCGACAGACGATCTTATAGGAGTTACGCAAAACCTGAGGGTTGGGAAGGAACGATAGATGTTTGTTTGGCTTGCAGAATCCATGGATTTATCCGAACCTAGTTCGTCGACAAGAGAAATTCTGCAATGCTTGTGAGGATGACCGAGTGTTAGAATGCGAGATTCACTAAACCATGTACAAGGTAATGATTTGGGTGCGGGATGGATTGATCACCATACCGACTTACTCTTATTGTTCGCCTTGCTATACGGGATGGTAAATCTGAGTGACTTGCCTATAGTAGAGTGACGACGATTTAAACCTTGTTTAAACCTTAGAATGGTGTAAGTATTTTTTCCCCTTGTACAAGGCAGCTCTTGCCAATCGTAGGTTATACGGTGAGGATCAACCAGACCCATTTCCTGCAGGAGAAACCATAAATTGTTGACCACCAGGAGATGTCGATAGTTGTTTAGTTTTGGCGCCAGACCCATCGGCTCTGAAGACCCAGTCTCGGAATAACCTTACCAAGATGGAATGGACAGAAGGATTGAGGAAAAGGTTATGCCACCACCGGAAGAGCCAGAGAAGGAATTTTTCCGAGAATCTGAGAAGACTGACACTGTCAACAACAAGGATGGAGTATACGAGTTTTGGTGGAACCGTAACAATGTTTCTAAGGGTGGTAGCACCCCGGACCTCAGTGATGATCAATGGACCCTGAGAAGACCCCAAACCCTAACCTATTTCTTTCTAGCCTCTCCGAATCTCGAGGACGAGATTCATTTTAAGGGTGGTAGGTTTGTAACATCCCAAAATTCTATATTTTGGAATGTTATAATAAACAGATAGATTGGATTGATTGTTTGATTGATTGACTGAAAGTGAGTGGAATTCGAAATCTTTTGAAAGTTAAATGAGAGGGAATAAAAGGACTTACCCAAAACTTTCATTTTACTTTTATGATTCCCATGAATTCAAATTCTTTTCACCACAAAACCCTGGAGAGAAGATGACATGACTTCTTCCATTTATTTAAATGAAAAGGGGTGTTGAAAATATTTGAATTTCATTTGAGAATATTTCCAATTTTGAAACTTTATGCAACTCAATGATTTTCACGAGCGAAGATAAAATGACTTCTTCAAAACATATGAAATAGGAGTTGGGAGTTTCAAAGGATTAAATTCAAAGTCCCATTGAAATTATTTTCCAATATTGGACTTATTTGAGTTTTGTTCAAATTATTTTTATATACAGAAAATAGGGTAACATGATTCCCTACATCATAAAATTGGAGAGAAATAAATTTGAAAACATTTTGGTAATTTTAAAATGATTTTATTGGATTTTATTAAGGCAGTAGCACTCTTTGCTTTATTTAAATTTGTGAGGATTTTATTTGACTTTACAAAAATGCCCATGATGTAGGAAATATTTTTCTGAAAATTTTGGTATATTATATGCCTATAGTATTTTTTATTTATTTAAGGTTTTCTTTATTTTCCTGGCTCTGTTTTAAAAAAAACCTTTTCCCCGACTGGGCCGGCCCAGCTAGCCAGCCAGGCCCAGCCCAGCGCGCCGCCTCCCTCCCGTTCTCGACTGGGACTCTCCCCGAGTCCGTCGCCGCGCCGCCACGGCCGTCGTGCTGCCTCCGGCCTCCTCTGCCCCCTTCCCCACGCCTCCTCCTCGCCCCCCTCTTAAAAGGCGCGCCCCGGCCCCGTTTTCCTCGGAGCCCGAGCCGCCGCTGCCGGATCTCACTGCCGCCGCACGCCGTAGCCGCCGCCCTCGTCGCCGTCGACCGCCGCCGACGCCGCCATCCTCCTCGCCGCGACGCGCCGCCCCTCCCCGTCCACTCCGCCCTCGCCGCGGGCCACCAGAGCCGCCGCTCCGGTCGAGCCCGAGCTGCCGCCGCCCTTCTCCGACGCCGGTGAGCCCCGCCACCGTAGACCCGGTCCGCCGCCGAAAACCGCCGGTTTTCGATGAAAACCCCGCCGGTATAAACCGTGAACCGCCCCGGTTTTTTTTAATTATTCGCTTTGGTTTTATTAAGAAAACCTAGTTCTATTTTTTTAGGGTTTATTAAACAGCGAACGTCCACTGTTTAGATCCTAGTTAACGAACGTTCGCTATTTAAATTTTTCTTTTTCTGTTTATTTTACACCAGGGACCTATTTGTAATAAGTTTTCTTATCAATTAGTCCCTGCTTTTCAAACAACCACATCTTTTTACTCGTTTGTCCAAATCCAACGAAACCAACGCCCACGTCTTCGTTATGATCCCCTCTATCCAGTAAAACAACTTAAACATGTTTTTGAAAATTTAAAATTTGTTTTCAAACAGATTTGAATTTGAATCTTCTTTTGATCATAACTTAAGATCCGTAACTCCATTTGAGTTGATTCTTTTTGCAAATCGAAGCTCTTGACCTAAACTTTCTGATGAGGCCAAATTCACATAATTTTGGTACTGTTAGAAATTGTTTTATGTTGCAAGAGTTATTCGCTTGGTTTTGATGTTTTTACGAAGTATCTTCTTCGTTCTTCTCGATCTTTTGAGTGATTGCTTATGTGTGGTTACTATTGCTTGCTCTCGATAGATTGACCGGAGTGTGACGAGTAGATCTATCCAGAGTATTGAGTGCGAATCATCTTCATCAACATTGCAGGCAAGTAACACTTTGATCATACTTTTCATACCCAGTTTTATTGCATTAGATCTTTTCCTCAAACAATTGCATGATTTGGATCTAATTAAATTGTGGGAACTGGGAAGTAGTTGAGGTAGTACCTATTACCTGTTTTCTATTCAAACCCTTGGGAGTTACTTCTACGTTGCTTTTATTATTGCCATGCTATGCTCGTAGACGTGGATCTGGGTTTGAGTGATATTCATGATAGATGTGAGATGTTTATTAATGGTTCAACTTAAGGTGGCAACTAAAACTCACATCTGGGTGGATTGAGGCACCTGGAGAACCCAGTGTTGTCTGTTTGTATAAGGACCGCCACCCAGGCTCAAAGGGATCATAAGATTATTCATGCTAGAAACTTCCGTGTGCAGCCACAAGCTATTATGGGCTCTAGCATAGTTGAGTAAGTTGTGGGAAACCTTTCCATGATGGGCTAGCAGATGTACCGGCCTATCTATCGGTTAAGGGGACCTCTTCGGAAAGACTGTGTCTCGGTCATCCGTTTCTCAAACATCATGCAGTGCGAGAATCAATCGGAGGCGATCGAGTCTTGTGGGGAAAAGTGCGCAAACCTCTGCAGAGTGTACAATCTAATCATGGTTAGCCGTGTCCCCGGTTATGGACATCTTGAGTATCTAGTTCTTGGATTATCCCGTTGATCTCATCATGTTACTTTAATTAAATTGTTGGGTTAATGATGATACTTAATTGGGATTGAGTTGGAGGTACCTTCTCAATGTTTCACAACCACCGTGATAGTTAAATAAAATTTATTCCTTTGAAGTAGGGAAAAATTGGCTTTTCACAAAAACATTATAACCATAGAGCTTTTCCACCAGCCATATATGCATGTAGTGATAGCCTTTGTTCATCATTTGTCTATGGTGTGAATTTGCCAGCATATTCCATGTGCTGACCCGTTTTCGGGCTGCAACGTTTCATGTTGCAGGATATCTTACGACGAGTAAGTGATTCGTTAGGGTTACGATTTCTACACTCAACTTTGCCGTTGGTGTTGATGGGAATCCACAACCTTGTTACTTCCGCTATTTGGATTGAGGTAATAGTATTTACGTTACTTTATACATGTGATTTACCTCTGTTATAAGTCCTCGAGTACTGTGTGTGTCAGCATACCGATCCAGGGATGACACTTAAGCACAGATACTTGATCCATTAGGGTCGGGTCGCTACAGGTGATCAATCCGCTCTTCCTCCTTTTGTTCTTCGCTCTCCTCCTTATCGTTTTCATCCAATGAGCTCACAATGTCATTAATTCCTTCTTCCATAGACTCCTGCAAAATATCAGTCTCTTCTTGGACAGCGGAGACTTTCTCAATAAACACATCAATATCGGCATTATATTCATAATTCTCATAGAAATATTTAAGGATAGCTAATTTTTTAGGTCTATAAACTGAATCATCAAAATCTTCAAACTCTTTAAACAAAGATTCAATTTCACATGCACCCTTAAAAGCAACAAATTCTTCTATTCATTCCACATCATAGTAATCATATATACCTCTAGCATAAGAAGCCAAGGTTTCATTATCACTAAATTTGCATGAAAAGGGAAGGTGTGGGCCTTCATCCTAGAGCAACAAGTATAATCATATCTCAAGCATAGTTGCCTACCATACCACTTCAACATATAAATTTGATCCCATAATAGTTTCCTTTTTGAGTCAAGTGATAATCCCTAAAGTATTCACGTTGATCCAACGTGTCTCCCATTACAAAGTTGAATGGGGTTTTCTCAGGATTATCAAAGTAGTACATAATATCTTTCACATAATGAGCATCGAGGGTTTTAGGAGGTTCCCCATCTCCATGAGTAGCAAGTAAACCTAATTTTTTTGGTATTTCGTCTTCCATATCCATAACTAAAGATAGAGAACAACTTGGAACAGCAAATAAAAACTACTTAGTGATAAAGCAAACAAGCACACACGAGAATATTCACCCCACGCTATGACTCCCCGGCAACGGCGCTAGAAAAAGGTCTTGATAACCCACAAGTATAGGGGATCAATTGGAGCCTCTTTCGATAAGTAAGAGTGTCGAACCCAACGAGGAGCTAAAGGTAGAACAAATATTCCCTCAAGTTCTATCGACCACCGATACAACTCTACGCACGCTTAACGTTCGCTTTACCTAGAACAAGTATGAAACTAGAAGTAATTTGTAGGTGTTTTTGGATAGGTTTGCAAGATAATAAAGAGCACGTAAGTAAAAAGTAGGGGCTGTTTAGATAAAGACACAACTAAATTAGTTTTAGCAGAGAGATTTTTGTTACGAGAAAGTTATTTGTCCCTAGGCAATCGATAACTAGACCGATAATCGTTATTGCAGTTTTATATGAGGGAGAGGCATAAGCTAACATACTTTCTCTACATGGATCATATGCACTTATGATTGGAACTCTAGCAAGCGTCCGCAACTACTAAAGATCATTAAGGTAAAACCCAACCATAGCATTAAAGTATCAAGTCCTCTTTATTCCCATACGCAAACAACCTACTTACTCGGGTATGTGCTTCTGTCACTCATGCCACCCACCATAAGAAAATCATGAACATATTGCAAACCCTACAGCAGGGATCCCTCACGCTTGCGCGACACGGAGAGCACCATAGGACAGCATCAATAATAAAACATGCAACTCAAACCAATCATGATCATCAACCCATAGGACAACACGGATCTACTCAAACATCATAGGATAGCCATACATCATTGGGAAATAATATATAGCGTTGAGCACCATGTTTAAGTAGAGATTACAACGGGTAAAAGAGGGGTTACACCACTGCATAGAGGGGAGAAGAGTTGGTGATGATGGCGGTGAAGTTGTTGGTGAAGATTGCGGTGATGATGATGGCCCCCGGTGGCACTTCGGTGCCACCTGAAGCGAGGGGGAGAGAGCCCCCCTCCTTCTTCTTCTTCTTCTTCCTTGACCTCCTCCCTAGATGGGAGAAGGGTCTCCCCTCTTGTCCTTGGTCTCCATGGCATGGGAGGGGCGAGAGCCCCTCCGAGATTGGATATATCTCTCTGTCTCTCTCTATTTCTGCGTTCTGGGATTCTGCCCTTTCACCGTTTCTTATATATCCGGAGATCCGTAACTCCGATTGGATTGAAACCTTCGCCCAAGTTTTTCTCTGAAAATTAGCTTTCTTGCGGCAAAAGAATAGCAGCAACCTCCTTACAGGGGGCCCACGTGGGTCAGGGGCTCGCCCAGGGGGGCAGGCGCGCCCCCTGCCTCGTGGCCCCCTCGGGCACCTTCTCGCGTTGATTCTTCTTCCCATATTTCACAAATATTCCAAAAATATTCTCCGTCCGTTTTTATTCCGTTTGGACTCCGTTTGGTATGGAGTTTCTGCGAAACATAAAACATGCAACAAACAGGAACTGGCACTGGGCACTGGATCAATATGTTAGTCCCAAAAATAGTATAAAAAGTTTCCAAAAGTATATGAAAGTTGTATAATATTGGCATGGAACAATCAAAAATTATAGATACGACAAAGACTAAGGGTTTTAGTCCTTTAACTTTTAAAGGATCGGCTAGAGATGGCCTTATGACTTGTTTATTTCAGTTCTTCACAATGTGATACTCCATATGTGCAACTATTTGCCGTGCAGTTCAATTTCATCAATAACAGTTTCAACAATACCACTATGAATTACGATATTTGGTTGTTGTTAAGGATATTGCAGTTAACATGCCTGTTCGTTTTTTAACAATAACTAGTGTACTTTAGACCTGCACAATACTAGTTTGAATGACTATTTGCTTGTTTTTAAATGTTATGCCTGATGCAGTTAACACACCTTTCCACTTCTTGTTTTGCTTAACTAGCGTGCTTAAGCCTGCACACTAAAGCTATCATTTGTAGATTATGTTGTCTACCATGGATATATTTGGTTGATGTTTAGCCTGTTGTGCTTAACATGCCTTTATATGTACTCATGCAGGACAATATTGAGAACAGTGTTGTTTTCCATCGAGGTTATTTTCATCGCATTGCTTATATGTACTCATTGTTCAGGATATCGGTAGCTGGTACCATATAGCCTGGGGCTGATAAGGGATTAATCGTCGAATCGGACATTTCACTGAATATATTTGTAATACATTTACCAATAGGTTAACTAGGGCCATATTTAATATATCTGAGGCTACAAAGCAACATACATTGTACTGAATGACTAAATATGCAATCCCAGGCTACATAGCAATAAGGAAGAGTGTTACCTTAATGTTCTGATGATGTCTATATATACATGTAATAAAATCTTATATAATGAGATGGAGGGAGTGTTGTACTACATCATTTTTCAATTGTTGTTTAGCTTCTAATATTAACTTGGTTCTTTTAGGTACATATATCATTGCCAAAGTTCCACACTTCGACCCTTTATGGGGCAATGAGATATTCATGAACCAGCATCAAGTGAGGAAACTGATAAAGATTGTTATTAAAATGGGTCCAAAGACGTCAATCGAACTATTTGTTTACACTTTATGCAAGACAATAGTGAATTGCGGGATGGTAAGTAAGAACCATGTAGCCTTCTTTTTACTGCCCGTAATGAGTTGTGTTAGATGACAATGTCTGAATCTTTTTTCCTTTGCAGTGGATCTTGAAGCAGTTTACTCAAGATTACCTCTCAAACTACATGAATGGCGGTCGGCCATCACAAGGGGTTGGACTAGAGTCCTGCATCCAGGAGAGCACAATAGGGCCATTCTGCTTCACCTTGTTCAGCAACCGGAATGTCTGTCGCCTCTTTCTTTACCATCTGTAATACTACAAGTATAGAACCCTAGTTCATCATTCTTTATTTGGTGCTTATGTAATTCTTAAACATATGTACCTGTGAATCGAATAATGCATTGGTTGTTTGAACCTGATGGATATGAATAAAGCTAAAGCCTACTTTCAAGTTTAAATTAGGTACAATTTTAAATAGCAGCAATTAAATTAGGGCGAAATTAGGGTGTGCAGGTCATTATGGCGCACACGGTTAATAAAGCACAGCGTGTGCGATATACATCATAATCCAACACGGTTCACGGAGAGGAAATGTGTGTAACAATGCACACAGTTGCCGTTTGCAAAGCATGTGTGATGTCAGACACTATCGCACATGGTGCGGCAAAACTAAATGTGTGTGATTGTCTACCTATCATACACGGCTTATAATCATGAACTGTTTGTGATGTGCCAGGCATCGTAAAACTCCCGTTCTTGGAATCTTCCTGGAAAACTCTCGTGCCTGGAATCTGCCTGGATTTAGGTAAAACCACAAAACTCCGACTGCAATGGCAATGCGAGCACAAACGAGTACCAAGGATGAAGTGTTTGGGATATTCGATCGGAAACGGTCATATAGGGACAACTGTATGCATCAAGGCTCCCTATCCCCGACGGTTTCCGGTTCATATGGGAAGGACCCCCTATCACCGTCACTCACTAGGCGACGGTTCCAAATGTCGTTGCGGAAAGGGGTTAAAAACCGTTTGTATAGCACCGACGCGTACTAGTGACTGGAGCATGTGCATGTAGTTCAAATTTGAATTATGCACATGAATGCATAGAAAACTCAGTTAATCTATTAAAATGTCCAAGCAAACCCCGAATAATCCCAAAAATTGACACAACACTCCTGTTGTTCTATCTTGATAGGAGAAAAAATTGAAAGTAAGAAGAGGCAACAGATATCGTTTCGTCCCCCAAGGTGGCACGTTCCCTACCGAAACCATCAGGCTTGTTGTGAGAGAAGCTCTGGTTTGCGAGAATCTTATACCCAAACCTGCCCAAATGGGACAATATTTTTACCACGGCATGTCGATGCTGTTCCCTGATATCATGTCAAGTTTCATGAATTTCAGACGAGTTTTCGACTTGCTAGAATTTTAAAACCATGTATCTCAATGTTAGCGGTCGAGCGACAGTGTCAAGGTGTTTGACATTCATTCTCATTACTTGCATGTGACCTAAGCTTGCAACCAAGGACAAACATTTGATTTTGCAACCCGTTTTTATGGACTGGAGCATGTGCATGTTGTTCAATTTTGAATTATGCACATAAATGCCTAGAAAACTCAGTTAACGTATAAAAATGTCCAAACGATCCCCGAAAAAATATCCAAATTTAACACGACGCTCTTGTTGTTCTATGTTGACACCAGGAAAAAATTGAAAGGAAGAAGAGGCGACGAATATTTTTTTGTCCACAAAGGTGACACGTTTCCCTAATGGAACCATGAGGCTTCTTGTGAGAAGCTTTGGTTTGTGAGAAGCTTATACCATAACTTTCCCCAAACGGGATAATATTTTTTACCCCAGCATGTTGATGCCATTCCATGATAGCATGCCAAGGTTCATGAATTTCGCACGGGTTTTGGATTAACTAGAATTACAAAAGCAAGTACCTCAACGTTTGCTGGAGAGCCACGATGCCGTGGTGTTCGAAATTCATCCCCATTTCTTGCATGCGACATAAACATGAACCCATGGACACATATATGATTTTACAACTCATGTTGGTGCACCGGAGGATGTGCTCATGTGCATGTAGTTTAATTTTGAATTGTGCACTTGAAATGGCTAGAAAACCAATTTAATGTATAAAATGTCCAAACAAACCCTGAATAATTCCAATTTTTTTACGACACACATATAGTTGCATGTTCACTGCAGATAAAAGTTCTAGCAATTCACACACCTTCCATTGCCACTGTGGCCCCATTATGTAATTCAAATCAAGATGAAAAATCAAGTAGATCCCACACAATTTATTATCACCAACCGTGTGAGATGCAGTACAAAATATTTTGGAGCACCGTCGTGTTGGGGAATGCAATATTTCAAAAAAATTACCTACGATCACGCAAGATCTATCTAGGAGATGCATAACAACGAGATAGGTGAGTGTGTCCACGTACCCTCGTAGACCGAAAGCGGAAGCGTTTAGTAACGCGGTTGATGTAGTCGAACGTCTTCACGATCCAACCGATCCAAGTACTGAACGTACGACACCTCCGTCTTGAGCACACATTCAACACGATGATGTCCCTCGAGCTCTTGATCCAGTTGAGGACGAGGGAGAGTTCCTTCAACATGATGATGTGGCGACGGTGATGATGAAGTTACCGGCACAGGGCTTCACCTAAGCACTACAACGATATGACCGAGGTGTTGAACTGTGGAGGGGGGCATCGCACACGGCTAAGAGATTGTCTGTTGTGTTATTGGGGTGCCCCGTGGCCACGTATATAAAAGAGGGAGGGAGAGAGGCTGGCGGCCAGGAGGGGAGCGCCAAGGGAGGAGTCCTACTTGGACTCCCAGTCCAAGTAGGATTCACCCCCCCTTTTTCCTTTCTTCCACCGGAGGGAAAGGAAGGAGGGGAGAAGGAGAAGGAAGGAGGGGTCCGCGTCCCCACCCCTTGTCCAATTCGGTTTGGGCAGGGGGAGGCACGCGCCACCTCGTGGCCCTTCTTCCCTCTCTCCACTAAAGCCCACTAAGGCCCATTAACTTCCCAGGGGTTCCGGTAACCCCTCGGTACTCCGGAAAAATACCCGGATCACTTGGAACCATTCCGATGTCCGAATATAACCTTCCAATATATGAATCTTTACCTCTCAACCATTTCGAGACTCCTCGTCATGTCCGTGATCTTATCCCGGACTCCGAACAAACTTCGGTCATCAAATCACATAACTCATAATACAAATCGTCATCGAACGTTAAGCGTGCGGACCCTACGGGTTCGAGAACTATGTAGACATGACTGAGACACATCTCCGGTCAATAACCAATAGCGAAACCTGGATGCTCATATTGGCTCCTACATATTCTACGAAGATCTTTATCGGTCAAACCGCATAACAACATACTTCATTCCCTTTGTCATCGGTATGTTACTTGCCTGAGATTCGATTGTCGGTATCATCATACCTAGTTCAATCTCGTTACCAACAAGTATTTTTACTCGTTCCGTAATGCATCATCCTGTAACTAACTCATTAGTCACATTGCTTACAAGGCTTAAAGTGATGTGCATTACCGAGAGGGCCCAAAGATACCTCTCCGATACACGGAGTGACAAATCCTAATCTCGATCTATGCCAACTCAACAAACACCATCGGAGACACCTGTAGAGCATCTTTATAATCACCTAGTTACGTAGTGACGTTTGATAGCACACAAAAGTGTTCCTCCGGTATTCAGAAGTTGCGTAATCTCATAGTCAGAGGAATATGTATAAGTCATGAATAAAGCAATAGCAATAAAACTAAACGATCATTATGCTAAGCTAACGGATGGGTCTTCTCCATCACATCATTCTCTAATGATGTGATCCCGTTCATCAAATGACAACACATGTGTATGGTTAGGAAACTTAACCATCTTTGATTAACGAGCTAGTCAAGTAGAGGCATACTAGGGACACTCTGTTTGTCTATGTATTCACACATGTACTAAGTTTCCGGTTAACACAATTCGAGCATGAATAGTAAACATATATCATGATATAAGGAAATATAAATAAAAACTTTATTATTGCCTATAGGGCATATTTCCTTCAGTCTCCCACTTGCACTAGAGTCAATAATCTAGATTACATAGTAATGATTCTAACACCCATTGAGTCTTGGTGCTGATCATGTTTTGCTTGTGAGAGAGGCTTAGTCAACGGGTCTGCAACATTCAGATCCGTATGTATCTTGCAAATCTCTATGTCTCCCTCCTTGACTTTATCGCAGATGGAACTGAAGCATCTCTTGATGTGTTTGGTTCTCTTGTGAAATCTGGATTCCTTCGCCAAGGTTATTGCTCCAGTATTGTCACAAAAGATTTTCATTGGACCCGATGCACTAGGTATTACACCTAGATTGGATATGAACTCCTTCATCCAGACTCATTCATTTTCTACTTCCGAAGTAGCTATGTACTCCGCTTCACACGTAGATCCCGCCACGACGCTCTGCTTGGAACTGCACCAACCGACAGCTCCAACATTCAATATAAATACGTATCCGGTTTGTGACTTAGAGCCATCCGAATCAGTGTCAAAGCTTGCATCGACATAACCATTTACGACGAGCTCTTTGTCACCTCCATAAATGAGAAACATATCCTTAGTCCTTTTCCGGTATTTAAGGATGTTCTTGACCGCTGTCCAGTGGTCCACTCCTGGATTACTTTGGTATCTCCCTGCTAAACTTATAGCAAGGCACACATCAGGTCTGGTACACAGCATTGCATACATGATAGAACCTATGGCTGAAGCATAGGGAATGACTTTCATTTTCTCTCTATCTTCTGTAGTGGTCGGGCATTGAGTCTGACTCAACTTCACACCTTGTAACACATGCAAGAACCCTTTCTTTGACTGGTCCATTTTGAACTTCTTCAAAACTTTATCAAGGTATGTGATTTGTGAAAGTCCAATTAAGCGTCTTGATCTATCTCTATAGATCTTGATGCCCAATATATAAGCAGCTTGATGACCCACAAGTATAGGGATCTATCATAGTCCTTTTGATAAGTAAGAGTGTCGAACCCAACGAGGAGCAGAAGGAAATGATAAGCGGTTTTCAGCAAGGTATTCTCTGCAAGAACTGAAATTATAGGTAACAGATAGTTTTGTGATAGGATATTTGGTAACGAGCAACAAGTAACAAAAGTAAATAAAGTGCAGCAAGGTGCCCCAATCCTTCTTGTAGCAAAGGACAAGCCTGGAAAAACTCTTATATAGAGAAAAGCGCTCCCGAGGACACATGGGAATTATCGTCAAGCTAGTTTTCATCACGTTCATATGATTCGCGTTCGGTACTTGATAATTTGATATGTGGGTGGACCGGTGCTTGGGTGCTGCCCTTACTTGAACAAGCATCCCACTTATGATTAACCTCTATTGCAAGCATCCGCAACTACAACAAAAGTATTAAGGTAAACCTAACCATAGCATGAAACATATGGATCCAAATCAGCCCCTTACGAAGCAACGCATAAACTAGGGTTTAAGCTTCTGTCACTCTAGCAACCCATCATCTACTTATTACTTCCCAATGCCTTCCTCTAGGCCCAAATAATGGTGAAGTGTCATGTAGTCGAAGTTCACATAACACCACTAGAGGATAGACAACATACATCTCATCAAAATATCGAACGAATACCAAATTCACATGACTACTCATAGCAAGACTTTTCCCATGTCCTCAGGAACAAACGTAACTACTCACAAAGCATATTCATGTTCATAATCAGAGGAGTATTAATATGCATATAGGATCTGAACATATGATCTTCCACCAAATAAACCAACTAGCGTCAACTACAAGGAGTAATCAACACTACTAGCAACCTACAGGTACCAATCCCAGACTTAGAGACAAGAATTGGATACAAGATATGAACTAGGGTTTGAGAGGAGATGGTGCTGGTGAAGATGTTGATGGAGATTGCCCTCTCCCGATGAGAGGAGCGTTGGTGATGACGATGGTGATGATTTCCCCCTCCCGGAGGGAAGTGTCCACGGCAAAACAGCTCTGCCGGAGCCCTAGATTGGTTCCGCCAAGGTTCCGCCTCGTGGCGGCGGACTCTCGTCCCGAAAGCTTGCTTATGATTTTTCTTCGGACGAAAGACTTCATATAGCAGAAGATGGGCACCGGAGGGCCAACAGGGGGCCCACGAGGCAGGGGGGCGCCCAGGGGGTAGGGCGCGCGCCCACCCTCATGAACAGGTGGAGGCCCCCTGACGTATTTCTTCCGCTCAGTATTTTTTATTATTTCCAAAAATAACTTTCGTGGAGTTTCAGGACTTTTGGAGTTGTGCAGAATAGGTCTCTAATATTTGCTCCTTTTT
Source organism: Aegilops tauschii subsp. strangulata (assembly GCF_002575655.3). NCBI lineage: Eukaryota > Viridiplantae > Streptophyta > Magnoliopsida > Poales > Poaceae > Aegilops > Aegilops tauschii. The sequence goes on along the minus strand of NC_053036.3, from coordinate 388,112,669 downwards.
CAGCCCAGAATTCCAGCTGCCGGCATTCTCCCTCCTTATGTAAACCTTGTAAATTAAGAGAGAATAGGCATAAGTATTGTGACATAATGTGTAATAACAGCCCATAATGCAATAAATATCAATATAAAAGCATGATGCAAAATGGACGTATCAACTCCCCCAAGCTTAGACCTCGCTTGTCCTCAAGCGGAAGCCGATAACGATAAATATGTCCACATGTTTAGAGGTAGAGGTGTCGATAAAATAAAATACGGACATGAGGGCATCATGATTATTCTCATAACAGCAACATATATGGATATTGTCATATGATTTCTTATGCTCAAGTAATAATCTATTCACAATGCAAAGTACGAATCAGACACTTTATTGAGAACTAACAAACTATCATCTCAGTCATCGAGGCAATTGCAATTTATCATAACATCAAAAAGATTCTATGTCAGAGCTTTCTAGCAAGTCCACATACTCAACTATCATTTAGTCTTTCATAATTGCAAACACTCACACAATACTTGTGGTTACGGAGTTTTAACCGGACACAGAGAAAGATAGGGGCTTATAGTTTCGCCTCCCAACCTTTTACCTCAAGGGTAATGTCAACAATAATAGTTCATGCTAACTTACATCCAATTAGATATATATATCAGGATCTTTCCAACACCCTGTGCTTGCCAAAGGATAAAATGTAAAAAGGAAAGGTGAAGATCACAATGACTCTTGCATAAGGTAGAAGATAATAATAATAGATAGGCCCTTCGCAGAGGGAAGCAGAGGTTGCCATGCGCTTTCAAGGTTGGATGCACAAAATCTTAATGCGAAAGAACGTCACTTTATATTGTCACTTGTGATATGGACCTTTATTATGCAGTCCGTCACTTTTATTTATTCCACATCACAAGATCGTATAAAGCTTATTTCCTCCACACCAATCAATCATACATATTTAGAGAGCAATTTTTATTGCTTGCACCGATGACAACTTACTTGAAGGATCTTACTCAATCCATAGGTAGATATGGTGGACTCTCATGGCAAAACTGGTTTAAGGATATTCGGAAGCACAAGTAGTATCTCTACTTGGTGCAAAGAATTTGGCTAGCATGAGGGGGAAAGGCAAGCTCAACATGTTGGATGATCCATGACAATATACTTTATCTCAGATATAAGAAAACATAACCCATTACGTTGTCTTCCTTGTCCAACATCAACTCTTTAGCATGTCATATTTTAATGAGTGCTCACAATCATAAAAGATGTCCAAGATAGTATATTTATATGTGAAACCTCTCTTTCTTTATTACTTCCTATTAATTGCAACGATGACCAAAGCTATGTTTGTCAACTCTCAACAATTTTTAATCATCATACTCTTTCTATGTGAAGTCATTACTCTCCATAAGATCAATATGATCTCTTTGTTTATTTTTATTCTTTTCTCTTTTGTTTTATTCACTCAAGATCATAGCAAGATAAGCAAGCCCTTGACTCAACACTAATCTTTATTATATATAGCTCACGGACTCGATTACATAGAGGGATCATAAAGCAAAACTCAAAACTAGATCATACCAAAACTTTATTCTACAAGATCAAGATACTATTTAATAGGATCGAACTAAGAAAAACGGTAAAGAAAGGAGTTGTGGTTGTGATACGATACCGGGGCATCTCCCGCAAGCTTGGCAGTTGCCAAGGGGAGTGCCCATACCCATGTGATTATATCTCCTTTGCTGGTGAAGGGATTGTTGATGATGTAGGCTTGTCGTCCATCTTCCAAGGAATAGGCTCACCATCATAGAAAGATGATCGAGTCTCCGGGATCCTTAAATCTGCATTCAAACTCATCCTTTTGAATCTATATTCATACTCACAGTTTTGGATTTGCAGGTCATAGATTTGGGCTTGGAGGTGCTCGATTTTCTCGTGGAGCTTGAAGATGGCCTCCCCAATGTCCTTGGCATCCAGCATGTGGTTGTTGGTGAACTCCGTGATCATTATGTGATTGGAGTCAAGTCCACGCTCCACCATCTCCTGGCACTTGAAAACTTGTTGCTCCATTGCTTCAAGCCTTGTCTCCATGCTTTCGGTCCTCCGTGGTCCCTCAACATCGCGGATGTGCAGCAACCCATCACGCATCTCAATGGTTTGAGGGTGTTGCAGCACCTCTGCGAGGTAGGTGTTGATGACCTTCTCGAAGAACTTGTCCTTGGGGGTGCTTGGAGACGTCATGATGATCTAGATCTGTCAGAGAAACAGCTCAAAACAAGAACAGAGGATAATTGCGTGATACGGTGGTCAAAACCTTCGGGAGAATATATAATGAATTTCTACTGACCAAAATACATAACGTGCAAGAAAACGGAGTCCGGAGAGCGCACGAGGTGCCCACGAGGCAGGGGGCGCCCTCCACCCTCGTGGAGGCCTCGTGTCCTTCCCGGACTGCTTCTTATTTTTCTATTTTTCTAAATATTCCAAAACGGAGAAAAATTGCCATTAGAACTGTTTTGGAGTCGGTTTACTTACCGTACCACATACCTATTCCTTTTCGGAGTCTGAAACGTTCCGGAAAGTGTCCCTTATGTATTCCTCCGGGGTTACGGTCTCAATAACATTGGTTTCAACGTTTATGGGATTACCTGAGATATAATGTTTAATTCTTTGACCGTTCACCACCTTCGGATTTGTACCTTCGAAGTTGTTGATTTTTATGGCACCGGAACGATAGACCTCCTCGATAACGTAAGGGCCTTTCCATTTAGAGAGAAGTTTTCCTGCAAAAAATCTTAAACGAGAGTTGTACAGTAATACATAATCACCTACATTAAACTCACGCTTTTGTATTCTTTTGTCATGCCATCTTTTAACTTTTTCTTTAAACAACTTGGCATTTTCGTAGGCTTGGGTTCTCCATTCATCAAGTGAGCTAATGTCAAATAACCTCTTCTCACCGGCAAGTTTGAAATCATAATTGAGCTCTTTAATAGCCCAATAAGCCTTATGTTCTAGTTCGAGAGGTAAGTGACATGCTTTTCCATAAACCATTTTATACGGAGACATACCCATAGGATTTTTATATGCAGTTCTATAGGCCCATAATGCATCATCAAGTTTCTTGGACCAATTCTTTCTAGATCTGTTGACAGTCTTTTGCAAGATTAATTTGAGCTCTCTATTACTCAATTCTACTTGACCACTAGACTGCGGGTGATAAGGAGATGCAATTCTATGATTAACATCATATTTAGCAAGCATTTTTCGGAAAGCACCATGAATAAAATGTGAACCACCATCAGTCATTAAATATCTAGGGAATCCAAACCTCGGAAAAATAACTTCTTTAAGCATTTTAATAGAAGTGTTATGATCAGCACTACTAGTTGGAATAGCTTCTACCCACTTAGTAATGTAATCAACAACGACTAAAATATGTGTGTAACCATTAGAGGCAGGAAAAGGTCCCATATAATCGAAGCCCTAAACATCAAATGGTTCAATAACAAGTGAATAATTCATAGGCATTTCTTGGCGTCTACTAATATTACCAATTCTTTGACATTCATCACAAGATAAGAAAAACTTACGGGCATCCTTGAAGAGAGTAGGCCAATAAAAACCGGATTGCAATACCTTATGTGCAGTTCTATCTCCAGCGTGGTGTCCTCCATAAGCCTCGGAGTGACACTTGCGTAGGATCTGTTCCTGTTCATGCTCAGGTACACAATGTCTAATAACACCATCTACTCCTTCTTCATAAAGATGTGGGTCATCCCAAAAGTAATGTCTCAAATCATGGAAAAACTTTTTCTTTTGCTGGTATGTGAAACTAGGTGTTATAAATTTAGCAACAATATAATTAGCATAATCAGCATACCATGGAGCAGTACGAGAAGTATTTATGACATTTAATTGTTCATCAGGAAAGCTATCATCAATAGGTAGTGGGTCATCAAGAACATTCTCTAGCCTAGACAAGTTATCTGCAACGGGGTTCTCAGCTCCCTTTCTATCAATAATATGCAAATCAAATTCTTGTAGCAAGAGAACCCATCTAATAAGTCTAGGTTTAGCATCTTTCTTTTCCATAAGATATTTAATAGCAGCATGATCTGTATGAATAGTTACTTTAGAATCAACAATATAAGGTCTGATCTTATCACAAGCAAATACAACTGCTAAGAATTCCTTTTTTAGTAGCATAATTTCTCCGAGCATTGTCTAGAGTTTTACTAGCATATTGAATAACATTTAATTTCTTATCAACACTTTGCCATAGAACAACACCTACAACATAATCACTAGCATCACACATGATTTCAAAGGGTAAATTCCAATCAGGTGGCTGAACAATAGGTGTAGAGATCAATGCTTTCTTAAGTATTTCAAATGCTTCTACGCAATCATCATCAAAGACAAATGGTATATCTTTTTGTAATAAATTAGTCAGAGGCCGAGAGATTTCTGAGAAGTCCTTAATGAACCTCCTATAAAACCCGGCATGACCAAGGAAACTTCTTATACCTTTGATGTCCTTGGGACATGGCATCTTTTCAATAGCATCAACCTTGGCTTTATCAACCTCAATACCTCTTTCAGAAACTTTATGCCCCAAGACAATACCTTCATTAACCATAAAGTGGCACTTCTCCCAATTCAAGACAAGAATAGTTTCTTCACATCTCTGCAAAACTCGATCAAGGTTGCTCAAGCAATCATCAAAAGAGGATCCATAAACGGAGAAATCGTCCATGAAAACCTCACAAATCTTTTCACAAAAGTCAGAGAATATAGCCATCATGCATCTTTGAAAGGTAGCAGATGCATTACATAAACCAAAAGGCATACGTCTATAAGCAAAAGTACCAAAAGGGCAAGTAAAAGTGGTCTTTGATTGATGTAACATCCCAAATTTTCAACTTGGAATGTTATACATTAGATCATCATTGCATATCATATTTTATTGCATTTTTGGTTTGATCCTAGAAATTCTATGCAACTCAAGGACCCACGGAGAGAGTTGGGGATTTCGTTATTTTCATATTTGGGTTTTCTCAAATTTTGAAAATAGGATCATTTGATTTTATTTATTTTGTCTTCAATTATTTCATTTATAAAAATAAGAGAGAGGGAATAAAATGACTTTCCCAAAAATAAGAAATATTGAGGATTTAATAAAAAAATCGAATCTTATTTTATTTGGTGTTTTGCTATTTTATTTGAATTTAGGAAAATTGCACGTTTTTCAAAATTGCATTTCAGGGCCAGGAAGATGTTCATCTTGTTCTAAGTATTTTATTTAAACGGTGAAAAATTTATTTTGTCATTTTTAGAATTTTATTTTATTTTCTAGAATTTTTCTCAGTTTCGGCGGAATTGTTTAACAAAAAACTCCCGCGCGCCCGACTGGGCCGAAGCCCAGCCGAACCAGGCCGGCCCGCCCGCGCCACCGCCGCCGTCTCCGGATCGGAGACCGCCGCCGCCGCCCGAGTCCGGGAGGAGCACGCCTCCCGAGGTGCCCCCTTCCCCAAGCCGCGCCGCCCCCCTCCTTAAATAGCCGCCGCCACCCCTCACCCCGCCACCGAACCCGCAGCCCCGCCGCCGGAGCCGCACCACCGCCGAGCCGTCCCGCTGCCCAAGGTCGTCGCTGCCGTCGGGAAAGCCGCCGCCGCCCGCAGCCCCGCCGCCCCACGCCGCCCCGCCGGAGCCGCCGGACTTCGCTGGAGCCCCGAGCCGAGGTAGCTGCCCGCCGCCCAGTTTTCTGAAGAAAACTGATTCGGTTTTTTTAGAAAACCCTAAGTTTTTTTAGATCGGTTTTGTTTTGTTTTTTGTCGGTTTTCTTATTTAGCGAGCGTTCGCTCGTTCGTTCATTTTAACGAACGCGTTCATCGTTTAGTTACAGTTAACGAACGTCCATTCGTTAAACTGTTCGTCAGTTTTTTCTTTTTCTCAGATTTTCCGCGAATATTTCTGATCGCGATTTCCGATCTGTTTTTCGTTTTGGTTTAACTTTTCGCTCGTTTGTCAGAATTATGCGATTCAAGCGCCTAGAGTTTCGTCTCGAAACCCTCTTTCTGTTTAACCAACTCAAACAAGTTTTTGCTACTGTAAAATTTGACTTAGGTCCAGATTAGTAAACGAAGCTTGTTTCTTTCGCCGTTTGACTTTCGTTGCTTCGTTTGAATTGATTCTTTTTCCAAACCGGAGTTCTTAAGTTGAACTTTCTGGTTAGATCTCTTACTTGAGTTTTACCTGTGCATTAGACGAGTACTTATTGTATGCTTGTTTGTTTGCGATAGAGTACCCGGAGTGCGCCGCTTGCTACTTTGAATCCCTAGGTTTCACGGATCATCAGCAAGGCAAGTAACACTTTGATCATACCTCTTTTTATACCAAGTTTTATTGCATTAGATCAATCCTCAAACAATTGCATGATTAGGATCTGATTAAAATGTGGGTTGGGAAGTAGCTGATGAGGTAGAACCTATTGCCCTGTTTATTACCAAATTACTTCTACGTTTGCTTATATTGCTATGCTATGCTAGTAGACGTGGATTGGGTGAGTGTATCCATGACAGATGTGAGATTGTTAATTAATGGTTCAATTTAAGGTGGCTACTTAAACACACATCTGGGTGGATTGAGGCACCTGGGTATTCCAGCGATTGCCTGTTTTTTTATGGACCGCCGCCCAGGCTCAAAGGGATCATGAGATTATTCATGCTAGAAACTTCCGTGTGCAGCCACAAGCTATTATGGGCTCTAGCATAGTTGATTAAGTTGTGTGAACTCTTACAGTGGTAGACTAGCAGATGTAGGGGTTGTAGGTGGTACTATCTACCCAATCGTAAGGTGCAAACTCTTCTGAAAGACTATGTCTCGGTCATCCATTTCTCAAACATCATGTAGTGTGAGAATCCCAACGGAGGAGATCGAGTCTTGTGGGGAAAAGTGCGCAAACCTCTGCAGAGTGTATAAACTAATCATGGTTAGCCATGTCCCCGGTTATGGACAACTTGAGTATCTAGTACTTGGATTATCATGTGAATCTCATCATGTTACCTTAATTAATTTTATTGGGATTAATGTTGAAACTTAATTGGGATTGAGATGGTGTCACCCATTCTCAATGTTTAACAACCACCATGATAGTTAAATAAAATTTATTCCTTTGCAGTAGGGAAAAATTGGCTTTTCGCAAAACTGTAACCATAGAGCTTTCCACCAGCCAAATATGCATGTAGTATAGCATTATTCTGTTCATTACTCTCTATGTGTTACATTGCCAGCATATTCCATGTGCTGACCCATTTTCGGGCTACAACGTTTCATGTTGCAGAATTTTCAGACGACGAGTAAGGTGCCTTAGGTCGTGGTTCTATACTCAGTGATGTCGTTGGAGTTGATGGACTCGCCTATCTTCCAAGTCTTCCGCTGTTATCGTTTTTAGATGGCCTTAAGCCATATTTATTGTATTAAGTTCTCTTTTGAGACATTCGATGTAATAAGTGTGTGATTGCTACTCTGTTATAAATCCTTCGAGTACTGTGCGTGTCAGCATTACTGATCCAGGGATGACACTGATGCACAGAGACTTGACCGTCTGAGGTCTGGTCGCTACAAGATGGTATCAGAGCACACGCTGACTGTAGGACACGACCACTAAGCTTAAACCCTAGATCACTATTCTCTTCTCATTTCTGACTCCTCTCCATTTTCCACTCTTTTAGGATGGCGGATGCCAGGAACAAGTTCATGCAACCAGATGAAGATACACCCTTTGGACACCACTTGAAGGAAGTCACTTGATACCTGAACATCGGAATACCAAGCTTCACCGGAAACTACAACGCCACACTACCAGAAGAGGAGCGTTGGATGATTCAAGTTCAAGTTCCAGGAAGGACGTTCATGCCCGTCACCGAGCCCATAGAGTTTTCCTTTGATGCACCAACCTGGAGTCTAGGAAAGAGCATGGCAGCCCACATCACCATGGGACGCATTGGAGAAGTTTACCACAAGGAGCCTAAGGATACCATTTACCAGATTTGTGGGCGCCGAGATGAGCAATGGGAGATGATCAGTACCAAGAAGGATAGATCAATTGCAGCTTTCATCCAGGAGTTAAACCAACACATTCATCACCAGGAGAACCAAATGTGCACAGGCATGATAGATCTGAAGAAGGCATTGACCAAGATCATGGAGTTGGAGGAAGAACTCAAGTCTACGCGCGATGGATATGAGGAGGAGATTGTCGCACTGTTGGAGAAGAATGACGACCTGGAAAAGAAGATCGGAGTATTCATGGGAGACCCAGCACCAGGAGGAGAAGACGATGATTGCGCTTGCCCGGATAACTACATCATCATCGACGACACCGACTCGGACCCCAATGAAGATGACTTTGTTGATGAAGCTGGAGCAGATATCATGGAGTCTTCGACCGATCAAAATTTTTAGTAGACCACCATAATCTGTAGTAGTATTCCCCCATGTATATAGTATAGTCCGAGCACTTTGTGACGATAGTTAGATCAATTGTATGCCTTGTTTGAATTGATTTGAGTGATATTGATTGTGTTTGTCTCATGTGCATATGGGTAGTGTTTTCTCTCTAGACCTCATTCTATTCTAAATTCTCATCTTTTCTAAACCCATCAGATGCCTCCGAGACGCGACACCGGATTTGTTTTCCCACGGGAGATCACTCAGTTGATTCAGCAGCAGAATGTCTTGATGCAAGCACTAATACAGAACCAAGGCAACAACAACAACAACCCACCACCACCACCTGTTGATCATTTGACCCGTTTCTTGAGGCTAAATCCGCCGGTGTATTCCAGTAGCACCAAGCCGATTGTTGCAGATGATTGGCTCCGCAAAGTTGGAAGGGAGTTGACCACTGCAGGATGCACATATGCGGAGAGAGTGCGTTTTGCCGCACATCAGCTTGATGGACCCGCAGCATCATGGTGGGAGAATTACACAGCCACTCACCCCATCAACACTGTCACATGGGACCAGTTTCAGCAAGCTTTCCGTACTGCCCATCTTTCAGCAGGAGCTATGGCCATGAAGAAGCGTGAGTTTCGGAACTTACGCCAAGGAGGACGCACCGTAGGCCAGTATGTGGAGGACTTTAGTAAGTTAGCACGTTATGCCCCAGATGACGTTGCTACAGATGCAGCCAAGCAGGAGAAGTTTTTGGAAGGGCTGAATGATGAGCTGAGCATGCAGTTGATGGTAGCAACCTTCAACAACTACCAGGAGTTGGTAGATAGAGCTCTCATGATTGAAGGGAAGCAGCAGCAGATTGAAAGCCGCAAGAGGAAGTATGGACAAGGGAAGTGCAATTCTGGAGCTCATCAGAAGCCACGTTTTACCCCGAATTCGGGAGGACCTTTTCAGCATACCCATGGAGCAGGAGGTTCGCACAACCATAGTGGACCCAAGAATGGTAATGGGAATGGAGGAAGCAACGGACAGAACCGTATCAACCCATCGACCCCAGCTAAGAGAGATCTGAGCCAAGTCACTTGCTACAAGTGCCAGAAGACTGGACATTATGCTAATGAGTGTCCTGAAGCTAAGAATGGAAATGGCAATGGAAGCTCTAGGAAGAAGCCCAACCCTTTCACCAAAGGACATGTGAACCACGTTAGCGTGGAGGAGGTTGAAGCCCAGCCAGATGCAGTAATAGGTAAGTTTTTGGTTAAGTCATTTACTGCACTCGTTCTTTTTGATACTGGTGCATCGTATTCATACATATCAAGGGGATTTGTGGATAAGTATAAATTGCCAACCCAAGCCCTTAGGTCACCCATGTTAGTAACCTCGCCAGGAGCAGAGTATATGGCTAGTCTATGGTGTGATAGGTTACCATTAAGGATTGGTAACTACGTGTTTCCCTCGGACCTAATAGTATTGGAATCGCAAGGACTGGATGTGATATTAGGCATGGATTGGTTATCGAAGTATGAAGGGAACACTGAATGTGCTAGTAAGTCAATTTTGCTTACCACCCCAGAAGGAAGAAGTATCAAGTATGTATCCCGGCATGTGCCGAAGAGGACTCAGGTGAATTCTTTATCAGGAGTTGTACAGGAGGAAGTACCAGTGGTGAAGGATTTCCCTGACGTATTTCCAGAGGAGTTGCCAGGCATGCCACCGGATAGAGACATTGAGTTTTTTATTGAGCTTTTGCCAGGCACATGGCAAATATCTAAGAGACCGTACAGGATGCCCGCAAAGGATTTGGAGGAGATTAAGAAGCAGATTAAGGAGTTGCTGGATAAAGGCTATATTCGCCCAAGTTCTTCACCTTGGGGATCGCCAGTGCTTCTAGTGGAGAAGAAGGATGGATCGTTAAGGATGGTTGTTGATTATCGAGGACTGAATGAAGTGACCATCAAAAACAAGTACCCACTGCCGATGATCAATGATCTGTTTCACCGCTTACAAGGAACTAAGGTATTTTCCAAGATCGATCTGCGGTCAGGATACCATCAGTTGAAGATTCGAGAGCAGGATATACCTAAGACGGATTTTACCACTAGGTATGGGCTGTACGAGTATACTGTTATGTCATTTGGTCTGACTAACGCACCTGCCTATTCCATGAACCTGATGAACAAGGTGTTTATGGAGTTTTTGGATAAGTTCGTCGTGGTGTTCATTGATGATATTTTGGTCTACTCCAAGAATGAAGAGGAGCATAAGGAACATTTGCGTTTGGTACTTGAGAAGCTCAGAGAACATCAGTTATACGCCAAGTTCAGCAAATGTGAGTTTTGGTTGAAGGAAGTTGGATTCCTCGGACATGTTATATCCGGAGAAGGAATAGCAGTAGACCCCACCAAAGTCGACACTGTGACAAACTGGGAATCACCCACATCAGTTGGAGAGATCCGGAGTTTTCTTGGACTTGCAGGATACTACCAGAGATTCATAGAGAATTTCTCGAGGATTGCTAAGCCCATGACGGAGCTGTTGAAGAAGGACACCAAGTTCAACTGGACTGAGGAATGTGAAGCTATTTTCCAAGAGTTGAAGAAATGTTTGGTTACATCACCAGTGTTGATTCTGCCAGATCAGCGCAAGGATTATGAAGTATACTACGACGCTTCTCGTCGAGGACTTGGAGCAGTGCTTATGCAGGAAGGAAGAGTTGTTTCATATGCTTCACGATAGCTTAAACCCCATGAGATGAATTACGCTACGCATGATTTGGAGTTAGCAGCCGTAGTACATGCGTTGAAGACATGGTCACATTTTCTCATCGGAAACCACTGTGAGGTGTACACGGACCACAAGAGTTTGAAATACATCTTCACGCAGAAGGAGTTGAATCTCAGGCAAAGGAGATGGTTGGAGCTCATAAAAGGATTATGATATGAGATTGCATTATCACCCCAGAAAGGCTAACGTAGTAGCAGATGCGTTGAGCCGCAAGAGCCATGTCAACACACTCATGACCGGAGAGTTACCGAAGGAATTAGCCGAGGATCTTCGCGAGCTATGTTTGGAAATAGTTCCGAGAGGCTATGTTGCAGCATTGGAGATACAGTCTACTCTGATGGATAAGATCAGAGAAGCTTAGAAGACAGACAAGGAGATTGCCGGAATAAAGGAAAGGATGAGCAAAGGAAAAGCCAAGGGGTTTCGTGAGGACGAGCACGATACCTTATGGTTTGAGGACCGCGTTTATGTGCCTAATGACCCGGAGGTCAGGAAGTTGATTCTGCAGGAGGCTCATGACTCGCCGTATTCGATTCACCCAGGAAATACCAAGATGTATTTGGATTTGAAGGATACTTTCTGGTGGACCGGAATGAAGACGGATATTGCGGAGTATGTAGCAGTTTGTGATGTATGTCAGAGAGTGAAGGCAGAGCATCAGAAGCCAGCAGGATTGCTACAGCCATTGTCGATACCCGAATGGAAGTGGGATAAACTAGGCATGGATTTTATCACGGGATTGCCAAGGACTCGTTCAGGCTATGACTCAATATGGGTTGTAGTCGATCGTTTGACGAAGGTAGCTCATTTCATCCAGTGAAGACCACTTACACCAGTGCTAAGTTGGCAAAGATATACATGACCAGAATCGTATGTCTGCATGGAGTTCCGAGGAGCATTGTATCAGATAGAGTAAACCAGTTTACCTCAAAGTTCTGGCATCAGTTACATGAAACTTTGGGTACCAGGCTAGAATTCAGTACAGCCTTCCATCCACAGACAGATGGACAGACCGAGAGAGTCAATCAGATTCTAGAGGACATGCTGAGAGCTTGTGCGCTAGATTATGGATCTAGTTGGGACGATAACTTGCCATATGCAGAGTTCTCTTACAATAACAGTTATCAATCCAGTTTGAAGATGGCCCCTTTCGAAGCTCTGTACGGAAGGAGGTGTAGAACACCATTGTTATGGGACGAAGTTGGAGACCGCCAGTTGTTTGGACCAGATTTGATTAAGGAGTCTGAACAGAAGGTGAAGTTGATTCGCGATAGGCTCAAGGTAGCCCAATCCAGATAGAAGAACTATGCGGATTCAAAACGTAAGGAGACAGTTTACAAAATCGGAGATAGATTTTATCTTCGTGTATCTCCACTTCGGGGAGTTAAGCGCTTTGGAGTTAAGGGAAAGTTAGCGCCACGTTTTGTAGGACCATACAAAGTTTTGGAGCGTATGGGAGAAGTTGCTTACAAGTTGGAATTACCGGAAGGATTGTCAGGAGTTCACGATGTGTTCCATGTTTCCCAGTTGAAGAAGTGCCACACAGAGATGGCTGATATACCGCTGAGAGATACAGTGCCACTGGAGGCGATTCAGTTGGATAGTGATTTGACGTATGAGGAGAAACCAGTCAAGATTCTTGAGTATGCCAGCCGAGTCACCCGCGGCAAGGTTATCAAGTTTTGCAAAGTTCAGTGGAGCCACCATACCGAGGATGAAGCCACCTGGGAGCGAGAGGAAGATCTACGGAAGGACCACCCTCACCTATTTTCTAGCCAACCCGAATCTCGAGGGCGAGATTCATCTTAAGGGGGGTAGGTTTGTAACATCCCAAATTTTCAATTTGGAATGTTATACATTAGATCATCATTACATATCATATTTTATTGCATTTTTTGTTTGATCCTAGAAATTCTACGCAACTCAAGGACCCACGGAGAGAGTTGGGGATTTCGTTATTTTCATATTTGGGTTTCTCTAATTTTGATAATAGGATCATTTGATTTTATTTATTTTATCTTCTATTATTTCATTTATAAAAATAATAGAGAGGGAATAAAATGACTTTCCCAAAAATAAGAAATATTGAGGATTTAATAAAAAAAATCAAATCTTATTTTATTTGGAGTTTTTCTATTTTATTTGAATTTAGGAAAATTGCACGTTTTTCAAAATTGCATTTTAGGGCCAGGAAAATGTTCATCTTGTTCTAAATATTTTATTTAGACGGTGAAAAATTTTATTTTGGCATTTTTAGAATTTTATTTTATTCTCTAGAATTTTTCTCAGTTTCGGCGGAATTGTTTTTTTTTAAATCCCGCGCGCCCGACTTGGCCGAAGCCCAGCCGAACCAGGCCGGCCCGCCCACGCCACCGCCTCCCGCCGCCATCTCCGGATCGGAGACCGCCGCCGCCCGAGTCCGGGAGGAGCACGCCTCCCGAGGCGCCCCCTTCCCCAAGCCGCGCCGCCCCCCTCCTTAAATAGCCGCCGCCGCCGCCCCTCACCCCTCCACCGAACCCGCAGCCCCGCCGCCGGAACCCGCCCCGCCGCCAGAGCCGCACCACCGCCGAGCCGCCCCGCCGCCCAAGGTCGCCGCCGCCGCCGGGAAAGCCGCCTCCGCCGATGCCCGCAGCCCCGTCGCCCCACCGGAGCCGCCGGACTTCGCCGGAGCTGAGGTAGCCGCCCGCCGCCGGTTTTTCTGAAGAAAACCGATTCGGTTTTTTTAGAAAACCCTAGGTTTTTTTAGATCGGTTTCCTTATTTAGCGAGCGTTCGCTCGTTCGTTCGTTTTAACGAACGCGTTCATCGTTTAGTTACAGTTAACGAACGTCCGTTCGTTAAACTGTTCGTCATTTTTTCTTTTTCTCGGATTTTCCTTGATTATTTCTGATCGTGATTTCCGATCTGTTTTTCGTTTTGGTTTGACTTTTCGCTCGTTTGTCGGAATCAGGCGATTCAAGCGCCTAGAGTTTCGACTCGAAACCCTCTTTCTATTTAACCAACTCAAACAAGTTTTTGCTACTGTAAAATTTGACTTAGGTCTAGATTAGTAAATGAAGCTTGTTTCTTTCGCCGTTTGACTTTCGTTGCTTCGTTTGATTTGATTCTTTTTGCAAACCGGAGTTCTTAAGTTGAACTTTCTGGTTAGATCTCTTATTTGAGTTTTTCCTGTGCATTAGACGAGTACTTATTGTATGCTTGTTTGTTTGCGATAGAGTACCCGGAGTGTGCCGCTTGCTACTTCGAATCCCTAGGTTTCACGGATCATCAGCAAGGCAAGTAACACTTTAATCATACCTCTTTTTATACCCAGTTTTATTGCATTAGATCAATCCTCAAACAATTGCATGATTAGGATCTGATTAAAATGTGGGTTGGGAAGTAGCTGATGAGGTAGAACCTATTGCCCTGTTTATTACCAAATTACTTCTACGTTTGCTTATATTGCTATGCTATGCTAGTAGACGTGGATTGGGTGAGTGTATCCATGACAGATGTGAGATTGTTAATTAATGGTTCAATTTAAGGTGGCTACTTAAACACACATCTGGGTGGATTGAGGCACCTGGGTATTCCAGCGATTGCCTGTTTTTTTATGGACCGCCGCCCAGGCTCAAAGGGATCATGAGATTATTCATGCTAGAAACTTCCGTGTGCAGCCACAAGCTATTATGGGCTCTAGCATAGTTTATTAAGTTGTGTGAACTCTGACAGTGGTAGACTAGCAGATGTAGGGGTTGTAGGTGGTACTGTCTACCCGATCGTAAGGTGCAAATGCTTCTGAAAGACTATGTCTCGGTCATCCGTTTCTCAAACATCATGTAGTGCAAGAATCCCAACGGAGGAGATCGAGTCTTGTGGGGAAAAGTGCGCAAACCTCTGCAGAGTGTATAAACTAATCATGGTTAGCCGTGTCCCCGGTTATGGACAACTTGAGTATCTAGTACTTGGATTATCATGTGAATCTCATCATGTTACTTTAATTAATTTTGTTGGGATTAATGTTGAAACTTAATTGGGATTGAGATGGTGTCACGCATTCTCAATGTTTAACAACCACCATGATAGTTAAATAAAATTTATTCCTTTGCAGTAGGGAAAAACTGGCTTTTCGCAAAACTGTAACCATAGAGCTTTCCACCAGCCAAAT
Organism: Aegilops tauschii subsp. strangulata; assembly: GCF_002575655.3. NCBI lineage: Eukaryota > Viridiplantae > Streptophyta > Magnoliopsida > Poales > Poaceae > Aegilops > Aegilops tauschii. Next base: position 388,097,282 of record NC_053036.3, on the reverse strand, counting down.
ATGCATGTAGTATAGCATTATTATGTTCATTACTCTCTATGTGTTACATTGCTAGCATATTCCATGTGCTGACCCGTTTTCGGGCTGCAATGTTTCATGTTGCAGACTTTTCAGACGACGAGTAAGGTGCCTTAGGTCGTGGTTCTATACTCAGTGATGCCGTTGGAGTTGATGGACTCGCCTATCTTCCAAGTCTTCCGCTGTTATCGTTTTTAGATGGCCTTAAGCCATATTTATTGTATTAAGTTCTCTTTTGAGACATTCAATGTAATAAGTGTGTGATTGCTACTCTGTTATAAATCCTTCGAGTACTGTGCGTGTCAGCATTACTGATCCAGGGATGACACTGATGCGCAGAGACTTGACCGTCTGAGGTCTAGTCGCTACAAGATGGTATCAGAGCACACGCTGACTGTAGGACACGACCACTAAGCTTAAACCCTAGATCACTATTCTCTTCTCATTTCTGACTCCTCTCCATTTTCCACTCTTTTAGGATGGCGCATGCCAGGAACAAGTTCATGCAACCAGATGAAGATACACCCTTTGGACGCCACTTGAAGGAAGTCACTTGATACCTGAACATCGGAATACCAAGCTTCACCGGAACCTACAACGCCACAGTACCAGAAGAGGAGCGTTGGATGATTCAAGTTCAAGTTCATCTTTATCATTACCATCATATAACCTGTAATAATTCTTTGCGGAATCAATTCATCTTTATCATTAGGACGACAGTAATACCTTCCTTCTTAGGGACACAATGGACAGGACTTACCCACTGGCTATCAGCAACGAGATAAATTATACCTGCCTCAAGGAGCTTTAGTATTTCCTTTCTTACCACTTCTTTCATCTTAGGATTCAGTCGTCGTTGATGATCACGAACTGGTTTGGCATCTTTCTCCAAATTTATTTTATGTTGACATAGAGTGGGACTAATGACCTCAAGATCATCAAGAGTATATCCAATAGCAGCGCGGTGCTTCCTCAGAGTTTTCAATAATCTCTCTTCTTCATGCTTTGAAAGGTTAGCACTAATAATAACAGGATATATCTTTTTCTCATCAAGATAAGCATATTTAAGAGTATCACGTAATGGTTTGAGCTCAAACATAGGATCACCCTTGGGTGGAGGAGGATCCCCTAGGATTTCAACAGGCAAATTGTGTTTCAGGATGGGTTCCTATTTAAAGAATACTTCATCTATTTCCCTTCTTTCATTCATAAACATATCATTTTCATGGTCTAGCAAACATTGTTCTAAAGGATCACTAGGAGGTACAGCAATAGAAGAAAGACCAATTATTTCATCCTTACTAGGCAATTCCTCTTCACGGTGTTGTCTACGAAATTTAGAAAAATTAAACTTATGAGACATATCACCCAAACAAATAGTAACAACATCCTTTTCACAGTCTATCTTAGCATTAACAGTGTTCAAAAAGGGTCTACCAAATATAATGGGACAAAAGCTATCTTGTGGGGAACCAAGAACAAGAAAATCAGCAGGATATTTAGTTTTCCCACACAAGACTTCAACATCTCTAACAATTGCCATTGGTGAAATAGTATCTCTATTGGCAAGTTTAATTGTGACATCAATATGTTCTAACTCGGTAGGTGCAATATCATGCATAATTTCTCTGTATAAGTCAATAGGTATTGCACTAGCACTAGCACCCATATCACACAAGCCATGATAACAATGATCTCCTATTTTAACAGAGATAACAGGCATGCCTACCACATGTCTATGTTTATCTTTAGCACAAGGTTTGGCAATTCTAGCAGTTTCATCATGGAAATGGATAACATGCCCATCAATATTATCAGACAAGAGATCTTTAACAATAGCAATATTAGGTTCAACTTTAATTTGCTCAGGAGGTGTATAAGTTCTAATATTGCTTTTACGAACTACAGTTGAAGCTTTAGCATGATCCTTTATCCTAACAGGGAAAGGTGGTTTCTCAACATAAGAAGTAGGAACAATAAGATCATTATAAGTGATAGTCTTTTCTTCAACTTTAATAGGTGCAGCTACTTTTACTTCTATGGGAGGATGGTATTTAAACCACTTCTCCTCAGGGAGATCAATATGAGCAGCAAAAGATTCACAGAAAGAAGCTACTATCTCAGAGTCAAGTCCATATTTAGTGCTAAATTTACGGAAAACATCGGTATCCATAAAAGATTTAACACAATCAAACTTAGGTGTCATACCTGACTCCTTACCTTCGTCGAGATCCCAATCTTCAGAGTTGCATTTAATTCTTTCCAATAAATCCCATTTGAATTCAATAGTCTTCATCATAAAAGAGCCAGCACAAGAAGTATCGAGCATGGTGCGATTGTTATCAGAAAGCCGAGCATAAAAACTTTGAATAATTATTTCTCTTGGGAGCTCATGATTGGGGCATGAATATAACATTGATTTAAGCCTCCCCCAAGCTTGAGCGATGCTTTCTCCTTCGCGAGGCCAAAAATTATATATATAATTGCGATCACGATGAACAAGATGCATAGGATAAAATTTCTGATGAAATTCCAATTTCAATCGTTTGTAGTTCCATGATCCCATATCATCACATAGCCTATACCATGTCAATGCATCTCCCTTCAAAGATAAAGGGAAGACCTTCTTCTTAATAACATCATCGGGTATACCTGCAAGCTTAAATAATCCACAAACTTCATCCACATATATTAGGTGCTCATCAGGGTGCATTGTGCCATCTCCTGCAAAAGGATTAGCCAGCAGTTTTTCTAACATACCCGAAGGAATTTCAAAGTAGACATTTTCATTTTCAGTAGGTTCAATAGGTTGAGGAGCAACTCTTTGCTCTACTGGTCGGGGTGAAGATACCCCGAACAAGCCCCTCAGAGGATTACTTTCCATAGTAACAAGTGACAGTAAATTTCAGCACACTATATAAATTTTTCCTTACCAAATTCCACCTACCAAAGGCGCTTCACTCCCCGGCAACGGCACCAGAAAAGAGTCTTGATGACCCACAAGTATAGGGGATCTATCGTAGTCCTTTCGATAAGTAAGAGTATCGAACCCAACGAGGAGCAGAAGGAAATGATAAGCGGTTTTCAGCAAGGTATTCTGTGCAACCACTGAAATTATAGGTAACAGATAGTTTTGTGATAGGATAATTGGTAACGAGCAACAAGTAACAAAAGTATATAAAGTGCAGCAAGGTGCCCCAATCCTTTTTGTAGCAAAGGACAAGCCTGGACAAACTCTTATCTAGAGAAAAGCGCTCCCGAGGACACATGGGAATTATCGTCAAGCTAGTTTTCATCACGTTCATATGATTCGCGTTCGGTACTTTGATAATTTGATATGTGGGTGGACCGGTGCTTGGGTGCTGCCCTTACTTGAACAAGCATCCCACTTATGATTAACCTCTATTGCAAGCATCCGCAACTACAACAAAAGTATTAAGGTAAACCTAACCATAGCATGAAACATATGGATCCAAATCAGCCCCTTACGAAGCAACGCATAAACTAGGGTTTAAGCTTCTGTCACTCTAGCAACCCATCATATACTTATTACTTCCCAATGCCTTCCTCTAGGCCCAAATAATGGTGAAGTGTCATGTAGTCGACGTTCACATAACACCACTAGAGGATAGACAACATACACCTCATCAAAATATCGAACAAATACCAAATTCACATGACTACTAATAGCAAGACTTCTCCCATGTCCTCAGGAACAAACGTAACTACTCACAAAGCATATTCATGTTCATAATCAGAGGAGTATTAATATGCATATAGGATCTGAACATATGATCTTCCACCAAATAAACCAACTAGCGTCAACTACAAGGAGTAATCAACACTACTAGCAACCTACAGGTACCAATCCCAGACTTAGAGACAAGAATTGGATACAAGAGATGAACTAGGTTTTGAGAGGAGATGGTGCTGGTGAAGATGTTGATGGAGATTGCCCTCTCCCGATGAGAGGAGCGTTGGTGATGACGATGGCGATGATTTCCCCCTCCCGGAGGAAAGTGTCCCCGGCAGAACAGCTCTGCCGGAGCCCTAGATTGGTTCCGCCAAGGTTCCGCCTCGTGGCGGCGGAGTCTCGTCCCGAAAGCTTGCTTATGATTTTTCTTTGGACAAAAGACTTCATATAGCAGAAGATGGGCACCGGAGGGCCAACAGGGGGCCCACGAGGCAGGGGGCGCGCCCCCCACCCTCGTGCATAGGTGGAGGCCCCCCTGACGTATTTCTTCCGCTCAGTATTTTTTATTATTTCCAAAAATAACTTTTGTGGAATTTCAGGACTTTTGGAGTTGTGCAGAATAGGTCTTTAATATTTGCTCCTTTTCCAGCCCAGAATTCCAGCTGCCGGCATTCTCCCTCCTTATGTAAACCTTGTAAAATAAGAGAGAATAGGCATAAGTATTGTGACATAATGTGTAATAACAGCCCATAATGCAATAAATATCAATATAAAAGCATGATGCAAAATGGACGTATCACAGCTTCACCGAGGTCTTTCATTGAAAAAATTCTTATTCAAGTATCCTTTTATGCTATCCAGAAATTCTGTATTATTTCCAATCAACAATATTGCATCCACATATAATATTAGAAATTTTACAGAGCTCCCACTCACTTTCTTGTAAATACAGGCTTCTCCAAAAGTCTATATAAAACCATATGCTTTGATCACACTATCAAAGTGTATATTCCAACTCCGAGAGGCTTGCACTAGTCCATAAATGGATCGCTGGAGCTTGCACACTTTGTTAGCACCTTTAGGATCGACAGAACCTTCTGGTTGCATCATATACAACTCTTCTTTAAGATATCCATTAAGGAATGTAGTTTTGACATCCATTTGCCAAATTTCATAATCATAAAATGCGGCAATTGCTAACATGATTCGGATAGACTTAAGCATCGCTACAGGTGAGAATGTCTCATCATAGTCAACTCCTTGAACTTTTCGAAAACCTTTCGCAACAAGTCAAGCTTTGTAGACAGTAACATTACCGTCAGCGTCAGTCTTCGTCTTGAAGATCCATTTATTTTCAATGGCTTGCCGATCATCGGGCAAGTCAACCAAAGTCCACACTTTGTTCTCATATATGGATCCCATCTCAGATTTCATGGCCTCAAGCCATTTCGCGGAATCTGGGCTCATCATCGCTTCCTCATAGTTCATAGGTTCGTCATGGTCAAGTAACATGACTTCTAGAACAGGATTACCGTACCACTCTGGTGCAGATCGTACTCTGGTTGACCTACGAGGTTCGGTAGTAACTTGATCTGAAGTTTCATGATCATCATCATTAGCTTTCTCACTAATTGGTATAGGAATCACTAGAACCGATTTCTGTGATGAACAACTTTCCAATTCGGGAGAAGGTACAATTACCTCATCACGTTCTATTTTCCTCCCACTCAATTCTTTCGAGAGAAACTCCTTCTCTAGAAAGGACCCATTCTTAGCAACGAATATCTTGCCTTCGGATTTGTGATAGAAGGTGTACCCAACAGTCTCCTTTGTGTATCCTATGAAGACACATATCTCCGATTTGGGTTCGATCTTATCAGGTTGAAGCTTTTTCACATAAGCATCGCAGCTCCAAACTTTAAGAAACGACAACTTAGGTTTCTTGCCAAACCACAGTTCATATGGTGTCGTCTCAACGGATTTAGATGGTGCCCTATTTAACGTGAATGCAGCCGTCTCTAAAGCATGACCCCAAAACGATAGCGGTAAATCAGTAAGAGACATCATAGATCGTACCATATCTAATAAAGTACGGTTACAACATTCAGACACACCATTACGCTCTGGTGTTCCAGGTGGCGTGAGTTGCGAAACTATTCCACATTGTTTCAAATGAAGACCAAACTCATAACTCAAATATTCACCTCCACGATCAGATAGTAGAAACTTTATTTTCTTGTTACGATGATTTTCCACTTCACTCTGAAATTCTTTGAACTTTTCAAATGTTTCAGACTTATGTTTCATCAAGTAGATATACCCATATCTGCTCAAATCATCTGTGAAGTTCAGAAAACAACGATACCCGCCGCGAGCCTCAACACTCATCGGACCGCATACACCAGTATGTTTTATTTCCAACAAGTCAGTTGCTCGCTCCATTGTTTCGGAGAATGGAGTCTTAGTCATCTCGCCCATGAGGCATGGTTCGCAAGCATCAAGTGATTCATAATCAAGTGATTCCAAAAGCCCATCAACATGGAGTTTCTTCATGCGCTTTACACCAATATGACCTAAATGGCAGTGCCACAAATAAGTTGCACTATCATTATTAACTTTGCATCTTTTGGCTTCAATATTATGAACATGTGTATCACTACAATCGAGATTCAACAAAAATAGACCACTGATCGAGGGTGCATGACCATAAAAGATATTACTCATATAAATAGAGCAACCATTATTCTCTGATTTAAATGAATAATCGTCTCACATCAAACAATATCCAGATATAATGTTCATGCTCAATGCTAGCACCAAATAACAGTCATTTAGGTCTAAAACTAATCCCGACGGTAGATGTAGAGGTAGCGTGCCGGTGATCACATCGACTTTGGAACCATTTCCCACGTGCATCGTCACCTCGTCTTTAGCCAATCTTCGTTTAATCTGTAGCCCCTGTTTCGAGTTGCAAATATGAGCAACACAACCAGTATCAAATACCCAGGTGCTACTACGAGCATTAGTAAGGTACACATCAATAACATGTATATCAAATATACCTTTCACGTTGCCATCCTTCTTATCCGCCAAATACTTGGGGCAGTTCCGCTTCCAGTGACCAGTCCCTTTGCAGTAGAAGCACTCAGTCTCAGGCTTAGGTCCAGACTTGGGTTTCTTCCCTTGAGCAGCAACTGGCTTGCTGTTCTTCTTGAAGTTCCCCTTCTTCCCTTTGCCCTTTTTCTTGAAACTAGTGGTCTTGTTAACCATCAACACTTGATGCTCCTTCTTGATTTCTACCTCCGTAGCCTTTAGCATCGCGAAGAGCTCGGGAATAGTCTTTTCCATCCCTTGCATATTATAGTTCATCACGAAGCCTTTATAGCTTGGTGGCAGTGATTGAACAACTCTGTCAATGACACTATCATCAGGAAGATTAACTCCCAATTGAGTCAAGTGGTTGTGGTACCCAGACATTCTGAGTATGTGCTCACTGACAGAACTATTCTCCTCCATTTTGCAGCTATAGAACTTGTTGGAGACTTCATATCTCTCAACTCGGGTATTTGCTTGAAATATTAACTTCAACTCCTGGAACATCTCATATGCTCCATGACGTTCAAACCGTCTTTGAAGTCCCGATTCTAAGTTGTAAAGCATAGCACACTGAACTATCGAGTAGTCATCAGCTTTGCTCTGCCAGACATTCATAACGTCTGGAGTTGCTCCTGCAGCGGGTCTTGCACCTAGCGGTACTTCCAGGACGTAATTCTTCAGTGCAGCAATGAGGATAATCCTCAAGTTACGGACCCAGTCCGTGTAGTTGCTACCATCATCTTTCAACTTAGCTTTCTCTAGGAACGCATTAAAATTCAAGGGAACGGTGACACGGGCCATTGATCTACAACAACATAGATATGCAAATACTATCAGGTACTAAGTTCATGATAAATTAAAGTTTAATCAATCATATTACTAAAGAACTCCCACTTAGATAGACATCCCTCTAGTCATCTAAATGATCATGTGATCCATATGAACTAAACCATGTCCGATCATCACGTGAGATGGAGTAGTTTTCAATGGTGAATATCACTATGTTGATCATATCTACTATATGATTCACGTTCGACCTTTTGGTCTCAGTGTTCCGAGGCCATATCTGCATATGCTAGGCTCGTCAAGTTTAACCCGAGTATTCTACATGTGCAAAACTGGCTTGCACCCATTGTATGTGAACGTAGAGCTTATCACACCCGATCAACACGTGGTGTCTCGGCACAACGAACTGTAGCAACCGTGCATACTTAGGGAGAACACTTATACCTTGAAATTTAGTGAGGGATCATCTTATAATGCTACCGCCGAACTAAGCAAAATAAGATGCATAAAGGATAAACATCACATGCAATCAAAATATGTGACATGATATGGCCATCATCATCTTGTGCCTTTGATCTCCATCTCCAAAGCACCGTCATGATCTCCATCGTCACCCGCTTGACACCTTGATCTCCATCGTAGCATCGCTGTCGTCTCGCCAACTATTGCTTCTACGACTATCGCTACTGCTTAGTGATAAAGTAAAGCAATTTCATGGCAATTGCATTTCATACAATAAAGCGACAACCATAAGGCTCCTGCCAATTGATGATAACTTTTACAAAACATGATCATCTCATACTACAATTTATATCTCATCACGTCTTGACCATATCACATCACAACATGCCCTGCAAAAACAAGTTAGACGTCCTCTACTTTGTTGTTGCAAGTTTTACGTGGCTGCTACGGGCTTCTAGCAAGAACCATTCTTACCTACGCATCAAAACACAAAGATTTTTCGTCAAGTGTGCAGTTTTAACCTTCAAAAAGGACCGGTCGTAGTCAAACTCGATTCAACTAAAGTTGGAGAAACAGACACCCGCCAGCCACCTGTGTGCGAAGCACGTCGGTAGAACCAGTCTCATGAATGCGGTCATGTAATGTCGGTCTGGGCCGCTTCATCCAACAATACCGCCGAATCAAAGTAAGACGTTGGTGGTAAGCAGTATGACTATGTAATGTCTCGTGCATATAACATCTACGCATAGACCTTGCTCGGATGCCACTGTTGGGGAACGCAGTATTTCAAAAAAATTACCTACGATCACGCAAGATCTATCAAGGAGATGCATAGCACGAGACGGGAGAGTGTGTCCACGTACCCTCGTAGACCAAAAGCGGAAGCGTTTAGTAACGCGGTTGATGTAGTCGAACGTCTTCACGATCCAACTAATCCAAGTACCAACGTACGGCACCTCCGTGTTCAGCACACGTTCAGCATGATGACGTCCCTCGAGCTCTTGATCTAGTTGATGACGAGGCAGAGTTCCGCCAGCACGACGGCGTGGCGACGATGATGATGAAGTTACCGGCGCGGGGCTTCACCAAAGCACTACGATGATAAGACCGAGGTGTCGAACTGTGGAGGGGGGCACCGCACAAGACTAAGAGATTGTCAGTTGTGTTATTGGGGTGCCCCCTGGCCATGTATATAAAGGAGGGAGGGAGAGAGGCCGGCGGCCAAGAGGGGCGTGCCAAGGGGGGAGTCCTACTTGGAAAGGAAGGAGGGGAGAAGGAGAAGGAAGGAGGGGGCCGCGCCCCCACCCCCTGTCCAATTCGGTTTGGGAAGGGGGAGGCGCGCGCCTCCTCATGGCCCTTCTTCCCACTCTCCACTAAAGCCTACTAAGGCCCATTAACTTCCCCGAGGGTTCCGGTAACCCCTCGGTACTCCGAAAAAATACCCGGATCACTTGGAACCATTCCGATGTCCGAATATAACCTTCCAATATATGAATCTTTACCTCTCGACCATTTTGAGACTCCTCGTCATGTCCGTGATCTTATCCGGGACTCCGAGCAAACTTCGGTCATCAAATCACATAACTCATAATACAAATCGTCATCGAACGTTAAGTGTGCGGACCCTACGGGTTCGAGAACTATGTAGACATGACCGAGACACATCTCCGGTCAATAACCAATACCGGAACCTGAATGCTCATATTGGCTCCTACATATTCTATGAAGATCTTTATCGATCAAACCGCATAACAACATACTTCATTCCCTTTGTCATCCGTATGTTACTTTCCCGAGATTCAATCGTCAGTATCATCATACCTAGTTCAGTCTCGTTACCGTCAAGTCTCTTTACTCATTCCGTAATGCATCATCCCGTAACAAACTCATTAGTCACATTGCTTGCAAGGCTTAAAGTGATGTGAATTACCGAGAGGGCCCAGAGATACCTCTCCGATACACGGAGTGACAAATCATAATCTTGATCTATGCCAACTCAACAAACACCATCGGAAACACTTATAGAGCATCTTTATAATCACCCAGTTACGTTCTGACGTTTGATAGCACACAAAGTGTTCCTCCGGTATTCGAGAGTTGCATAATCTCATAGTCAGAGGAATATGTATAAGTCATGAAGAAAGCAATAGCAATAAAACTAAACGATCATTATGCTAAGCTAACGGATGGGTCTTGTCCATCACATCATTCTCTAATGATGTGATCCCATTCATCAAATGACAACACATGTCTATGGTTAGGAAACTTAACCATCTTTGATTAACGAGCTAGTTAAGTAGAGGCATACTAGGGACACTCTGTTTGTCTATGTATTCACACATGTACTAAGTTTCCGGTTAATACAATTCTAGCATGAATAATAAACATTTATCATGGTATAAGGAAATATAAATAACAACTTTATTATTGCATCTAGGGCATATTTCCTTCACGTCGGTGTATAGTCATAGGAGTCACGACTTGCATGTCGATGAGTATGACAACCGGCAGGAGCCATAGGAGTTGTCTTTATTTTTTGTATGACCTGCGTGTCATTGAATAACGCCATGTAAATTACTTTACTTTATTGCTAAACGCGTTAGCCATAGAAGTAGAAGTAATCGTTGGCGTGACAACTTCATGAAGACACAATGATGGAGATCATGGTGTCATGCCGGTGATGAAGATGATCATGGTGCCCCGAAGATGGAGATCAAAGGAGCAAAATGATATTGGCCATATCATGTCACTATTTGATTGCATGTGATGTTGATCATGTTTTGCATCTTATTTGCTTAGAACGACGGTAGTAAGTAAGATGATCCCTTATAATAATTTCAAGAAAGTGTTCCCCCTAACTGTGCACCGTTGCGAAGGTTCGTTGTTTCAAAGCACCACGTGATGATCGGGTGTGATAGATTCTAACGTTCACATACAACGGGTGTTGACGAGCCTAGCATGTACAAACATGGCCTCGGAACACACGCAATACACTTAGGTTGACTTGACGAGCCTAGCATGTACAGACATGGCCTCGGAACACGGAGGACCGAAAGGTCGAGCATGAGTCGTATAGAAGATACGATCAACATGGAGATGTTCACCGATCTTGACTAGTCCGTCTCACGTGACGATCGGACACGGCCTAGTTAACTCGGATCATGTTTCACTTAGATGACTAGAGGGATGTCTATCTGAGTGGGAGTTCATTGAATAATTTGATTATATGAACTTAATTATCATGAACTTAGTCTAAAATCTTTACAATATGTCTTGTAGATCAAATGGCCCACGTTGTCCTCAACTTCAACGCGTTCCTAGAGAAAACCAAGCTGAAAGATTATGTCAGTAACTATACAGACTGGGTCCGGAACCTGAGGATCATCCTCATAGCTGCCAAGAAAGATTATGTCCTAGAAGCACCGCTAGGTGAAGCACCCATCCCAGAGAACCAAGACGTTATGAACGCTTGGCAATCACGTGCTGATGATTACTCCCTCGTTCAGTGCGGCATGCTTTACAGCTTAGAACCGGGGCTCCAAAAGCGTTTTGAGAAGCATGGAGCATATGAGATGTTCGAAGAGCTGAAAATGGTTTTCCAAGCTCATGCCCGGGTCGAGAGATATGAAGTCTCCGACAAGTTCTTCAGCTGTAAAATGGAGGAAAATAGTTCTGTTAGTGAGCACATACTCAGAATGTCTGGGTTACACAACCGCTTGTCTCAGCTGGGAGTTAATCTCCCGGATGACGCGGTCATTGACAGAATCCTTCAGTCGCTTCCACCAAGCTACAAGAGCTTTGTGATGAACTTCAATATGCAGGGGATGGAAAAGACCATTCCTGAGGTATATTCGATGCTGAAATCAGCGGAGGTGGAGATCAAAAAGGAACATCAAGTGTTGATGGTGAATAAAACCACTAAGTTCAAGAAAGGCAAGGGCAAGAAGAACTTCAAGAAGGACGGCAAGGGAGTTGCCGCGCCGGTAAGCCAGTTACTGGGAAGAAGTCAAGGAATGGACCCAAGCCTGAGACTGAGTGCTTTTATTGCAAGGGAAGTGGTCACTGGAAGCGGAACTGCCCCAAATACTTAGCGGACAAGAAGGCCGGCAACACCAAAGGTATATGTGATATACATGTAATTGATGTGTACCTTACCAGTACTCGTAGTAGCTCCTGGGTATTTGATACCGGTGCGGTTGCTCATATTTGTAACTCAAAATAGGAACTGCGGAATAAACGGAGACTGGCGAAGGACGAGGTGACGATGCGCGTCGGGAATGGTTCCAAGGTCGATGTGATCGCCGTCGGCACGCTACCTCTGCATCTACCCACGGGATTAGTTTTAAACCTCAATAATTGTTATTTAGTGCCAGCTTTGAGCATGAACATTGTATCTGGATCTCGTTTAATTCGAGATGGCTACTCATTTAAATCCGAGAATAGTGGTTGTTCTATTTATATGAGAGAGATGTTTTATGGTCATGCCCCGCTGGTCAATGGTTTATTCTTGATGAATCTGGAACGTGATGTTACACATATTCATAGTGTGAATACCAAAAGATGTAAAGTTGATAACGATAGTCCCACATACTTGTGGCACTGCCGCCTTGGTCACATTGGTGTCAAGCGCATGAAGAAGCTCCATGCGGATGGACTTTTGGAGTCTCTTGATTACGTATCATTTGACACGTGCGAACCATGCCTCATGGGTAAGATGACCAAGACTCCGTTCTCCGAAACAATGGAGCGAGCAACCAACTTATTGGAAATTATACATACCGATGTGTGTGGTCCAATGAGTGTTGAGGCTCGCGGAGGATATCGTTATGTTCTCACTCTCACTGATGACTTAAGTAGATATGGGTATGTCTACCTAATGAAACACAAGTCTGAAACCTTTGAAAAGTTCAAGGAATTTCAGAGTGAGGTTGAGAATCAACGTGACAGGAAAATAAAATTCTTACGATCAGATCGTGGTGGAGAATATTTAAGTCACGAATTTGGTACGCACTTAAAGAAATGTGGAATCGTTTCACAACTCACGCCGCCTGGAACACCTCAGCGAAACGGTGTGTCCGAACGTCGTAATCGCACTCTATTGGATATGGTGCGATCTATGATGTCTCTTACCGATTTACCGCTCTCATTTTGGGGCTATGCTTTAGAGACTGCCGCATTCACTTTAAATAGGGCTCCGTCGAAATCCGTTGAGACGACACCGTATGAATTATGGTTTGGGAAGAAACCTAAGCTGTCGTTTCTAAAAGTTTGGGGATGCGATGCTTATGTCAAGAAACTTCAACCTGAAAAGCTCGAACCCAAGTCAGAAAAATGCGTCTTCATAGGATACCCTAAGGAAACCATTGGGTATACCTTCTACCTCAGATCCGAAGGCAAGATCTTTGTTGCCAAGAACGGGTCCTTTCTGGAGAAAGAGTTTCTCTCGAAAGAATTGAGTGGGAGGAAAGTGGAACTTGATGAGGTGATAGTCACCCCTTCCGAACCGGAAAGTAGCACAGCGCGGGAAGATGTTCCTGTGGTGCCTACACCGACTGGGGAGGAAGTTAATGATGATGATCATGAAGCTTCAGATCAAGTTACTGCTGAACTTCGTAGGTCCACAAGGACACGTTCCGCGCCAGAGTGGTACGGCAACCCTGTCCTGGAAATCATGTTGTTAGACAACGGTGAACCTTCGAACTATGAAGAAGCGATGGCGGGCCCGGATTCCGACAAATGGCTAGTAGCCATGAAATCCGAGATAGGATCCATGTATGAAAACGAAGTATGGACTTTGACTGACTTGCCCGATGATCGGCGAGCCATAGAAAATAAATGGATCTTTAAGAAGAAGACAGACACGGATGGTAATGTGACCATCTATAAGGCTCGACCTGTCGCTAAGGGTTATCGACAAGTTCAAGGGGTTGACTACGATGAGACTTTCTCACCCGTAGCGAAGCTGAAGTCCGTCCGAATCATGTTAGCAATTGCCGCATACTATGATTATGAGATATGGCAGATGGACGTCAAAACGGCATTCCTTAACGGCTTCCTTAAGGAAGAATTGTATATGATGCAGCCGGAAGGTTTTGTCGATCCTAAGAATGCTAACAAGGTATGCAAGCTCCAGCGCTCCATCTATGGACTGGTGCAAGCATCTCGGAGTTGGAACATTCGTTTTGATGAGATGATCAAAGCGTTTGGGTTTACACAGACTTATGGAGAAGCCTGTGTTTACAAGAAAGTGAGTGGGAGCTCTGTAGCATTTCTCTTATTATATGTGGATGACATACTATTGATGGGAAATGATATATTGAATAAGTGTTTTTCAATGAAGGACCTTGGAGAAGCTGCTTATATATTAGGCATCAAGATCTATAGAGATAGATCAAGACGCCTCATTGGTCTTTCACAAAGTATGTACCTTGACAAGATATTGAAGATGTTCAATATGGATCAATCCAAGAAGGGGTTCTTGCCTGTATTGCAAGGTGTGCAGTTGAGCACGGCTCAATGTCCGACCACGACAGAAGATAGAGAAAAGATGAGTGTCATCCCCTATGCCTCGGCCATAGGGTCTATTATGTATGCCATGCTGTGTACCAGACCTGATGTAAACCTTGCCGTAAGTTTGGTAGGAAGGTACCAAAGTAATCCCGGCATGGAACACTGGACAGCGGTCAAGAATATCCTGAAGTACCTGAAGAGGACTAAGGATATGTTTCTCGTTTATGGAGGTGACGAAGAGCTCGTCGTAAAGGGTTACGTCGACGCTAGCTTCGACACAGATCTGGATGACTCGAAGTCACAAACCGGATACGTGTATATTTTGAATGGTGGGGCAGTAAGCTGGTGCAGTTGCAAGCAAAGCGTCGTGGCGGGATCTACATGTGAAGCGGAGTACATGGAAGCCTCAGAGGCAGCGCAGGAAGCAGTCTGGATGAAGGAGTTCATTACCGACCTAGGGGTGATTCCCAATGCGTCGGGCCCGATGACTCTATTCTGTGACAATACTGGAGCTATTGCCCTTGCCAAGGAGCCCAGGTTTCACAGGAAGACCAGGCATATCAAGCGTCGCTTCAACTCCATACGTGAAAGTGTTCAAAATGGAGACATAGATATTTGTAAAGTACATACGGACCTGAATGTAGCAGATCCGTTGACTAAACCTCTCCCTAGAGCAAAACATGATCAACACCAGAACGCTATGGGTGTTCGATTCATCACAATGTAACTAGATTATTGACTCTAGTGCAAGTGGGAGACTGTTGGAAATATGCCCTAGAGGCAATAATAAATGGTTATTATTATATTTCTTTGTTCATGATAATTGTCTATTGTTCATGCTATAATTGTGTTATCTGGAAATCGTAACATGTGTGAATACATAGACCACAACGTGTCCCTAGTAAGCCTCTAGTTGACTAGCTCGTTGATCAACAGATAGTCATGGTTTCCTGACTATGGACATTGGATGTCATTGATAACGGGATCACATCATTAGGAGAATGATGTGATGGACAAGACCCAATCCTAAGCATAGCATAAAAGATCGTGTAGTTCGTTTGCTAGAGCTTTTCCAATGTCAAGTATCTTTTCCTTAGACCATGAGATCGTGCAACTCCCGGATACCGTAGGAGTGCTTTGGGTGTGCCAAACGTCACAACGTAACTGGGTGACTATAAAGGTACACTACGGGTATCTCCGAAAGTGTCTGTTGAGTTGGCACGGATCGAGACTGGGATTTGTCACTCCGTATGACGGAGAGGTATCTCAGGGCCCACTCGGTAATGCATCATCATAATGAGCTCAATGTGACTAAGGATTTAGCCACGGGATCATGCATTAGGGTACGAGTAAAGTGACTTGCCGGTAACGAGATTGAACAAGGTATTGGGATACCGACGATCGAATCTCGGGCAAGTAACATACCGATTGACAAAGGGAATTGTATACGGGATTGATTGAATCCTCGACGTCGTGGTTCATCCGATGAGATCATCATGGAACATGTGGGAGCCAACATGGGTATCCAGATCCCGCTGTTGGTTATTGACCGGAGAGGCATCTCGGTCATGTCTGCATGTCTCCCGAACCCGTAGGGTCTACACACTTAAGGTTCGGTGACGCTAGGGTTGTAGAGATATTAGTATGCGGAAACCCGAAAGTTGTTCGGAGTCCTGGATGAGATCCCGGACATCACGAGGAGTTCCGGAATGGTCCGGAGGTGGAGAATTATATATAGGAAGTCAAGTTTCGGCCACCGGGAAAGTTTCGGGGGTTATCGGTATTGTACCGGGACCACCGGAAGGGTCCCGGGGGTCCACCGGGTGGGGCCACCTGTCCCGGAGGGCCCCATGGGCTGAAGTGGGAGGGGAACCAGCCCTTAGTGGGCTGGGGCGCCCCCCCATGGGCCTCCCCTGCGCCTAGGGTTGGAAACCCTAGGGGTGGGGGCGCCCCACTTGCCTTGGGGGGCAAGTTTCCCCCTAGCCGCCGCCCCCCCTTGTAGATGGGATCCAGGGCCGGCGCCCCCCCCCCTCACAGGGGGCCTATAAATAGTGGGGGGAGGGAGGGCAGCAGCACCACAGCCCCTGGCACCTCCCTCTCCCCCTGCAACACCTCTCCCTCTCGCAGAAGCTTGGCGAAGCCCTGCCGAGATCCCAGCTACATCCACCACCACGCCGTCGTGCTGCTGGATCTCCATCAACCTCTCCTTCCCCCTTGCTGGATCAAGAAGGAGGAAACGTCGCTGCTCCGTACGTGTGTTGAACGCGGAGGTGCCGTCCGTTCGGCACTCGGTCATCGGTGATTTGGATCACGGCGAGTACGACTCCATCAACCCCGTTCATTGGAATGCTTCCGCTCGCGATCTACAAGGGTATGTAGATGCACTCCTTTCCCCTCATTGCTAGTATACTCCATAGATGGATCTTGGTGATGCGTAGGAATTATTTTTTTTAAATTCTACTACGATCCCCAACAAGATGGGGACGTGGACCCGCGTCGTGAGGGCAACTTCGGCGGCCCACTCCGGCGAGAGCGCGGCCACAGCCGCCATGCGCGTGCTAACAAGGTGCATGAGCGCGGCCGCAATCTGCGATCGAGCGGCCAAGGCAGCCCAAACAGCCGCTGTTGCTTCTCAGGTGGCGGCAGCAACATCTGCCTCGGGGATAGCAACTGGCGAGAGCGGCACAACAGCTATCCGTTCCGCAGCGGCGGCCTTAGCCCTGATGAAGGCCACCCACGACCATGTCGAGGCCGCCCACGCCCAGCTCGTGGCGGTCATCGCACAAATCAAACGAAGCTTCTTCGACAACAGTCGGCAACCCACAGCCGAAGAGTTGGCAATCGCCGAGAGCGTTCGAGCAGCCGCCCGTTCCTTGATACATCTCCAACGTATCTATAATTTTTATTGTTCCATGCTATTTTATTATCCATCTAGGATGTTTTATATGCTATTTTATATGATTTTTGGGACTATCCTATTAACCTAAAGCCTAGTGCCAGTTTCTGTCATTTCCTTGTTTTTGAGTTTTACAGAAAAGGATACCAAACGGAGTCCAATTGTCGTGCCAATTTTTGATGATTTTTTATGGACCAAAATAAGCACCCGGACTAAAATAGTTGGGCCAGAAGAGTCCTGAGCCAACCACGAGGGTGGAGGGCGCGCCCTACCCCCCTGCCTCATAGCCGACTCGGAGACCCCCCCTGACTTGAGACCGACGCTAAAAATTCCTATTAATACAGAAACCCCCGAAAAGAAACCTAGATCGGGAGTTCCGCCGCCGCAAGCCTCTGTAGCCACCAAAAACCAATCGGGACCCTGTTCCGGCACCCTGCCGGAGGGGGGAATCATCACCGGTGGCCATCTTCATCATCCCGGCGCTCTCCATGACAAGGAGGGAGTAGTTCACCCTCGGGGCTGAGGGTATGTACCAGTAGCTATGTTTTTGATCTCTCTCTCTCTCTCGTGTTCTTGATATGGCACGATCTTGATGTACCACGAGCTTTGCTATTATAGTTGGATCTTATGATGTTTCTCCCCCTCTATCTCTTGTAATGCATTGAGTTTTCCCTTTGAAGTTATCTTATCGATTGAGTCTTTAAGGATTTGAGAACACTTGATGTATGTCATGCATGTGCTTATCTATGGTGACAATGGGATATTCACGTGATCCACTTGATGTATGTTTTGGTGATCAACTTGCGAGTTTTGTTTCGTCTTGACTCTCCGGTAGAAACTTTGGGGCAGTCTTTGAAGTTCTTTGTGTTGGTCTGAATAGATGAATCTGAGATTGTGTGATGCATGTCGTATAATCAAACCCACGGATACTTGAGGTGACATTAGGGTTTTGGTTGATTTGTGTCTTAAGGTGTTATTTTACTACGAACTCTAGGGCTGTTTGTGACACTTATAGGAATAGCCCAACGGATTGATTGAAAAGAATAACTTTGAGGTGGTTTCGTACCCTACAATAATCTCTTCGTTTGTTCTCCGCTATTAGTGACTTTGGAGTGACTCTTTGTTGCATGTTGAGGGATAGTTATATGATCCAATTATGTTATTATTGTTGAGATAACTTGCACTAGTGAAAGTATGAACCCCAGGCCTTGTTTCGAAGCATTGCAATACCGTTTGTGCTCACTTTTATCATTAGTTACCTTGCTGTTTTTATATTTTCAGATTACAAAAACCTATATCTACCATCCATATTGCACTTGTATCACCATCTCTTTGCCGAACTAGTGCACCTATACAATTTACCATTGTATTGGGTGTGTTGGGGACACAAGAGACTCTTTGTTATTTGGTTGCAGGGTTGTTTGAGAGAGACCATCTTCATCCTACGCTTCCCACGGATTGATAAGCCTTAGGTCATCCACTTGAGGGAAATTTGCTACTGTCCTACAAACCTCTGCACTTGGAGGCCCAACAACGTCTACAAGAAGAAGGTTGTGTAGTAGACATCAAGCTCTTTTCTGGCGCCATTGCCGGGGAGGCTAGGTAAGCGGCACTAACACCTCATCAACTAAGCTCTTTTATGGCGCCGTTGCCGGGGAGGTGAGTGCTTGAAGGTATATCTTTAGATCTTGCAATCGAATATTTTAGTTTCTTGTTTTATCACTAGTTTAGTTTATAAAAGTAAACTACAAAAAGAAAATGGAATTGAGGGTGCCTCATATGCTGCATCTTTTTAATGTCTTTCATGAAAATACGGATTCCGATAATTGTGCCAAAATGTTAGAAGAAGAATGCATTAAATGATTGGCACTAAATATTTGAATGATGAGCATGATTGCAATGTTGTTAGTATGAACTCTTTGAATATCCATAGTACTAATGATGATTGCAATAGTCATGATGAAAATGTCTCTTATAAGCATGTCAATTTTTGTGGTGTGCATAGAGTTTGCAAGTACACACCAAATAGGGAAGATAGATTTTGCAAGAGGCATAAGTATTTAGAAACTAAATGGTTGCAAGAGAGGCTAGATGCTTCTGCTGAAAATTTAAAATTTCTTTGCCATCCTTGTGAACTTTGCAATGAACGTGATCGTCTAAATCTCCAATGCAAATTGTTTCATGATCGAATCGTGTCCAAAAATTGTGATGATTTGATTTCCCTTGCACATCATAATGAACTTACTTTGCTTGTGGGTTATGAAGAAATGAAACGTATAACTAAGGATCTTCCAGGATTTGTCCTTGATAAAGTTCTTGATTTTGATCTAGAGGAAATTTATATGTATTGTGCGGTGAATTGCAATGAAAATCCTTATATTGCCAATTAGATAAAGACAAGAAAACAAATAGAAGATGAAGAGAATACTAATGAAAGGGAAGAGGTTTCCCCGTATCCTCCTATTCTTTCTTATGATGAATCAGGTAACAAGGAGGAGCTTTCTATTCAACCAATCTCATTAATAAGGAGCTCCAAAAGGAGGATTAAACCCACACATAATGTGAAGAAGAAAAAGAACAGACGGAGAAGCAAAGGTAAAAATGTATCCCTTCCAAATGATGTTGCTCCTATTACTCATTGTGACGATGATAATTGCTATACTATTGGTGATATCCATACTATTAATGATGAGAGTGATTATGCTTATGATATGCAAAGGCCCAAGCTTGGGGATGCTATGTTTGATGAGAATGACATGTTTGAGAATTTATTTGCTGCAATTAATGTTTGTCCCAAGCTTGGGGATGCTATGTTTTAAGAAGATGATATGTTTAGCCTCCCAAGTTTTGATATGCAAATTTATTATGATGATAGCATGCCTCTTATTTATGATGATTATATTTATGAAAGTGGGTTTGGAAGAGTGTCAACTTTAGGAAGTAATGACCCCACTATTTTGGAGGTTGAATCTTATTATGACAATTATAAAAGTGGATTTGGAGAGGTCATGACTTTATTTAGTAATGATTCCACTATCTTGGAAGAGGTTTCAATTGATTATGATGAGAACAAAGTTGCTACTTATGATGATTATTGTGATGATACTTATGTTATAAAAAGTAGTAATGATTATATTTACAAAACTTGTCATGGTTATGATTACCCTTTTTCTGAACATTACTCTTTTAATGTGGAAACAATTTATAGTATTCGAGTTTCTTATGATACTCCCACTATTCCGAATGAGAAGAATTTTTCTTATGTGGAGAGTAATAAAAATTCTATGCTTGTAGATCATGAAAAGAATGCTTTATGTGATGGTTATATTGTTGAATTAATTCATGATGCTACTGAAAATTATTATGAGGGAGGAATATATGCTTGTAGGAATTGCAATAATATCGAGTTTCCTCTCTATGTGCTTAAAATCTTGAAGTTATGCTTGTTTTGCTTTCCTATCCTAGTTGATTCTTGTTCCCATAATTTGTATGCTCAAAAAATCCCTATGCATAGGAAGTGGGTCAGACTTAAATGTGCTAGTCACATTCTTCATGATGCTCTCTTTATGTTTCAATTCTTATCTTTTATGTGAGCATCATTGAAATCATCATGCCTAGCTAGGGGCGTTAAACGTTAGCGCTTGTTGGGAGGCAACCCAATTTTATTTTTGTCCTTTGCTTTTTGTTCCTATTTAGTAATGAATAATTCATCTAGCTTCTGTTATGATTGTGTTTTTTATGTTTTAGTTAGTGTTTGTGCCAAGTAGAACCAATAGGATCTTCTTGGGTGATAGTTGTTTGATCTTGCTGAAAAAGACAGAAACTTTATGCTCACGACAATAATTGTTGAAATTCACCAGAACATGATAAAATGCTAATTCTTTTTGCAGAAGATCAATATACAAATTATCCAGGTTGTCCTAGGTTTTCAGAATTTTTGGAGTTCCAGAAGTATTCAAGCAAATCAGATTGCTACAGACTGTTCTGTTTTTGACAAATTCTGTTTTTCGTGCGTTGTTTGCCTATTTTGATGAATCTATGAGTAGTACCGGAGGTTATGAACCATAGAGAAGTTGGAATAAAGTAGATATTACACAAATATAAATAAAGAATGAGTTCACAACAGTACCAAAAGTGGTGATTTATTTTCTTATACTAACGGAGCTTACGAGTTTTCTGTTGAGTTTTGTGTTGTGAAGTTTTCAAGTTTTGGGTAAAGATTCGATGGACTATGGAATAAGGAGTGGCAAGAGCCTAAGCTTGGGGATTCCCAAGGCACCCCAAGGTAATATTCAAGGACAACCAAGAGCCTAATCTTGGGGATGCCCCGGAAGGCATCCCCTCTTCCGTCTTCGTTCATCGGTAACCTTACTTGGAGCTATATTTTTATTCACCACATGATATGTGTTTTGGTTGGAGCGTCATTTTATTTTCTTTTGTTTTGCTTTCTGTTTGAATAAAATACCAAGATATGAAATTCTTAAATGTTATAGATTCTTCACATAGTTGCATAATTATTCAACTACTCATTGATCTTCACTTATATCTTTCATAGTAGTTTGTCATTTGCTCTAGTGCTTCATTTGTATCTTTTTAGAGAACGATGGTGGTTTTATTTTGAAGAAATAGATGGACTATCATGCTTCAATTATATTATTTTTAGAGTCTTAAACAGCATGGTAATTTGCTTGGGTTATAAAACTAGTCCTAATATGATAGGCATCCAAGAGGGATATAATAAAAACTTTCATATAAAGTGCATTGAATACTATGTGAAGTTTGATTCTTTATGATTGTTTTGAGATATGAAGATGGTGATATTAGAGTCATGCTAGTGAGTAATTATGAATTTGAGAAATACTTGTGTTAAGGTTTGTGAGTCCCGTAGCATGCACGTATGGTGAACCGTTATGTAACAAAGTTGAAGCATGAGATATTTTTTGATTGTCTTCCTTATGAGTGGCGGTCGGGGACGAGTGATTGTATTTTCCTACCAATCTATCCCCTTAGGAGCATGCGCATAGTACTTCGTTTGGATGACTAATAGATTTTTGCAATAAGTATGTGAGTTCTTTATGACTAATGTTGAGTCTGGGGATTACACGCACTCTCACCTTTCCGCCATTGCTAGCCTCTCTAGTACCGCGCAACTTTCGCCGGTACCATAAACCCACCACATATCCTTCCTCAAAACAGCCACCATACCTACCTATCATGACATTTCCATAGCCATTCCGAGATATATTGCCATGCAACTTTCCACCATTCCGTTTATTATGACACATTCCATCATTGTCATATTGCTTTGCATGATCATGTAGTTGACATCGTATTTGTGGCAAAGCCACCGTTCATAATTCTTTCATACATGTCACTCGTGAGTCATTGCACATCCCAGTACACCGCCGGAGGCATTCATATAGAGTCATATTTTGTTCTAAGTATCGAGTTGTAATCCATGAGGTGTAAATAAATAGAAGTGTGATGATTATCATTATTAGAGCATTGTCCCGTGTGAGGAAAAAAAGGCCAAAGAAGCCAATGGAAAAAAGAGAGGCCAAAGAAGCCAAAAAAAAGAGAAAATGAGAGAAAAAGAGAGAAGGGGCAATGCTACTATTCTTTACCACACTTGTGCTTCAAAGTAGCACCATGATCTTCATGATAGAGAGTCTCTTATTTTGTCACTTTCATATACTAGTGGGAATTTTCGTTATAGAACTTGGCTATATTCCAATAATGGGCTTCCTCAAAGTGCCCTAGGTCTTCGTGAGCAAGCAAGTTGGATGCACACCCACTTAGTTTCTTTTGTTGAGCTTTCATACACTTATAGCTCTAGTGCATCCGTTGCATGGCAACCCCTACTAACTGACATTGATATCTATTGATGGGCATCTCCGTAGCCCATTAATACGCCTAGTTGATGTGAGACCATCTTCCTCCTTTTTGTTCTCCACAACCACCACTCTATTCCACCTATAGTGCTATGTCCATGGCTCACGCTCATGTATTGCGTGAAACTTGAAAAAGTTTGAGAATACTAAAGTATGAAACAATTGCTTGGCTTGTCATCGGGGTTGTGCATGATTTGAATATTTTGTGCGATGAAGACAGAGCATAGCCAGACTATATGATTTTGTAGGGATAAGCTTTCTTTGGCCATGTTATTTTGAGAAGACATAATTGCCTTGTTAGTATGCTTGAAGTATTATTATTTTTATGTCAATATTAAACTTTTGTTTTGAATCTTATGGATCTGAATATTCTTGCCACAATAAAGAGAATTACATGGATAAATATGTTAGGTAGCATTCCAGATCAAAAATTCTGTTTTTATCATTTACCTACTAGAGGACGAGCAGGAATTAAGCTTGGGGATGCTTGATACGTCTCCAACGTATCTATAATTTTTTATTGTTCCATGCTATTATATTATCCATCTAGGATGTTTTATATGCATTTATATGATTTTTGGGACTAACCTATTAACCTAGATCCCAGTGCTTTCCTTGTTTTTGAGTTTTACAGAAAAGGAATACCAAACGGAGTCCAATTAACATGCCAATTTTTCATGATTTTTATGGACCAAAAGAAGCCCCCGGAGTAAAATAGTTGGGCCAGAAGAGTCCCGAGTAGTCCATGAGGGTGGAGGGTGCGCCCCCTGCCTCGTGCACGACTCGGAGTCCCCCCTGACGTGAGACCGACGCCAAAAATTCCTATAAATACAGAAACCCCCGAAAAGATACCTAGGTCGGGAGTTCCACCGCCGCAAGCCTCTGTAGCCACCAAAAACCAGTTGGGACCCTGTTCCGGCACCCTGCCGGAGGGGGGAATCATCATCGGTGGCCATCTTCATCATCCCGGCGCTCTCCATGACGAGGAGGGAGTAGTTCACCCTCGGGGCTGAGGGTATGTACCAGTAGCTATGTGTTTGATCTCTCTCTCTCTCTCGTGTTCTTGATATGGCACCATCTTGATGTACCGCGAGCTTTGCTATTATAGTTGGATCTTATGATGTTTCTCCCCCTCTATCTCTTCTAATGGATTGAGTATTCCCTTTGAAGTTATCTTATCGGATTGAGTCTTTAAGGATTTGAGAACACTTGATGTATGTCTTGCATGTGCTTATCTGTGGTGACATGGGATATTCACGTGATCCACTTGATGTATGTTTTGGTGATCAACTTGCGAGTTCTGTTTCGTCTTGACTCTCCAGTAGAAACTTTGGGGCACTCTTTGAAGTTATTTGTGTTGGTCTGAATAGATGAATCTGAGATTGTGTGATGCATGTCGTATAATCAAACCCACGGATACTTGAGGTGACATTGGAGTATCTAGGTGACATTAGGGTTTTGGTTGATTTGTGTCTTAAGGTGTTATTTTACTACGAACTCTAGGGCTGTTTGTGACACTTATAGGAATAGCCCAACGGATTGATCGGAAAGAATAACTTTGAGGTGGTTTCGTACCCTACAATAATCTCTTCGTTTGTTCTCCACTATTAGTGACTTTGGAGTGACTCTTTGTTGCTTGTTGAGGGATAGTTATATGATCCAATTATGTTATTATTGTTGAGATAACTTGCACTAGTGAAAGTATGAACCCTAGGCCTTGTTTCGAAGCATTGCAATACCGTTTGTGCTCACTTTTATCATTAGTTACCTTGTTGTTTTTATATTTTCAGATTACAAAAACCTATATCTACCATCCATATTGCACTTGTATCACCATCTCTTCGCCGAACTAGTGCACCTATACAATTTACCATTGTATTGGGTGTGTTGGGGACACAAGAGACTCTTTATTATTTGGTTGCAGGGTTGTTTGAGAGAGACCATCTTCATCCTATGCCTCCCACGGATTGATAAACCTTAGGTCATCCACTTGAGGGAAATTTGCTACTGTCCTACAAACCTCTGCAATTGGAGGCCCAACAACGTCTACAAGAAGAAGGTTGTGTAGTAGACATCAAGCTCTTTTCTGGTGCCGTTGCCGGGGAGGCTAGGTAAGCGGCACTAACACCCCGTCAACTAAGCTCTTTTCTGGCGCCGTTGCCGGGGAGGTGAGTGCTTGAAGGTATATCTTTAGATCTTGCAATCGAATCTTTTAGTTTCTTGTTTTATCACTAGTTCATTTTATAAAAGAAAACTACAAAAAGAAAATGGAATTGAGGGTGCCTCATGTGCTGCATCTTTTTAATGTCTTTCGTGAAAATACGGATTCCGATAATTGTGCCAAAGTGTTAGAAGAAGAATGCATTAAAATGTTTGGCACTAAATATTTGAATGATGAGCATGATTGCAATGTTGTTAGTATGAACTCTTTGAATATCCATAGTACTAATGATGATTGCAATAGTCATGATGAAAATGTCTCTTATAAGCATGTCAATTTTTGTGGTGTGCATAGAGTTTGCAAGTACACACCAAATAGGGAAGATAGATTTTGCAAGAGGCATAAGTATTTAGAAACTAAATGGTTGCAAGAGAGGCTAGATGCTTGTGCTGAAAATTTAAAATTTCTTTGCCATCCTTGTGAACTTTGCAATGAACATGATCATCTAAATCTCCAATGCAAATTGTTTCATGATCGAATCGTGTCCAAAAATTGTGATGACTTGATTTCCCTTGCACATCATAATGAACTTACTTTGCTTGTGGGTTATGAAGAAATGAAACGTATAACTAAGGATCTTCCAGAATTTGTCCTTGATAAAGTTCTTGATTTTGATCTAGAGGAAATTTATATGTATTGTGCGGTTAATTGCATTGAAATTCCTTATATTGCCAATCCTTATATTGAGAGAACTTGCACTAGTGAAAGTATGAACCCTAGGCCTTGTTTCGGAACATTGCAATACCGTTTGTGCTCACTTTTATCATTAGTTACCTTGCTGTTTTTATATTTTCAGATTACAAAAACCTATATCTACCATCCATATTGCACTTGTATCACCATCTCTTCACCGAAATAGTGCACCTATACAATTTACCATTGTATTGGGTGTGTTGGGGACACAAGAGACTCTTTGTTATTTGGTTGCAGGGTTGTTTGAGAGATACCATCTTCATCCTATGCCTCCCACGGATTGATAAACCTTAGGTCATCCACTTGAGGGAAATTTGCTACTGTCCTACAAACCTCTGCACTTGGAGGCCCAAAAACGTCCACAAGAAGAAGGTTGCGTAGTAGACATCATTCCTCCGCCGCATACCTTGCGATGACGGAGCCCGTCCAAGCCCAGATCGCGGCCGCCCACACCCAGCTCGTGGCGGCCTTTTCCAACGAGATGGCGAGATGCTTGCCGAGTATGGTGCGATGGATTCCATGGAGCCCCTTCCCCAGGAGACCGTCGGGCGCGAGCTGGACATGGAGGAGGCGGCGGAGATCGACGAGCACCAGCCGTAGTAGTACTTCTTGTTTTATTTAATTAAGAACGCCAGTCTTTAATTTGTTAGAGTAATGTTTAGGTCAGCTAGCTCTGTTTAATTGTCGAACTTGCTCAATTAAGAAGTGTGTGCGCTGTAGTCTCCTTTGTG
This sequence comes from Aegilops tauschii subsp. strangulata, assembly GCF_002575655.3. NCBI lineage: Eukaryota > Viridiplantae > Streptophyta > Magnoliopsida > Poales > Poaceae > Aegilops > Aegilops tauschii. The sequence continues at coordinate 388,070,284 of NC_053036.3, read as the reverse complement.
TACCCAAATTATGCAATGACGTGGACGACCACTGTAACAAGGGAAATTCGAACAAACAATTTTGACGTTCAAACTCATCACACACGTGTTAAGCTATCTGAATTGTTTGTGATGCTCACATATCATACACAGTTCTGAATAAGGTGCCGTGTCTGATGACACTTTGCGCGCCAGTTTTTTCGCTGAACTGATTCAAATTTTTCGGTTTTCGGGGAAATATCTACCTCCCTGCCCCCTCCATCTTACCAAAAGCCACATTTCCCCTGTTTCCGCCTTCCTTTCCAAGTTGAAACCTTCACTCCTTGCTTGCAGGCCACCTCCTCGCCGGCGACTCTCCTTCACGCTGCTCGACCTCGTCTATCCAGGCAGGAAATCCACACCAGACCCCCATCCTCCTCCTCCTCCTTCCACATCCCACATGCCCCGACCGCCGGCGGGACACCTTCCACCCAAATCACCGACCCCAGCGCTGCCCTAAACCATCGTGCACGCAGTATAGCCAGGAGCTCAAGGAGCATTTGGCAGCGGAGAAGCAAATCGCGGCCGCACGCGCGGATGAGGTCGCGATGGCTGCCATTCGTGCCGACCCCCAGATCTTGGAGGAGCACCTCACCATATTCTAGCTACTCCGGTTAAGCCTGCTCGGTTTACCCGTTGCGTGTGCTGCTCCTACCTTTCCTTAACAAATTCTAGTGAATTGTGCTATCTAATTTTACTATGCAATCTGTTGCTCTAGTGTATATGTTCTATATGTCGTACTGTGTGGTGCTCACTTATTAACTATTTGGTTAATTAGTTGTCGTCTTCAGTTAACTGTTTGGTTCAATTCTGCAAATGTGATGTTCAATTCTTTAGGCTGCAATTTTGTATTGTCTTCCATGTGAGAAATAAATTGAAAATATCTTTACAAAATACATGAGAAATGAATACAATTGCTATATTTCCAAGTCGTCAAGCATGCTTGGTTTGGTTAACTGTCTGATCTTCTAGTATGTTATACATTGTGCAATGTGGTGCTCAGTTAATGTTTGGTTCATTTGTTGTGGTGTTTAGTTAACTATTTGGTTCAGTTCTGCACTGCGATGTTCAATAGTTGTGGGTGCATTCTGTTATTGTATACCATGTGAGAAGTAAATCGAATTTGGCTATACTAAATACATGAGAAATAAATACAATTGCTATATTTCCAAGTTGTTAAGCATGCTTGGTTTGGTTAACTGTCTGATCTTCTATTAGGAGTATGTTATATTGTGCGATGTGGTGCTCAGTTAACGTTTGGTTCATTTGTTGTGGTGTTTAGTTAACGGTTTGGTTCAATTCTGCAATGCGTCGTTCAACTGTTGTGGGTGCGTTCTGTTATTGCATACCATGTGAGGAATAAATTGAATTTGGCTGTACTAAATACATGAGAAACAAATACTATTGCTATATTTCCAAGTTGTTAAGCATGCTTGGTTTAGTTAACTGTCTGATCTGGTATTAGGAGTATGTTATATTGTGCAATGTGGTGCTCAGTTAATGTTTGGTTCATTTGTTGTGTTGTTTAGTTAACTGTTTGGTTCAATTCTGCAATGCGATGTCCAATTGTCTTGGGTAGAATTTTGTATTGTTGTGCATCTGAGAAATAAATCGAATTTGGCTGCACTTAATACATGAGAAACATATACAAGTGCTATATTTCCTAGTATTTAATCATGCTTGGTTTGGATAAATGGGTTTTCCATGTGGCTTGAATTAATCTGATGAATATGCAATGTGCTTATTTTTCATCAACATATTTTACTGATAGCATGCGAACCCTCACTTAACATGATGACTAACTACCTTATATGTGTTGCAGGGAAACAATGGGAAGCACTGAGGTTTACAATCGAGGTTAGCACGTGTATGGTCCGTTTCCTAATAGCACATTATTGTGCAATTGCGGGAACCATTCTAATATTTAGGTTTTTAACAATTTGGTCTTGCACATGTAGGTCCTGTTGTCAGAGGTTTTGACCCATTGTTCGACCCTTTTGGAATAGGGGGAAATGAGTTGTCCATGAATATCAATCAAATCAAGAAACTCAGAAAGATTGTTAGGTGTAACATCCCAATTTTCAATTTGGATGTTAATCATTAGGTCATCATATGCATCCATGATTCTTGCATTTTGAATTTGTTTTATTTGGACGTTTTGATCCTAGAGACCTTAAGCAACTCAAGGACCATTTCAGAGAGTCGGAGGTTTTCATAAATTCCATTTTTGAATTTTTAAAAATTGGTAAATTGGATCAAGGTGATTTGTATTTGAAATTATTTTTACAATTATTTCAAAATAAATAAAATAATGAGGGAAGATAATATGACTTCTTCAAAAACGGTGAGGAAATAATGGAAATATAATTTTGAATAAAAATATATTTTATTTGGATTTTATTTGAGATTTTATTTGGTTAAATTAGGGAAAATTGCATTTTTAAAAATTGCATTTTTACCCAAAAAATGTTCACGTTGTCCTAAATATTAGGAGAGGACCGTGAAAATTATTTTTGGGATTTTAGGTTTTTTATTTATTTTATTTTTGGATTTTTCCGTTTTGGCGAAATTATTTAAAAAAAATCCTAACTAGGCCAGCCCCGCTAGCGCCAGGCCGTGGCCCAGCTTGCCACCACCTTCCCCATGTCCGGCTCGCGCCCGACGCCCGCCGCCGCCGAGTCCGGCATGGACTCCTCCTCCCCGCCGCTTGCCCCTGCCCAAGTCGCCGCTCCCCAGGCTTTATAAGCCGAGGCCCCGGGCCCCTCTCCTCCTCATCAAGCCGCGCCGCCGCCTTAGCCACCATCGCCAAGCCGCTGCCGCCGCCGCCGCCCGGTAGCGCCATCCCCACCGCCGCGCCACCAAGCCGCCGCCCGCTAGCGCCATCGCCACCGCCGCGCCACCAAGCCGCCAAGCTGCTGTCGTTGCCGCACGCCGCCGAAGACGCCGCCGCCTCGCCCGACGCCGCCGTTGACCGATCCGCCGCCGCCGACCGGTATAAACCGATCCGGTTTTTCTCGGTTTAGTTCAGTTTTTTTAAGTTTCAGTTTATTAGATTAGATCATTTTTTATTTTATTAGGTTATTTAGCGAGCGTTCACTCGTTTAGATCTGTTAACGAACGAATTCGTTCGTTAGTTCCTGTTAGCGGACGTTCATCCGATAGATTTTTCTTTTTCTGTTTATTTTCGGCCAGGGCCCTATCCACGAATAGTTTTCTTACAGTTTAGTCCCTGATCTTCAAACCCACTACTTTTTGCTCGTTTATCCAAATCCAGTGAAACCAATGTCAAAATCATCGTCTTGATCCCCTCTGTCCAGATAAAGAACTTGAACATGATTTTGAAAATTTAAAATTTGGTTTCAGGCTGATTTGAATTTTGAACTTCTCTTGATCGTAGTTTGAGTTTCGTAGCTCCGATTCGACTGATTCTTTTTGCAAATTGAAGCTCTTCACTTGAACTTTCTGTTTAGATCGTTTCTCTTGGTTTTAGCTTTGCATCTTATGCTTGAGTGCTTATGTATGCTATTGTTTGTTCACGATAGAGTTTCCGGAGGGCGAGGCTTGCTACTACGAATCACTAGGGTTTTCCGATCGTCGGCAAGGCAAGTAACACTTTGATCATACCCCTTTATTACCCAGTTTTTATGCATTAGTTTCAACCCTTAAACATTTCATGAGTAGGATTTGATAACATGTGGGTACTGGGAAGTAGTTGATGAGGTAGGAACCTATTGGCTTGCATCAAACCCTGGTTTATTACGTTATGCTTATACTGATATGCTTGTAGACATGGATTGGTTGTGAGATTCATGAAAGATGTGAGAGCTTGTATTTAATTAAGGGAAACTTAAGGTGGCTACTTTAATACACATCTGGGTGGATTGGTTGTGGGCACCTGGGGTTATACCAGTGTTGTCCAAGGAGATCCCGGGGAACCCGTGTGATCATCCTATGGTTCGCCACCCAGGCTCAAAGGGATCATAAGATTGTTCATGCTAGAAACTTCCGTGTGCAGCCACAAGCCATTATGGGCTCTGGCATAGTTGAGTAAGTTGTGGGAATCCTTTCCATGATGGGCTAGCAGATGTAGGGGATTGTAGGTGTATCGGCCTATCTATCGATGCTTCCGCAGTTATCTTATTTTAGATGGCCTTCAGCCATATTATTGTAATAAGTACTCTTTTTGAGACACTCGATGTAATAAGTGTGTGATTGAACTCTGTTATAATTCCTCGAGTATTGTGCGTGTCAGCAATACCGATCCAGGGATGACACTTAAGCACAGAGACTTGACCATCTGTGGTCGGGTCGCTACATTAGGATAAAGAAATTAGCGACAAAAAACAACAAGATCTTTGTCTGCACAATGAAGAAGACATCAGTTCACTACAAGATGGTACTAACTACTATACCTTGCCTTTTCTTTTCCTTTGCCCCATTTCCAATATAGAGAAGATATTTATGCACATCCTTGTCTTCAGGCCTTTCCAAAGCAGTTCACTGATGATTACCTCTCAAACCACATCTATGGTGAGGAGGTGAGGAAGGTATTCATACAACACCCACGGTTCAATATTGAAGTGTTCCTAAAGAGGACGAAGGATGGACGGTCAATCATCCACAGGCACTGGCCTAAAGTTGCAAAGACCTTCAACATCAATAAAGGCTCAATATTCGCCTTCCGCTTCAGCATTTTTCCAGATGAGATGCATATGTCTATGTACCGTCTATGATGCTAATTTTTAAAGGTTCTAGATGTTGCATGTGAAACTTGGTGCTGGTGCCGTTGTGTAATGGGGTAGCTGAGTGCTGGAGCTAGATGATGTTGTACTCTAATGTATTTCAGTTATGAAATCCTGCTTCCTTATTATGGAAATGAAATATATTATGTGCTTAATATGAATGGCAATTAGATTAATAAATGGATTATTAATAATAGGGCAATTAGCCTACTAATGGCCAATTAGCCTGCTAATTGGGTTTTTCTATTGCAAACTATTATTGAGAAAACACCATGGGCGATGGCCTCAGGCAACGCATGCAGTTTCTAGGAATAAACCATGTTAGATCAATGAACAATCACACACGACAACCTCTTGAAAACTGTTTACGTTAGGCCACCTTCTGCAAACATTTAGCACATAAAAACTGTGTGTGATGGATAGCCTTTGCCACACGGTTTCTTCTACGCACCGTGTGTGATGCATTCAGTAATGCAAACGATAAAATTGTTAATATCGTGTGCAATAGCAACGCTATCACAAACGATTTAATGGGAAAAATTGTGTGTGATGTACCTGCGAACGGAAACGTTTTCCTTGGAGTGACTGTGTGGGATGTATATACGAACATAAACGTTTAGCGGGGACTGACAGCATGGGATGTACTTACGACCGGGAATGATTTCACCTATATAATTGTATTTTTTAGCACTACTATATCTATAACCGTATTTGATCGCTCGCCGGTCGCACAAGACCTCATTTTGGCGAGCGTGTGTGCCAGGAGGGCATATCCCCGACGGTTTCTGGGTCGTGTGGGAAGGACCCCCCTATCGCCCACACTCACTTGGCGATGGTTCCAAATGCAGTCGCGGAAAGGGATTAAAAACCATTTGTATAGCACCTTGTTGTACCAGTGAAGATTAATAGACCGACTCCTGCCTGCATCGACTACTATTACTCCACACATCGACCGCTATCCAGCATGCATCTAGTGTATTAAGTTCATGGAGAAACAGAGTAATGCAATAAGAACGATGACATGATGTAGACAAGATCTATTCATGTAGGAATAGACCCCATCTTGTTATCCTTAATAGCAACGATACATACGTGTCATTTCCCCTTTTGGCACTGGGATTGAGCAACGTAAGATCGAACCCATCAGAAAGCACCTCTTCCCATGGCAAGAAAAATCGATCTAGTCGGCCTAACTAAACCAAAGATTCGAAGAAGAAATACGAGGCTAAAAATAATCATGCATATAAGAGATCAAAGAGACTCAAATAACTTTCATGGATAAAAAGATAGATTTGATCATAAACTCAAAGTTCATCGGATCCCAACAAACACACCGCAAAAAGAGTTATATCAAATAGATCTCCAAGAGACCATTGTATGGAGAATCGAAAGAGGGAGAGGAAGCCATCTAGCTACTAACTACGGACCCGTAGGTCTACAATGAACTACTCACGCATCATCGTAGAGGCACCAATGAGGATGATGAACCCCTCCGTGATGGTGTCTAGATTGGATCTGTGGTTTCTGGAACTTGCGGCGGCTGGAATTGTGTTTCGTCGACTCCCCTAGGGTTTTTGAATTTTCGGGGTATTTATAGAGCAAAGAGGCAGTGCGGGAGGTGGCCGAGGTGGGCACAACCCACCGGGGCGCGCCTAGGCCCCCATGCACGCCCAGGTGGGTTGTGCTCCCCTCGGAGCCCCCCTCTGGTACTTCCTTGGCCCAACTTGTGTCTTCTGGTCCAGAAAAAATCTCCAAAAAGTTTTCCTGTGTTTGGACTCCGTTTGGTATTGATTTTCCGCGAAGAAAAAAAAGCAAAAAACAGTAACTGGCACTGGGCACTATGTCAATAGATTAGTCCCAAAAATGATATAAAGTTGCTATAAAATGATTGTAAAACATCCAAGAATGATAATATAACAGCATGGAACAAGCAAAAAATATAGATACGTTGGAGATGTATCATCGGGTCAGAAAGAGAGCCCGGGGTCAATGCTTCGGAGTTTTTGGGCGCCTCAGGTAAGGCCGAGAAGCCGGTGAAGATCAGGTCGCCCCGTGCGTCAGCGACGTAGTCCAAGTTGCCAAACCTGATTTGATGCTCAGGGGCAAAGCTGCCGACATGGTCGAGGTGACCCTCCGAGTTGGCGTGCAGAACGATGCCGCCAAACACGGAAAGCTGGCCGGGGACAAAGATGACCTCGGTACGGATGCCATCTCTCATGATCAGGCCAGCCATGATCCTTCGGCGATCCAATAGTGGAACTCTGAGTGAAAGCACCAATGTCGGTGTCAAAACCGGCGGATCTCGGGTAGGGGGTGATACGTCCATTTTGCATCATGTTTTATTACTATTATTTATTATGTTTTTATTCATAATAATGCTTTTTGCAGTAATTCTAATGCCTTTTCTCTCATAATATGCAGGGAATACACAAAGAGGGAGAATTTCGGCAGCTGGAAGTCTGGACCTGGAAAAGCTAGGTCAGGCCACTTATTCTGCACAACTCCAAACAAGCTGAAACTTCACGAATAATTTTTATGGAATATTTGAGGAATATTGGAGCAAATAACTACCAGAGGGGGCCCACCAGGTGGGCACAAACCACATGGGCACGCCAGGGAGCCTAGGTGCGCCCTGGTGGGTTGTGCTCACCCAGGCCCACCTCCGGTGCCCATCTTCTGGTATATAGGTCATTTTGACCTAGAAAAAAATAAGGAGAGGACTTTCGGGATGGAGCGCCGCTGTCTCGAGGCGGAACTTGGGCAGGAGTACTTTTGCCCTCCGGCGGAGTGATTCCGCCAGGGGAACTTCCCTCCCGGAGGGGAAATCATCGTCATCATCATCACCAATGACTCTCCCATCTTGGGGAGGGCAATCTCCATCAACATCTTCAAAAGAACCATCTCATCTCAAACCCTAGTTCATCTCTTGTGTTCAGTCTTGTTACCGGAACTATAGGTTGGTGCTTGTGGGTGACTAGTAGTGTTGATTACATCTTGTAGAGTATTACTATATGGTTTATTTGGTGGAAGATTATATGTTCAGATCCATTATGCTATTTAATAGCCCTCTGATCTTGAGCATGATTATCATTTGTGAGTAGTTACTTTTGTTCTTGAGGTCACTGGAGAAATCATGTTGCAAGTAATCATGTGAATTTGATATGTGTTCGATATTTTGATAGTATGTATGTTGTGATTCCCTTAGTGGTGTCATGTGAACGTCGACTACATGACACTTCACCATATTTGGGCCTAAGGGAATGCATTGTGGAGTAGCAATTAGATGATGGGTTGCGAGAGTGACAGAAGCTTAAACCCCAGTTTATGCACTCTTCCGTAAGGGACCGATTGGATCCAAAAGTTTAATGCTATGGTTAGAATTTATTCTTAATACTTTTCTCGTAGTTGTGGATGCTTGTGGGAGGGTTAATCATAAGTAGGAGGTTTGTTCAAGTAAGAACAGCACCGGTCCAGCCACATATCAAATTATCAAAGTACCGAACACGAATTAAACCAACATGATGAAAGTGACTAGATGAAAATCTCGTGTACCCTCAAGAACGCTTTGCTTATCATAAGAGACCGTTTTGGCCCGTCCTTTGCCTCAAAAGGATAGGGCTACCTTGTTGCACTTTTGTTACTACTATCGTTACTTGCTCGTTACAAATTACCTTGCTATCAAACTACTCTGCTACTTACAATTTCAACACTTGCAGACATTACCTTGTTGAAAACCACTTGTCATTTCCTTCTGCTCCTCGTTGGGTTCGACACTCTTACTTATTGAAAATAGCTACAATTGATCCCCTATACTTGTGGGTCATCAAGGCTATTTTCTGGCGTCGTTGCCGGGGAGTGAAGCGCCTTTGGTAAGTGGAATTTGGTAAGGAAACATTTATATAGTGTGCTGAAATTTATTGTCACTTGTTACTATGGAAAACAATCCTTTGAGGGGTTTGTTCGGGGTATCTTCACCTCGACCGGAACCACAATTAGCTACCCCTCAACCTAATGCACCTACTAAAAATATTGAATATGAAATTCCTTCGGGTATGATAGAACAAGTGCTAGCTAATCCTTATGCAGGAGATGGAACCGAACATCCTCATATGCACTTGATATATGTAGAACAAATTTGTGGATTGTTCAAGCTTGCAGGTTTACCTGGAGATGAAGTTATGAAAAAGGTTTTCCCTTTATCTTTGAAGGGAAAAGCATTGGCATGGTATAGGCTATGCAATGATATTGGATCTTGGAATTGGAATCGATTGAAACTGGAGTTCCACCAAAAAAATTATCCTATGCATCTAGTTCATCGTGATCGGAATTATAGATATAATTTTTGGCCTCGTGAAGGAGAAAGTATCGCTCTAGCTTGGGGGAGGCTTAAGTCAATGTTATATTCATGCCCCAATCATGAGCTCTCAAGAGAAATTATTATCCAGAACTTTTATGCTCGGCTTTCTCGTAATGATCAAATCATGCTTGATACTTCTTGTGCTGGTTCTTTTATGAAGAAGACTATTGAATTCTGGTGGGATCTTTTGGAAAGAATTAAACGCAACTCTGAAGATTGGGAACTCGACAAAGGTAAAGAGTCAGGTATTAAACTTAAGTATGATTGTGTTAAATCTTTTATGGATACAGATGCTTTTCAAAAGTTTAGCACTAAATATGGACTTGACTCTGAGATAGTAGCCTCCTTTTGCGAATCATTTGCTACTCATTATGATCTCCCTAAAGAGAAGTGGTTTAAATATCACCCACCTATTAAAGAAGAAATCAAAGAATCGGTACCAGTTAAAGAAGAAACTATACTTTACAATATTGATCCAGTTGTTCCTACTACCTATACTGAGAAACCACCTTTCCCTATTAGGATAAAGGAACATGCTAAGGTTTCAACTGTGGTCAACAAAAGCTATATTAGAACACCTAAACCTGATGAAAAAATTAAAGTAGAACCTAGTATTGCTATGGTTAAAGATCTCTTGGAAGAAGATATGCATGGGAATGTTATTTGCTTTTGTGAAGAAGCTGCTAGAATTGCTAAACCTGATAAAAAGGATAAACATAGACCTGTGGTTGGCATGCCCGTTATCTCAGTTAAAATAGGAGATCATTGTTATCATGGTTTATGTGACATAGGTGCTAGTGTGGGTGTTATTCCTTACACCTTATATCAAGAAATTATGAATGGCATAGCACCCGCAGAGATAGAAGACATAGATGTTACTATTAAACTTGCTAATAGAGGCACTATATCACCAATTGGGATTGTTAGAGATGTTGAAGTCTTGTGTGGGAAAATAAAATACCCAACTGATTTTCTTGTGCTTGGTTCCCCACAAGATGACTTTTGTCCCATTATTTTTGGTAGACCTTTCTTGAACACCTTTAATGCTAAAATAGACTGTGAGAAACAAACTATCGGTGTTAGTTTTGGGGATGAGTCTCATGTGTTTAATTTTTCCAAGTTTAGTAGAAAGCTTCATGAAAAAGAATTGCCTAGTAAGGATGAATTAATTGGTCTTGCTTCTATTGCTGTACCACCTACTGATCCTTTAGAACAATATTTGCTAGACCACGAAAATGATTTTCATATGCATGAAAGAAATGAAATAGATAAGATTTTCTTAGAATAACGTCCTCTGCTTAAAACACAATTTGCCTATTGAAACTCTAGGAGGTCCTCCTCCACCTAAAGGTGATCCTGTGTTTGAATTAAAACAATTGCCACACACTTTGAAATATGTTTATCTTGATGAAAAGAAGATATATCATGTTATTATTAGTGCTAACCTTTCAGAACATGAAGAAGAAAGATTATTGAAAGTAATAAGGAAGCACAGAGCTACTATTGGATATACTCTTGATGATTTAAAGGGCATTAGTCCCACTCTAAGTCAGCACAAAATTAATATGGAACCCGATGCTAAACCCGTTGTTGATCACCAACGTCGGTTAAATCCGAAGATGAAAGAAGTGGTAAGAACGGAAATATTAAAACTTCTGGAAGCAGGTATAATCTATCCTATAGCTGATAGTAGATGGGTAAGTCATGTTCATTGTGTCCCTAAGAAAGGAGGTATAACTGTTGTTCCTAATGATGAGAATGAACTTATTCCACAAAGAATTGTTACAGGTTATAGAATGGTAATTGATTTTAGAAAATTAAACAAAGCAACTAGAAAAAATCATTACCCTCTGCCTTTTGTTGATCAAATGCTTGAAAGATTATCTAAGCACACACATTTTTGCTTCCTTGATGGATATTCTGGTTTTTCACAAATACCTGTTTCTCAACCTGATCAAGAAAAGACCACTTTTACTTGTCCCTTTGGAACTTATGCTTATAGACGTATGCCTTTCGGTTTATGTAATGCACCTGCTACCTTTCAAAGATGTATGACTGCTATATTCTCTGACTTTTGTGAAAAGATTGTTGAGGTTATCATGGATGACTTCTCTGTGTATTGGAAGTATTTTGATGATTGTTTAAGCAATCTTGATCGAGTTTTGCAGAGATGTGAACAAACAAATCTTGTCTTGAATTGGGAGAAGTGTCACGTTATGGTTAATGAAGGCATTGTCTTGGGTCATAAAATTTTTGAAATAGGTATTGAAGTGGACAAAGCTAAGGTTGATGCAATTGAGAAAATGCCATGTCCTAAAGATATAAAAGGTATTCGTAGTTTCTTAGGTCATGTTCGTTTCTATAGGGGATTTATCAAGGACTTTTCTAAAATTTCTAGGCCTCTTACGAGTCTTTTGCAAAAGGATATTCCTTTTGTTTTTTATGATAATTGTTTAGAAGCCTTTGAAACACTCAAGAAACCCTTAATTTTTGCCCCTATTGTTCAACCACCTGATTGGAACTTGCCTTTTGAAATTATGTGTGATGCTAGTGATTATGCTGTGGGTGCTGTTCTAGGATAAAGAGTTGATAAGAAACTGAATGTTACTCATTATGCTAGTAAAACTCTAGACAGTGCTCAACGAAACTATGCTACTACTGAAAAAGAATTCTTAGCAGTGGTGTTTGCTTGTGACAAATTTAGACCTTATATTGTTGATTCCAAAGTAACTGTTCACACAGACCATGCTGCTATGAAATATCTTATGGAAAAGAAAGATGCTAAACCTAGACTTATTCGATGGGTTCTCTTGTTACAAGAATTTTATTTACATATCATTTATAGAAAAGGAGCTGAGAACCAAGTAGCTGATAATTTATCTAGGCTCGAAAATGTGCCTGATGACCCACTACCTATTGATGATAGTTTTTCTGATGAGCAGTTAGCTGCAATAAATGTTGCTCATAATACTCCTTGGTTTGCTCACTATGCTAATTACATTGTTGCTAAATATTTACCACATAGCTTTACATACCAACAAAAGAAAAAATTCTTCTATGATTTAAGACATTACTTTTGGGATGACCCACATCTTTATAAAGAAGGAGTAGATGGTATTATTAGACGTTGTGTACCTGAGCATGAACAGGGACAAATCCTATGGAAATGTCACTCCGAATCTTATGGAGGGCATCATGCTGGAGATAGAACTGCTCACAAGGTATTACAATCTAGATTTTATTGGCCTACTCTCTTCAAGGATGCCCGTAAGCTCGTCTTATCTTGTGATGAATGTCGAAGAATAGGTAATGTCGGTAAGCGTCAAGAAATGCCTATGAATTATTCACTTGCTATTGAACCATTTTATGTTTGGGGATTTGATTACATGGGACCTTTTCCTTCCTCTAATGGGTATACACATATTTTGGTTGCTGTTGATTATGGTACTAAATGGGTAGAAGCTATTCCAACCAGTAGTGTTGATCACAACACCTCTATTAAAATGCTTAAGGAAGTTATTTTCCCAAGGTTTGGAGTCCCCGGATGTCTAATGACTGATGGTGGTTCACACTTTATTCATGGTGCTTTCCGTAAAATGCTTGCCAAGTATAAAGTTAACCATAGAATTGCATCACCTTATCATCCTCGGTCTTGTGGTCAAGTTGAACTTAGCAATAGATAAATAAAATTAATTTTGCAAAAGAATGTTAGTAGGTCCAGGAAGAATTGGTCTAAGAAATTAGATGATGCACTTTGGGTTTATAGAAAAGCATATAAAAATCCTATGGGTATGTCTCCTTGTAAAATGGTTTATGGAAAAGCTTGTCATTTGCCTCTTGAGTTAGAACATAAAGCATATTGGGACATCAAAGAGCTCAATTATAATTTCACACTTGCTGGTGAAAAGAGGTTATTTGATATTAGCTCTTTAGATGAATGGAGAACCCAAGCTTATGAAAATGCAAAATTATTCAAAGAAAAGGTTAAAAGATGGCATGACAAAAGAATCCAAAAGCGTGAGTTTAAAGTCAGAGAATATGTTCTTTTGTACAACTCTCGTTTCAGATTCTTTGCAGGAAAACTCCTCTCAAATGGGAAGGCCCCTATGTTATCGAGGAGGTTTATCGGTCTGGAGCCATCAAAATAAATAATTCTGAAGGTACTAACCCGAAGGTTGTCAATGGGCAACGAATAAAACATTATATCTCATGTACGCCCATTAATGTTGAAAGTAATATTATCCAAACTTTGACACCGGAAGAACACATAAAAGAGTCCTTCCGGAACACTCCAGAATCATGAAAATAAGGAGGTACGTGATACGGTAAGTAAACGGACTCTGAAAAATCCGCAAAAATATTTTTTATCAATTTTGGAATATTTAGAAAATTAGGAAAATAAGAAATTTCTAGGAAGCATACCCTGGTGGGCACAAGACACCAGGGCGCCAAGCCCGCACTTGCCTGGCGCGCCCAGGTGGGTTGTGCCCACCTGGGACACCTTCCGGACTCCATTTTTCTAAAGTTTGCTTGTCCCCCAAGAAAACAAATCTATATATACTTCCCGAACCTGTTAATCACCGTATCACAGAGAAATACTCTATTTTCTTTTCCTTGTTGTTTTCTGATAGATTCAGCTAGATCAACATCATGTCTTCCTCACCTTTCAATAATGGAGAAGAAGACACAAGGATCTAAGGAGAGATGAAGCTGGAGAGGCTGCTATGGAGGAAGAGGAGGGAAATCCTTTTGGGGTTCACTCTCAGGCCTCCGAGGGAGGCACACTAGCCGGCATCTCTACTCACCCTAATCCTCATCAAACTATAGGATCATCGAACAATCAAGCGAGCCTGGAAGTGCAAGAAGAACTCCCACCGAGGAGGCCCTTACACAGGTTACATCGTAACAAATTTTGCAATTTAATTCACAATTATGGGTTCGAGAACACTCCTCGTAGGCACATACTGTCCAATTGGGACATATCCCGGCCAAGAAAAAACAGTGCAGGAACAAAATCATGCGGCCCAGAGAATAAAAACATAATGGCTGAGGTGAAGAAAAATAGCGAATTAATTCATCAAGCCCTTCGAGAGATTCAAGGTTTGAAGGATATACTCATGGTTATATTGGAGAACACTACTTCCTCACCACCATCATCTTCTTCACCACCAAAAGAGAACTGAGTATCGGGTATGGGCACTCCCCTTGGCTTCCGCCAAGCTTGGGGGAGGTGCCCCGGTATCGTATCATCCCACTATCTTTTTGCCTTTATTTATTTTAGTTCGATATTTTTCTTTAGATGAATAAAAGTTTAGTTCGATCCATTCGTCTTTGAGAGTTTGATTAGTGATCTATCCTTGTAATCATGTGCAAGTTATATAATAAAGTTTAATCTGAGTTTTTGCTTTCTTTACTTTCATGTTGCAAATAAAAGAAAAGAAATAAGAAAGGAAATAAATAAAAGAAAGGAACTGCTGTCGCACACTCTTCCTCCCTCCTCCATTCGTCTTCACCCTTCCTTCTACCATTGTTCGATCATCTTCTCCATGGAGGGAACAGGCCGGAAACGACCCCGTTATTCTTGCCCCAATCTGAATGATGACGCGGTGGAGGAACTCATTGATCGGTGCGACGTCATCACCTCGGCTAGCATGGCAGGTTCGTTCAAGACCATTCTCGACTCAACTAATAACATCATTACAAGGAACCGAAGGGTCCAGGAGCGGTTTGATCTCCCATATCTTCTTCGCCGTGACCCTGCTGACTGGCGCGGGGACGAGGGAAGCCTCGCCTTGTGCAAGTTGATGCCGCTTGATAATGATACGTATGATGTTAAGATGCCATCGCTTGAGGGCAAGGCTTGGGCAGGCGCAAATGGAGATTGGGTTGTTTACATTGGGTACAACTGCGAGTGGGAACTTGTGAATGTGTACACTCGTCACCGGGTTCCACTTCCAAAAATCTCAGACGACTGCCCGGAGGTTGAGTACACCGGTATTCTACGTGAGTTCAAATACGATCACGGCGATTGTCGTCTACGGAAGATAGCAATTTGTCGAGTTCCCAACCGCTATTGGGATTACTCGAACTATGAAGTTATTGCTATCTTCGCCAAGCTTGTTGCCTTCCTTACTTCCACGCCTCGATGGATATTGCTCAAAAATCAATTTTTGTACACGGATGAGTACTGTGATGCAATTCAATACGAGGGTCTTGTATTTGCTGCCACCACTCGTGGCACTGTTTTTGCATGGAATCATCATGCTTTCGGTACGTTTGTCTTCCACCGTAATTATAATTGTTTCATCCACATGCATGCGGGTTAGCTAGTTTCCCTTTACTAATTAATTAACCTTCTTGTATTTCCAAGGTCCTGTGAACATTCCACCACCTATACTTTCAAATTTTATAACCAAGGGGGAGATGACGATGTTGATGATCACGAGCATGAGGACGAGCTGGACCCATATACTCAGTGGCGCCTGGCAACTTATTCCGATGGATCACCTCTTCTTCTTGTTCATATACAGGACACTGCTGATCTTACTAAGGAAGCAGGTGTTGTCTCGCATGGTCGCACTCTCCAGACCTATTCCAACGTTCGTTGCAGGGTATTCGGGATGGATACTAGTGTACTAGCGCCTACACCTTCTCCCTGGTTCAGTATTGAAAGTCTTGGAGGAAACTCGCTCTTCCTTGGACAAAACTATCCAATGATGGTGGAAGGCGATCCAGCTGCTGTTGACACAAAATTACTACCATTTATGAGAAGATACTGTATCTATACCTCGGACATTGCTATGCTTCCCTACCGTCCCAATATGGGTCCTGACATAGGCCGCTTCAGCCTGGATGATCAGTCCTACGTTGGTCTCGAGATTGACAGTAGTTGGCCCTTCCCAGAGAATCACTTCTAGTTCAAAGCAAGCGTTTCCAACACCGACGAGTGGTTGAGATGAAGTTCATTTCATCGCTTTGTTATTTGTCGTGTGAGAAAAACTTTACTAGAATGTTTTGTTGGAAATGATCTATAATCCAACGTGTATCCTTGTTGTCGTTGTGGGCTGATGACTTGTTGTATGTAATCAATGGTACATTTGCATATGCGTCCATCAACTCACGCCTGCTAGTGGTGTCCATATGAACAGTGCTAGTGATTTTAGTTGCAAAAATTAGATAGTGCTAGTGATTTTTATCTGCATATTTTGACAAATCGCAGTGTTACAAGGTTGTCAAATGGCAATGTTACTAGATAAACAAATGTCAATCTTTCCAGTTTGACAAATGGCAACATACCCAAAATGACAGATATGCAAATCTTACCCAATTGTTTGTACGTGGTTGCACACGGGTCATGCAAAACAACCGTTTGCGTTGAAGGGATGCAGAAATCCTGCTCGACACATTTTCCCTTGGCTTCCTGGGGAAGCTGTCAGTTTGTATCCAGGTGTTCTAACTAAAACATTTGCGATGAGTGTTTTATATTTAAAAACCATTGACGTTTTTTTCAAAAGAAAATCGTTTGATAATTTTGTACATTAAGATAGAAAAACGCAAGTTCGTTCAAACCATATCTTTCATTCAGTCACACTGCGAATTTATGTTCATATGATCGAGAATTCGAGATACAGTATTAAACCCCAAAAAAACTATTTCCAGCGGCGGCGAAGGCAGTGTGTCGCGCCGTCGTTGTCGTTGTCGTCCTCCGGGACGCCGTTGTTGAAGTCTTCAAGGCAGCACAAAATGTTATTCACTTGTAAATCAAACATCATGTCGTCGCGCGATCGACGGGTGGGCGCGGGAGGAAGGCAACTGGCGCCGCTGAGAGGTAGTGGTCGACGGCAGCGTCCCATGCCGCTGAGGGGGGTGCGCGCACGGGCACGGGCGCGGCGGGTGCAGCCAAATGCACGGGGGGCGGTGCCACGGTGGGTGGAGGGGCATGCACGGGCACGGGCGCTGGCGCTAACATGTACACGAGCTCGCGCGGGTCCGCGGAGACCTTGCTGACGCCCGCGGCTTCCAGCTCTGCGATAGTGCTCAGCGACCAGCCTGTTAATGCTACGGGGATGGTCGCTGGCGCGGGCGCGGGGATGGGAGCGGGGACGGGAGCGGGGGCAGCAACCGCTGCAGCCAGCTCGTTCTGGGCCATGTCCATGAGGCCCCATTCCTCCTTATTTTCTATCTCCTCCGGCTCGGAGTCGACTTCACCAAACTTGAAGACTAGTGGCAGATGATCGTTCTGCGGCATGGCGTTGGTGGAGGTCTGCGGCTGCGGGAGGGAGGGGAAT
Organism: Aegilops tauschii subsp. strangulata; assembly: GCF_002575655.3. NCBI lineage: Eukaryota > Viridiplantae > Streptophyta > Magnoliopsida > Poales > Poaceae > Aegilops > Aegilops tauschii. The sequence goes on along the minus strand of NC_053036.3, from coordinate 388,052,879 downwards.
GGGAGGCGAACAGTAAGACCACCCGTATTAAACAGCGGCTCGGGCGCCATTAATGGAGGAGGTGGGCGGCCATGGAAGTCAAAGGGCTCGCTTCCCAGTGAGCCTTCGCAGCGCACAGCTCGCACGCTTCCCGATGAGCCTGCGCATTGGAGGACAGCTTGCACGCCTCTCGGTCAGCCTACGCACCGGACTACGCTCGCACGCCTCCCGTTCAGTCAAGGTCAAGCAGCTGTCCGCACGGAACCTCCTATAGCCATTAAAACCAAGACACGCTGTGTCACGTGAATGGTTAAAAGAACGCACACGGTTTGAATTCTACAAGCGTTTGAGATATTAAAGTGGCAGCTATTTTTTCAAAATGCCTTTGTTGGCTGTCATTATTCGAGTGCGCCTTCTCTCCAAATGGACACAAAAGATGCCATAGCATGTCGGGTGCCATTCCATGATAGCATGCCAAGTTTCATGAATTTCAGACGAATTTTGGATTTACTAGAATTTAAAAACCAGGCATCTCAATGTTTTTCCGGCAATCAACGGTGTCCTGGTGTTTGAAATTCATTCTCATTTCTTGCATGGGACCTAAGCATGCACCCAAGGACACAGATTTGATTTTTCAACCAATTTATATGCACTGGAGCATGTGCATGTAGTTCAAATTTGAATTATGCACATAAATGCATTGAAAACTCAGTTAATGCATAAAAATTTCCAAACGAACCGCGAAAATCCCAAAAATTGACACAACACTCGTGTTGTTCTATCTTGACACGAGAAAATTTATGAAAGCAATAAGAGGCAATGGATATCGTTTCGTACCCAAAGGTGGGATGTTCCCTACCGAAACCATCATGCTAGTTGTGAGAAGCTCTAGTTTGTGAGAAGCGTATACCCGAACCTGCCCCGAATGGGACAATTTTTTTACGACGGCATGTTGATGCCGCTCCATGATAGCATGCCAAGTTTCATGAATTTCAGACGAGTTATGGATTTACTAGAATTGAAAAACCAGGCATCTCAACGTTTTGCCGGCAATAAACAGTGCCCTGGTATTTGAATTTCATTCCAATCTCTTGCATGGGACCTAGAAATTCACCCTAGGACACCCATGTGATTTTTCAACCAATTTTGGTGCATTGGAGCATGTGCTTGTAGTTCAAATTTGAAATATGCACATAAAATGCCTACAAAAACTAGTTAATCTATAAAAAAAGGCCAAACAAACCCCGAAAAATTCCAAGATTAAACACAACACTCATGTTGTTCTATGTTTACACTAGAATTTTTTTGAAAGCAATAAGAGGCAATAGATATCGTCCCGTCCCCAAAGGTGGTACGTTCACTATCGAAAATATCATGCTTGTTGTGAGAAGCTCTGGTTTGTGAGAAGCTTATACCCAAACATGTCCCAAATGGGACAAAATTTTCACCACGGCATGTTGATGCCGCTCCATGATAGCATGCCAAGTTTCATGAATTTCAGACGAGTTTTGGATTTACCAGAATTTAAAAACCATGTATCTCAACATTTTGCCGACAATCAACAGTGCCCTGGTGTTTGAAATTCATTCCCGTCTCTTGCATGGGACCTAAGCATATACCCAAGGACGCACATGTGATTTTTCAACCAATTTATATGCACGGGAGCATGTGCATGCAGTTTAATTTTGAATTATGCACATAAAATGCCTAGAAAACTCAGTTAATGCATAAAAATGTCCAAACGAACCCCGAAAATCCCAAAAATTGACACAACACTCCTGTTGTTCTATCTTGACATGAGAATTTTTTTTGAAAGCAATAAGAGGCAATGGATATCGTTTCGTCCCCAAAGGTGGGGCGTACATTCCCTACCGGAACCATCAGGCTTGTTGTGAGAAGCTCTGGTTTGTGAGAAGCATATACCCAAACCTGCCCCAAATGGGACAATTTTTTACCATGCCATGTTTATGCCGCTCCACGATAGCATGCCAAGTTTCATGAATTTCAGATGAGTTTTGGATTTACTAGAATTTAAAAACCAGGCATCTCAATGTTTTGCCGGCAATCAACGGTGCCCTGGTGTTTGAAATTCATTCCCATTTCTTGCATGGGACCTAATCATGCACCCAAGGACACATATTTGGTTTTTCAACCAATTTATATGCACTGGAGCATGTGCATGTAGTTCAAATTTGAATTATGCACATAAAATGCATTGAAAACTCAGTTAATGCATAAAAATGTCCAAACGAACCCCGAAAAAATCCCAAAATTGACACAACACTCCTGTTGTTCTATGTTGACACAAGAAAAAATTTGAAAGCAATAAGAGGCAATGGATATCGTTTCGTCCCCAAAGGTGGGACGTTCCCTATCGAAACCATCATGCTTGTTGTGAGAAGCTCTGGTTTGTGAGAAGCATGTACCCGAACCTGCCCCAAATGGGACAAATTTTTTACCACGGCATGTTGATGCCGCTCCATGATAGCATGCCAATTTCATGGTTTTCAGACGAGTTTTGGATTTACTAGAATTTAAAAGCCAGGCATCTCAATGTTTTGCCGGCAATCAACAGTGCCCTAGTGTTTGAATTTCATTCCAATCTCTTGCATGGGACCTAGAAATTCACCCAAGGACTCACATGTGATTTTTCAACCAACTTTAGTGCATTGGAGCATGTGCTTGTAGTTCAAATTTGAATTATGCACATAAAATGCCTACAAAACCCAGTTAATGTATAAAAAAGGCCAAACGAACCCCAAAAGTTCCAAGATTAAACACAACACTCCTATTGTTCTATGTTGACACTAGAAATTTTTTGAAAGCAATAAGAGGCAATGGATATCGTCCCGTCCCCAAAGGTGGTACGTTCCTTATCGAAACCATCATGCTTTTTGTGAGAAGCTCTGGTTTGTGAGAAGCTTATACCCAAACCTGCCCCAATTAAATGGGACAAAATTTTCACCACGGCATGTTGATGCCGCTCCATCATAGCATGCCAAGTTTCATGAATTTCAGACGAGTATTGGATTTACTAGAATTTAAAAACCAGGTATCTCAATGTTTTGCCGGCAATCAACAGTGCCCTGGCGTTTGAAATTCATTCCCATCTCTTGCATGGGACCTAGAAATTCACCCAAGGACACATGTGATTTTTCAACCAACTTTGGTGCATTGGAGCATGTGCTTGTAGTTCAAATTTGAAATATGCACATAAAATTCCTAGAAAACCCAGTTAATGTACAAAAAAGGCTAAACGAACCCCAAAAAATTCATTCCCATTTCTTTCATGGGACCTAAGCATGCACTGAAGCACACAGATTTGATTTTCAACCAATTTGTATGCACCGGAGCATGTGCATGTAGTTTAATTTTGAATTGTGCACATGAAATTGCTAGAAAACCAGTTTATTGTATAAAATGTCCAAACGAACCCTGAATCATTCCAATTCTTCTATGACGCACATATAGTTGCATGTTCACTGCGGACTAAAGGTCTAGCAATTCCAACAGCGTCCATTGCCGCTGTGACCCCATTTTGTAATTCAAATCAAGTAGATCCCACACAGTTTATTATCACCAACCGTGTGAGATGTAGTACAAAATATCTTGGAGCACCGTCGGTGTATAGTACGCCTATGGCTTACGTGAGAAGGTGCATCGGCTACAGTCCACAGCCGGCGTGTCAAGCACACTAGCTCAGTCCCCAAAAACTCCCGCCTCTGCATCCCTCGCAATCTCGAAAATATCTACCGCCTGGAAGGTTTTAATGTTTGACAGCACATGATTAGTATGTGCGGACTGTGTGCGGTGTCTGTTACTCCTGCTCTGCTTCAGTCCCTTGATTCAAATTTTCAGTAGCCCCGACATTTTACTCCCGCCTAGTAAAATTATCAGTTGTCGCAGTATTTCCTCAAACACAACCTTGCTCCCCCCTCCACACACACACCCCAAAACCTCCGCTCACACAGACACACACAACCCTCAAAACCATTGGTAGGTCGCCGCCATCGTCGGCGCCTCCATCCTCAACCTCTGCCCGTGTGCCGGGGAGCTCGAGGAGCCAATGGCCAAAAAGAGGTTTATCGCGGCCTTTTCGCCCGACGCCGGCGAGGTGGCCGCCAAGGTGTCCCCGTCGTCCTCCGCGGGCCCGATCCACCATCGTCGGTCCCCCGATCCGCCTGCCGCCGCGCCCCTACGCCGGTTCGAGGACTTCCCCGTCCTCCCTCGGACCCGGCAGCCGATGAAGTCCTACCTCGGGGTTAGGCAGCGGTGGTGGGGGACGTGCGTCACCGAGATTACAGATCAAGAGACCAACACCCGTCGGTGGCTCAGTAGCTTCCACACGGCCGAGCTCGTGGCCATGGAGTACGACCGCTGGCAGGTCCGCTACCACGGCGCGGCGGCTAGGCTCAATTTCCCCTTCGACACACGTCCAGTCCACCTCGTTCCGCTGGAGCCAGGGTTGGTGAGCTCGGCTATGGCGCGGGAGGACCACGAGGCGTGGGAGCGCCTCGAGGCCGAGGCCGCCGACGAGGCCTACATGCAAGAGCTCCGCCGGCAGCACCCGGAGCTCGTGGAGGCGGAGCGGGCGATCTTTGCCGGCGCGGAGGGCGGCGAGGTTATCGCGCTCTTCTCCGATGACGAGGTCGAAGGTGGCGAGGATGGCGGCGCCGAGGGCGGCGAGGTTATCGCACTCCCGTCTGATGACGAGGTCAAAAGCGGCGGCGACGATGGCGCAGAGGGCGTCGAGGTGGGCCCCGAGGACGAGGAGATCGACATCTACGAGTGGAGGAGTGCCTTCCCCAACGACCCTGACGACGGTACTGGCCCGGACCCGGCTCGCGGCACACCGTACATGACGAGGAAGGATTGGCTCGACCTCTACTTCGAGCGAAAGTAGTTTAGCTTAGTTTAAATTTATGTTTTATGTTCGGTTATGCAAAACTATCTATGTTTATGTTTGAATGCATGCTACTTTCCATTGAACCTGCTTTGAACTTGATCAAATTGAAGTTTACAACCTTAAGTTTAGGGGATCGACTAGAAAAGGCCAAAAATTGCTGGAGTATATATATATATATATATCCACTAAGGGTTTTAGTCCTTTAACTTTTTAAGGATCTCCTAGAGATGTCCTTATGACTTGTTTATTTCAGTTCTTCACAATGTGATGCTCTATATGTGCAACTATTTGCCGTGTAGTTCAATTTCATCAATAACAGTTTCAACAATACCACTATGAATTACGATATTTGGTTGTTGTTAAGGATATTGCAGTTAACATGCCTTTTCGTTTTTCAATTGTTGTTTAGCAACATGCATTGTACTGAATGACTAAATATGCAATCCCAGGCTACATAGCAACAAGGAAGAGTGTTACCTTAATGTTCTGATGATGTCTAGATATACATGTAATAAAATCTTATATAATGGGATGGATGGAGTGTTATACTACATCATTTTTCAATTGTTGTTTAGCTTCTAATATTAACTTAGTGCTTTTAGGTACATATATCATTGCCAAAGATCCACACTTCGACCCTTTCTGCGTATGGGGCAATGAGATATTCATGAACCAGCATCAAGTGAGGAAACTGATAAAGATTGTTATTAAAATGGGTCAAAAGATGTCAATCGAACTATTTATTTACACTTTATGCAAGACAACAGTGAACTGCAGGATGGTAAGTAAGAACCCTCTAGCCTTCTTTTTACTGCCCGTAATGAGTTGTGTTAGATGACAATATCTGAATCTTTTTTCTTTTGCAGTGGATCCTGAAGCAGTTTCCTCAAGATTACCTCTCAAACTACATGATTGGTGGCCGAACATCACAACGGGTTGGACTAGAGTCCTGCATGCCTTCTGCATCCAGGAGAGCACAATAGGGCCATTCCGCTTCACCTTGTTATGCAACTGGAATGTCTGTCGCCTCTTTCTTTACCATCTGTAATAGTACAAGTATAGAACCCTGGTACATCATTCTTTATTTGGTGCTTATGTAATTCTTAAACATATGTACCTGTGAATCAAATAATGCATTGGTTGTTTGAACCTGATGGATATGAATAAAGCTAAAGCCTACTTCCAAGTTTAAATTAGGTACAATTTTAAATAGCAGCAAATAAATTAGGGCGAAATTACGTTGTGCAGGTCATTACGGCACACACGGTTACTAAAACACAAACGTTTGTGATATACACCATAATCCGAGACGGTTCACAGAGAGGAAACGTGTGCAAGCATGCACACAGTTGCCGTTTGCAAAGCGTGTGTGATGTCAGACATTATCACATACGGTGCGGGAAAACTAAACTGTTTGTGATGTGCCAGGCATCGTAAAACTCCCGTGCCTAGAATCTGCCTGGAAAACTCCCGTGCCTAGAATGTGCCTGGTTTTAGGCAGAACCACAAAACTCCGACTTCGATGGCAATGCGAGCACAAACGAGTAGCAAGGATGAAGCATTTGGGATATTTGAGATATCAGAAATGGTTATATAGGGACAACTGTATGCATCAAGGCTCCCTATCCCCGACGGTTTCTGGGTCATGTGGGAAGGACCCCCCTATCGCCCACACTCACTTGGCGACGGTTCCAAATGCCGTCACGGAAAGGGGTAAAAAACCATTTGTTTAGGACCGACACGCCCCAATGTATATCCATTCAGATGTAATAAGTAGTTTGAATTTTGTGCTTTGGTAGACTTGCATTTTGGACAAGCTAGAAGTGTTGAACTGTTACTCTGTTTCGTTCTAGCAATGGATCCGGGGTGGGGGCCTTTTCCCTCCTAATGGTTGCTACCTCTTGAGCATGTGTTGGTTTTCCCTTGAAGAGGAAAGGGTGATGCAGCAAAGTAGCGTAAGTATTTCCCTCAGTTTTTGAGAACCGAGGTATCAATCCAGTAGGAGATAACACGCAAGTCACCTAGTACCTGCACAAACAATCAAGAACCTTGCAACCAACGCGATAAAGGGGTTGTCAATCCCTTCACGGTCACTCGCAAAAGTGAGATCTAATAAAGATAGTAAGATAAATATTTTTGGTATTTCTGTTGTATAGATTGGAAAGTAAAGATTGCAAAATAGTAAAACGAGATGTGATGTAAATAAAAGAGATGCAATATAATAAGAAAGAGACCCGGGGGCCATAGGTTTCACTAGTGGCTTCTCTCAAGATAGCATATATTACGGTGGGTGAAAAAATTACTGCCGGGCAATTGATAGAAAAGCGCATTGTTATGAGAATATCTAGGCAACGATCATGAATATATGCATCACGTCCGTGTCAAGTAGACCGAAACGATTCTGCATCTACTACTATTACTCCACACGTCGACCGCTATCCAGCATGCATCTATAGTACTAAGTTCATAAGAACAGAGTAACGCATTAAGCAAGATGACATGATGTAGAGGGATAAACTCAAGCAATATGATATAAACCCCATCTTTTTATCCTCGATGGCAACAATACAATACGTGCCTTGCTGCCCCTACTGTCACTGGGAAAGGACACCGCAAGATTGAACCCAAAGCTAAGCACTTCTCCCATTGCAAGAAAGATCAATCTAGTAGGCCAAACGAAACCGATAATTCGAAGAGACTTGCAAAGATATCAAATCATGCATATAAGAATTCAGTGAAGAACCAAATATTATTCATAGATAATCTTGATCATAAATCCACAATTCATCAGATCTCGGCAAACACACCACAAAAGAGTATTACATCGAATAGATCTCCAAGAACATCGAGGAGAACTTTGTATTGAGAATCAAAGAGAGAGACGAAGCCATCTAGCTAATAATTATGGACCCGAAGGTCTGTGGTAAACTACTCACACATCATCGGAGAGGCTATGGTGTTGATATAGAGGCCCTCCGTGATCGATTCCCCCTCCGGCAGATCGCCGGAAAAGGCCCCAAGATGGGATCTCACGGGTACAGAAGGTTGCAGTGGTGGAAAAGTGGTTTCGTAGCTCCCCCTGATGTTTTTAGGGTATAAGAGTATATATAGGCAAAAGAAGTACGCGGTGGAGCTTCGTGGGGCCCATGAGGGTGGGGGCACGCCTACCCCCCTGGGCGCGCCCTCCTGCCTTGTGGCTGCCTCGCGGAGTTCCAGACTTCAACTCCAAGTCTTCTGGATTGCGTTTGTTCCAAGAAAGGTCATCGCGAAGGTTTCATTCCGTTTGGTATTCCTTTTCTGCAAAACACTGAAATAGGCAAAAAAAATAGAAACTGGCACTAGGCCTTCGGTTAATAGGTTAGTCCCAAAAATAATATAAAAGAGCATATTAAAGCCCATTAAACATCCAAAACAGATAATATAATAGCATGGAACAATCAAAAATTATAGATACGTTGGAGACGTATCAATCATCCCCAAGCTTAATTCATGCTCGTCCTCGAATAGGTAAATGATAAAAACAGAATTTTTGATGTGGAATGCTTCCTAACATAATTTTCAATGTAATTCTCTTTATTGTGGCATGAATGTTCAGATCCATAAGATTCAAGACAAAAGTTTAATATTGACATAAAAACAATAATACTTCAAGCATACTAATGAAGCAATCATGTCTTCTCAAAATAACATGGCCAAAGAAAGTTATCCCTACAAAATCATTGTAACATCCCAAATTTTCAATTTGGAATGTTATACATAGGTCATTCATGCATATCATATTTTATTGCATTTTTGTTTGCGATCCTCGAAATTATAAGCAACTCAAGGACCCACGGAGAGAGTTGGGGATTTCACGTTCTTCATATTTGAATTTTTTCAAATATTGAACAAGGATCATTTTGGTTTTAACTATTTCTCTCTCCGAAAATATTTCGTATGAAAATATATGAGGGGAGATAATATGACTTCTCCAAAAATAAGGAAATATTGGAGGAAAGATATTAAAATCAATAAATAAATTTTATTTGGATTTTTATCGCAATTTTATTTGAATTAGGAAAAAGTATGCGTTTTTCAAAAATACATTAGAGGTCCAAATAAATGTTCACTTTGTCCAGGATATTACTAGAGGACCGTGAAAATTTATTTCTGGATTTTTGGAGTCCGTTTAGTATTTCTTTTACTTGTTTTTCTGCATCAGTTTTTTTTTAAGTTACCAACCTAACCGGGTCGTGTCCGACCTGGACTCCGACCCGGCCGGCCCTTATAAGCCGCCCCGCCAGCCCACCCGACCCGCCAGCCCCGCCGAAACCCTAGCCAGCCGCCGTGCCCCGCCGAAACCCTAGCCAGCCGCCGTGCCCCGCCTCATTTTCCGTGTCGCGCCGCCGCCCCATTCCGCCACCGGATCCGCTCGCCGCCGCCGCCGCCAACCCCGCCGGAGCTGCTGCCGACCCCGCCGGACCTCGCCGAGGTAACCGCCCGCCGCCGCCGGTTTTCGTTAGAAAGCCGCTCGGTTTTTTTTCGAAACCCTAGATCTCTTTTTTGTTTTAGATCGGTTTTTTTCGGTTCGGTTAAATAGAGGACGTTCGTCCGTATGTTCGTTTTAACGAACGCCGTTCACCCGTTAGCCGCAGACAGCGAACGTTCATTCGTTAGCCTGTTCGTCAGTTTTTCTTTTTCCAGGGTTTTTCGCGATTATTTTCGATCGCAATTTCTGCCCTGATCTTCGATCTAGTATAACTTCTCGCTCGTTCATCGAAATCAGGTGAAACAAGCGCCTAGATCTTCGTCTCGGAGCCCTCTTTCTGTTTAACCAACTTGAACAAGATTTTGGTACTGTAAAATTTGACTTTAGCCCAGATTAGTAATTGGATCTTGTTTTTTTCGCAGTTTGAGTTTCGTTGCTCCGTTTGATTTGATTCTTTTTGCAAACCGGAGTTCTTCAGTTGAACTTTCTGGTTAGATCTTCTTATTTGAGATTTACCCGTGCATCTTTGCTTGATTGCTTATGTATGCTATTGTTTGTTTGTGATAGAATTCCCGGAGTGCGAAGCGTGCTACTACGAGTCTCTAGGATTTGCAGATCGTAAGCAAGGCAAGTAACACATTGATCATACCCCTTTATTACCCAGTTTTTATGCATTAGTTACAACGCTCACACATTGCATGAGTAGGATCTCTTAACATGTGGGTTTGGGAAGTAGTTGATGAGGTAGAACCTATTGCCCTATTTATTATCAAACCCCTGGGAGTTACTTCTACGTTATGTTTATATTTCTATGCTATGCTCGTAGACGTGGATTGGGTTTGAGTGAATACATGTCAGATGTGAGTTGTTGATTAATGGTTCAACTTACGGTGGCAACTTTAATACACATCTGGGTGGATTGCTTGTGGGCACCTGGAGGATCCAGTGTTGTCCTAGGATATCCCGGAGTACCCGTGTGATCATCCTACGGTCTGCCACCCAGGCTCAAAGGGATCATAAGATTATTCATGCTAGAAACTTCCGTGTGCATCCACAAGCCATTATGGGCTCTGGCATAATTGAGTATGTTGTGTGACCTCTTTTAGTGGTGGGCTAGCAGCTGTAGAGGGAAAGTAGGTGTAACTGTCCACCCAGAGTAAAGAGTTAATGCTTCTGAAAGACTGTGTCTCGGTCATCCGTTTCTCAAACACCATGTAGCGCGAGAAATCCAACGGAGGAGATCGAGTCTTGTGGGGAAAAATGCGCAAACCTCTGCAGAGTGTAAACTAATCATGGTTAGCCGTGTCCCCGGTTATGGACATCTTGAGTATCTGGTACTTGAATTATTGATTTGATCTCATCACTCTAAATGAATTTTGTTGGGTTGTTAATGATTACTTTAATTGGGATTGAGTTGGAGGAACCTTCTCAATGATGTTTCAACCACCATGATAGTTAAAATAAAATATATTCCTTTGTTGTAGGGAAAAATTGGCTTTTCGCAAAACAATATAACCTTAGAGCCTCCACCAGCCATATATGCATGTAGTGATAGCATTTATCTGTTCATTGCTCTACTGTGTTATATTGCCAGCATATTCCATGTGCTGACCCGTTTTTGGCTGCAACTTATCATGTTGCCAAGTTTTCAGACGAGGAGTAAGGTTCGCTAGGCCGTTGTCATGCACTCAGCTATGCCGTTGGAGTTGATGGACTCACTTATCCAAGCCTTCCGCTGTTATCTTATTTAGATGGCCTTAAGCCATATTTATTGTAATAAGTTCTCTTTTGAGACTTTTGATGTAATAAGTGTGTGATTGCTACTCTGTTATAAATCCATTCGAGTACTGTGTGTGTCAGCATTACCGATCCAGGGATGACACTGAAGCACAGAGACTTGACCGTCTGAGGTCGGGTCACTACAAGATGGTATCAGAGCACACGCTGAATGTAGGACACGACCACTAAGATAACCATAGGTCACTCCTCTCTACTCATTTCTGACTTCTCTCCATTTTCTACTCTTTAGGATGGCGGACTCAAGGAACATGTTTGCACAACCGGATGAAGACACACCTTTTGGACGACACTTGAAGGAAGTCACTAGGTACATGAACATTGGAATACCAAGCTTCACCGGGACCTACACCGCCACTTTACCAGAAGAGGAGCAATGGATGATTCCAGTTCAAGTTCCAGGAAGGACATTCACGCCAGTCACTGAGCCAATGGAGTTTTCCTTTGATGCACCCACCTGGAGCCTAGGCAAGAGCATGGCAGCCCACATTGCTATGGGATGTATTGGAGAAATCTACAAACAGGAGCTGAAGGACACTATCTACCAGATATGTGGGCGCCGAGATGAGCAATGGGAGATGATCAGCACCAGGAAGGACAGGTCCATTGCAGCTTTCATCCAGGAGTTAAACCAGCACATTCGTCGACAGGAGAACCAAATGTGCTCAAGCATGATAGATTTGAAGAAGGCGACGACTAGGATCACAGAGCTAGAAGAGGAACTCAAGTCTACACGCGATGGATATGAAGAGGAAATGACGATACTCGTGGAGAAGAATGACGACCTGATAAGAAAGATAGGAGTATTCTTGGGAGACCCCGCGCCAGGAGGAGAAGACGACGAACCCAAGGAAATTCGTTCTGAAGACTACATCATCATCGATGACACCGACTCCGACCCTGATGGTAGTGATGATGATTATGAAGACGAAGCTGGAGCAGATATCATGGAGTCTTCCACTGATCAATATTTCTAGATGACCACCATATGATCAGTAGTTTTCCCCCATGTATATAGTAGTAGTCCGAGCACTTTTGTAACGTTAGTTCTAGACCGATTGTATGTCCTTGTTTGATTGATTGAGTGATATGAAATGATTGTGTTTGTCTCATGTGCATATGGGTAGTGTTTTCTCACTAGACCTCAATTCTATTCTAATCTCTTCCCTCTACACCCATCAGATGCCTCCGAGAGATGACACCGGATTTGTCTTCCCACTGGAGATCACCCAGTTGATCCAACAGGAGAATGCCTTGATGCAGATATTAGTCCAGAACCAAGGCAGCAACAACAACAACAACCCGCCTTCAGTTGACAACTTAGCCCATTTCCTGAGGTTGCAGCCGTCGGTGTTTTCCAGTAGCACCGAGCCAATAGTTGCTGATGACTGGCTACGCAAGATTGGAAGGGAGTTGACCACCGCAGGTTGCACTGATGCTGAGGAAGGTGCATTCTGCCGCACACCAATTGGATGGACCAGCAGCTTCATGGTGGGAGAATTACACAGCCACTTTCCCCATAGCCAATATCACTTGGGATCAGTTTCAGCAAGCATTCCGCACAGCCCATGTCTCAACTGGAGCTATGATCATGAAGAAGCGCGAGTTTCGCAACTTGCGCTAGGGAAATCGTATTGTGGCTCAGTACGTGGATGAGTTTAGTAAGCTATCTCGTTATGCCCCTGATGATGTGGCCACAGATGCCGCGGAGCAAGAGAAGTTTATGGAAGGGCTGAATGATGAGATGAGCATGCAGTTGACGGTGGTAACATTTAACAACTACCAAGAGTTGGTAGATAAGGCTCTTATGATTGAAGGGAATCAGTAGCAGATTGAGAGCCGCAAGAGGAAGTATGGACAAGGAAGGTACAACTCAGGAGCTCAGCAGAAGCCTGGCTTAACCCCAAACTCAAGAGGATTTACCCATAACCATGGAGGCCACACCCACAATGGAGGGAGTTCCCATAACCACAATGGCCCCAAGAATGGGAATGGGAATGGAGCAGGCAACAATCAGAACTGCACCACTCCAGCCACACCCACCAAGAAGGACCTAAGTCACATTACTTGTTTCAAGTGCTGGAAGACTGGACACTATGCCACTGAGTGCCCTGAAGCAAAGAATTGGAATGGCAATGGAAGCTCTAGGAAGAAGCCCAACCCCTTCAATAGGGGACAAGTGAACCACATGAACGTGAAGGAGGTTGAAGAGCAGCCTGATGCAGTTATCGGTAAGTTTTTGGTTAAGTCATTTACTGCAACTGTTCTTTTTTATACTGGTGCATCGCATTCATACATATCAAGGGGATTCGTGGATAAGTATAAGTTGCCCACTAAAGCACTTAGGACACCTATGTTAGTAAGCTCACTAGGAGCGGAGTATAGGGCAAGTCAAGGATGTTTTCAGATGTCATTGACCATTGGACGCCATGTTTTCCCCTCAGACCTAACTATTTTGGAGTCACGGGGATTGGATGTGATACTAGGCATGGATTGGCTATCGATGTATGGGGGAAACATCGATTGCGCCAGTAAGTCAATTTTGCTCACTACCCTGGAGGGAAAAAGGATCAAGTATGTATCCCGGCATGCGCCTAGGAGGCCCAAGTAAATTCTCTCTCAGGAGTTGTTCAGGAGGAAGTGCCTGTAGTGAAGGATTACCCGGATGTATTTCCAGAGGAGCTTCCAGGCATGCCGCCAGATCGAGACATCGAGTTTTTGATAGAGCTGTTGCCAGGCACCGGGCCTATATCGAAGAGACCATACCGGATGCCCACGAATGATCTAGAGGAGATCAAGAAACAGATTAAGGAGTTATTGGAGAAAGGTTATATTCGATGAAGTTCATCACCATGGGGAGCCCCAGTGCTCTTGGTTGAGAAGAAGGATGGATCGTTAAGAATGGTTGTTGACTATCGTGCGTTGAATGAAGTGACGATCAAGAATAAGTACCCGCTGCCGATGATCAATGATTTGTTTGACCAGTTGCAAGGAGCTAAAGTGTTTTCGAAGATCGATCTACGATCAGGGTACCACCAGCTGAAGATCCGAGAAAAGGATACACCTAAAACAGCTTTCACCATGAGGTACGGGTTATACGAGTATACGGTTATGTCATTTGGACTGACTAACGCCCCTGCCTATTTCATGAGTATGATGAACAAAGTGTTCATGGAGTTCTTGGATAAGTTTGTCGTGGTGTTCATTGATGATATCTTGGTATACTCGAAGAATGAAGAAGAACACAAGGAGCATTTGCACTTAGTTCTCGAGAAGCTCAGGGAACATCAGTTGTATGCCAAGTTCAGCAAATGTGAGTTTTGGTTGAAGGAAGTTGGTTTTCTTGGACATGTTATATCAGGAGAAGGTATAGCAGTGGACCCCACCAAGGTTCATGAAGGAAATATGCCCTAGAGGCAATAATAAAGTATTATTTATTTCCTTATATCATGATAAATGTTTATTATTCATGCTAGAATTGTATTAACCGAAAACATAATACATGTGTGAATACATAGACAAACAGAGTGTCATTAGTATGCCTCTACTTGACTAGCTCGTTAATCAAAGATGGTTATGTTTCCTAGCCATAGACATAAGTTGTCATTTGATTAACGAGATCACCTCATTAGGAGAATGACATGATTGACTTGACCCATTCCATTAGCTTAGCACTCGATCGTTTAGTATGTTGCTATTGCTTTCTTCATGACTTATACATGTTCCTATGACTATGAGATTATGCAACTCCCGTTTACCGGAGGAACACTTTGTGTGCTACCAAACGTCACAACGTAAATGGGTGATTATAAAGGTGCTCTACAGGTGTCTCCAAAGGTACTTGTTGGGTTGGCGTATTTCGAGATTAGGATTTGTCACTCCGATTGTCGGAGAGGTATCTCTGGGCCCACTCGGTAATGCACATCACTATAAGCCTTGCAAGCATTGTGACTAATGAGATAGTTGCGGGATGATGTATTACGGAACGAGTAAAGAGACTTGCCGGTAACGAGATTGAACTAGGTATCGAGATACCGACGATCAAATCTCGGGCAAGTAACATACCGGTGACAAAAGGAACAACGTATGTTGTTATGCGGTCTGACCGATAAAGATCTTCATAGAATATGTGGGAGCCAATATGGGCATCCAGGTCCCGCTATTGGTTATTGACCGGAGACGTGTCTCGGTCATGTCTACATAGTTCTCGAACCCGTAGGGTCCGCACGCTTAACGTTACGATGACAGTTTTATTGAGTTTTGATGTACCGAAGGAGTTCGGAGTCCCGGATGAGATCGGGGATATGACGAGGAGTCTCGAAATGGTCGAGACGTAAAGATCGATATATTGGACGACTATATTCGGACTTCGGAAAGGTTTCGAGTGATTCGGGTATTTTTCGGAGTACCGGAGAGTTACGGGAATACGTATTGGGCCTTATTGGGCCATACGGGAAAGAAGGAAAAGGGCCTCAAGGGTGGCCGCACCCCTCCCCTTGGTCTGGTCCGAATTGGACTAGGGAAGGGGGGCGCCCCCTTCCTTCCTTCCCTTTTTCCCTTCCTCTTTTCCTATTCCATATGGGAGGTGGAATCCTACTAGGACTAGGGAGTCCTAGTAGGACTCCACACTTGGTGCGCCCCCTCCTAGGGCCGGCCTCCTCCTCCCTTGCTCCTTTATATACGAGGGTAGGGGGGCACCCCAGAGACACAACAATTGATCCTTGAGATCTCTTAGCCGTGTGCGGTGCCCCCCTCCACCATATTACACCTCGATAATACCGTTGCGGAGCTTAGGCGAAGCCCTGCGTCGGTGGAACATCATCAACGTCACCACGCCGTCGTGCTGACGAAACTCTCCCTCAACACTCGGCTGGATCGGAGTTCGAGGGACGTCATCGAGCTGAACGTGTGTAGAACTCGGAGGTGCCGTACGTTCGGTACTTGATCGGTCGGATCGTGAAGACGTACGACTACATCAACCGCGTTGTGATAACGCTTCCGCTGTCGGTCTACGAGGGTACGTGGACAACACTCTCCCCTCTCGTTGCTATGCATCACCATGATCTTGCGTGTGCGTAGGAATTTTTTTGAAATTACTACGTTCCCCAACAGTGGTATCAGAGCCTGGTTTTATGCGTTGATGCTATGCACGAGTAGAACACAAGTGAGTTGTGGGCGATATAAGTCATGCTGCTTACCAGCATGTCATACTTTGGTTCAGCGGTATTGTGAGATGAAGCGGCCCGGACCGACATTACGCGTACGCTTACGCGAGACTGGTTTCACCGTTGCGAGCACTCGTTGCTTAAAGGTGACCGGCGGGTGTCTGTCTCTCTCACTTTAGTTGAACCGAGTGTGGCTACGCCCGGTCCTTGCAAAGGTTAAAACAGCACCAACTTGACAAACTATCGTTGTGGTTTTGATGCGTAGGTAAGAACGGTTCTTGCTAAGCCCGTAGCAGCCACGTAAAATATGCAACAACAAAGTAGAGGACGTCTAACTTGTTTTTGCAGGGCATGTTGTGATGTGATATGGTCAAGACATGATGTGATATAATGTGTTGTATGAGATGATCATGTTTTGTAACCGAGTTATCGGCAACTGGCAGGAGCCATATGGTTGTCGCTTTATTGTATGAGATGCAATCGCCATGTAATAGTTTTACTTTATCACTAAGCGGTAGCGATAGTCGTAAAAGCAATAAGTTGGCGAGACGACAACGATGCTACGATGGAGATCAAGGTGTCGCGCCGGTGACGATGGTGATCATGACGGTGCTTCGGAGATGGAGATCACAAGCACGGTGCTTCGGAGATGGAGATCACAAGCACAAGATGATGATGGCCATATCATATCACTTATATTGATTGCATGTGATGTTAATCCTTTATGCATCTTATCTTGCTTTGTTTGACGGTAGCATTATAAGATGATCCTTCACTAAATTATCAAAGTATAAGTGTTCTCCCTGAGTATGCACCGTTGCGAAAGTTCTTCGTGTTGAGACACCACGTGATGATCGGGTGTGATAGGCTCTACGTTCAAATACAACGGGTGCAAAACAGTTGCACACGCGGAATACTCAGGTTAAACTTGACGAGCCTAGCATATAACAGATATGGCCTCGGAACACGGAGACCGAAAGGTCGAGCATGAATCATATAGTAGATATGATCAACATAGTGATGTTCACCATTGAAACTACTCCATCTCACGTGATGATCGGACATGGTTTAGTTGATATGGATCACGTGATCACTTAGAGGATTAGAGGGATGTCTATCTAAGTGGGAGTTCTTAAGTAATATGATTAATTGAACTTAAATTTATCATGAACTTAGTCCTGATAGTATTTTGCAAATTATGTTATAGATCAATAGCTCGCGTTGTTGCTTCCCTGTGTTTATTTCTGATATGTTCCTAGAGAAAAAATTATGTTGAAAGATGTTAGTAGCAAAGATGCGGATTGGATCCGTGGTCTGAGGATTATCCTCATTGCTGCACAGAAGAATTATGTCCTTAATGCACCGCTAGGTGACAGACCTATTGCAGGAGCTGATGCGGACGTTATGAACGTTTGGCTAGCTCAATATGATGACTACTTGATAGTTTAGTGCATCATGCTTAACGGCTTAGAATCGGGACTTCAAAGAGGTTTTGAACGTCATGGACCATATGAGATGTTCCAGGAGTTGAAGTTAATATTTCAAGCAAATACCCGAGTTGAGAGATATGAAGTCTCCAACAAGTTCTATAGCTAAAAGATGGAGGAGAATCGCTCAACTAGTGAGCATGTGCTCAGATTGTCTGGGTACTACAATCGCTTGAATCAAGTGGGAGTTAATCTTCCAGATAAAATAGTGATTGACAGAATTCTCTAGTCACCATCACCAAGTTAGTAGAACTTCGTGATGAACTATAGTATGTAAGGGATGACGAAAATAATTCCCGAGCTCTTCGCGATGCTGAAATCGACGAAGGTAGAAATCAAGAAAGAGCATCAAGTGTTGATGGTTAACAAGACCACTAGTTTCAAGAAAAGGGCAAAGGGATAGAAGGGGAACTTCAAAAAGAACGGCAAGCAAGTTGCTGCTCAAGTGAAGAAACCTAAGTCTGGTCCTAAGCCTGAGACTAAGTGCTTCTACTGCAAAGGGACTGGTCACTGGAAGCGGAACTACCCCAACTATTTGGTGGATAAGAAGGATGGCAAAGTGAACAAAGGTATATTGGATATACATGTTATTGATGTGTACTTTACTAGTGTTTATAGCAACCCCTCGGTATTTGATACTGGTTCAGTTGCTAAAAGTAGTAACTCGAAACGGGAGTTGCAGAATAAACAGAGACTAGTAAAAGGAGAGGTGACGATGTGTGTTGGAAGTAGTTCCAAGATTGATATGATCATCATCGCACACTCCCTATACTTTCGGGATTAGTGTTGAAACTAAATAAGTGTTATTTGGTGTTTGCGTTGAGCATGAATATGATTTGATCATGTTTATTGCAATACGGTTATTCATTTAAGTTAGAGAACAATTGTTGTTCTGTTTACATGAATAAAAACCTTCTATGGTCATACACACCAACGAAAATGGTTTGTTGGATCTCGATCGTAGTGATACACATAATCATAATAATGAAGCCAAAAGATGCAAAGTTAATAATGATAGTGCAACTTATTTGTGGCACTGCCGTTTAGGTCATATTGGTGTAAAGCGCATGAAGAAACTCCATACTGATGGGATTTTGGAATCACTTGATTATGAATCACTTGATGCTTGCGAACCGTGCCTCATGGGCAAGATGACTAAAAATGCCGTTCTCCGGAACTATGGAGAGAGCAACAGATTTGTTAGAAATCATACATACAGATGTATGTAGTCCGATGAATATTGAGGCTCGTAGCAGGTATCATTATTTTCTGACCTTCACAGATGATTTGAGCAGATATGGGTATATCTACTTGATGAAACATAAGTCTGAAGCATTTGAAAAGTTCAAAGAATTTCAGAGTGAAGTAGAAAATCATCGTGACGAGAAAATAAGGTTTCTATGATTTGATCGCGGAGACAAATATTTGAGTTACGAGTTTGGTCTTCAATTAAAACAATGTGGAATAGTTTCACAAATTCATGCCACCTGGAACACCACGGTGTAATGGTGTGTCCGAACATCGTAACCGTACTTTATTAGATATGGTGCGATATATGATGTCTCTTACCGATCTACCACTATCGTTTTGGGGTTATGCATTAGAGACAGCTGCATTCACGTTAAATAGGGCACCATCAAAATCAGTTAAGACGATGCCTTATGAACTGTGGTTTAGCAAGAAACCAAAGTTGTCGTTTCTTAAAAGTTTGGGGTGGCGATGCTTATGTGAAAAGGTTTCATCCTGATAAGCTCAAACCCAAATCGGAGAAATGTGTCTTCATAGGATACCCAAAGGAGACAGTTGGGTACACCTTCTATCACAGATCCGAAGGCAAGACATTCGTTGCTAAGAATGGATCCTTTCTGGAGAAGGAGTTTCTCTCGAAAGAAGTGAGTGGGAGGAAAGTAGAACTTGATGAGGTAACTGTACCTGCTCCCTTATTGGAAAGTAGTTCATCACAGAAATCTGTTCCTGTGACTCCTACACCAATTAGTGAGGAAGTTAATGATGATGATCATGGAACTTCAGATCAAGTTATTACTGAACCTCGTAGGTCAACCAGAGTAAGATCCGCACCAGAGTGGTACGGTAATCATGTTCTGGAGGTTATGTTACTAGACCATGACAAACCTACGAACTATGACGAAGCGATGGTGAGCCCAGATTCCGCGAAATGGCTTGAGGCCATGAAATCTGAGATAAGATCCATATATGAGAACAAAGTATGGACTTTGATTGACTTTCCCAATGATCGGCGAGCCATTGAGATTAAATGGATCTTCAAGAGGAAGACGGACGCTGATAGTAGTGTCACTATCTACAAAGCTAGAATTGTCGCAAAAAGGTTTTTCGACAAGTTCAAGGTGTTGACTACGATGAGAGTTTCTCACTCGTATCTATGCTTAAGTCTGTCTGAATCATGTTAGCAATTGCCGCATTTTATGAAATATGGCAAATGGATAAACAAAATTGCATTCCTTAATGGATTTATTAAAGAAGAGTTGTATATGATGCAACCAGGAGGTTTTGTCAATCCTAAAAGTGCTAACAAAATATGCAAGCTCCAGCGATCCATCTATGGACTCGTGCAAGCATCTCGGAGTTGGAATATACACTTTGATAAGTTGATCAAAGGATATAGTTTTATACAGACTTGCGGTGAAGCCTGTATTTACAAGAAAGTGAGTGGGAGCACTACAACATTTCTGATAAGTATATGTGAATGACATATTGTTGATCGGAAATAATGTAGAATTATTCTGCAAAGCATAAAGGAGTGTTTGAAAGGAGTTTTTCAAAGAAAGACCTTGGTGAAGATGCTTACATATTGAGCATCAAGATCTATAGAGATAGATGAAGACGCTTGATAAGTTTTTCAATGAGTACATACCTTAACAAGATTTTGAAGTAGTTCAAAATAGAACAGTCAAAGAAAGAGTTCTTGCCTGTGTTACAAGGTGTGAAATTGAGTAAGACTCAAAGCCCGACCACGGCAGAAGATAGAAAGAGAATAAAAGTCATTCCCTATGCCTTGGCCATAGGTTCTATAAAGTATGTCATGTTGTGTACCAGATCTATTGTATACCCTACACTGATTTTGGCAAGGGAGTACAATAGTGATCTAGGAGTAGATCACTGGACAGCGGTCAAAATTATCCTTAGTGGAATAAGGATATGTTTCTCGATTATGGAAGTGAAAAAAGGTTCGTCGTAAAGAGTTACATCGATGCAAGTTTTGACACTAAATCTAGATGACTCTAGGTCTCGGTCTAGATACATATTGAAAGTGGGAGCAATTAGCTAGAGTAGCTCCGTGTAGAGCATTGTAGACATAGAAATTTGCAAAATACTTACGGATCTGAATGTGACAGACCCGTTGAACTAAAATTATCTCACAATCAAAACATGATCACACCTTAGTACTCTTTGGGTGTTAATCACATAGCGATGTGAACTAGATTATTGACTCTAGTAAACACTTTGAGTGTTGGTCACATAGAGATGTGAACTATGGGTGTTAATCACATGGTGATGTGAATTATTGATGTTAAATCACATGGCGATGTGAACTAGATTATTGACTCTAGTGCAAGTGGGAGACTGAAGGAAATATGCCCTAGAGGCAATAATAAAGTATTATTTATTTCCTTATATCATGATAAATTTTTATTATTCATGCTAGAATTGTATTAACCGGAAACATAATACATGTGTGAATACATAGACAAACAGAGTGTCACTAGTATGCCTCTACTTGACTAGCTCGTTAATCAAAGATGGTTATGTTTCCTAGCCATAGACATAAGTTGTCATTTGATTAACGAGATCACCTCATTAGGAGAATGACGTGATTGACTTGACCCATTCCGTTAGCTTAGCACTCGATCGTTTAGTATGTTGCTATTGCTTTCTTCATGACTTATACATGTTCCTATGACTATGAGATTATGCAACTCCCGTTTACCGGAGGAACACTTTGTGTGCTACCAAACGTCACAACGTAAATGGGTGATTATAAAGGTGCTCTACAGGTGTCTCCAAAGGTACTTGTTGGGTTGGCGTATTTCGAGATTAGGATTTGTCACTCCGATTGTCGGAGAGGTATCTCTGGGCCCACTCGGTAATGCACATCACTATAAGCCTTGCAAGCATTGTGACTAATGAGATAGTTGCGGGATGATGTATTACGGAACGAGTAAAGAGACTTGCCGGTAACGAGATTGAACTAGGTATCGAGATACCGACGATCAAATCTCGGGCAAGTAACATACCGGTGACAAAAGGAACAACGTATGTTGTTATGCGGTCTGACCGATAAAGATCTTCGTAGAATATGTGGGAGCCAATATGGGCATCCAGGTCCCGCTATTGGTTATTGACCGGAGACGTGTCTCGGTCATGTCTACATAGTTCTCGAACCCGTAGGGTCCGCACGCTTAATGTTACGATGACAGTTTTATTGAGTTTTGATGTACGGAAGGAGTTCGGAGTCCCGGATGAGATCTGGGATATGACGAGGAGTCTCGAAATGGTCGAGACGTAAAGATCAATATATTGGACGACTATATTCGGACTTCGGAAAGGTTCCGAGTGATTCGGGTATTTTTCGGAGTACCGGAGAGTTACGG
This sequence comes from Aegilops tauschii subsp. strangulata, assembly GCF_002575655.3. NCBI lineage: Eukaryota > Viridiplantae > Streptophyta > Magnoliopsida > Poales > Poaceae > Aegilops > Aegilops tauschii. The sequence continues at coordinate 388,030,446 of NC_053036.3, read as the reverse complement.
GAATACGTATTGGGCCTTATTGGGCCATACGGGAAAGAAGGAAAAGGGCCTCAAGGGTGGCCGCACCCCTCCCCTTGGTCTGGTCCGAATTGGACTAGGGAAGGGGGGCGCCCCCTTCCTTCCTTCTCTTTTTCCCTTCCTCTTTTCCTATTCCATATGGGAAGTGGAATCCTACTAGGACTAGGGAGTCCTAGTAGGACTCCACACTTGGTGCGCCCCCTCCTAGGGCCGGCCTCCTCCTCCCTTGCTCCTTTATATACGGGGGCAGGGGGCACCCCAGAGACACAACAATTGATCCTTGAGATCTCTTAGCCGTGTGCGGTGCCCCCCTCCACCATATTACACCTCGATAATACCGTTGCGGAGCTTAGGCGAAGCCCTGCGTCGGTGAAACATCATTATCGTCACCACGCCATCGTGCTGACGAAACTCTCCCTCAACACTCAGCTGGATCGGAGTTCGAGGGACGTCATCGAGCTGAACGTGTGTAGAACTCGGAGGTGCCGTACGTTCGGTACTTGATCGGTCGGATCGTGAAGACGTACGACTACATCAACCGCGTTGTGATAACGCTTCCGCTGTCGGTCTACGAGGTTACGTGGACAACACTCTCCCCTCTCGTTGCTATGCATCACCATGATCTTGCGTGTGCGTAGGAATTTTTTTGAAATTACTACGTTCCCCAACAGTTCAGTCCGTCACCGAGTGGTTGGCACCCACTTCAGTTGGAGAGATCCGCAGTTTTCTTGGACTCGCGGGATACTATCGGAGATTTATTGAGAATTTCTCCAAGATTGCGAAGCCTATGATAGCATTGTTTGAAGAAAGACACCAAGTTCCATTGGACTGAAGAATGTGAAGCAAGTTTCCAGGAGTTGAAGAAACGTTTGACTACAGCCCCAGTGCTGATTCTGCCGGATATACGCAAGGATTTCCAAGTGTATTGCGACGCCTCTCGCTTAGGACTTGGAGGAGTACTTATGCAAGACGGAAGAGTTGTTTCATATGCCTCACGACAACTTCGACCACATGAGTTGAATTATGCCACGCATGATTTGGAGTTAGTAGCCATAGTGCATGCGCTCAAGACCTGGAGACATTATCTGATTGGAAACCGTTGCGATGTGTACACGGATCACAAGAGTTTGAAGTACATTTTTACTCAGAAGGAGCTGAACCTCAGGCAGAGGAGATGGTTGGAGCTCATAAAGGATTATGATATGAAGTTGCACTATCATCCAGGAAAGGCCAATGTCGTAGTGGATGCTTTGAGCCGGAAAAGCTATGTCAATACTCTCGTGAGCGGAGGAATGCCCAAGGAGTTAGCAGAAGATCTCAGGGAGCTTCGTTTGGAGATAGTTCCTAGGGGTTTTGTTGCAGCATTGGAGGTTCAGTCAACATTATTGGAAAAGATTCGAGAAGCTCAAAAGGATGACAAAGAAATTGCCAGGATAAAGGAGAAGATGAGTGAAGGAAAAGCCAAAGGTTTTCGTGAGGATGAGCACGACACCTTGTGGTTTGAGGACCGTGTATATGTGCCCAATAATGCAGAGATTAGGAAATTGATACTACACGAGGCTCATGACTCACCATACTCGATACATCCCGGAAACACCAAGATGTATCTGGATTTGAAGGAGCGTTTCTGGTGGACTGGAATGAAGAAGGATATTGCCGAGTATGTAGCCGTATGTGATGTATGTCAGAGAGTGAAGGCAGAACATCAGAAGCCAGCAGGATTACTGCAGCCTATGCCGATACCCGAATGGAAGTGGGATAAGCTTGGCATGGATTTTATCACCGGATTACCCAGGACCCGTTCGGGATATGATTCTATATGGGTAGTAGTGGACCGCTGGACCAAAGTAGCTCACTTTATCCCAGTGAAAACCACTTATACAAGTGCGAAGTTGGCCAAGATATACATGACCAGGATCGTATGTCTGCACGGAGTTCCGAGGACCATCGTATCAGATAGAGGAACACAGTTTACTTCGAAGTTTTGGCACCGGCTACACCAGACTTTGGGAACCAGGCTAGAGTTCAGTACAACTTTTCATCCACAGACAGATGGACAGACTGAGAGAGTCAATCAGATTCTGGAGGACATGTTGAGAGCTTGTGCGCTAGATTATGGATCTAGTTGGGATGACAATTTGCCCTACGCGGAGTTCTCATACAACAACAGCTACCAGGCCAGTTTGAAGATGGCACCATTCGAAGCCCTGTATGGAAGAAGATGTCGAATACCGTTGATGTGGGATGAAGTTGGAGACCGCCAGTTGTTTGGACCGGATTTGGTTAAGGAATCTGAAGAGAAGGTTAAGCTGATTCGAGATAGACTGAAGGTAGCTCAGTCCCGACAGAAGAGTTATGCAGATTCAAAACACAAGGAGGTAGTCTATGAAATTGGAGACAGAGCATATCTGCGAGGAGTTAAACGTTTTGGAGTCAAGGGAAAGTTAGCCCCGAGATTTGTAGGACCGTACCATGTTTTGGAATGCATGGGAGAGGTGGCCTACAAATTGGAGTTACCCGAAGGACTGTCGGGAGTTCATGATGTGTTTCACGTTTCCCAGTTGAAGAAGTGCCATGCAGAGATGGCCGATATTCCTCTGAGAGATACAGTGCCCCTGGAAGCAATTCAGTTGGATAGTGATTTGACGTATGAGGAGAAACCTGTCAGGATTCTCAAGTTTGCCAGCCGAGTTACTCGCAGCAAAGTTATCAAGTGTTGCAAAGTTCAGTGGAGCCACCATACCGAGGACGAAGCCACCTGGGAACGAGAGGATGATCTACTCAAAGACCACCCACACATATTTTCTAGCCAACCCGAATCTCGAGGACGAGATTCATCTTAAGGGGGTAGGTTTGTAACATCCCAAATTTTCAATTGGGAATGTTATACATAGGTCATTCATGCATATCATATTTTATTGCATTTTCGTTTGCGATCCTCGAAATTCTAAGAAACTCAAGGACCCACGGAGAGAGTTGGGGATTTCACGTTCTTCATATTTTAATTTTATCAAATATTGAACAAGGATCATTTTGGTTTTAATTATTTCTCTCTTCGAAAATATTTTGTATTAAAATATATGAGAGGAGATAATATGACTTCTCCAAAAATAAGGAAATGTTGGAGGAAAGATATTAAAATCAATAAATAAATTTTATTTGGATTTTTATCGCAATTTTATTTGAATTAGGAAAATTATGCATTTTTCAAAATTGCATTAGAGGTCCAAATAAATGTTCACTTTGTCCGGGATTTTATTAGAGGACCGTGAAAATTTATTTCAGGATTTTTGGAGTTCGTTTAGTATTTCTTTTACTTGTTTTTCTGTGTCAGGTTTTTTTTTAAAGAAAAAAAGTTACCGACCTAACCGGGTCGTGTCCGACCTCGACTCTGACCCGGCCGGCCCTCATAAGCCGCCCCGCCAGCCCACCCGACCCGCCAGCCCCGCCAAAACCCTAGCCAGCCGCCGTGCCCCGCCTCGTTTTCCGTGCCGCACCGCCGCCGCGAGCCGCCGCCCCGTTCCGCCGCCCCGCCGCCGGATCTGCTCGCCGCAGCCGCTGCCAACCGCACCGAAGCCGCCGCCGACCCCGCCGGACCTCGCCGAGGTAGCCGCCAGTTTTCGTTAGAAAGCCACTCGGTTTTTTTTCGAAACCCTAGATCTCGTTTTTTGTTTTAGATCGGTTTTTTCGGTTTTTTCGGTTCGGTTAAATAGCAGACATTCGTCCGTACGTTCGTTTTAACGAACGCCGTTCACCCGTTAGCCGCAGACAGCGAACGTTCGTTCGTTAGCATGTTCGTTAGTTTTTCTTTTTCCAGGGGTTTTTCGCGATTATTTTCGATCGCGATTTCTGCCCTAATCTTCGATCTGGTATAACTTCTCGCTCGTTCATCCAAATCAGGTGAAACAAGTGCCTAGATCTTCGCCTCGAAGCTCTCTTTCTGTTTAACCAACTTGAACAAGATTTTGGTACTATAAATTTTGACTTTAGCTCAGATTAGTAATCGGATCTTGTTTTTTCGCAGTTTGAGTTTCGTTGCTTCGTTTGATTTGATTCTTTTTGCAAACCGGAGTTCTTCAGTTGAACTTTCTGGTTAGATCTTCTTATTTGAGATTTACCCGTGCATATTTGCTTGATTTCTTATGTATGCTATTGTTTGTTTGCGATAGAATTCCCGGAGTGCGAAGCGTGCTACTACGAGACTCTAGGATTTGCAGATCGTCAGCAAGGCAAGTAACACATTGATCATACCCCTTTATTACCCAATTTTTATGCATTAGTTACAACCCTCACACATTGCATGAGTAGGATCTCCTAACATGTGGGTTTGGGAAGTAGTTGATGAGGTAGATCCTATTGCCATGTTTATTATCAAACCCCTGGGAGTTACTTCTACGTTATGCTTATATTGCTATGCTATGCTCATAGACATGGATTGGGTTTGAGTGAATACATGTCAGATATGAGTTGTTGATTAATGGTTCAACTTAAGGTGGCAACTTTAATACACATCTGGGTGGATTGCTTGTGGGCACCTGGAGAATCCAGTGTTGTCCTAGGATATCCTGGAGTACCCGTGTGATCATCCTACGGTCCGCCACCCAGGCTCAAAGGGATCATAAGATTATTCATGCTAGAAACTTTCGTGTGCAGCCACAAGCCATTATGGGCTCTGGCATAGTTGAGTATGTTGTGTGACCTCTTTCAGTGGTGGGCTAGCAGATGTAGAGGGAAAGTAGGTGTAACTGTCCACCCAGAGTAAAGAGTTAATGCTTCTGAAAGACTGTGTCTCGGTCATCCGTTTCTCAAACACCATGTAGCGCGAGAAATCCGACAGAGGAGATCGAGTCTTGTGGGAAAAGTGCGCAAACCTCTGCAGAGTGTATAAACTAATCATGGTTAGCCGTGTCCCCGGTTATGGACATCTTGAGTATCTGGTACTTGAATTATTGATTTGATCTCATCACTCTAAATAAATTTTGTTGGGTTGTTAATGATTACTTTAATTGGGATTGAGTTGGAGGAACCTTCTCAATGATGTTTCAACCACCATGATAGTTAAAATAAAATCTATTCCTTTGTTGTAGGGAAAAATTGGCTTTTCGCAAAACAATATAACCTTAGAGCCTCCACCAGCCATATATGCATGTAGTGATAGCATTTATCTGTTCATTGCTCTACTGTGTTATATTGCCAGCATATTCCATGTGCTGACCCATTTTCGAGCTGCAACGTATCATGTTGCCGACTTTTCAGACGAGGAGTAAGGTTCGCTAGGCCGTTGTCATGTACTCAGCTATGCCGTTGGAGTTGATGGACTCACTTTATCTTCCAAGCCTTCCGTTGTTATCTTATTTAGATGGCCTTAAGCCATATTTATTGTAATAAGTTATCTTTTGAGACTTTTGATGTAATAAGTGTGTGATTGCTACTCTATTATAAATCCATTCGAGTATTGTGTGTGTGTCAGCATTACCGATCCAGGGATGACACTGAAGCACAGAGACTTGACAGTCTGAGGTCGGGTCGCTACAATCATATAGTCTGGCTATGCTCTATCTTCATCACACAAAATATTTAAATCATGCACAACCCCGATGACAAGCCAAGCAATTGTTTCATACTTTTGATGTTCTCAAACTTTTTCAATCTTCACGCAATACATGAGCGTGAGCCATGGACATAGCACTATAGGTGGAATAGAATGGTGGTTGTGGAGAAGACAAAAAAGAGAAGATAGTCTCACATCAACTAGGCGTATCAACGGGCTATGGAGATGCCCATCAATAGATATCAATGTGAGTGAGTGGGGATTGCCATGCAACGGATGCACAAGAGCTATAAGTGTATGAAAGCTCAACAAAAGAAACTAAGTGGGTGGCATCCAACTTGCTTGCTCATGAAGACCTAGGGCAATTTGAGGAAGCCCATCATTGAAATATACAAGCCAAGTTCTATAATGTAAAATTCCCACTAGTATAAAAGTGACACCATAGGAGACTCTCTATCATGAAGATCATGGTGCTACTTTGAAGCACAAGTGTGGTAAAAGGATAGTAGCATTGTCCCTTCTCTCTTTTCTCTCATTTTTTTGGGCCTTTCTCTTTCCTTTTTTTATGGCCTCTTTTTTCCGCCCGGAGTCTCATCCCGACTTGTGGGGGAATCATAGTCTCCATCATTCTTTCCTCACTGGGACAATGCTCTAATTAATAATGATGATCATCACACTTTTATTTACTTACAACTCAAGAATTACAACTCAATACTTAGAACAAAACATGACTCTATGTGAATGCCTCCAGCGGTGTACCGGGATGTGCAATGAATCAAGAGTGACATGTATGAAAATCATGAACAGTGGCTTTGCCACAAATACGATGTCAACTACATGATCATGCAAAGCAATATGATAATGATGGAGCGTGTCATAATAAACGGAACGGTGGAAAGTTGCATGGCAATATATCTCGGAATGACTATGGAAATGCCATAATAGGTAGGTATGGTGATTGTTTTGAGGAAGTTATATGGTGGGTGTATGATACCGGCGAAAGGTGCGCGGTATTAGAGAGGCTAGCAATGGTGGAAGGGTGAGAGTGCGTATAATCCATGGACTCAACATTAGTCATAAAGAACTCACATACTTATTGCAAAAATCTATTAGTTATCGAAATGAAGTACTACACGCATGTTCCTAGGGGGATAGATTGGTAGGAAAAGACCATCGCTCGTCCCCGACCGCCACTCATAAGGAAGACAATCAATAAATAAATCATGATCCGACTTCATCACATAACGGTTCACCATACGTGCATGCTACGAGAATCACAAACTTTAACACAAGTATCTCTCAAATTCACAACTAATCAACTAGCATGACTCTAATATCACCATCTTCATATCTCAAAACAATCATAAGGAATCAAACTTCTCATAGTATTCAATGCACTTTTTATGATAGTTTTTATTATACCCATCTTGGATGCTCATCATATTAGGACTAATTTTATAGCCAAAGAAAATTACCAAGCTGTTCTAAAATACTCTCAAAATAATATAAGTGAAGCATGAGAGATCAATAATTTCTATGAAATGAAACCACCACCGTGCTCTAAAAAGATATAAGTGAAGCACTAGAGCAAAATTATCTAGCTCAAAAGATATAAGTGAAGCACATAGAGTATTCTAATAAATTCCGATTCATGCGTGTCTCTCCAAAAGGTGTGTACATCAAGGATGATTGTGTTAAAAAAAGCAAAGACTCAAATCATACAAGACGCTCCAAGCAAAACACATATCATGTGGTGAATAAAAATATAGCCTCAAGTAAAGTTACCGATAGACGAAGACGAAAAAGGGGATGCCTTCCGGGGCATCTCCAAGCTTAGGCTTTTGGTTGTCCTTGAATTTTACCTTGGGGTGCCTTGGGCATCCCCAACCTTAGGCTCTTGCCACTCCTTATTCCAAAATCCATCAAATCTTTACCCAAAAACTTGAAAACTTCACAACACAAACCTTAACAGGAAATCTCATGAGCTCCGTTAGCATAAGAAAAGAAACCACCACTTTAAGGTACTGTAATGAACTCATTCTTTATTTGTATTGGTGTTAAACCTACTGTATTCCAACTTCTCTATGGTTCATACCCCCCCCCCCCCTGATACTACTCATAGATTCATTAAAATAAGCAAACAACACACGAAAAACAGAATCTGTCAAAACAGAACAGTCTGTAGAAATCTGTATCAAACGAATACTTCTGGAACTCCAACAATTCTGAAATAAATTGGTGGACGTGAGGAATTTGTCTATTAATCATCTGCAAAAAGAATCAACCTAAATCACTCTCCAGTAAAAAAATGGCATCTAATCTCGTGAGTGCAAAAGTTTCTGTTTTTTACAGCAAGATTGCAAAGACTTCACCCATGTCTTCCCAAAGGTTCTACTTGGCACAAACACTAATTAAAACATAAAACCACATCTAAACAAAGGCTAGATGAATTATACATTACTAAACAGGAACAAAAAGCAAAGAACAAAAATAAAATTGGGTTGCCTCCCAACAAGCGCTATCGTTTAACGCCCCTAGCTAGGCATAAAGCAAGAATGGATCTAAGTATTGCCATAATAATGATAGGGCAAATCGCGAAAACTCATCTCATATTCCCTACGTTCAGCAGAAAGTTTTCTTTGTGGCAAGCAAAAGTAATCAAAAAGGCTAAATTTAATGGGACAAAAGTCCCCCAGATCAAGCTCGGGAGGTATTGGTTCCTCCTTTGGCCCCTCATATTGCACAACCAATTCATCATTATAAGCATTCTTTTGGCAAAAGTCATGAGCCTTTGTTCAAGAGAAAAACCTAGCCTGTTGTTCTGAATAGCAAAATTATCATTAAGTTCAGAAATCTTATCAACTAGAACATCGGTAGGAACCCTTTTTCTAAGGTTTTCATTATAAGCAACATGATCTAAAGATCGTAAACGCATTATGTCTTCTTGGTTAAAAAGAATTGCTTCTATGGGAGGACGACCAGCATCCACCCTATAATGCGCAAAAATTTCATTGGCCTCTTTTATTATAAATCTGAACTCATGTGCTAAAAAGATAGTAGCCGCTCGCTTTACAGAAGAATGCTTAATATTGGAAAATTCTAGAAAAAACCTTTGTACGCAAGGATGCATATGGATAAATTGTCTTTCAAGTTCAACTACGAGCAAAGATATAGCATCCGCAAGACTACTAGTTCTATGAGGAATAGATCCACCCATAGTGGGCAAAGCACCGGCACAAGTAAAGAAATCCTGAATAACTCCTTTTCCAATAATATTACCACTACCAATCCGAAACTTTTTAGTGTGCAAAATAGTAGGTTCTTCGTGAGGATCATCAAAAGCATCAAAGTTTCCCCCATCGTTACTACTATCTTTTTCAATGATTACCTCCCCAGTTTCAGACATGATGACAACAAACCGCACTAAGAACAAATACACAAGAGGCAAGCGGAAAGGGACGAACGGAAAAGGGGCGAAGAAAAGGCAAAGGTTTTTGAAAATCGTTTTAGAAGTGGGGGAGAGGAAAACGAGAGGCGAATGGAAAATAATGTAATGCGAGCGAGAAGAGTTTATGATGGGTACTTGGTATGTCTTAACTTGGCGTAGATCTCCCCGGCAACGGCGCCAGAAATTGCCAAGTTGACGGGAGATCAAATCTTGACTTGACTTGGCGTAAACCTCCCCGGCAACGGTGCCAAAAATCCTTCTTGCTACCTCTTGAGCATGCGTTGGTTTTCCCTTGAAGAGGAAAGGGTGATGCAACAAAGTAGCGTAAGTATTTCCCTCAGTTTTTTAGAACCAAGGTATCAATCCAGTAGGAGATAACACGCAAGTCACCTAGTATGTGCACAAACAATCAAGAACCTTGCAACCAACGCGATAAAGGGGTTGTCAATCCCTTCACGGTCACTCGCAAAAGTGAGATCTAATAAAGATAGTAAGATAAATATTTTTGGTATTTTTGTTGTATATATAGATTGGAAAGTAAAGATTGCAAAATAGTAAAACGAGATGTGATGTAGATAAAAGAGATGCAATATAATAAGAAAGAGACCCGGGGGCCATAGGTTTCACTAGTGGCTTCTCTCAAGATAGCATATATTACGGTGGATGAACAAATTACTGCCGAGCAATTGATAGAAAAGCGCGTAGTTATGAGAATATGTAGGCAATGATCATGAATATAGGCATCACGTCCGTGTCAAGTAGACCAAAACGATTCTGCATCTACTACTATTGCTCCACACATCGACCGCTATCCAGCATGCATCTAGAGTATTAAGTTCATAAGAATAGAGTAACGCATTAAGCAAGATGACATGATGTAGAGGGATAAACTCAAGCAATATGATATAAACCCCATCTTTTTATCCTCGATGGCAACAATACAATACATGCCTTGTTGCCTTTACTGTCACTGGGAAAGTACACTGCAAGATTGAACCCAAAGCTAAGCACTTCTCCCATTGCAAGAAAGATCAATCTAGTAGGCCAAACCAAACCGATAATTCGAAGAGACTTGCAAAGATATCAAATCATGCATATAAGAATTCAGAGAAGAACGAAATATTATTCATAGATAATCTTGATCATAAATCCACAATTCATCGGATCTTGGCAAACACACCGCAAAAGAGTATTACGTCGAATAGATCTCCAAGAACATCGAGGAGAACTTTGTATTGAGAATCAAAGAGAGATAAGAAGCCCTCTAGCTAATAACTATGGACCCGAAGGTCTGTGGTAAACTACTCACACATCATCGGAGTGGCTATGGTGTTGATGTAGAAGCCCTCCGTGATCGATTCCCCCTCCGGCAGATCGCCGGAAAAGGGCCCAAGATGGGATCTCACGTGTACAGAAGGTTGCGGCGGTGGAAAAGTGGTTTCGTGGCTCCCCCTGATGTTTTTAGGGTATAATAGTATATATAGGCGAAAGAAGTACGTCGGTGGAGCTCCATGGGGCCCACGAGGGTGGGGGGCACGCCCTCCTGCCTCGTGGCCACCTCGCGGAGTTCCAGACTTCAACTCCAAGTCTTCTGGATTGCGTTTGTTCCAAGAAAGATCATCGCGAAGGTTTCATTTCGTTTGGATTCCGTTTGGTATTCCTTTTCTGCATAACACTGAAATAGGCAAAAAAAACAGAAACTGGCACTGGGCCTTCAATTAATAGGTTAGTCCCAAAAATAATATAAAAGAGCATATTAAAGCCCATTAAACATTCAAAACAGATAATATAATAGCATGAAACAATCAAAAATTATAGATACGTTGGAGACGTATCAATGGTCTGAAAAATCAGTGAGGCCTTATGATGTCAAGCGGATTTAATTTAGAAAAAATTGTGAAGGAATCTACTCCTAGTGACTTAGGTTGCGCAACTGTGCTACTGGAACTATATATTCCATTTGCTACTAGACTATGTCAACGGCGGTGCAATCACACTTGCTACGACAAGGGTGGTACAGTCTTGCATGGTGGCATGGTATGGATCTCAAAGTCTATACTAGTAGACCGAAAGCATTGATGTTAGCTGACAGTATGATCGATGTACTGACAGGATTATGCAGGCATTCACCAAAATGGCGCTACCAATGACAGGGTGGTCGACTTTAACGGTGGGCTGGTGGATAAGTCGCACACCAACGGATATATAGTTACGGCTATCATCCTAGGCACCGAACTGGCGAAGCGCATCTGCATCACGATCATCACCAAGAGCCTTGTCATACTCTCATCGTCAGTTTGCACGTCCACTATGCCATGTCAGAGAGCATGGTCACCAATTTTGAGGCAACTCTAACCCTAGTAGCCCTCGTCGACGGGCTTCCTGGCCAACACAAAAATGGGGCGGTGCATCACGATTATCGTCTTATTGATAATAGTAAGCACTCTTAGAATTTGTTTCTTTACAAGATTTGATTTGACAACATGATCTTGTTATTTTCAATGGTAACAACCCGGCTACAATTGCGAAGGTGGAAATGCTCCAGTTTTTGTGCCTGCTAGTTATTGAGTGGAAACTTATTCTCTTTGTGAATCTTGCTTGCACAGATGAGCTATTGGCACTATAAATTCCATTCGCTACCGGCGTACACAATGAAAGTGCAATCACATTTAGCACAACAATGGTGGTACAACCACACATGGAGACGGAGGCATGGTATGGATCTCACTGCTCTAGTTGTACTGGCAGGACTCTATAGGCATTCACCATAGTGGTGTTCACAATGATAGGTTGAACCTGTGGTGGAGCTTAGTAAGGGGCAAAGGGGGCCATAGCACCCCCCCCCCCCAACCAAATTTATGTCTTTATATAAACACATGCTATTTAACACTATTCAGGCCAAATTTAACATAATACACTAGATTAGCCCCCACAATTCTATTTAAGGCTCATTTAGCCCTCTCTCAAATCCCGTTGAAGCTTCGCCACTAAATTGAACTAGACTGTTCGTAATTGTGTCACTTGCATGGATTTAAGTTGGCACACAATGATGGGGCGGTATATCACGATCACCGTATGCACTCTTAGATTTTCTATTGTCTAGAAAACTTAGATTTTTTGTTTTGAATCTGATTTGGCAACATGATTTTATTATTTATGGTTAACCACAGGGCATCAGCCTCCTGATGGTCGCGACAACCACGCCGAGCTTACGGCCGGCGCCATGCTCAAACCCGCACGGGTGCACCACGGTGAGCGGCGGGCAGCTGCCGATGATCTACCTGTCACTGTACATTGTGGCGGCAGGGGTGGGCAGTCTGAAGGAAAAATTCTTTGGCTTTGGGTCCGACCAGTTTGACGTTTGTGTTTCGCGGGAGCAGCAGGCCTTGAGGTTTTTCTTCAACCGTTTCTATCTTTGCATAAGATCAAGTACAATAGTGGGCTTATAACTCGTTTACATGTCACTTTTGCCTATGTGGAGAAGAGAGATGTGAAAAAGTAAGGGAGTGGACTCTCATGCAAGAGCCTAATTATATACTCTCTCCGTCCGCGAATAAGTGTACATCTAGTTTTTTTAGTCAAAGTTTTACAATTTTGACCAACTTTATAGAAAATAATAGTAACATATATGACATCAAATTTATATATTACGAAATTACATTTCAAAACTGATCTAGTGATACTAAATTAGTGCCATAAATGCTGCTACTTTTTCCAAGAAAACTGGTCAAAAATTTAAAACTTTGACTAGAGAAATCTAGATGTACACTTATTCACGGACAGAGGGGTACATATTCTCAGGTAAATGTAATAAATGTGAAGAAAGAGATAGAGAGAAGTTGGAAAAAGTAGTAATATCATACGTAATGCATGCTACACCATAAGAAAAAAATAAACAGGATTTGAATATAGCTACCAATTTATAACCTCGAAAAAACATATGTAGCTACAGTACCAATTAGGGCCGTATCCGTGTAGTTGGGCCATATTTATACGAAATTTTGATTACTCCCTCCGTTTCTAAATATGTCTTTTCAGATATTTCACTACAAACTACATACGGATATACATAGACATATTTTAGAGTGTAAATTCACTCATTTTGTTTCGTATGTACTCCCTCCGTTCCTAAATATAAGTCTTTCTAGAGATTTCAATAAGTGACTACATACAGAGCAAAATGAGTGAATCCACACTCTAAAATATGTCTATATACATCCGTATATGGTAGTCCATTTAAAATCTCTAAAAAGACTTATATTTAGGAACGGAGGGAGTAGTCTATAATAAAATATCTAAAAACACTTATATTTAGGAACCGAGGGAATATCACAAGAAGTTTATTATTTTTCCGTTTCTTACAGTAGGAAAACGATCTTACTTATATAGTTCAAATTAATCGATTTTTCCTACGACACTTTATGCCAAAGAAAACTGGAATATGTGGCTACGAGGAACTAACCAATTCGCTGTCAAATAAGAAAATAAAATAGAAGAAAGACTGCATGGATGACTTGCCGCTTTATTAAACTAAAATGTTATACGAGTGGTACAAGCCATCACTGGAGAACCTAAGCAGACGTGACGTTTTTTTTTTTTGATGAAACAGACGTGATGTTACTATGTTAGGAATTACCGTTTTCTTTGGGCTCTGTAGTAGTATGGACATACTGGTGGGCTGTATATTTAACTGCTTCTCTTCGGACCCCATCTAAACTTCAAGTCAATGCTTTATCCTTCCTGTGCCTCTAGGTGCAATGATAATATATGGATACAGATGTCTCAATGATCAAAAATAGATTGAGGCATATATATTGATTTTTTCTTCTTCCTAATGCAAGCTATCACTAGTGAGCCTCATCAAGCAATACACATACATGTCATGCATCTTTATTCTTCACTTCAACTTTTCCAGCTTTTTACATCGAACCACATTTTTTCTCTTCAAGCACCCGCCTCCTGTAGAGGATCTCGTTTCCCCATCCGAACCTACTTTTTCTGACATCCGATCCTACATGGCATGCGAGACATCATCCTGGAGCTATGCATTGGGCATGCCCTGACGCGTCGCCCGCACGGACCGACGTCGCTCCAACGCATTGGTGTCGGCCTTGTCCTGGGCACTGCCGCCATGGTTGTCGCGGCCGAAGCTGAGAGGAAACGTCGCCATGCTGCCAACGGGGACCCTCCACCGTCATCAGTGCTTTCTTCCTGGTGCCGCAGTTCTTCCTGATGGGCGCCGTGGAGGCATTTTCCTATGTGGGACAGCTCGAATTCTTTATCCGCGAATCGCCGAAGCAGATGAAGTCCATGAGCACGGGGTTGTTCCTGGAGACGGTGTCAGCGGGGCTCTACTTCAGCAGCTTTCTGGTGTTTCTTGTTAAGCGTGACGCCAGAGTCGTGGTTAGGGAACAACCTGAATGTGTGTGCCCTCGAAAAGTTGGAGTGGAACTTTTGGTCTATGGGAACATATGCACCCTATATGAAATTTTCTTTTTAGTAATTTAACAAAGAGTCAAAAAATCTGAAAATATTTTTGAAATAAACTTGATCTTACATTGTACTTGTGAGAAAATTTTCACAAAAAGAAAATCCCCCTTTGACTTCTTGTCAAAAATACAAAATTTTGGCCAAAATAATGTGAATAGTAACCTATAATAGCAAATAAATTTTGTCTTTTTCGCTGTGAAGTTAACACTGGTTATTTTTTTCATGGAAATTTATATACTAGTGCAAAAGTAAGTCAAATTTATTTAAAAAATTCTAAACTATTTCGATTTTTTACTTAATTATTAAAAAAATCCTCATATAGGGTGTATATACAACCAGGAACCAAAGTGCATTTTCCCGAAAAGTTCTACTCCCTCCGTAAACTAATATAAGAACGTTTAGAATACTAAAGTAGTGATCTAAACGCTCTTATATTAGTTTACAGAGGGAGTACTATCTACTGGTTATTATCCTGGGCGTGCTTAACTTTTCGGTCTTTCTGCTGTTCGCGAGGAGCCACCGGTACAAGACCGAGACCGTGACGGGGGACGACGCAGCCTAATGCCGGCGTTAACTGTCATGTGTGAATGTGTTCAAAGTTATTTACTACTCTATTATGTATGGATGTGTTCAAAGTTACTTTCTTCATAAAGAAATATAAAAGCATTTAGATACTAAAATAATGATTTAAATACTCTCATATTTCTTTACAGAGAGTACTATTTTACTTATACGAGGACTGTAATAAGGACCTAGACACTAAAGTTGGCCGCAAGAATCAATCAGCCTAGCGGTTGGACACTATGTACGTCTAAGATCGTGCTCTGTGCAAGGATCGATCAAGCAAGGATTTATCGCTGCACGCACGGCACGTCTTCCGTCCCTCTTCGCCGTTCATGTCGCCACCGGCGGCATCCAACCGTTCGCCCGGTGACCAGTGGATCCCCGACCTGCGCGGTGGGCCCCGATGTTTCCTCTGCCTCCGAACGCCCCGAGCAGCAGGGTCCGGGACGCCGTGCAGTTTCAGGTGGCGGCTCCGCCACGCCCAAGAGCACAGCTTGTCGGCGTCCAGCCGCTGGTGCCCAGTGGGGTTTACTCCGCCAAGCACACACAGAAATAAAACAAAAGTGGCTTATTCCCTGACAATCATCATATTGCGTGGACCCAGTTGACCCGTGGGCTCCACATCCATCTCAGAGTGCTCTACGCATGCGCTGCCAACGTAGCCCTGACGTCCGGACCCCACCGATCAGAATTGCTGTCAAAACACGCTAACCTGCGCTTCAGGGGGTGTTTGGTTACCGGGACTTATTGATGTAGGGATTTAAATAAGTCCCTTTAAGTCCCATCTAAACTGAACAGGAGGGATTTATAGGGATTTAAAGTGGGCATTTGGGACTTATGAAATAAGACTCTCAAGGAGGGACTTATAGGGACTTATAGTTGTAATATGATATTTTAGTCCATGTTAAGTCTCAGGAACCAAACAAGTAGGAACTTATTAGGGACTTGGAACTTATAAGTTGGGACTAAAAAAGTCCTAGGACTTATGAACCAAACAGGGCAGTGCTAATAATGAGTTACGCATCTACCTCATGTATAGTAATTTTTTCAGTATTCTCAAAAAAGAATGGTAAATTTTGACAAAGACACGATTACGTGATAATCTAGCCCAAAATAAACTCCTAGTGATCTTTTTAAGTTACTCCAACCGACAGATCCATGCAACGTAATACTCCATCGGAGTTCACGACGCCACCACGCACGCCGGGCGTGCCCAAGCAGGCACACGATGGCCCGTCCGAGTTGTCGACATGTTAGGGCATCTACAAGGAGGTGGAGGCGGAGCCGGAGCAGAGTTGTCAGGGGCCAAAGGAGGGGGAGCAGCGGTCGGGGCCTATGAAGGGTGCAAATCCAGAGGAGGAGGACATGGTGGAGCCGGAGCCGGCTACGGGCTTCGCCTTGGAGAACGCCATGGTGAAGTTCGAAGTCGCCCAAGCGACGGTGATGGCGGAGTCCGTCATCCTGGAGTCCATCCATGGTGAGCCGTATGTGAAGGCCAACCAATGCTTCATCCGGTAAGAACGGGTGAAGATCGATGAGCTTTTCGCCGAACTGGAGGTGGAGGCCGACGCGGAGGCAGATGAAGAGACGCAGTTACGGCTGCCGGCCATGTATCCGGAGCCCGACACGAAGATCATGGACATCTCCGTCGACAACGAATAGTGTAGTCTAGCTTTTAGTTGATCTACTTGGTACATAGGCTTTTCTTTTGTATGACTTGTATGGATTTAAAATTTGAAATATAAAGTATTCAAATGCAGAGAAGGGAATTTGAGGACTGTTTGGTCATGTTTCCAACATGTTCGGGCACGCTCGTGGACGTTTGAGGGATTGAATGTGGTACCGGGGCTGTAGATGCTCTAACACCCCCGATCGTTAGTATCACTCCGACTGTTTGAACATTGCACCTGACCACCGCAACTGGATGACCCCCGATCGTTAGTATCACTCTGTCCCCCTGACTGACACATGGGGCCAAGCGCGATAACAAACGCCGCAGCGAGCGACCAAGATCAGCGACGCGGGAAAACAGAGCGTAAACCGCACACATAAGCAAGCGACGAAACCTGGAATGTCCGGCCTTACAAGCCACACAACACAAGGATTGCAGGCTTGCTCCACCACCAGCTTCCGCTGTCCGCGGTCTCCGGGAGGACCAACCGCGCAGCGCAGGGCAGAGCTTGAGGCGGGCGGCCGCGGCAAGAAGAATTGAGATGGCCAAGGAGACGGTGCTCCTCGTCGTGGCTTTCGCCGCCGCCGCCGCCTTCCTGTGCTCGTGCCCCGCCATCGTCTCCGCTCGGAAGGTACGCTCGCCGGTGGTTGAGGGCATGTTGCCAGTGACATTGAGCTTTCTCGGCGGTGATTGTGATTGCGCTGCGCTCTCGCGGATGATCTCCGGATGCCGCAGGTGGGCGGGACGTGCGCGCTGTCGCGGAACTGCGACGCCGGGCTGCACTGCGAGACGTGCGTGGTGGACGGCAACGTGCGGCCGCGCTGCACCCGCGTGACCCCCGTCGACCCGCAGAGCAAGGACCGGGGGCTGCCGTTCAACCGCTACGCGTGGCTGACGACCCACAATTCCTTCGCGCGGCTGGGCACCCAGTCCCAGACCGGGACGGCCATCGTCACGGCGTTTAACCAGCAGGACACCATCGCCGAGCAGCTCAACGTGAGTCCACCCCCGCCCGCTCTCGCTCTGATTTCTCTTCCGTTTACCTGCTGACCTGTGGGACCGGAGAGCCTGGCGGAGCGATCGCTTTCCGCTCGAATCTCAAAGCACGGCTGCTGCTCTTGAGTATGGACACCATGTAAAACCTGTCAGTGTGCAGTGGGGTGAGGTGTCCCCCGACGCAACACATGTCAAAGAGGGCTCGTGAGCTCGTCCATGTGTCCAAGGAGCAGCGCGCCTCCAGGCGCCGGTCTTTTTCTGTCGCTGGTTTGCGTGCACGCCCACACGCTTGCTTGGAGCGTTGACACGGCAATGCTAGCTGCAAGGATTGCCCGTACCGGACACATGGCAAGGGCAGCGACCCGTGACCACTCCTCTCCTCTTTTGTGTATCCTTGTGTAGATGAGACGTGTGGTGTATACTCCAATTCGGGTAGCACGTCCATTCCTGGTCGCATTCCATCCTGGCTGAAATAAACACGATGTGATGTCAGGCCGAGAGTCCCTCGAAATTACTACTATTTCGAAGGTAAAATTGATACCATTCTCAAGGGTTAGGTCCCAAGTAACTGAATTTCCTGTGTCGCAGAACGGCGTGAGGGGGCTGATGCTGGACATGTACGACTTCCGGAACGACATATGGCTCTGCCACTCCTACGGCGGCGCCTGCCGAAACTTCACCGCATTCGTAATTAAGCACCAACCAAACTATACTTTACTACGACCAATCCCTCTCGTCGACGACTAACTAGCGTGGTATGTTCGTTGACGACAGACGCCGGCGGTGAACGTGCTCCGGGAGATTGAGGTGTTCCTGAAGAGGAACCCCTCCGAGGTGATCACGATCTTCATCGAGGACTACGTGGAGGCGCCTATGGGGCTCACCCGGGTGTTCAACGCCTCCGGCCTGACGCCGTTCCTGTTCCCGGTGTGGCGCATGCCCAAGAACGGCGGCGACTGGCCGCTGCTCAGCGACATGGTCCGCGACAACCACCGCCTCCTCGTCTTCACCTCCAGGTCCGCCAAGGAGGCCGCCGAGGGCTTCGCCCACGAGTGGGGCTACGTCGTCGAGAACCAGTGTAAGTGCACGCCGATCATCATCGATCCGTCAGCACACGTGACCGAAGGAGAACCTGACGATGTTGTTTCTATGCATGTACCGCAGATGGGAGCAAAGGGATGGTGAAGGGGTCGTGCCCGAACCGCGCCGAGTCGGCCGCCATGAACGACCTGTCGAGGTCGCTGGTGCTGGTGAACTACTTCCGGGACCTCCCAAACTTCCCGGAGGCGTGCAAGGACAACTCGGCGCAGCTGCTGGGCATGCTCGACGCCTGCCACGCCGCGTCCGGGGGCAGATGGGCCAACTTCATCGCCGTCGACTTCTACAAGGTATCACATCTTTATCAGTTAGTTGCTCTCCTTTTCCAAAAAAAACAGTTAGTTACTCTATGATGAATATGAGCACGATCCGTTTCGGGAAAAAAAATATGAGCACGATGAGGACTCGCTGGGTGCTAATGGTGTCGATTAATTTCTGCTGATGGTTACCCAGAGAAGCGACGGAGGCGGCGCCGCGGAAGCCACGGACAAGGCCAACGGCGGGCTGGTTTGTGGATGCGGAAGCATAGCTGCCTGCACTGTAAATATACTACATGCCTCGCTGCTTGCCTGCCATGTTTACTGCATGTTTCGGCAAAGTGTTCTACTATTAAAGAGGAAATGACACCAGATTTGTCTGTGTGTGCTTTGCGCAGAGTAATGGTACATGCTCGCCGCGCCGGCGCGGGAGCACGCCCAAAGGCATCTTCAACAAGACCTCGGACGCCGCGTCGTGGCAGCCGCCGGCCATGTTGCGATGGCAGCAGCTGATGCTGCCAGCCACCTTCATTGCTCTACTATTATGCTTGTAGAAGAACATTGGACTCTGAATCAGCAAAACTTTAGACTAGTTGGCAGACTGTAAATCATACGTAGATCCAAACTAGAGATTTTATGTGCCGGGTTCTCATCGCACGCTGCAAGTAAACTTTGCTGTTGAATTTCTGCTAGGCCAAAATTCGGCCATTGTATGACGTAGCTTGTAAGTTATGTATGTGATGAACCCTTTGTTTGGAAGTTGTGCATATTTGGTAGCTAAGGGCAAGTCCAACGCGGATCACCAAACCCCCCGCAAATGCCAGGACCAGACAATCTGAATATTTTTTGCCATACCACGACGGTCATCAAAATTGTCCATACTGAACCAGATGTTCAAAATCCCACAAACTGGCACCAAATGAAGGAGATGTTTCTCCAACTCCGTGCTTCCTCATGTGATGTGTATGCGCACCCTCGGCGACCACCGCCGCCGCTACACAGCCCCGACCGCCACGCGGGCCTTGTCGGACCTTCGTCGCACCATGCAGGCGCTTTCCCGCCTTGGACTGCACCGCCGTTCTACCCTGGATTCCATCGCAGCATAGGTAACCTCTGCTCCCTGCCGACGTCGTCCATAGCAAACACTACGCCTGGCAAGCGCTCGGCCAAATGCCATTGCCAAGAAATCTGACGTTCTAGTTGTTTACTTTGAAGCAAACACAGTGGATTCGGATGAGGAGTACTTCTACAACGAGTTCATGGAGTCAGATGAGGAGGAGGAATACGAGGATGAAACTACCATGATGAAGGCGGTAGACGCGGTGCGTGCGTGTGGAGCATGTTCTCGACTAGAAGGGATCAATAAAGGGACATCGAGTGTTGAATCGGAATAGGGTAAGGGGCATCTCATGTTGGTCGTCGAATAATTTGCCCCCGTGCGGTATTATTTGTGTTGTTATTTCGGATGCGGCGACAAGTGTTCGATCGCATTTACAATGGTGTCCGGGCCTATGATGAGTACTTCATACTGAGGAAGCGTGGCATTGGAACCATCGTGTTCTCTAGTTATCAGAAGTGCACAGATGTAATGCGGATGCATGTCCATTGCATGATCGCAGTGGGACGAGTACCTCCGGATATCTGAAAGCACATACCTCAAAGCGATGGTCAAATTTACTACTGCGGTTGTGAAGGTGTTTGGATCGGAGTACTTGGGAGAACCAATTTCTGCAGACATAACAAGGCTCATGGCAATTGGAGAAGCAAGAGGGTTTTCATGTATGCTTGAATCCGTGGATTGCATGCAATGAAAGACCTGTCCATATGCCCACAAGGACAATACCGAGGCCATTGTAAAGAGATCATCATCATTCTTGAAGCAGTTGCATCACAAAACCTCTGGATTTGGCATTCTTTCTTTGGCATGACCGGGTCTCACAGTGACACCAATATGTTGTAGCCATCTCCTACGTTTGTAAGGTTCTGTGTCGGCGAAGCTCCTGGGTGCAATTGTACCATCGGTGCTCATGACTGCAACATAGGGTACTACCTTTGTGATGGTATCTATCCTCTATGTGCGACTTTCGTCAAGACCATCTCCGAGCCAAGGGGTAACAAACAATGTCACTTTGCACAAAGATAAAAATCTTCTAGAAAGGATGTTGAGAGGGCATTTGAAGTGCTCCAAGTCTGTTATGCAATTGTTCGCGGAGCTCCTAAACTATGGGATCCAGAGACATTGTGGGGAATGATGACAACTTGTGATATCGTGCATCGGCGTAGGCAGGATTGCCTAAAGTTTGATGCTAGGGAGGGCCGGCTCAAAGCAAGATTTACAAACGTCATTGTTCATATGCATAATACAAACAAAATTGTGATGATGGGGTGGGCCTTGGCCCCTGCTGGCCACCCCTACCTCTACCACAACATGATTGTCGAGAATGAGTGTGATGGAGCTCGCCAAGGTCTGGATTTTCAAACATGGGTGATCCTATCAAGCTTCTAGAGCAGAACCCGTCCAGTAGATGAATGCCTGAGCAGCTCCAGAAAGATCTGGTTGAGCATCTTTAGACGCTTCCTCCAGACTATAGTGCATTGCCTAACTAAGTTGAATTCAAACTTGAACAATTTTGTTTCTAAATTTATATTTGGATTGTAAGATTTTCATTTGAATTATTATTGCATTGGAATATTTATCTTTCAATTGCTTGAAAACGGACATTTGATGCCTAATATTGGCATAAAAATTGGTTGGCAAAAGTTTATGACGGCTGAGGTCCATTTGGTGAGGCCCATTTTGATGGAGTTGCCCTAACCAATTGATAGCGACTGTTGTTTTCCCAAATAATGGCATAAAAATTGGTTGGCAAAAGTTGATACATGTTTACAAGTTCTAGTTTTGGCCAAAATTGGCTGCATAACAATTAGGCTCGTAAATTCAACCACCTATCATAGGCATCATACCAAAAACCAGGAAATCGACCACCTACTGCCTGCAATCAAGACGGAGTCCATGGGGCAAAAACCTGGCGCCACCACCATACAAACGTCTACCACCTAGACAGTTCAAAACACAAGCAGAAACCAAACAGCAACAGAAGTATTTCACAGAGCTATTTTACTAGAGTGAATCAAGATAGCATATTATAGATATGTAGACTGGTCGATCTCGCAAACATCACTACATAAAACCATCATGCAAAACTTAAACTCAAAAACATCACATCCAAACTAGGGGAAAGTTCACTCCATTGGGCCAGTGCCAAAGCCACCGCCACCGCCACCACGGCCAAAGCCACCACCACCACCACCACGGCCAAAACCGCCACCACCAGAGCTCTGAAACATTTCAGGGTGGAACAAAAATCAGAGAAATCATCCATATCAATGAGACATGCAGTCACTTAGTTTTCTTCATCATTATTTCAATAATTGTATCAATAACATGCATTTCTTCTGCTCATGGCAAGATTTATGTATAGACCTTTTGCAAAGAAAAGTGTGCAAACTATGAAACTAAGAATCGAACTCTGAAACAAAATACAGGTGAATACAAAAAGCTGCTGGAATGTACAGAACAAAACTATGATTAGAAACAGATGAGGATTCAAACAGATATTCTAAGCTAGAGTATTTATCTTGGCTGGAAATTGCAATGCTAAATCATAAAATCAAAACAAGACAGGAGCACATCAAGTAGATAAGTTGATTACCCTGAATGATGGCTGGAACTCTGCAGGGGCTCCACCTTTCTCACCACCAAAGTCACCAGGTGCACCACGAGGACCGCCACGGTAGCCATCCCTGTCACCATACCTAGGCCTGTCACCCTCAAAGCGAGGTGGCCCCCTACAAAAGGTCCAATCAAAATAAGGAACATTAAGAGATTGCCTTGGCAACAATAAAATCATCAAGAGGATAAATAAACATAGTAACTTAACCCAACCACATTTGCAAATCCTGAATACAAACATCTTGATGTGGTCTACATAATAAAATCAAAGGACCAACAAATAAGAAAAGGAGGTGCATCCACAAATGGAAGTAAACCATACATTAAAAAGTCTGACCATCATGCAAGATAGATCAAGTCTACAGAATAACCCAAGGAGTACACAACCCCTTGCAAAAGAGAATTTTCAAGTTCATACTGCTATGATATAAAGCTACGTCTACAGATTAGAGTCTGCACCTTAAACGATTAAGTCAAATCACATACAGTCAGAATGGAGACATTCAGTCATAATTAATATACCACAATCAGCCATCATAAACTAAAGTTAGTAGTCATGTTCATTAGTCAAGTAAGTGCAACTGAAATCATCCCAGAGGTACTGAAATACTGAAAGGTATAGCAAGGACGATGGCATTGTAACAAAAGAGATGATTTGCATATTCCCAAGAGCAATGGCAAATGAACTATACCTTGGGCGGTCACCAGGTGGGCCAGAACCGAGTGGGCGGCCAGGAGGCCTGGCAGACTTCTTGAGCGTGGCAGGCACGATCTCAGATGGCAGGTTGAGGAAGTTGCGCAGGAACTCGATGCCATCGTTGGTGAGGTACCAATAGTAATGCTGCCACGAGAAGGTCTCCCTGACGTATTCCTTAGACTTGAAGCTCTGCATGAGCTTGATCACCTGGAGGTTCGGCACGTCAATCTGCGGGTGCTTCGCCAGGTTGTAGTCTTTCTTGGCATACAGCACCCCCTCTGCAATAGCACATACATGCATCAGATAAAATGATTTCACGAATAAATGTGACTTCACATTAAATAATTTTCAAAATTTCTGGTGTAGCAAGTTAAAAGTTATGACAAACCAGAGTATGGAATCTTTCATTTGATTTCTGATGTACTACATGATTTGCAGACATACCATCAAGTAAATGATGTCACCAACAAATATGGCATTAGGTGAATTCAGTTTCGTATTTCCTGGTGCAGGAAGTCATAACAAGCCATGGCATGGAATTTTCATTTGTTTGTTGATGCACATAAATTCAGAGATACCAATCCCCCTTATACATAGATTCCTTTTGCTTATGGGAGAACATGATCCGACCCAACTTATGAGAGCCTACTAGGTTTCCTGGTATGCAAAACTGTACCAACGAATCAAATCCTATACATTGATACAATTCACCTCTTCCCTTAAAATATTTATTTTCTTTGTTGCTGTGGGCGCATCAGATCAATCCTAATCACGATCAACTACGCCACAATTGTGGCTACTAGCCTGCAAGCGCGATGGATTGAGAATTACTGACCTTGGAAGAGGTACTTGCAGATCTCATTGCGGTTCTTCTTGGAGATGATCTGAGAGAAACAAAACACGAGATTAACACCGGCGTCAGGGCACGTAAAACAGCAAGGAGCAGCATGTTATATCCCAGTGGTTATCGCGTACCATAGTGGGCGGCGCGCGGGTAGGTCGAGCTCCAAGCGCGCCGGGACGAGAGAGGAGGCGGCGGCGCGAGGGAGAAACGAAGAACCCTAGAGACTCTGACGGGTAAAGCTTTTATATAGTCGCTGCGGTGTAGGGTTAGTCAGAGAGAGGGTTGTGGCGAGGGGCAGAAATGTAAAAGGGAGAGGACTGCATGGAATATAGGCCCGCCTAAATGGGCTCAGACCGGGCTTGTTAGAGCATCTCCAGCCGCGCCCCCAACAGGCCCTCCTAAGGCGTTTTTGCCGTGCCGGCGCCGAAAAAACGGCCCAGTCGCCCCCTCAGAAGCCCGTTTTTCGCCGGCTCGGGTCGAAACTGGTGCCGGCGGACCTAGGCAGAACCCGGCGCCCTGGGGGGCGCCTGGAGCGTCGGCACAAACGAAAAGGGCGCGTGGGTCCGCCCTGTCGGCGAGTCCAGCGCCTATTCCCGCCATTTCTTCCCGCTTTTTCCCCCACTTCCCTCCCATTTTCTCCTTTCGTCCCGCCAATCTCCCTCCCGCTCGCCTCACAGCCGACCGCCATGCCACCGAAGAAGTACGTCGTCCCCCGCGCAGCGGCAACCGCGACCGCCTCCGTCGCCCAGCCGAAGCAGAGGAAGCCGAGGGCGCCGCCGTCCAAGCCACCGGGCATGTCAAACGCCGAGTGGAGGGCGGAAGTTCAGCGACGGGAGGCTGTCACCGTCGACCGACGGAACAGGGCCATCACCAAGAAGGCCCGTGACAACGCGGCACGCGCAGCTGCGGCTGCCTCATCGGCGGACCAAGCCGAGGCCGAGGCGACTCGCCGCAGCCATGGGGATCGCCCTCGCCCGCCTTCGCCGGCGTGTAGTACCCTCCATACAACTACTCGCCGCCCGCCTACGCTTCCTCCCCGACGCCCCCACTCCGCCGTGGCGCACTGCCCTTCTCGCACCTCGGCGACACCGACGAGACCGAGGCCGACATGGACGACATCATCGCGGTAGGTTCGGCCGCGATCGCGGCAGGTTCGGCCGCGGCTGCCGCGTCTCCCGGGTTCGTCACCCAGGACGAGACGGTGGATCTCAGCGGCGGCATGGACGGCGAGCTCGGCTACGTCTACGGCGAGGACGAGCAGGAGGAGCAGGAGCAGGAGCAGGAGGAGGACGACGAGGAGGAGGAGGAGCCGGCGCCTGTTCCGCGAAGGGGCGCAAGAAGAAGAAGCGGGCGGCCAGGTCAGGCGAGCCGCACATCAAGTGGGCGTCCAAGGAGGAGGAATGCCTCGCCGAAGCATGGAAAGTCGTCTGCCTCGACCCGACCACCGGCACGAACCAGAGCATCGAGACGTACTGGGACCGCATCAAGGCCGAGTTCGACGAGCGCAAGCTCGTCGACCCCTACTTCAAAGGCGTCTACATGCAGCGCGGCTCGAAGGCGATGGCGAACCATTGGGGGCGTATCCATGGGCGTGCAACAAATGGCATGGGGTCGTCGAGGAGGTCGCAGCTCGCCCGGAGAGCGGCGCCAGCGTTGAGGATCAAGTATGCCACGCCGGTCTCCCGCCTCTCTTCGTCGTCTGTGCCCGCCAACTGTTTGTTCCTCCGCGCAGTTGCTGCGCATGTTCGCCCTGTATCGGCAGAGCAACCGCGACGCTGAATTCAAGTACCTCCACGTTTGCAAGCGCATTGACAAGTGCGAGAAGTGGGCGGAAGTCCGGCGCACCCTCGACAAGGCCAAGGAGACATACAAGCCGGACGCGCCGACTCCGGGCGCGTCAGAGGGGCGGCCGGACGACAACAAAGGGGCCAAGAAGGGGGAACACGCCGACGCGGCTACCGCGCGAGTGCAGGAGTCCATCGAGCATTGCCTCGCCGACGCACAGGCCCGAGCCGTCCTGCGTGAAGAGAAAACCGCAGCGCGGTGGTCGTCGTTGCTGACAAACAGCGCCATCAAGCTCGACCTGCTCCGCACCAACGTCGCCGCGAAGAAGAGGAACACCGACCTGGCTTTTCTGATGGGCGGGGCGGACATGCTCCAGAGCACCGACAAGAAGCTCAAGGCGTGGTACATGGCGGAGCGCGGCCTCATCCTGAACCAGCTGCCGACGACGGCGACGCCAACTCCCACGCCCACGCCCACGCCAAGCCCGAGTGATGACGCCTCCACGACGCCGCCCAGCACCAGCAGCACCGAAGCCGCACCGACACCACCCAGCACCGAAGCAGCTCCGACACCGCCGAGCCCGCGCACGCCGACTCCACCGGCGCCTGAGGCCGACCCCGCCGAGTGATGCGTTGCGCACGCGAACTTGTGGCGCTCTGTTTTTTGTACGCCAGACTACATCCGATCGCCGAACTGTGACTTGTGATCGCCGGACTTGTGGCATCTTTTGTGATGAGCGGGAACGACCAAGTTCGAATTTTCCGCATCCCGGGGACGGCGCCTGGGGCGTGACTGGGAGCTAGGTCGCTCCCAGGGGCCGAGCTAGCGCCGGTTCGCCCCCAGGCCGCTCTTTTTAGGCGCCCTGGGGGGCTGAACGGCTCGAGATGCTCTTAGTTTACATGACCATTTTAGGGGGGGTGGGCCCAACAACTCTAATGTTGTTGGATGCTCTCAAGAACGCGGTAGGCCGACAAGTCCAACATTGCAACAAAGCTAATAATGCTAACGTTACTAGAAAAAATAGCTTAGACTAAAAAAACTAAAAACATAGCTATAATGCGAACTGAGAAAAGCTATAAGTCGGAGTAGGTAGGAGTGATTGTTTCCAACATTTGATTGACAGAATTTGGCAGAGGCTCAAGGGTTTTGAAGGAGAAAATGTTATCAATGCAAGGAAAGAAAATTTTATTGAAATATGTTGCACAAGCCATTCCCTCCCGCGTAATGTCAGTATTTATAAGCTACCAAGAGGTATTTGCAAATCAATTACTGATGAAATATCAGGATTTTGGTGGGGAGATGGAGAAGAAAAGAAAAAAAATGCATTGGTGTGCTTGGTGGAAAATGTGTATGCCGAAGAGGAAGGGGGATGGGGTTCGAGACCTTCACAACTTTAATCTTGTTATGTTAGCAAAGCAGTGTTGGCGGCTTCTCCAGAATCCTGATTCTTTGTGTGCCCGAGTTCTAAGTGCAAAGTATTATCCAAATGGTCATATTTTAAAAGCTGGACCGAAGAAAGGGTCATCATTTACTTGGCAAAGTATAGGTGCTGGATTTCAGACTTTTAAAA
Source organism: Aegilops tauschii subsp. strangulata (assembly GCF_002575655.3). Classification (NCBI taxonomy): domain Eukaryota; kingdom Viridiplantae; phylum Streptophyta; class Magnoliopsida; order Poales; family Poaceae; genus Aegilops; species Aegilops tauschii. Next base: position 388,002,723 of record NC_053036.3, on the reverse strand, counting down.
GAGGTTGTATATGGCGAGCTGGCTCAGGATCACAAATAAAAAATTAGGAAGATCCATGGATCCCATCTAGCGAGACAAGGAGAGTCATTACCCCAAGAGGAGGAACTATGCTAACATTGGTATAGGATTTGATTGACCCTTATACAGGTCAAGATTTCGATCCCATTCAATCTATCTTCTCATTGGTGGATGTCGCCAGAATTGTGCAGATTCCCCTTTGGGCTAACAGTGTGGAAGATTTTCTTGCATGGAAATATACAAGATCAAGAACTTTCTCGATTTGGTCATCGTATCACGCGGAGTTCATGTTGGGAAACGTTGCATGGAAAACAAAAAAAATCTCCGCACACGCAAGATCTATCCATGGAGATGCATAGCAACGAGAGGGGGGAGTGTGTCTACGTACCCTCGTAGACCGTAAGCGGAAGCGTTTCACAACGCAGTTGATGTAGTCGAACTTTCTTCGCGATCCAACCGATCAAGTACCGAACGTACGGCACCTCCGCGTTCTGCACACGTTCAGCTCGGTGACGTCCTCCGCCTTCTTGATCCAGCAAGAGGTTGAGGTAGTAGATTATTTCCAACAGCACGACGGCGTGATGACACTGATGGTGAAGTGATCTCCGTAGGGCTTCGCCTAAGCACTACGAAAATATGACCGGGGGTGTAATAAGGTGGAGGGGGCGCCGCACATGACTGGGCAATTGTTTGTTGTGTTCTAGGCGCCCCCCCTCCCACATATATAGGTGGGAGGGAGGAGCTGTTGGGGAACGTAGTAATTTCAAAAAAATTCCTACGCACACGCAAGATCATGGTGATGCATAGCAACGAGAGGGGAGAGTGTTGTCCACGTACCCTCGTAGACCGACAGCGGAAGTGTTATCACAACGCGGTTGATGTAGTCGTACGTCTTCACGATCCGACCGATCAAGTACCGAACGTACGGCACCTCCGAGTTCTACACACGCTCAGCTCGATGACGTCCCTCGAACTCCGATCCAGCCGAGTGTTGAGGGAAAGTTTCGTCAGCACGACGGCGTGGTGACGATGATGATGTTCCACCGACGCAGGGCTTCGCCTAAGCTCCGCAACGGTATTATCGAGGTGTAATATGGTGGAGGGGGGCACCGCACACAGCTAAGAGATCTCAAGGATCAATTGTTGTGTCTCTGGGGTGCCCCCTGCCCCCGTATATAAAGGAGCAAGGGGGAGGCAGCCGGCCAAGGGGAGAGGCGCGCCATAGGGGGGAGTCCTACTCCCACCGGGAGTAGGACTCCTCCTTTCCTTGTGGGAGTAGGAGAAGGGAAGGGGGAAGGAGAAAGAAGGAAGGGTGCGCCCCCCTTCCCTAGTCCAATTCGGACCAGACCATGGGGAGGGGTGCGGCCACCTTTTGAGGCCTTTCTCTCCTTTCCCGTATGGCCCATTAAGGCCCAATACGAATTCCCGTAACTCTCCGGTACTCCGAAAAATACCCGAATCACTCGGAACCTTTCCGAAGTCCGAATATAGTCGTCCAATATATCGATTTTTACGTCTCGACCATTTCGAGACTCCTCGTCATATCCCCGATCTCATCCGGGACTCCAAACTCCTTCGGTACATCAAAACTCAATAAAACTGTCATCGTAACGTTAAGCGTGCGGACCCTACGGGTTCGAGAACTATGTAGACATGACCGAGACACGTCTCCGGTCAATAACCAATAGCGGGACCTGGATGCCCATATTGGCTCCCACATATTCTACGAAGATCTTTATCGGTCAGACCGCATAACAACATACGTTGTTCCCTTTGTCACCGGTATGTTACTTGCTCGAGATTTGATCGTCGGTATCTCGATACCTAGTTCAATCTCGTTACCGGCAAGTCTCTTTACTCGTTCCGTAACACATCACCCCGCAACTAACTCATTAGTCACAATGCTTGCAAGGCTTATAGTGATGTGCATTACCGAGTGGGCCCAGAGATACCTCTCCGACAATTTGAGTGACAAATCCTAATCTCGAAATACGCCAACCCAACAAGTACCTTTGGAGACACCTGTAGAGCACCTTTATAATCACCCATTTACGTTGTGACGTTTGGTAGCACACAAAGTGTTCCTCCGGTAAACGGGAGTTGCATAATCTCATAGTCATAGGAACATGTATAAGTCATGAAGAAAGCAATAGCAACAAACTAAATGATCGAGTGCTAAGCTAACGGAATGGGTCAAGTCAATCACGTCATTCTCCTAATGAGGTGATCTCGTTAATCAAATGACAACTTATGTCTATGGCTAGGAAACATAACCATCTTTGATTAACGAGCTAGTCAAGTAGAGCAATACTAGTGACACTCTGTTTGTCTATATATTCACACATGTATTATGTTTCCGGTTAATACAATTCTAGCATGAATAATAAACATTTATCATGATACAAGGAAATAAATAATACTTTATTATTGCCTCTAGGGCATATTTCCTTCAGTCTCCCACTTGCACTAGAGTCAATAATCTAGAGTACACAGTAATGATTCTTACACCCATGGAGCCTTGGTGCTGATCATGTTTTGCTCGTGGAAGAGGCTTAGTCAACGGGTCTGCAACATTCAGATCCGTATGTATCTTGCAAATTTCTATGTCTCCCACCTGGACTAAATCCCGGATGGAATTGAAGCGTCTTTTGATGTGTTTGGTTCTCTTGTGAAATCTGGATTCCTTTGCCAAGGCAATTGCACCAGTATTGTCACAAAAGATTTTCATAGGACCCGATGCACTAGGTATGACACCTAGATCGGATATGATCTCCTTCATCCAGACTCCTTCATTTGCTGCTTCCGAAGCAGCTATGTACTCCGCTTCACATGTAGATCCCGCCACGACACTTTGTTTAGAACTGCACCAACTGACAGCTCCACCGTTCAATGTAAATACGTATCCGGTTTGCGATTTAGAATCGTCCGGATCAGTGTCAAAGCTTGCATCAACGTAACCATTTACGATGAGCTCTTTGTCACCTCCATATACGAGAAACATATCCTTAGTCCTTTTCAGGTATTTCAGGATGTTCTTGACCGTTGTCCAGTGATCCACTCCTGGATTACTTTGGTACCTTCCTACTAGACTTATAGCAAGGCATACATCAGGTCTGGTACACAGCATTGCATACATGATAGAGCCTATGGCTGAAGCATAGGGGACATCTTTCATCTTCTCTCTATCTTCTGCAGTGGTCGGGCATTGAGTCTTACTCAACTTCACACCTTGCAACACAGGCAAGAATCCTTTCTTTGCTTGATCCATTTTGAACTTCTTCAAAACTTTGCCAAGGTATGTGCTTTGTGAAAGTCCAATTAAGCGTCTTGATCTATCTCTATAGATCTTGATGCCCAATATATACGCAGCTTCACCGAGGTCTTTCATTGAAAAACTCTTATTCAAGTATCCCTTTATGCTATCCAGAAATTCTATATCATTTCCAATCAGTAATATGTCATCCACATATAATATCAAAAATGCTACAGAGCTCCCACTCACTTTCTTGTAAATACAGGCTTCTCCAAAAGTCTGTATAAAACCAAATGCTTTGATCACACTATCAAAGCGTTTATTCCAACTCCGAGAGGCTTGCACCAGTCCATAAATGGATCGCTGGAGCTTGCACACTTTGTTAGCTCCCTTTGGATCGACAAAACCTTCTGGTTGCATCATATACAACTCTTCTTCCAGAAATCCATTCAGGAATGCAGTTTTGAAATCCATTTGCCAAATTTCATAATCATAAAATGCGGCAATTGCTAACATGATTCGGACAGACTTAAGCATCGCTACGGGTGAGAAGGTCTCATCGTAGTCAATCCCTTGAACTTGTCGAAAACCTTTCGCAACAAGTCGAGCTTTATAGACAGTAACATTACCATCAGCGTCAGTCTTCTTCTTGAAGATCCATTTATTTTCAATGGCTTGCCGATCATTGGGCAAGTCAACCAAAGTCCATACTTTGTTCTCATACATGGATCCCATCTCAGATTTCATGGCCTCAAGCCATTTTGCGGAATCTGGACTCACCATCGCTTCTTCATAGTTCGTAGGTTCGTCATGGTCTAGTAACATAACTTCCAGAACAGGATTACCGTACCACTCTGGTGCGGATCTTACTCTGGTTGATCTACGAGGTTCAGTAATAACTTGATCTGAAGTTTCATGATCATCATCATTAACTTCCTCACTAATTGGTGTAGGTGTCTCAAAAACTGGTTTCTGTGATGAACTACTTTCCAATAAGGGAGCAGGTATAGTTACCTCATCAAGTTCTACTTTCCTCCCACTCACTTCTTTCGAGAGAAACTCCTTCTCTAGAAAATTTCCGAATTTAGCAACAAAAGTTTTGCCTTCGGATCTGTGATAGAAGGTATACCCAACAGTCTCCTTTGGGTATCCTATGAAGACACATTTCTCCGATTTGGGTTCGAGCTTATCAGGTTGAAGTTTCTTCACATAAGCATCGCAGCCCCAAACTTTAAGAAACGACAACTTTGGTTTCTTGCCAAACCACAGTTCATAAGGCGTCGTCTCAACGGATTTTGATGGTGCCCTATTTAACGTGAATGCAGCCGTCTCTAAAGCATAACCCCAAAACGATAGCGGTAAATCAGTAAGAGACATCATAGATCGCACCATATCTAGTAAAGTGCGATTACGACGTTCGGACACACCATTACGCTGTGGTGTTCCGGGTGGCATGAGTTGCGAAACTATTCTGCATTGTTTCAAATGTAGACCAAACTCGTAACTCAAATATTCTCCTCCATGATCTGATCGTAGAAACTTTATTTTCTTGTTACGATGATTTTCAACTTCACTCTGAAATTCTTTGAACTTTTCAAATGTTTCAGACTTATGTTTCATTAAGTAGATATACCCATATCTGCTTAAATCATCTGTGAAGGTGAGAAAATAACGATATCCGCCACGAGCCTCAACATTCATCGGACCACATACATCTGTATGTATGATTTCCAACAAATCTGTTGCTCTCTCCATAGTTCCGGAGAACGGTGTTTTAGTCATCTTGCCCATGAGGCACGGTTCGCAAGTACCAAGTGATTCATAATCAAGTGGTTCCAAAAGTCCATCAGTATGGAGTTTCTTCATGCGCTTTACACCGATATGACCTAAACGGCAGTTCCACAAATAAGTTGCACTATCATTATCAACTCTGCATCTTTTGGTTTCAATATTATGAATATGTGTATCACTACTATCGAGATTCAACAAAAATAGACCACTCTTCAAGGGTGCATGACCATAAAAGATATTACTCATATAAATAGAACAACCATTATTCTCTGATTTAAATGAATAACCGTCTCGCATCAAACAAGATCCAGATATAATGTTCATGCTCAACGCTGGCACCAAATAACAATTATTTAGTTCTAAAACTAATCCCGAAGGTAGATGTAGAGGTACGTGCCGACCGCGATCACATCGACTTTGGAACCATTTCCCACGCGCATCGTCACCTCGTCCTTAGCCAATCTTCGCTTAATCCGTAGCCCCTGTTTCGAGTTGCAAATATTAGCAACAGAACCAGTATCAAATACCCAGGTGCTACTGCGAGCATTAGTAAGGTACACATCAATAACATGTATATCACATATACCTTTGTTCACCTTGCCATCCTTCTTATCCGCCAAATACTTTGGGCAGTTCCGCTTCCAGTGACCAGTTTGCTTGCAGTAGAAGCACTCAGTTTCAGGCTTAGGTCCAGACTTGGGTTTCTTCTCCTGAGCAGCAACTTGTTTGCTGTTCTTCTTGAAGTTCCCTTTCTTCTTCCCTTTACCCTTTTCTTGAAACTGGTGGTCTTATTGACCATCAACACTTGATGCTCCTTTTTGATTTCTACCTCCGCAGCCTTTAGCATTGCGAAGAGCTCGGGAATTGTCTTACTCATCCCTTGCATATTATAGTTCATCACGAAGCTCTTGTAGCTTGGTGGCAGTGATTGAAGAATTCTGTCAATAACGCTATCATCCGGAAGATTAACTCCCAGTTGAATCAAGTGATTGTTATACCTAGACATTTTGAGTATATGCTCACTGACAGAACTATTCTCTTCCATCTTGCAGCTGAAGAACTTATTGGAGACTTCATATCTCTCAATTCGGGCATTTGCTTGAAATATTAACTTCAACTCCTGGAACATCTCATATGCTCCATGACGTTCAAAACGTCGTTGAAGACTCGGTTCTAAGCCGTAAAGCATGGCACACTGAACTATCGAGTAGTCATCAGCTTTGCTCTGCCAGACGTTCATAACATCTGGTGTTGCTCCTGCAGCAGGCCTGGCACCCAGCGGTGCTTCCAGGATGTAATTCTTCTGTGCAGCAATGAGGATAATCCTCAAGTTACGGACCCAGTCCGTGTAATTGCTACCATCATCTTTCAACTTTGCTTTCTCAAGAAACGCATTAAAATTCAACGGAACAACAGCACGGGCCATCTATCTACAATTAACATAGACAAGCAAAATACTATCAAGTACTAAGTTCATGATAAATTCAAGTTCAATTAATCATATTACTTAAGAACTCCCACTTAGATAGACATCCCTCTAATCCTCTAAGTGATCACGTGATCCATATTAACTAAACCATGTTCGATCATCACGTGAGATGGAGTAGTTTCAATGGTGAACATCACTATGTTGATCATATCTACTATATGATTCACGCTCGACCTTTCGGTCTTCGTGTTCCGAGGCCATATCTGTTATATGCTAGGCTCGTCAAGTTTAACCTGAGTATTCCACGTGTGCAACTGTTTTGCACCCGTTGTATTTGAACGTAGAGCCTATCACACCCGATCATCACGTGGTGTCTCAGCACGAAGAACTTTCGCAACGGTGCATACTCAGGGAGAACACTTATACTTTGATAATTTAGTGAAGGATCATCTTATAATGCTACCGTCAAACAAAGCAAGATAAGATGCATAAAGGATTAACATCACATGCAATCAATATAAGTGATATGATATGGCCATCATCATCTTGTGCTTGTGATCTCCATCTTCGAAGCACCGTGCTTGTGATCTCCATCTCTGAAGCACCTTCATGATCACCATCGTCACCGGCGCGACACCTTGATCTCCATCGTAGCATCGTTGTCGTCTCGCCACCTTATTGCTTTTACGACTATCGCTACCGCTTAGGGATAAACTAAAACTATTACATGGCGATTGCATCTCATACAATAAAGCGACAACCATATGGCTCCTGCCAGTTGCCGATAACTCGGTTACAAAACATGATCATCTCATACAACACATTATATCACATCATGTCTTGACCATATCACATCACAACATGCCCTGCAAAAACAAGTTAGACGTCCTCTACTTTGTTGTTGCATGTTTTACGTGGCTGCTACGGGCTTAGCAAGAACCGTTCTTACCTACGCATCAAAACCACAACGATAGTTTGTCAAGTTGGTGCTGTTTTAACCTTCGCAAGGACCGGGCGTAGCCACACTCGGTTCAACTAAAGTGAGAGAGACAGACACCCGCCGATCACCTTTAAGCAACGAGTGCTCGCAACGGTGAAACCAGTCTCGCGTAAGCGTACGCGTAATGTCGGTCCGGGCCGCTTCATCTCACAATACCGCTGAACCAAAGTATGACATGCTGGTAAGCAGTGTGACTTATATCGCCCACAACTCACTTGTGTTCTACTCATGCATAGCATCAACGCATAAAACTAGGCTCGGATGCCACTGTTGGGGAACGTAGTAATTTCAAAAAATTTCCTACGCACACGCAAGATCATGGTGATGCATAGCAACGAGAGGGGAGAGTGTTGTCCACGTACCCTCGTAGACCGACAGCGGAAGTGTTATCACAACGCGGTTGATGTAGTCGTACGTCTTCACGATCCGACCGATCAAGTACCGAACGTACGGCACCTCCGAGTTCTACACACGTTCAGCTCGATGACGTCCCTCGAACTCCGATCCAGCCAAGTGTTGAGGGAGAGTTTCGTCAGCACGACGGCGTGGTGACGATGATGATGTTCCACCGACGCAGGGCTTCGCCTAAGCTCCGCAACGGTATTATCGAGGTGTAATATGGTGGAGGGGGGCACCGCACACGGCTAAGAGATCTCAAGGATCAATTGTTATGTCTCTGGGGTGCCCCCTGCCCCCGTATATAAAGGAGCAAGGGGGAGGCAGCCGGCCAAGGGGAGAGGCACGCCATAGGGGGGAGTCCTACTCCCACCGGGAGTAGGACTCCTCCTTTCCTTGTGGGAGTAGGAGAAGGGAAGGGGGGAGGAGAAAGAAGGAAGGGTGCGCCCCCCTTCCCTAGTCCAATTCGGACCAGACCATGGGGAGGGGTGCGGCCACCTTTTGAGGCCTTTCTCTCCTTTCCCGTATGGCCCATTAAGGCCCAATACGAATTCCCGTAACTCTCCGGTACTCCGAAAAATACCCGAATCACTCAGAACCTTTCCGAAGTCCGAATATAGTCGTCCAATATATCGATTTTTACGTCTCGACCATTTTGAGACTCCTCGTCATATCCCCGATCTCATCCGGGACTCCGAACTCCTTCGGTACATCAAAACTCAATAAAACTGGCATCGTAACGTTAAGCGTGCGGACCCTACGGGTTCGAGAACTATGTAGAGATGACCGAGACACGTCTCCGGTCAATAACCAATAGCGGGACCTGGATGCCCATATTGGCTCCCACATATTCTACGAAGATCTTTATCGGTCAGACCGCATAACAACATACGTTGTTCCCTTTGTCACCGGTATGTTACTTGCCCGAGATTTGATCGTCGGTATCTCGATACCTAGTTCAATCTCGTTACCAGCAAGTCTCTTTACTCGTTCCGTAACACATCATCCCGCAACTAACTCATTAGTCACAATTCTTGCAAGGCTTATAGTGATGTGCATTACCGAGTGGGCCCAGAGATACCTCTCCGACAATTGGAGTGACAAATCCTAATCTCGAAATACGCCAACCCAACAAGTACCTTTGGAGACACCTGTAGAGCACATTTATAATCACCCATTTACGTTGTGACGTTTGGTAGCACACAAAGTGTTCCTCCGGTAAACGGGAGTTGCATAATCTCATAGTCATAGGAACATGTATAAGTCATGAAGAAAGCAATAGCAACAAACTAAACGATCGAGTGCTAAGCTAACGGTGGGTCAAGTCAATCACGTCATTCTCCTAATGAGGTGATCTCGTTAATCAAATGACAACTTATGTCTATGGCTAGGAAACATAACCATCTTTGATTAACGAGCTAGTCAAGTAGAGGCATACTAGTGACACTCTGTTTGTCTATATATTCACACATGTATTATGTTTCCGGTTAATACAATTCTAGCATGAATAATAAACATTTATCATGATACAAGGAAATAAAAAATACTTTATTATTGCCTCTAGGGCATATTTCCTTCAGGAGCAGCCAAAGTAGGAGGAATCCTACTTGGGTTCTCTCCCAAGCCACACCCCTGCCTTGTATATGTGCGGGGGAAAGGCAGCGGAGGGTGGTGCCCCCCCTTCCTTTCTCCCATGAGAGGGAAAGGCAGGAGGGGCTAGCCCTCCCTCCTTTCCTTCCCTAGGGCTGGCCGGCCAGGGAGAGGGGCACACCAACCCCCTGTGGGCTGGTATGTCCCTCCCTTGGCCCATTAAGCCCATAACACTCACCGGGGTTGTCCGGAACCCTTCCGGTGCCCCGATGGGCTACCCGGTGCATCCCGAAACCCTTCCAGTGTCCGAATACCATCGTCCTATATATCAATCTTTACCTCTCACCATTTCGAGACTCCTCGTCATGTCCGTGATCTCATCCGAGACCCCGAACAACATTCGGTCGCCAAATCATATAACTCATATAACACTATATTGTCAATGAACGTTAAGCGCGCGGACCCTACAGGTTCGAGAACTATGTAGACATGACCAAGACTGAAGGAAATATGCCCTAGAGGCAATAATAAAGTTGTTATTTTATATTTCCTTATTCACAATAAAGGTTTATTATTCATGATAGAATTGTATTGATCGGAAACCTTAATACATGTGTGAATACATAAGCAAACACCGTGTCCCTAGTGAGCCTCTACTAGACTAGCTCGTTGATCAAAGATGGTTAAGGTTTCCTAACCATGGACATGAGTTTTCATTTCATAACGGGATCACATCATTAGGAGAATGATGTGATGGACAAGACCCATCTGTTAGCTTAGCATAATGATCGTTCAGTTTTATTGTTATTGCTTTCTTCATGTCAAATACATATTCCTTCGACTATGAGATTATGCAACTCCCGGATACTGGAGGAATACCTTGTGTGCTATCAAACATCAGAACGTAACTGGGTGATTATAAAGATGCTCTACAGGTATGTCCGAAGGTGTTTGTTGAGTTGGCATAGATCGAGATTAGGATTTGTCACTCCGAGTTTCGGAGAGGTATCTTTGGGCCCTCTCGGTGATACACATCATAAGCTTGCAAGCAAACGACTAAGGAGTTGGTCACGAGGTGATGTATTACGGAACGAGTAAAGAGACTTGCCGGTAACAAGATTGAACTAGGTATGAAGCTACCGACGATCGAATCTCGGGCAAGTAACATACCGATGGACAAAGGGAATTACGTATGTTGTCATAACGGTTCGACCGATAAAGACCTTCGTAGAATATGTAGGAGCCAATATGGGCATACAAGTTCTGCTATTGGTTATTGACCGGAGAGGTGTCTCGGTCATGTCTACATAGTTCTCGAACTCGTAGGGTCCGCACGCTTAACGTTCGATGATGATATAGTATTATATGAGATATGTGATTTGGTGACTAAATGTTGTTCGGAGTCCCGGATGAGATCACGGACATGATGAGGAGTCTCGAAATGGTCGAGAGATAAAGATTGATATATAGGACGATACTATTCAGACACCGGAAGTGTTTCGGGGGGTACCGGGTACTTATCGGGTCACCGGAAGGGGTTCCGGGCACCCCCGGCAAAAGATATGGGCCTTATGGGCCAATAGGGGAAATGCACCAGCCACAAGGGGCTAGTGCGCCCCCCATATGGGCCGTCCAAGGTGGAGAAGGAAAGTGGAAGGAGGTGGGCCACTTGGGAGGACCCCAAGTAGGATTCGGCCTACTTGGGGCGCCTCCTGGCTGCCTCCCCTCTCCCTCCCACCTATATAGATGTGGGGGCGCCCTAGCGCACCCTAGACAATTGTTTAGCCGTGTGCGGCGCCCCCCTCCACCGTTTACTCCCCCGGTCATATTTTTGTAGTGCTTAGGCGAAGCCCTGCGAGGATCACTTCACCATCACCGTCACCACGCCGTTGTGCTAACGGAACTCATCTAGCTACTACCTCGACGTCTTGCTGGATCAAGAAGGCGAGGGACGTCACCGAGCTGAACGTGTGCAGAACGCGGAGGTGCCGTGCGTTCGGTACTTGATCGGTTGAAGCGCGAAGAAGTTCGACTACATCAACCGCGTTAAGGAACGCTTCCACTTACGGTCTACGAGGGTATGTAGACACACTCTCCCCCTCGTCGATATGCATCTCCATGGATAGATCATTGCGTGTGCGTAGAATTTTTTTGTTTTCCATGTAATGATTTCCAACAACGGCATCATGTGCCAAGCCTATGCGTAGATGATTTGCACGAGTAGAACACAAAGAGTTGTCAGCGGTGATAGTCATACTGCTTACCACCAATGTCTTATTTTGATTCGGCGGTATTGTGGGATGAAGCGACCCGGACCAACCTTACATGTCCACGCACATGAGACCGGTTCCACCGAGAGACATGCATGCAACTAGTTTTGCATAAAGGTGGCTGGAAGATGTCTATTTCTCCTACTTTAGTTGGATCAAATTTGACTGCGGCCGGTCCTTGAAGAAGGTTAAAACAGCAAACTTGACGAAACACCGTTGTGGTTTTATGCGTAGGTAAGAACGGTTCTTGCTAGAAGCCCGTAGCAGCCACGTAAAACTTGCAACAACACAGTAGAGGACGTCTAACTTGTTTTTGCAGGGCATGTTGTGATGTGATATGGTCAAGACATGATGTGATAAACGTTATTGTATGAGATGATCATGTTTTGTAAGATATCTGACAACCAGCAGAAGCCTTATGGTTGTCTCTTTATTGTCTGAAATGAAAATGCCATGTAATTGTTTTACTTTATCACTATGCGTTAGCGATAATTGTAGAAGCAACAGTTGGCGAGATGACCACGACGCTACGATGGAGATCAAGGTGTCGAGCCGGTGAGGATGGAGATCATGACGATGCTTTGGAGATGGAGATCAAAAGCACAAGATGATGATGGCCATATCATGTCACATATTTTGATTGCATGTGATGTTTATCCTTTATGCATCTTATTTTGCTTAGAACGGCGGTAGCATTATAAGATGATCCCTTCACTAAAATTTCAAGGTAAAAGTGTTCTCCCTGAGTATGCACCGTTGCTACAATTCGTCGTGTTGAGACACCATGTGACGATCGGGTGTGATAGAATCTACGTTCACATGCAACGGGTGCAAGTCAGTTTTGCACATGCGGAATACTTGGGTTAAAGTTGACGAGCCTAGCATGTACAGACATGTCCTCAGAACACTGGAGACCGAAAGGTCGAATGTGAATCATATAGTAGATATGATCAACATAGAGATGTTCACCATTGATGACTACCCCATCTCACGTGATGATCGGACATGGGTTAGTTGATTTCGATCACGTATCACTTAGATGACTTGAGGGATGTCTATTTAGGTGGGAGTTCTTAAGTAATATGATTAATTGAACTTAATGTATCATGAACTTAGTCTTATAGTTTTGCATATCTATGTTGTAGATCAATGGCCCGAGCTACCGTTCCCCTGAATTTTAGTGTGTTCCTAGAGAAAGCTAAGTTGAAAGATGATGGTAGCCACTACACAGACTGGGTCCGTAACTTGAGGATTATCCTCATTGTTGCATAGAAGAATTATGTCCTTGATGCACCGCTAGGTGAAAGGCCTGCTGTAGGAGCAGATGCTGATGTTTGAACGTCTGGCAAGCTCGATCTAATGACTACTCGATAGTTCAGTGTGCCATGCTTTACGGCTTAGAACCGGGACTTCAAAGATGTTTTGAATGTCATGGAGCATATGAGATGTTCCAAGAGTTGAAGTTAATATTTCAAGCAAACGCCCGGGTTGCGAGATATGAAGTATCCAACAAGTTCTATAGCTGCAAGATGGAGGAGAACAGTTTTGTCAGTGAACACATACTCCAAATGTCTGGGTATTGTAATCACTTGACTCAGCTGGGAGTTGATCTTCCAGTTGATTGTGTCATTGACGGAGTTCTTGAGTCACTGCCACCAAGCTACGTACAAAGGCTTCGTGGTGAACTATAATATGCAAGGGATGAACAAGACAATTCCCGAGCTCTTCGCAATGCTCAAAGCTGCCGAGGTAGAAATCAAGAAGGAGCATCAAGTGTTGATGGTTAACAAGACCACTAGTTTCAAGAAAAAGGGCTAGGGAAAGAAGGGGAACTTCAAGAAGAATGGCAAGCAAGTTGCCACACCCGGGAAGAATCCCAAAGCTGGACCCAAGCCTGAAACTGAGTGCTTCTACTGCAAAGGGACTGGTCACTGGAAGCGGAACTGCCCCAAGTATTTGGCGGATAAGAAGGGGCAAAGTGAACAAAGGTATATTTGATACATGTTATTGACGTGTACCTTACTAATGCTCGTAGTAGCGCCTGGGTATTTGATACTGGTTCGGTTGCTCATATTTGTAACTCGAAACAGGAGCTACAGATTAACGAAGATTGGCTAAGGACGAGGTGACGATGCGCGTCGGGAATGGTTCCAAGGTCGATGTGATCTTCGTCGGCACGCTACCTCTACATATACCTTTGGGAGTTTTAGACCTAAATAATTGTTATTTGGTGCCAACGTTGAGCATGAACATTATATCTGGATCTTCTTTAGTGCGAGACGGTTATTCATTTAAATAAGAAAATAATGGTTGTTCTATTTATATGAGTAATATCTTTTATGGTCATGCACGCTTGAAGAGTGGTCTATTTTTGTTGAATCTTGATTGTGGTGATACACATATTCATAATATTGATGCCAAAAGATGCAAAGTTGATAATGATAGTGCAACACATTTGTGGCACTACCGTTTAGGTCATATTGGTGTAAAGCGCATGAAGAAACTCCATACAGATGGACTTTTGGAATCACTTGATTATGAATCATTTGATACTTGCGAACCATGCCTCATGGGCAAGATGACTAAAACTCTGTTCTCTCGAACAATGGAGTGAGCCAATGACTAATTCGAAATAATACATACCGATGTATGCGGTCCGATGAGTGTTGAGGCACACGGCGGGTATCGTTATTTTCTGACCTTCACAGATGATGTGAGCAGATATGGGTATATCTACTTAATGAAACACAAGTCTGAAACATTTGAAAAGTTCAAAGAATTTCAGAGTGAAGTGGAGAATCATCGTAACAAAAAATAAAGTTTCTACGATTTGATCGTGGAGGCGAATATTTGAGTCACGAGTTTGGCCTTCATTTAAAACAATGTGGAATAGTTTCACAACTCACGCCACCTGGAACACCACAGCGTAATGGTGTGTCCGAACGTCGTAACAGTACTTTATTAGATATGGTGTGATCTATGATGTCTCTTACCGATTTACCACTATCGTTTTGGGGTTATGCATTAGAGACAGCTGCATTCACGTTAAATAGGGCACCGTCTAAATCCATTGAGACGACACCGTATGAACTGTGGTTTGGCAAGAAACCTAAGTTGTTGTTTCTTAAAGTTTGGGGTTGCGAAACTTATGTCAAAAGGCTTCAGCCTGATAAGCTCGAACCCTAATCGGAGAAGTGCATCTTCATAGGATACCCTAAGGAAACAATTGGGTACACCTTCTACCATAGATCGGAAGGCAAGATCTTTGTTGCCAAGAATGGAACATTTCTAGAGAAGGAGTTTCTCTCGAAAGAAGTGAGTGGGAGGAAAGTAGAACTTGATGAGGTAATTGTACCTTCTCTCAATTTGGAAAGTAGCACATCAGATAAACCCGTTCCTGTGATACCTACACCAACTAGAGAGGAAGCTAATGATGATGATCATGAAACTTCTGATCAAGTTACTACTAGACCTCGTAGGTCGAACAGAGCACATTCCGCACCAGAGTGGTATAGTAACCCTGTCCTGGAAGTCATGTTACTAGACAATGGCGAACCTACGAACTACGAAGAAGCTATGATGAGCCCAGATTCCGATAAATGGCTTCAGGCCATGAAATCTGAGATAGGATCCATGTATGAGACCAAAGTATGGACTTTGGTGGACTTGCCCGATGATCGGCAAGCCAATGAGAATAAATGGATCTTCAAGAAGAAGACTGACGTTGATGGTAATGTCACCGTCTACAAAGCTTGACTTGTCGCGAAAGGTTTTTGACAAGTTCAAGGGGTTGACTAAGATGAGACCTTCTCACCCGTAGCGATGCTTAAGTCAGTTCGAATCTGTTGGGAAACGTAGCATGCAATTTCAAAAAAAATTCCTACGCTCACACAGGATCTATCTAGGAGATGCATAGCAATGAGAGCGGGAGAGTGTGTCCATGTACCCTCGTAGACTGAAATCGGAAGCGTTTGACAACACGGTTGATGTAGTCGAACTTCTTCTAGCTCCGACCGATCGAGCACCGAACGTACGACACCTCCAAGTTCTACACACGTTCATATCGATGACGTCCCTTGTCCTCTTGATCCAGCAAAGGTGTCGAGGAAGAAGGTGAGTTCCGTCAGCACGATGACATGGTGACGGTGATGGTGAAGTGATCCGCGCAGGGCTTCGCCTAAGCACTACGAAGATATTACCGGAGGCGTAAACTGTGGAGGTGGGCGCCGCACATGGCTAACAATTGTTGGTGTGTGTTCTAGGTGCCCCCTCCCCACGTATATATAGGTGGGAGGGGAGGGCAGCAGCCTTGGGGCGCCCCAAGTAGGAGGAATCCTACTTGGGGGCCTCCTCCAATTCAGCCTCCCCCATTCCCTTTTCTAGCCGGAGAGAAAAGGGAAGGGGGAAGGAGAGAAGGAAGGGGGGCCGAACCCCTTCTCCTCCTTCTCCAATTCGGCCACAGGACGAAGGGGGGACGTGCCACCCCCTGTGCGCTGGGTGCTCCCCTATTATGGCCCATATCTTCCCCCCGGGGGTTCCGGTACCCCCCCCGGTACTCCGATAAATACCCGATACTATCCGGAACACTTCCGGTGTCCGTATACTATCATCCTATTGTAGCGACCAGACCTCAAACAGTCTAGTCTCTGTGCATCAATGTCACCCCTGGATCGGTAATGCTGACACGCACAATACTTGAAGGATTTATAACAGAGTAGCAATCACACACTTATTACATCGAATAGTCTCAAGAGAGAACTTACTACAATAGATATGGCTTAAGGCCATCTAAATACGATAACAGCAGAAGGCTTGGAAGATAAAGTGAGTCCATCAACTCCAACGACATCACTGAGTATAAGACCACGACCTAAGGCTCCTTACTCGTCGTCTGAAAAGTCTGCAACATGATACGTTGCAGCCCGAAAACGGGTCAGCACATGGAATATGCTGGCACAGTAACACATAGAGAGTAATGAACAGAATAATGCTATCACTACATGCATATTTGGCTGGTGGAAAGCTCTATGGTTACAGTTTTGCGAAAAGCCAATTTTTCCCTACTGCAAAGGAATATATTTTTATTTAACTACAAGGTTGGTTGAAAAATATTGAGAAGGTAAACCCCCTCTCAATCCCAATTAAAAGTAATCCTTAACAACCCAACAAATTATTTAAGTATAAGATGATGAGATTCACATGATAATCCAAGAACTAGATACTCAAGATGTCCATAACCGGGGACACGGCTAACCATGATTAGATTGTACACTCTGCGGAGGTTTGTGCACTTTTCTCCACAAGACTCGATCTCCTCCGTTGGATTTCTCGCACTACATGGTGTTTGAGAAACGGATGACCAAGACACAGTCTTTCAGAAGCGTTAGCACCTTACGATGGGTAGACAGTCACACCTACTTTCCCCTACATCTGCTAGTCTACCACTGTAAGAGTTCACACGACTTAATCAACTATGCTAGAGCCCATAATAGCATGTGGCTGCACACGGAAGTTTCTAGCATGAATAATCTCATGATCCCTTTGAGCCTGGGTGGCGGTCCATAAAAAAACAGGCAATCACTGGAATACCCAGGTGCCTCAATCCACCCAAACGTGTGTTTAAGTTGCCACCTTAAGTAAACCATTAATTAACAATCTCACATCTGTCATGGATTCACTCACCCAATCCACGTCTACTAGCATAGCATAGCAATAAGCAAACGTAGAAGTAACTCCCAAAGGTTGATAATAAAACAGGTAATAGGTACTACCTCATCTACTTCCCGATACCCACAATTTAATTATATCCTAATCATGCAATTGTTTGAGGATTGATCTAATGCAATAAAACTGGGTATGAAAAGAGGTATGATCAAAGTGTTACTTGCCTTGCTGATGATCCGTGAAACCTAGAGATTCGACGTAGCACGCTGCGCACTCCAGGTACTCTATCGCAAACAAACAAGCATACAATAAGCACTCATCTAATGCATAGGTAAAACTCAAATAAAAGATCTAACCAGAAAGTTCAACTTAAGAACTCCGGTTTGCAAAAAGAATCAAATCAAACGAAGCAACGAAAGTCAAACGGCGAAAGAAACAATCTTCGTTTACTAATCTGGACCTAAGTCAAATTTTACAGTAGCAAAAACTTGTTTGAGTTGGTTAAATGGAAAGAGGGTTTCGAGACGAAACTCTAGGCGCTTGAATCGCCTGATTCCGATAAACAAGCGAAAAGTTATACTAGAACGAAAAACAGATCGGAAATCGCGATCAGAAATAATCATGGAAAATCCGAGAAAAAGAAAATGGACGAACAGGCTAACGAACGAACGTTCGTTGTCTGCAGAAAAAAACAAAAACCGTTCGTTAAAACGAACAAATGAACAAGTGTTCGCTAAATAAACTAAACCGAAAAAAAACAGATCTAGGTTTTAAAAAAAAACCGAACGAAAAACCGGACGGAAAACCGAACGGTTTTCTCGAGGAAAACCGCCGGCGGCGGGGCGGTGGTCAACCTCGACGGGGCGACGGGCGGCTCCGGTGGGGCGCCGGGGTCGGCGGCGGGACGGCGGCGGCAGATCAGGCTAGGGTTAGGGTTTTCGGCGGCGGGGGCGACTTGGGCCGACGGGGCCTCGGGGGCGCGCCTTATAAAGGCCTGACCGGGCGGAGTCCTGGCCGAATACGGCCCAAGGTCGGTTCACGGTTTTTTTAAATAATTTTGCACAGAAAAACAAATAAAAGAAATACTAAACGGACTCCAGAAATCCCGAAATAAATTTTCCCCGACTTCTAAAATCAAGCCGGACAAGATGAACATTTATTTGGGGCCTAAATGCAATTTTTAAAAACGTGTATTTTTCCTAATTCAAATAATAATCAAATAAATTCCAAATAAAATAAAATATTTGTTTTTAATATCTTTCCTCCAATATTTCATTATTTGTGGAGAAGTCATTTTATCCCCTCTCATATATTTTGTTATGAAATATTTTTGGAGAGAAAAATAATTAAAACAAATGATCCTATTTTCAAAATTTGAGAAAACCCAAAATATGAAAATAACGAAATCCCCAACTCTCTCCGTGGGTCCTCGAGTTGCGTAGAATTTCTAGGATCGCAAAACAAAATGCAATAAAATATGTTATGCATGATGATCTAATGTATAACATTCCAAATTCAAAATTTGGGATGTTACAAGCCTACCCCCCTTAAGATGAATCTCGCCCTCGAGATTCGGGTTGGCTAGAAAATAGGTGAGAGTGGTCCTTCCGTAGATCTTCCTCTCGCTCCCAGGTGGCTTCATCCTCGGTATGGTGACTCCACAGAACTTTGCAAAACTTCATAACCTTGCTGCGGGTAACTCGGCTGGCATATTCGAGAATCTTAACTGGTTTCTCCTCGTAGGTCAAATTACTATCCAATTGAATCGCTTCCAGGGGCACTGTATCTTTCAATGGTATCTTAGCCATCTCCACGTGGCACTTCTTCAACTGGGATACATGGAACACATCGTGAACTCCCGACAATCCTTCGGGCAATTCCAACTTGTAAGCAACTTCTCCCATACGCTCCAAAACTTTGTATGGTCCTACAAAACGTGGCGCTAACTTTCCCTTAACTCCAAAGCGCTTCACTCCTCGAAGTGGTGATACTCGAAGATAAACTCTGTCTCCGACTTCGTAAACTGTCTCCTTGCGTTTAGAATCCGCATAACTCTTCTGCCTGGACAAGGCTACCTTGAGCCTATCGTGAATCAACTTCACCTTCTGTTCAGACTCTTTAATCAAATCTGGTCCAAACAACTGACGGTCTCCAACTTCGTCCCACAACAACAGTGTCCTGCACCTCCTTCCGTACAGAGCTTCGAAAGGGGCCATCTTCAAACTGGATTGGTAGCTATTGTTGTAAGAAAACTCTGCATATGGCAAATTGTCGTTCCAACTGGATCCATAATCTAGCGCACAAGCTCTCAGCATGTCCTCCAAAATCTGATTGACTCTCTCGGTCTGTCCGTCTGTCTGTGGATGAAAAGCGGTACTGAACTCTAGCCTGGTACCCAAAGTTTCGTGCAACTGATTCCAAAACTTTGAAGTAAACTGGGTTCCTCTATCTGATACAATGGTCCTTGGAACTCCATGCAGACATACGATCCTGGTCATGTATATCTTTGCCAACTTAGCACTGGTATAAGTGGTCTTTCCTGGGATGAAATGAGCTATCTTCGTCAAACGATCGACTACAACCCATATCGAGTCATAGCCTGAACGAGTCCTGGGCAATCCCGTGATAAAATCCATGCCTAGCTTATCCCACTTCCATTCGGGTATCGGCAATGGTTGTAGCAATCCTGCTGGCTTTTGATGCTCTGCCTTCACTCTCTGACATACATCACAAACTGCTACATACTCCGCAATATCCTTCTTCATTCCGGTCCACCAGAAACTGTCCTTCAAATCCAGATACATCTTGGTATTTCCTGGGTGAATCGAATATGGTGAATCATGGGCCTCTTGCAAAATCAACTTCCTAATCTAAGGATCATTGGGCACATAAATGCGGTCCTCAAACCATAAGGTATCGTGCTCATCCGCACGAAATCCCTTGGCTTTTCCTTTACTCAACCTTTCCTTTATCTCAGTAATCTCCTTGTCTGTCTTCTGAGCTTCTCTGATCTTATCCATCAAAGTAGACTGAATCTCCAATGCTGCTACATAGCCTCTCAGAACTATTTCCAAACATAGTTCGCGAAGATCCTCTGCTAACTCCTTGGGTAACTCTCCAGTCATGAGTGTGTTGACATGGCTCTTGCGGCTCAACGCATCAGCTACTACGTTAGCCTTCCCTGGGTGATAATGCAATATCATATCATAATCCTTAATGAGCTCCAACCATCTCCTTTGCCTGAGATTCAACTCCTTCTGCGTGAAAATGTACTTCAAACTCTTGTGATCCGTGCACACCTCACAATGGTTTTCGATGAGAAAATGTCTCCATGTCTTCAACGCATGCACTATGGCTGCTAGCTCCAAATCATGTGTAGCATAATTCAACTCATGGGGTTTAAGTTGTCGTGAGGCATATGAAACAACTCTTCCCTCCTGCATTAGCACTGCTCCAAGTCCTTGACGAGAAGCGTCGCAATATACTTCATAATCCTTGCGTTGATCTGGCAGGATCAATACTGGCGATGTAACCAAACGTTTCTTCAACTCCTGGAAACTAGCCTCACATTCCTCAGTCCAATTGAATTTTGTGTCTTTCTTCAACAACTCCGTCATAGGCTTTGCAATCTTCGAGAAATTCTCAATGAATCTCCGGTAGTATCCTGGGAGTCCAAGAAAACTCCGGATTTCTCCAACTGTCGTGGGTGCTTCCCAATTTGTCACAGTGTTAACCTTGGTGGGATCAACTGCTATTCCTTCTCCGGAAATAACATGTCCAAGGAATCCAACTTCCTTTAACCAAAACTCGCACTTGCTGAACTTGGCATATAACTGATGTTCTCTGAGCTTTCCAAGTACCAAATGCAAATGCTCCTTATGCTCTTCTTCATTCTTCAAATAGACCAGAATATCATCAATGAACACTACGACGAACTTATCCAAAACTCCATAAACACTTTGTTCATCATGTTCATAAAATAGGCATGTGCGTTCGTCAGGCCAAATGACATAACGGTGTACTCATATAGCCCATACCTTGTGGTAAAAGCTGTCTTGGGTATATCCTGCTCTCGAATCTTCAACTGGTGGTATCCTGATCGCAAATCAATCTTGGAAAATACTTTAGCTCCTTGTAGTCGGTCAAACAAATCATTGATCATCGGCAATGGGTACTTGTTCTTGATGGTTACTTCATTCAAACCATGATAATCAACAACCATCCTTAATGATCCATCTTTCTTCTCCACTAGAAGTACTGGTGATCCCCAAGGTGACGAACTTGGGCGAATATATCCTTTATCCAGTAACTCCTTAATCTACTTCTTAATTTCCTCCAAATCCTTAGCGGGCATCCTGTACGGTCTCTTAGATATTGGCCCTATGCCTGGCAAAAGCTTAATCAAAAACTCAATGTCTCTATCCGGTGGCATGCCTGGCAACTCCTCTGGAAATACGTCAGGGAAATCCTTCACCACTGGCACTTCCTCGTGTACAACTCCTGATGAGGAATTCACTTGAGTCCTCTTCGGCACATGCCGGGATACATACTTAATCCTTCTTCCTTCTGGGGTAGTAAGCAGGATCGTCTTACTGGCGCAATCTGTTGGAAATATGCCCTAGAGGCAATAATAAATGGTTATTATTATATTTCTTTGTTCATGATAATTGTCTATTGTTCATGCTATAATTGTATTGTCTGGAAATCGTAATACATGTGTGAATACATAGACCACAACGTGTCCCTAGTAAGCCTCTAGTTGACTAGCTCGTTGATCAACAGATAGTCATGGTTTCCTGACTATGGACATTGGATGTCATTGATAACGGGATCACATCATTAGGAGAATGATGTGATGGACAAGACCCAATCCTAAGCATAGCATAAAATATTGTGTAGTTTCGTTCGCTAGAGCTTTTCCAATGTCAAGTATCTTTTCCTTAGACCATGAGATCATGCAACTCCCGGATACCGTAGGAGTGCTTTGGGTGTGCCAAATGTCACAACGTAACTGGGTGACTATAAAGGTGCACTACGGGTATCTCCGAAAGTGTCTGTTGGGTTGGCACGGATCGAGACTGGGATTTGTCACTCCGTGTGACGGAGAGGTATCTCTGGGCCCACTCGGTAATGCATCATCATAATGAGCTCAATGTGACTAAGGCGTTAGTCACGGGATCATGCATTGCGGTACGAGTAAAGAGACTTGCCGATAACGAGATTGAACAAGGTATTGGGATACCGACGATCGAATCTCGGGCAAGTAACATACCGATTGACAAAGGGAATTGCATACGGATTGATTGAATCCTCGACACCGTGGTTCATCCGATGAGATCATCGTGGAACATGTGGGAGCCAACATGGGTATCCAGATCCCGCTGTTGGTTATTGACCGGAGAGGCGTCTCGGTCATGTCTGCATGTCTCCCGAACCCGTAGGGTCTACACACTTAAGGTTCGGTGATGCTAGGGTTGTAGAGATATATGTATGCGGAAACCCGAAAGTTGTTTGGAGTCCCGGATGAGATCCCGGACGTCATGAGAGGTTCCGGAATGGTCCGTAGGTGAAGAATTATATATAGGAAGTCAAGTTTCGGCCACCGGGAAAGTTTCGGGGGTTACCGGTATTGTACCGGGACCACCGGAAGGGTCCCGGGGGTCCACCGGGTGGGGCCACCTATCCCGAAGGGCCCCGTGGGCTGAAAGTGGAAGGGAACCAGCCCTTAGTGGGCTGGGGCGCCCCCTTGGGCCTCCCCCCATGCGCCTAGGGTTGGGAACCCTAGGGGGGGAGCTTCCCCCTTGCCTTGGGGTGCAAGGCACCCCTTTCCACCCCTTGGCCGCCGCCCCCCCCAACCCTAGATGGGTTTTGGCCGGCCCCCCCTCCCAAGGGGGCCTATATAAAGGGGGGGAAGGAGGGCAGCGACACACAGCTTTGGGCGCCTCCCTCCTCCCCTGCAACACCTCTCTCTCTCTCGCAGAAGCTCGGCAAAGCCCTGCCGGAGACCCGCTACATCCACCACCACGCCGTCGTGCTGTTGGATCTCCATCAACCTCTCCTTCCCCCTTGCTGGATCAAGAAGGAGGAGACGTCGCTGCACCATACGTGTGTTGAACGCGGAGGTGCCGTCCGTTCGGCACTCGGTCATCGGTGATTTGGATCACGGCGAGTACGACTCCGTCATCCACGTTCATTGGAACGCTTCCGCTCGCGATCTACAAGGGTATGTAGATGCACTCCTTTCCCCTCGTTGCTAGTAGACTCCATAGATGCATCTTGGTGAGCGTAGGAAAATTTTAAATTATGCTACGATTACCAACAGTGGCATCATGAGCCAGGCCTATGCGTAGTTACTATGCACGAGTAGAACACAAAGCAGTTGTGGGCGTTGAGTTTGCCAATTCTTCTTGCCGCTACTAGTCTTTTCTTGTTTCGGCGGTATTGTAGGATGAAGCGGCCCGGACCGACCTTACACGTACACTTACGTGAGACAGGTTCCACCGACTGACATGCACTAGTTGCATAAGGTGGCTAGCGGGTGTCTGTCTCTCCTACTTTAGTCGGAACGGATTCGATGAAAAGGGTCCTTATGAATGGTAAATAGAAATTGTCAAATCACGTTGTGGTCATACGTAGGTAAGAAACGTTCTTGCTAGAAACCTACAAACCACGTAAAAACTTGCAACAACAATTAGAGGACGTCTAACTTGTTTTTGCAGCAAGTGCTATGTGATGTGATATGGCCAGAAGATGTGATGAATGATATATGTGATGTATGAGATTGATCATATTCTTGTAATAGGAATCACGACTTGCATGTCGATGAGTATGACAACCGGCAGGAGCCATAGGAGTTGTCTTTATTATTTTGCATGACCTGCGTGTCATTGAATAACGCCATGTAAATTACTTTACTTTGTTGCTAAACGCGTTAGCCATAGAAGTAGAAGTAATCGTTGGCGTGACGAATTCATGAAGACACAATGATGGAGATCATGATGATGGAGATCATGGTGTCATGCCGGTGACGAAGATGATCATGGTGCCCCGAAGATGGAGATCAAAGGAGCATAATGATATTGGCCATATCATGTCACTATTTGATTGCATGTGATGTTTATCATGTTTTTGGCATCTTATTTGCTTAGAACGACGGTAGTAAGTAAGATGATCCCTTATAATAATTTCAAGAAAGTGTTCACCCTAACTGTGCACCGTTGCGAAGGTTCGTTGTTTCGAAGCACCACGTGATGATCGGGTGTGATAGATTCTAACGTTCGAATACAACGGGTGTTGACGAGCCTAGCATGTACATACATGGCCTCGGAACACACGCAATACACTTAGGTTGACTTGACGAGCCTAGCATGTACAGACATGGCCTCGGAACACGGAGGACCGAAAGGTCGAGCATGAGTCGTATAGAAGATACGATCAACATGGAGATGTTCACCGATCTTGACTAGTCCGTCTCACGTGATGATCGGACACGGCCTAGTTAAACTCGGATCAAGTTTCACTTAGATGACTAGAGGGATGTCTATCTGAGTGGGAGTTCATTAAATAATTTGATTAGATGAACTCAATTATCATGAACTTAGTCTAAAATCTTTACACTATGTCTTGTAGATCAAATGGCCAACGTTGTCCTCAATTTCAACGCGTTCCTAGAGAAAACCAAGCTGAAAGATGATGGCAGCAACTATACGGACTGGGTCCGGAACCTGAGGCTCATCCTTATAGTAGCCAAGAAAGATTATGTCTTAGAAGCACCGCTAGGTGATGCACCAATCCCACAGAACCAAGACGTTATGAACGCTTGGCAATCACGTGCTGATGATTACTCCCTCGTTCAGTGCGGCATGCTTTACAGCTTAGAGCCGGGCCTCCAAAAGCGTTTTGAGAAACATGGAGCATATGAGATGTTCGAGGAGCTGAAACTGGTTTTTCAAGCTCATGCCCGGGTCGAGAGATATGATGTATCCGACAAGTTCTTCAGCTGTAAAATGGAGGATAACAGTTCTGTTAGTGAGCACATACTCAGAATGTCTGGGTTGCACAACCGCTTGTCTCAGCTGGGAGTTAATCTCCCGGATGACGCGGTCATTGACAGAATCCTCCAGTCGCTTCCACCAAGCTACAAGAGCTTTGTGATGAACTACAATATGTAGGGGATGGAAAAGACCATTCCCGAGGTATATTCAATGCTGAAATCAGCGGAAGGGGAGATCAGAAAAGAACATCAAGTGTTGATGGTGAATAAAACCACCAAGTTCAAGAAGGGCAAGGGTAAGAAGAACTTCAAGAAGGACGACAAGGGAGTTGCCGCGCCCGGTAAACCAGTTACTGGGAAGAAGTCAAAGAATGGACCCAAGCCCGGGACTGAGTGCTTTTATTGCAAGGGAAGAGGTCACTGGAAGCGGAACTGCCCCAAATACTTAGCGGACAAGAAGAAGGCCGGCAACACCAAAGGTATATGTGATATACATGTAATTGATGTGTACCTTACCAGTACTCGTAGTAGCTCCTGGGTATTTGATACCGGTGCGGTTGCTCATATTTGTAACTCAAAGCAGGAACTACAGAATAAACGGAGACTGGCGAAGGACGAGGTGACGATGCGTGTCGGGAATGGTTCCAAGGTCGATGTGATCGCCGTCGGCACGCTACCTCTGCATCTACCCACGGGATTAGTTTTAAACCTCAATAATTGTTATTTAGTGCCAGCTTTGAGCATGAACATTGTATCTGGATCTCGTTTAATTCGAGATGGCTACTCATTTAAATCCGAGAATAATGGTTGTTCTATTTATTTGAGAGATATGTTTTATGGTCATGCCCCGCTGGTCAATGGTTTATTTTTGATGAATCTCGAACGTGATGTTACACATGTTCATAGTGTGAATACCAAAAGATGTAAAGTTGATAACGATAGTCCCACATACTTGTGGCACTGCCGCCTTGGTCACATTGGTGTCAAGCGCATGAAGAAGCTCCATGCAGATGGACTTTTGGAGTCTCTTGATTACGAATCATTTGACACGTGCGAACCATGCCTCATGGGTAAGATGACCAAGACTCCGTTCTCCGGAACAATGGAGCGAGCAACCAACTTATTGGAAATCATACATACCGATGTGTGCGGTCCAATGAGTGTTGAGGCTCGCGGAGGATATCGTTATGTTCTCACTATCACTGATGATTTAAGTAGATATGGGTATGTATACCTAATGAAACACAAGTCTGAAACCTTTGAAAAGTTCAAGGAATTTCAGAGTGAAGTCGAGAATCAACGTGACAGGAAAATAAAATTCTTACGATCAGATCGTGGTGGAGAATATTTAAGTCACGAATTTGGTACACACTTAAGGAAATGTGGAATAGTTTCACAACTCACGCCGCCTGGAACACCTCAAAGAAATGGTGTGTCCGAACGTCGTAATCGCACTCTATTGGATATGGTGCGATCTATGATGTCTCTTACCGATTTACCGCTCTCATTTTGGGGTTATGCTTTAGAGACTGCCGCATTCACTTTAAATAGGGCTCCGTCGAAATCCGTTGAGACGACACCGTATGAATTATGGTTTGGGAAGAAACCTAAGCCGTCGTTTCTAAAAGTTTGGGGATGCGATGCTTATGTCAAGAAACTTCAACCTGAAAAGCTCGAACCCAAGTCGGAAAAATGCGTCTTCATAGGATACCCTAAGGAAACTATTGGGTATACCTTCTACCTCAGATCCGAAGGCAAGATCTTCGTTGCCAAGAACGGGTCCTTTCTGGAGAAGGAGTTTCTCTCGAAAGAATTGAGTGGGAGGAAAGTGGAACTTGATGAGGTGATAGTCACCCCTTCCGAACCGGAAAGTAGCGCAGCGCGGGAAAATGTTCCTGTGGTGCCTACACCGACTGGGGAGGAAGTTAATGATGATGATCATGAAGCTTCGGATCAAGTTACTGAACTTCGTAGGTCCACAAGGACACGTTCCGCACCAGAGTGGTACGGCAACCCTGTCCTGGAAATCATGTTGTTAGACAACGGTGAACCTTCGAACTATGAAGAAGCGATGGCGGGCCCGGATTCCGACAAATGGCTAGAAGCCATGAAATCCGAGATAGAATCCATGTATGAAAACAAAGTTTGGACTTTGACTGACTTGCCCGATGAGCGGCGAGCCATAGAAAACAAATGGATCTTTAAGAAGAAGACGGACGCAGATGGTAATGTGACCATCTACAAAGCTCGACTTGTCGCTAAGGGTTATCGACAAGTTCAAGGGGTTGACTACGATGAGACTTTCTCACCCGTAGCGAAGCTGAAGTCCGTCCGAATCATGTTAGCAATTGCCGCATACTATGATTATGAGATATGGCAGATGGACGTCAAAACGGCATTCCTTAACGGCTTCCTTAAGGAAGAGTTGTATATGATGCAGCCGGAAGGTTTTGTCGATCCTAAGAATGCTAACAAAGTATGCAAGCTCCAACGCTCAATCTATGGGCTGGTGCAAGCATCTCGGAGTTGGAACATTCGCTTTGATGAGATGATCAAAGCGTTTGGGTTTACACAGACTTATGGAGAAGCCTGTGTTTACAAGAAAGTGAGTGGGAGCTCTGTAGCGTTTCTCTTATTATATGTGGATGACATACTATTGATGGGAAATGATATAGAATTCTTGGAAAGTATAAAGTCCTATTTGAATAAGTGTTTTTCAATGAAGGACCTTGGAGAAGCTGCTTATATATTAGGCATCAAGATCTATAGAGATAGATCAAGACGCCTCATTGGTCTTTCACAGAGTACATACCTTGACAAGATATTGAAGAAGTTCAATATGGATCAGTCCAAGAAGGGGTTCTTGCCTGTATTGCAAGGTGTGCAATTGAGCACGGCTCAATGCCCGACCACGGCAGAAGATAGAGAAAAGATGAGTGTCATCCCCTATGCCTCGGCCATAGGGTCTATTATGTATGCCATGCTGTGTACCAGACCTGATGTAAACCTTGCCGTAAGTTTGGTAGGAAGGTACCAAAGTAATCCCGGCATGGAACACTGGACAGCGGTCAAGAATATCCTAAAGTACCTGAAAAGGACTAAGGATATGTTTCTCGTTTATGGAGGTGACGAAGAGCTCGTCGTAAAGGGTTACGTCGATGGTAGCTTCGACACAGATCTGGATGACTCAAAGTCACAGACCGGATACATGTATATTTTGAATGGAGGAGCAGTAAGCTGGTGCAGTTGCAAGAAAAGCGTCGTGGCGGGATCTACATGTGAAGCGGAGTACATGGCAGCCTCGGAGGCAGCACAGGAAGCAGTCTGGATGAAGGAGTTCATTACCGACCTAGGGGTGATTCCCAATGCGTCGGGCCCGATGACTCTCTTCTGTGACAACACTGGAGCCATTGCCCTTGTGAAGGAGCCCAGGTTTCACAGGAAGACCAGGCATATCAAGCGTCGCTTCAACTCCATTCGTGAAAGTGTTCAAAATGGAGACATAGATATTTGTAAAGTACATACGGACCTGAATGTAGCAGATCCGTTGACTAAACCTCTCCCTAGGGCAAAACATGATCAACACCAGGACGCAATGGGTGTTCGATTCATCACAATGTAACTAGATTATTGACTCTAGTGCAAGTGCGAGACTGTTGGAAATATGCCCTAGAGGCAATAATAAATGGTTATTATTATATTTCTTTGTTCATGATAATTGTCTATTGTTCATGCTATAATTGTATTGTCCGGAAATGGTAATACATGTGTGAATACATAGACCACAACGTGTCCCTAGTAAGCCTCTAGTTGACTAGCTCGTTGATCAACAGATAGTCATGGTTTCCTGACTATGGACATTGGATGTCATTGATAACGGGATCACATCATTAGGAGAATGATGTGATGGACAAGACCCAATCCTAAGCATAGCATAAAAGATCGTGTAGTTTCGTTTGCTAGAGCTTTTCCAATGTCAAGTATCTTTTCCTTAGACCATGAGATCGTGCAACTCCCGGATACCGTAGGAGTGCTTTGGGTGTGCCAAATGTTACAACGTAACTGGGTGACTATAAAGGTGCACTACGGGTATCTCCGAAAGTGTCTGTTGGGTTGGCACGGATCGAGACTGGGATTTGTCACTCCGTGTGACGGAGAGGTATCTCTGGGCCCACTCGGTAATGCATCATCATAATGAGCTCAATGTGACTAAGGCGTTAGTCACGGGATCATGCATTGCGGTACGAGTAAAGAGACTTGCCGGTAACGAGATTGAACAAGGTATTGGGATACCGACGATCGAATCTCGGGCAAGTAACATACCGATTGACAAAGGGAATTGCATACGGATTGATTGAATCCTCGACACCGTGGTTCATCCGATGAGATCATCGTGGAACATGTGGGAGCCAACATGGGTATCCAGATCCCGCTGTTGGTTATTGACCGAAGAGGCGTCTCGGTCATGTCTGCATGTCTCCCGAACCCGTAGGGTCTACACACTTAAGGTTCGGTGACGCTAGGGTTGTAGAGATATATGTATGCGGAAACCCGAAAGTTTTTTGGAGTCCCGGATGAGATCCCGGACGTCATGAGAGGTTCCGGAATGGTCCGTAGGTGAAGAATTATATATAGGAAGTCAAGTTTCGGCCACCGGGAAAGTTTCGGGGGTTACCGGTATTGTACCGGGACCACCGGAAGGGTCCCGGGGGTCCACCGGGTGGGGCCACCTATCCCGAAGGGCCCCGTGGGCTGAAAGTGGAAGGGAACCAGCCCTTAGTGGGCTGGGGCGCCCCCTTGGGCCTCCCCCCATGCGCCTAGGGTTGGGAACCCTAGGGGGGGGGAGCTTCCCCCTTGCCTTGGGGTGCAAGGCACCCCTTTCCACCCCTTGGCCGCCGCCCCGCCAACCCTAGATGGGTTTTGGCCGGCCCCCCCTCCCAAGGGGGCCTATATAAAGGGGGGGAAGGAGGGCAGCGACACACAGCTTTGGGCGCCTCCCTCCTCCCCTGCAACACCTCTCTCTCTCTCGCAGAAGCTCGGCAAAGCCCTGCCGGAGACCCGCTACATCCACCACCACGCCGTCGTGCTGTTGGATATCCATCAACCTCTCCTTCCCCCTTGCTGGATCAAGAAGGAGGAGACGTCGCTGCACCGTACGTGTGTTGAACGCGGAGGTGCCGTCCGTTCGGCACTCGGTCATCGGTGATTTGGATCACGGCGAGTACGACTCCGTCATCCACGTTCATTGGAACGCTTCCGCTCGCGATCTACAAGGGTATGTAGATGCACTCCTTTCCCCTCGTTGCTAGTAGACTCCATAGATGCATCTTGGTGAGCGTAGGAAAATTTTAAATTATGCTACGATTACCAACACAATCGATGTTTCCTCCATACATCGATAGCCAATCCATTCCCAAAATCACATCCAAACCTTGCGACTCCAAAACTATTAGGTCTGAGGGGAAAACATGCCTACCTATGGCCAATGGCATCTGAAAACATCCTTGGCTTGCCATATACTCTGCTCCTGGCGAGGTTACTAACATAGGTGTTCTAAGAACTTTGGTGGGCAACCTAAACTTATCCACAAATCCCCTTGGTATGTATGAATGTGATGCACCAGTATAAAAAAGAACGATTGCAGTAAATGACTTAACCAAAAACTTACCTATTACTGCATCGGGCTGTGCTTCAACCTCCTCCACATTCACGTGGTTCACATGTCCTTTGTTGAAAGGGTTGGGCTTCTTCCCAGAGCTTCCATTGCCATTTCCATTCTTAGCTTCGGGACATTCATTTGCATAATGTCCAGTCTTCTGGCATTTGTTGCAAGTGACTTGGCTTAGATCCCTCTTGGCTGGGGTCGATGGGTTGGTACGGTTCTGTCCGTTGCTTCCTCCATTCCCATTACCATTCTTGGGTCCACTATGGTTGTGCGAACCTCCTCCTCCATGGGTATGCTGAAAAGGTCCTCCCGAATTTGGGGTAAAACGTGGCTTCTGATGAGCTCCAGAATTGTACTTCCCTTGTCCATACTTCCTCTTGCGGCTTTCAATCTGTTGCTGCTTCCCTTCAATCATGAGAGCTCTATCTACCAACTCCTGGTAGTTGTTGAAGGTTGCTACCATCAACTGCATGCTCAGCTCATCATTCAATCCTTCCAGAAACTTCTCCTGCTTGGCTGCATCTGTAGCAACGTCATATGGGGCATAACGTGCTAGTTTACTAAAGTCCTCCACATACTGGCCTACGGTGCGTCCTCCTTGGCGTAAGTTGCAAAACTAACGCTTCTTCATGGCCATAGCTCCTGCTGAAACATGGGCAGTACGAAAAGCTTGCTGAAACTGGTCCCATGTGATAGTGTCAATAGGGTGTGTGGCTGCGTAATTCTCCCACCATGATGATGCGGGTCCATCAAGCTGATGTGCGGCAAAACGCACTCTCTCCGCATCTGGGCATCCTGTAGTGGTCAGCTCCCTTCCAACCTTGCGGAGCCAATCATCTGCCACAATCGGCTCGGTGCTGTTAGAGAACACTGGCGGATTCAGCCTAAGGAAACGGGCTAAGTGGTCCATAGGTGGTGGTGGTGGTGGGTTGTTGTTGTTGTTGTTGTTGTTGTTGTTGTTGTTGTTGTTGTTCCCCTGGTTCTTAACTAGCACTTGCATCAGGGCATTCTGCTACTGAATCAACTGAGTGATCTCCGATGGGAAAACAAATCCGGTGTCGCGTCTCAGAGGCATCTGATGGGTTTTAGAAAAGATGAGAAAATAGGATAGAATGAGGTCTAGAGGGAAAACACTACCCATATGCACATGAGACAAACACAATCATATCACTCCAATCAATTCAAACAAGGCATACAATCGATCTAATTATCGTTACAAAGTGCTTGGACTATACTATATACATGGTGGAATACTACTACTAATTTGGTGGTCTACTAGAAAATTTGCTCAGTCGAAGACTCCATGATATCTGCTCCGGCTTCATCCTCCCAATCATCCTCACTGGGGTCCGAGTCGGTGTCGTCGATGATGATGTAGTTCTCCGGGCAAGTAGAATCGTCATCTTCTCCTCCTGGTGCTGGGTCTCCCATGAATACTCCTAGCTTTTGTGTCAGGTCGCCGTTCTTCCTCACTAGTGCGACGATTTCCTCCATATAATCCTCGCGTGTAGCCTTGAGTTCTTCTTCCAGTTCCATGATCCTAGTCTTTGCCTTCTTCAGATCTATCATGTCTGCGCACATCTGGTTTTCCTGGCGACGAATGTGCTGGTTTAACTCCTGCATGAAAGCTGCAATAGATCTATCCTTCCTGGTGCTGATCATCTCCCATTGCTCGTCTCGGTGCCCACAAATCTGGTAGATAGTATCCTTGAGATCATTGTGGTACACTTCTTCAATGCGTCCCATGGTAATGTGAGCTGCCATACTCTTTCCTAGACTCCAGGTTGGTGCATCAAAGGAAAACTCTATGGGTTCAGTGACTGGCGTGAACGTCCTTCCTGGAACTTGAACTTGAATCATCCAGCGCTCCTTCTGGTAGTGTGGCATTGTAGGTCCCGATGAAGCTTGGTATTCCGATGTTCAAGTACCTAGTAACTTCCTTCAAGTGTCGTCCAAAAGGTGTATCCTCATCCGGTTGCGCGAACTTGTTCCTTGCATCCGCCATCCTAAAAGAGTGGAGAAAGGAGAGGAGTCAGAAATGAGAAGAGAGTAGTGATCTAGGGCTTTAGCTTAGTGGTCGTGTCCTACAGTCAACGTGTGCTCTAATACCATCTCTGTAGCGACCAGACCTCAAACAGTCTAGTCTCTGTGCATCAGTGTCATCCCTGGATTGGTAATGCTGACACGCACAATACTTGAAGGATTTATAACAGAGTAGCAATCACACACTTATTACATCGAATAGTCTCAAGAGAGAACTTATTACAATAGATATGGCTTAAGGCCATCTAAATACGATAATAGTGGAAGGCTTGGAAGATAAAGTGAGTCCATCAACTCCAACGACATCACTGAGTATAAGACCACGACCTAAGGCTCCTTACTCGTCGTCTGAAAAGTCTACAACATGATACGTTGCAGCCCGAAAACGGGTCAACACATGGAATATGCTGGCAAAGTAACACATAGAGAGTAATGAACAGAATAATGCTATCACTACATGCATATTTGGCTGGTTGAAAGCTCTATGGTTACAGTTTTGCGAAAAGCCAATTTTCCCTACTGCAAAGGAATATATTTTTATTTAACTACAAAGTTGGTTGAAAAATATTGAGAAGGTAAACCCCCTCTCAATCCCAATTAAAAGTAATCCTTAACAACCCAACAAATTATTTAAGTATAAGATGATGAGATTCACATGATAATCCAAGAACTAGATACTCAAGATGTCCATAACCGGGGACACAGCTAACCATGATTAGATTGTACACTTTGCAGAGGTTTGTGCACTTTTCCCCACAAGACTCGATCTTCTCCGTTGGATTTCTCGCACTACATGGTGTTTGAGAAACGGATGACCGAGACACAGTCTTTCAGAAGCGTTAGCACCTTACGATGGGTAGACAGTTACACCTACTTTCCCCTACATCTGCTAGTCTACCACTGTAAGAGTTCACACGACTTAATCAACTATGCTAGAGCCCATAATAGCATGTGGCTGCACACAGAAGTTTCTAGCATGAATAATCTCATGATCCCTTTGAGCCTGGGTGGCGGTCCATAACAAAAAAGGCAATCACTGGAATACCCAGGTGCCTCAATCCAGCCAGATGTGTGTTTAAGTTGCCACCTTAAGTAAACCATTAATTAACAATCTCACATATGTCATGGATACACTCACCCAATCCATGTCTACTAGCATAGCATAACAATAAGCAAACGTAGAAGTAACTCCCAAAGGTTGATAATAAAACAGGTAATAGGTACTACCTCATCTACTTCCCGATACCCACAATTTAATTAGATCCTAATCATGCAATTGTTTGAGGATTGATCTAATGCAATAAAACTGGGTATGAAAAGAGGTATGATCAAAGTGTTACTTGCCTTGCTGATGATCCGTGAAACCTAGAGATTCGAAGTAGCACGCTGCGCACTCCGGGTACTCTATCGCAAACAAACAAGCATACAATAAGCACTCATATAATGCATAGGTAAAACTCAAATAAAAGATCTAACTAGAAAGTTCAACTTAAGAACTCTGGTTTGCAAAAAGAATCAAATCAAACGAAGCAACGGAAGTCAAACGGCGAAAGAAACAATCTTCATTTACTAATCTGGACCTAAGTCAAATTTTACAGTAGCAAAAACTTGTTTGAGTTGGTTAAACGGAAAGAGGGTTTCGAGACGAAAATCCAGGCGCTTGAATCGCCAGATTCCGATAAACAAGCGAAAAGTTATACTAGAACGAAAAACAGATTGGAAATCGCGATCAGAAATAATCGCGGAAAATCTGAGAAAAAGAAAACGGACGAACAGGCTAACGAACGAACATTCGCTGTCTGCAAAAAAAACGAAAACCGTTCGTTAAAACGAATGAACGAACTAGTGTTCGCTAAATAAACTAAACTGAAAAAAAACAGATCTAGTTTTTTTTTAAAAACCAAACGAAAAATCAGACAAAAAACCGAATGGTTTTCTCGAGGAAAACCGCCGGCGGCGGGGCGCTGGTCAACCTCGGCGGGGCGACAGGCGGCTCCGATGGGGCGGCGGGGTCGGCGGCGGGGCTCCGGCGTCGGGCGGCGGCGGCGGATCGGGCTAGGGTTATGGTTTTCGGCGGCGGGGGCGACTTGGGCTGACGGGGCCTCGGGGGCGCGCCTTATAAAGGCCTGACCGGGCGGAGTCCTGGCCGAATACGGCCCAAGGTCGGTTCACGTTTTTTTAAATAATTTCACGCAGAAAAACAAATAGAAGAAATACTAAACGGACTCCAAAAATCCTGAAATAAAATTTCCCCGACTTCTAAAATCAAGCCGGACAAGATGAACATTTATTTGGGGCCTAAATGCAATTTTGAAAAACGCATATTTTTCCTAATTCAAATAATAATCAAATAAATTCCAAATAAAATCAAATATTTGTTTTTAATATTTTTTCCTCCAATATTTCATTATTTGTGGAGAAGTCATTTTATCCTCTCTCATATATTTTGATATGAAATATTTTTAGAGAGAAAAATAATTAAAACAAATGATCCTATTTTCAAAATTTGAGAAAACCCAAAATATAAAAATAACGAAATCCCCAACTCTCTCCGTGGGTCCTCGAGTTGCGTAGAATTTCTAGGATCGCAAAACAAAATGCAATAAAATATGTTATGCATGATGATCTAATGTATAACATTCCAAATTGAAAATTTGGGATGTTACACCTATATATCAATCTTTACCTCTCGACCATTTAGAGACTCCTCGTCATGTCCGTGATCTCATCCGGGACTTCGAACAACATTCGGTCACCAAATCACATAACTCATATAATACTAAATCGTTATCGGACGTTAAGCGTGCGGACCCTACGGGTTAGAGAACTAAGTAGACAGACCGAGACACCTCTCTGGTCAATAACCAATAACGGAACCTGGATGCTCATATTGGCTCCTACATATTCTACGAAGATCTTTATCGGTCGAACTGTTATGACAACATACGTTATTCCCTTTGTCATCGGTATGTTACTTGCCCGAGATTCGATCGTCGGTATCCACATACCTAGTTCAATCTGGTTACCGGCAAGTCTCTTTATTCGTTCTGTAATACATCATCCTGTAACTAACTCATTAGTCACTTTGCTTGCAAGGCTTCTTATGATGTGCATTACCGAGAGGGCCCAGAGATACCTCTCCGATACTCAGAGTGACAAATCCTAATCTCAATCTATGCCAGCCCAACAAACACCTTTGGAGATACCTATAGAGCATCTTTATAATCACCCAGTTATGTTGTGACATTTGATAGCACACAAGGCATTCCTCCGGTATCCGAGAGTTGCATAATCTCATAGTCGAAGGAATATGTATTTGGCATGAAGAAAGCAATAGCAACAAAACTGAATGATCAATATGCTAAGCTAACTGATGGGTCATGTCCATCACATCATTCTCCAAATGATGTGATCCCGTTATCAAATGACAACTCATGTCCATGGTTAGGAAATCTTAACCATCTTTGATCAACGAGCTAGTCAAGTAGAGGCTCACTAGGGACTCAGTGTTTGTCTATGTATTCACACATGTATTAAGGTTTTCGGTTAATACAATTCTTGCATGAATAATAAACATTTATCGTGAATAAGGAAATATAAAATAACAACTTTATTATTGCCTCTAGGGTATATTACCTTCAGTCTCCCACTTGCACTAGAGTTATTAATCTATATTACATTGTAATGATTCTAACACCCATGGAGTCTTGGTGCTGATCATGTTTTGCTCGTGGAAGAGGCTTAGTCAACGGGTGTGCAACATTGAGATATGTATGTATTTTGCAAATCTCTATGTCTCCGTCCTTGACTTGATCACAGATGGAGTTGAAGCGTCTCTTGATGTGTTTGGTTCTTTTGTGAAATTTGGATTCCTTTGCCAAGGCAATTGCTCCAGTATTGTCACAAAAGATTTTCATTGGACTCGATGCACTAGGTATTACACCTAGATAGGATATGAACTCCTTCATCCAGACTCCTTCATTTGCTGCTTCCGAAGAAGCTATGTACTCCGCTTCACACGTAGATCCCACCACGACGCTCTGCTTGGAACTACACCAACTGACAGCTCCACCATTCAAAATAAATACGTATCCGGTTTGTGACCTAGTGTCATCCAGATCAGTGTCAAAGCTAGCATCGACGTAACCATTTACGATGAGTTCTTTGTCACCTCCACAAACGAGAAACATATCCTTAGTCCTTTTCAGGTACTTCCGGATGTTCTTGACCGCTGTCCAGTGATCCACTCCTGTATTACTTTGGTACCTCCCTGCTAAACTTATAGCAAGGCACACATCAGGTCTGGTACATAGCATAGCATACATGATAGAACCTATGGCTGAGGCATAGGGAATGACTTTCATTTTCTCTATATCTTCTGCAGTGGCCGAGCATTGAGTCTGACTCAACTTCACACCTTGTAACACAGGCAACACTACAAAAAAAGACACATCCGTGACATTTTGGGCCGAACGAAATTTTTTCTATCATGCTTCTATGACGATAATTGTGACAAAACCCGGTATCATCATAGATGTGGTGGGCTCCTACTTCTATGACAAAAATCATGACAGAAAATGGGCTTTTCGTCCTAGGCGGGCCGGAGACGCATCTGCATGACATTCTTTGGGCCGTCCGTGACGAAAAAACCATGGTAGAAGCGAGGGCGAGGAAAATATCGGGAGTTCCCGGTTACGGTGGGTGGTCGGGGCCGAGCGATGCACGGAGGTTTGCACGTTTCTCTCGTACATGTACGCGCGTGTGTGCGAGGCGTTGCGCTCTAACTGAACCCGAGCGAGGCGTTGGGCTCTAACAGAACCCGAGCGATTGCACTAGCTACGTTACTGAACTCGAGCGATCGATCGATGGCTGTTAACTGAACCCGATCGAGCGATTCCTTCGCTACTGTTGCTAACTGAAGCCGATCGATGCTGCCTCTTGATGAGCAGTGAGCATTGTTGGGGGGCACTACTGCAGGATGCTGCTAACGCGACACTATGATCAGAGACCCTTCGACGAAACTGTGTGCGATGCCATAATCGCAAACGGTGGTGTAAAAAACCGTCAAAAAAGGTGCAAAACATTTGCGATGGAGGATGCATCAAACACGGTTCAGATTTTAGTTGCGTGTGCGATGCAGGGCATACGGTTCAGCTCAATTAACTGTTTGCGATGAGTAGGAACAAAAGAAACGGGCAGCAAGATGAAGGTGTGTGCGATGTACAGCATATGGTTCACTCGGATGAACTATTTGTGATTAGGCAACACAATGGAAATGGTCAGCCAGATCAAAGGTGTGTGCGATATACGGCATGCGGTTCACTCGGATGAACTGTTTGCGTTGAGACATGAGAACAGAAATGGTTCAAATGAACAAGATGTGTGTGATACGAGGCAAACAGGTGTGTAATGGGAAACGTGTGCGAAGGCCGATAACAACACAGACGATTACTGCTAACAAGCTGTGTGTGTTGTGAGCAAACGATTCCTGGTATACAATTGTGAGTGATTGATGAAAACATCACCGACGGGTTCCATTGTTTAGTCCGTGTGCGATGTGATTTTGTTTGTCCGCGCAACATCTACGCTCTGTCTACAGAGCATCAACATATATAATTAAAAAGACAACATTGCATAACCAAATTAAGCATATAATTACACAAGTGACTACACACTTAACATTTCCACACACCAAAGAAAGCAATTACATGCATACTAAAGTAGGAGAAACAAGGATCTAATCATCTACTTATTGTTGCGACGACACTTGCCATTGCTCTGCTTCCGGCTGGATCCCTGGCCGTTTTGGAAAAGGAGGCACTTCCTCATGTCAACGATCCGCCTGTACATGTCATAGCTCGTGTACGCCTCCTTGGCCGCGTACACGACGTGAGCTTCGTCGAGTTTCTCCATCCAGGCCAAGTGCTAGGCACACCTGTCCTTGTTGCACGAATCCTTCATGTCTCTGTAGTAGGGGTCAATGATGGCCTCGGCGAGGTGAACCAGTGAGTCCTTCTCATGCTCCTTGCTGCCCCAGATCTTGTATTGGCCCTGGATGTCGACAAGATTCGGGCAGGCGATGCCCGAATTCTCGAGCACCTTTACATCATTGGTGATGTCCACCCTAGCGAACATGTAGTGGGGGCTGTTGACAAACCTGGCGAAACACTCGCAAGGCCTTGTGGCCAGGCAGTAGTGGTAGACGAGGACGTGGTGGCGCACGCACATCTGGGCGACGGCGACCTTGGGACGAGACCCGGCACGAGCCCGGGTGTACTCGAGGTC
Source organism: Aegilops tauschii subsp. strangulata (assembly GCF_002575655.3). Taxonomy (NCBI): domain Eukaryota; kingdom Viridiplantae; phylum Streptophyta; class Magnoliopsida; order Poales; family Poaceae; genus Aegilops; species Aegilops tauschii. The sequence goes on along the minus strand of NC_053036.3, from coordinate 387,963,326 downwards.
GAACCCGACCACCTTGTACTTCTCCGCGGCAAGCAACAGCTCCATGATGTGGATGGAGTGCTCCACCCAGACCGGGTCGTTGGTGTACACCACCGAGAGGTCCATGAACCTTTTGTGGGTGTCCACCACGGCACGCATGGTGAACTGCTGCTCGTCGTCGGCAGCCGCTCGGAGCGCCATTGGAGCCGCGCAGGATACCCTCTAAGAATTTCTCGTGGTGGGTGTGCTTCTTGCAATGGTGGGGCGCGATCGAAAGGTTGAAGAGACACAAGGGTAGGTTAAATGGCCGCTATAATAAATGGGGGCCGGCTGGCCTGTAATCGTCACGTCTTGTCACAGTGTTCATAGCGGAGGATTCCAGTGCACACTTGACAACACCGCACCACACGTGTGGGCTCGAAGAGGCGCCAAATGTATCATCGGTGAGCCTGTTCCCGCGCTACCGCGTTGTTTACCGTGCAAGCTTCCCGCCCGGCTAGTTTGGCCACGCGTCGGCTAGAAGAGGGACAAATCGTGGGCGTCTATTGGCAAAAAGCTTTGTAAAAACAAAGTGTGTGGAATGAATTCGGTCATAAGTTTACCCTTGGGTGATGAGGTCAATGTTACACAGAAGGGTGATGATGGACACTCGAGTGCGATAATTAATTCTGCGCTCTACAGTGCACACGATGGAAGAAACCAACTGTGTGCAATAATGTCAAAGCTGGCAGTCGAGTTAGCTATACAGATCGTGTGCTGTGAGATCGACAAGGTAAACTGATTCGAGAATGGTTAATAAAATCTAAGACCATTGCATATTAAGGTCAAAATAGTGCTAGCAATATACAAGTGTCATACGATGCCATTTCAACGATTGTACCACAAAAGCTCGAAATATTACAAGGTTCAAATTCCGGAGTTATATGGCTCAAATTCGAAGATTACCAGGTTCAAACTAATATTAGAAATGAAATTCAGCTCATCAGCTGCAAACACTCGTGCTGATCCGTTGAACATGGATATCAGAGAGGTTCAAACTAATATCACCGCTTCTAAGTCTGGTTTCGAAACCTCACAATTTTTGCAAAGGGGTCAGCCATTGAGAAGTCATGTATGGGTTGACACGATGACTTCTGATTACTCTGTCATCTGAAATTCCAAAATGAAATTCAGCATTTTTGGAGCCTACTCCATTCTGCCGCAGGCGCCGGCACTGATCAACAAACCATTCATTTTTGCGAAATAAATGTAGGGAAAACCTCATTTCCTTCAGCACCCTTGCTCTGAGAACAAAGAACCTGGCGAATATAATCTCCGGTAAGGTCCCTCGATAGGAGTTCAAAGTAATTTCTAACAGATGCAGATCTAGGCATTCGACGTGATTGTTATATTGTATCACATTATCCACCACTGGGCCTAATCTTATCTGCAAAAGAAGAAAACGTGTTAGTGCCTACATGCAGTTTTGAACATTACTACATGCCTAGCTATTTGGTTTGCAGGATTTGTAAAATGCACTAACATGCCATCTTCGATCTGACATGAATAACATGGGCATTTGATTACATTCTAGAAAATGTAGCCTTCTATACAAGAGGTTGGAGTGGATGAAAAGTTCCCTAAGAAAACTAGTACAGATGAATCCAAAGGAGAAATACTTTTTGATTGTAACCATATGGATCAAGCAACCAATATGGGGGGACATGTATGTACTAAAATTCTCCAAAATAACCTTCAGAAATCGTAGTACATTGTCATTGTAAACTTGGAAAAAGGTGCCACAAATTGAACTCCCTTATGGTTAACATTTAACAGGAAAGGAACATCACCTCAATATATAGCTTCTCCAGGCACGGAAAGCATCTCAGGAAACTGACAACTTGCTCCAGGTCGGGGCCGATAGATTCTAGTGCCAAGACCTTCACTGTGCGCAGTTTCGGGGTCAAGCTTGTCGGAATCATTTTCTGAATGATAGACAAACAAACATCTTCAAAATTAAAAATAATGTTAATTTGTAGAAGGAGAGGTTGAAGGCGGCTATTGTACCTGAACGGGTGTGGATCCAATAACAAGTTCGGAGTATTTGTCAGGCGAGTAGCCCACCACTGTCAATTTCGGCGCAGAAATGACATTGATTCTTGTTGGACCTTCTTGATCAACTACAAGTAATCTCTCAAGTGCAGGTGTGTCCTCAATGACCATACCGTGGTACACATCTTGTGATGTCTTCCTGCCGCGCCAGCAACACACATAAATAGTCCGGAGAGTCATGGAGGTGATGTGGAAGGTACTCAACCCATTGATTGCCTGAAGATGAAAGTACTCGAGTGTAGTACAGCCACGGAGCAAGCGCTCCATGTCACCCTTTGAGAGGCAGATGGCGATGAGCTCGAGATGCTTCAGTCATGGTAGAATAAGAGCGGGTGCGTCATTAAGGGGCGGGAAATGGCAGTTCCTGAACTTGGTGACGCGCAGCGTGGGCACGAGGCGGAGTGCGGACGTTGGCAGCAACCGCATATGACCATCATCAAAAGTGAGCTCCTCGAGCTGATCTAGGGCGGGGGATCGGAACCAGTCGTCAAGCTTGGCTTGGTCCTTGCCGTTGGAACGGAACTTGCCCATTCTAAGGCCTTTGGTTGGGCCAAGGTGACTGCCGAGGATCTTGGAGAATGCATCCAAGCTTTTGCGATAGCCATGGCAGAGCTCATGGGTGTCGATGAGGTTGAGAGGGTTGGAGTTCCATAGGGGGCGCCACCGGCGGGAAAGGAGGGTTGTCCGCGCCCCATATTTGATTGGGAGGAGGGAGATGATGACTTTCAACATATCATCGGGGAGGCTGCTGATGAAGTCTAGGCCTGCTGGAGTTGCTTGCGGTTCTAGCTCGCCCCGCCTCCACTTGTTGGGAGCCCCGTTCTCCACCTCCGGAGTCTCCTTGTCAGCGGCGCTTTCTGATAGAAATGGGAGTACAGGGAATATTTAGTTTAAACAGGGCAATAAAAAGTGTATTGGTAACTAGAAGTTATTAGATAGGAACATAGTAAGAAAAGGGAATAACAATTGGTTGCTTAAATACTACACAATTCATTTGACATTGCTGGGTAAGTCAACATGCAGATAGATGAAAAGAAAACTTACTTCGAACAAATTCTGGACGGATGATTTTGTCGGGGAAGTTAGCATATATCTCATGACCAGGCCCTTTTATGTGCAATGCAATTTTAGTGCCAGCTTTGAGTACATAAAACTTTGCAATTTCTTTCCAAAAGCCAGTGCCAAAATAGGAGTCACCATGTTCATCAAGTCTTACAGTAGCAACGATTGTAAATCCATGGTTTGTGTGCAGTATGACATCCGTGGAGCCTTGATGTATGTAAAGGGAAAAATTGTGCACTACATAATCTGTTGCATAGCAAGGGATGTTCTGCCGAAAATGGTAGGATTGTTAAAGAAGGTAACATGCAAATATGGGCCAAATTAAAAGAACTGTACATCACTTGAAATCGAAGGACAAAAATCTATAATTAAACAGATAGGTAAACATGATGTCATGGAAATATGAGAGTAATTGAAGCAACAATACATCATTAATTTTCCTAATATAGAAAGAAGAGGGGGGAAAATCCCCTTTGATGTATATGGTGCATGTGGCACCTTTTATCCGAATGTAGCAATATTTAGAATATGTTCAGGAAAGTAGGCCATGCCAACCGATTTAGGGTGAGATTGAACATACCGCGCGCATCGTCAAGTTATCTGGTACGGTGAGATGGAATCTCTGGCGGCGGTCGCAAAGTCCTGAAGTGTCGGTGCACTGTACATTCTATGAATAAAAGAAAACCCTCAAATCAGCTCGAATAAAAATGAATTCACGGTGATTTCCGCCGGGTGATTAAAGGAGGCAGATGAACTGGGATAAGAGATGAGATAATATCTCGTTAAATTAGTTACCTTGTCGTCCATGAGAAAGAACCCTCAGTACGGTAGATTCCCCAACCGAGCGGAGCTGGGTCGACCGCGAGCAGCGTCGAGAAAGTCGATGGCGATAGGCGGCGGCAAGCGGAAGTGGCGAAATGCGGTGGGCTTTGTCGGTAGCCTGGCGGCGGCGGCAGGCGTCGAGCTAAGTGTTTACCGCCGCGATAAGCGGTGCCATGGCATAGACGTGGAGGAGCTTGTGCAGGTGTGAATGGGGAACGTACCGGAGGGGCCGAGGGGGCGGCGGGCGGGGTGAGGGTTTTTGTGACGTGGGGATGGTGAGGGTTTTCTTTTTTCTTTTTTGAATTGGGTGGTGAGGGTTTTCTGTCCCACGAAGAATTTTGGGGGCGACGGTTTGCTAGAGCGAACCGTGTGTGATTGACGCAGCAGGCAAAATGAAAGTCATTGCACACGGTTCCAATTTTGGGAACCGTGTGTGATTGATGTACTACCTCCGTCCTGGTTTAGTGGTCCCCCATTGTAATTTTTACCAAAATTTGGCGAAATATTTAACATACTCAGACATAGATAATAAGCGTACACATACATAAGCATAGTTCAACCATAAGTACATAGTTCAACCGTCATTAAGCATACTAAAGCGTACATAGTTTGATCCATCCCACATCTCATCTCACATGCGGCCGACACGATCCTGAAGCTTCTCCAGGTACTCGGCGTACGCGCCGTGCGCCACCCTGCGAGAATACTTCTGCTTGAAGGAGCCAACGGCCTGTCCTCTTGCATGCGCCAGAACACTTAGATACGCGTCATGAAGCTTCTGGTTGCAAAATGGGCATCCATAGCCGCCGTTCCAGGTCCTAATACACCTGTTATGCATTCCCGCATAAAGCTCCCTCAGGATTTGCCTCTTGTACCTCCTCTGTCCATCTTCATCCTTGCTGTCCACATCGTCAGACAGCACCTATACAAATAGTAAAACAAATTTGGCATCAAATCAATGATTACATGTCGTGAAGTAGGATTAGGAATTTATGGCTATTTATTTATACATATCCAGAGATTATGGTTCAATTTTTAAGCACACTCGTCTATGTATAGACTAATCTTGAAGAAAATAATGGCACAAACATATGTAGGTCATTCAAAATCAATTGTCAAGCCCTGGCTAGGAATTATTAGCACGAACACTAATCCTAGTCGGATTACTAGCAGAAATCATTTGCACAGATGAAACAACTAATCACTTATCACCTGTACCATTCAAACAATCAATACACTACACGGATCTAACGAAACTTACTCAGATTTCATGGATTGGGAGAACATAACCGTAGGATTTCTATTCCAAAAAGGGGGAGGCAGGAGTAACCAGAGAAACCCTATGATCTATTTGACAAATAAATGGGTATAGATGACTAACCAGCTGTCCGTCGTCGTCGGAGTCGTCGCCGGAGTGGTCGTCAAGGTCGTTGCCGGAGTGGTCATCGGAGTCGGTGTGGAACTCCGCCTCCGGCTGTGGAAGCTCGACGCCGTCGACGACGTCAAGGTGCAGCGATAACTCGCCAGTGGTGACAGCAACCTCTGTCTCCATCTTCACGCCGTGCTCCGGTGGTTTAGCAGCCCCGGCGTCGCCACTCCCTCCAATGGGGCGCTTCGGTGGCATCCTCATATACTGACGGCTTTGAGGACTGAGAGCAGCGTCGAGGATGCAAGCAGAGAGAGAGGATTGTGTGTGCGTAGCGAGGATGGGGGTGCGGCCGCTCGAGCGCACCTTTAATATGGAGTAGTGGGAGTTGTGGGAGAGAGGCGGGCGACGGTCAAACCGATGGCTCGCCTCCCGGTGAGACTGCACACCGGACTGCTGGCATGCCTACCAAAGTTTCACACAGCTACTCGCACGCCTCCCGATGACACTGCGTAGCGAGCACGCCTCCGTCAATTCACACACCTGCACGCACTCCTCCCCGTCTGTCTACGCGGCGGATTGCTCGCATGCGTCCCGTCAACTCACGCCTGCTCGCACGGCACACGGGTTGCGCGGCGGCACATATATTGTTTTTTCTATTTGGATGATTAATGCTGCTGCTTTATTGCTTAACCGAAGCATGGCACATATCCATTGTTGGTCTAACGCTCACGGTTCGAATAAATAATCCGTTTGGGATATTGGTTCCCAATTATTAATAATCTCCCGTCTGTAATTAGATAAAGATTACATCAAAACTGGTCTCAAATTTGACAAAAGAAAGTACAATGCCACTTTGTATTTGTGTCCATATGACAACACGATAAGTTTCATGAACTTCAAATAAGTTTTGGATGTACTAGAATTTAAAAATCAAGATTCTCAATGTTTGAAATTTGTTGCACGGGGAGTAAACATGCACCCAGTGAGACACATGTGTTTTTGCAATCCATTTAGGTGCACTGTCACGTTTGCATGTAGCTCAAATTTGATTTTTGCACATTATACCCGTAGAAAATCAATCAATCAATGTACTAAAACGTCTTAATGATCTCTGTGATTTTTTTTGAAATTAAAACGTCCCTCCTTTGGTAACATGTATGTTCACCGCGGGATAATCAATTTAACATGCATCATAGTTGCGGTAGATTCGCGGTGTGTGTGGGTGTGTGCATCTAGGGGTGGTGGGTGGCTCGCAGTACACTACGAGTTGTGAGCCACTGTGTGGGTTGGCCGTTTGTTAGGCAGGCCGGTGCCACATCAGAGTCGTGAAATCATTATTTAAAACATTACACAACCCTTTCATAGATAAATGTTTTGGCCACATGCAGTCGATGGTTGTCCTACACGACACTCGATACTCGCGTGTGACGCTTTCTGTGGGCCCGCGAGGTCGTCATCCATCACTTTGACGAGCAGCCGGCAGTGAGGTTAATTTGACCAGCAAGGTAGAATCTTTTTTGTTTGTGTTATGGTGGTATATAGTACGCGTCGAAGAGGTGGGAGGGGACTAGCATATATACTATACGTACGCGTTCGTGAACAAGTACACCTCACTCAGTGTCGGGACTTTTTGGTTTCTGAGGCACGTGCCACATCAAAATTGTGAAATTGGTTATTCAAACATCACACAACACCTTTTTGGGCCACATGCATATCCTAGCTAGGACACTCACGTGTGACGCTTCCATCTGTGGGCCCACGAGGCCATGTCGATGCATGCATGCATCACTTTGAACTACATCGGGAGAGGTTAATTAATTTCACCATCGATGAGGATTCTTTTGGGTTGTACATATATTACGGCAGGAGCATATAGTATGCGGTGAAGAGGGGGGAAGGGGACCATCATATGTAGTACGCTTGATATGAACCTCGCTCTGTCTGGGTGCATGGTTTACGGTTTTTGAGGCATGTGGCACATCAAAGTTGTGCATTTTGGGTATTCAACATATATATGTTTGGTCCACATGCAAAGCAGTGGTGGTTGTCCTCTCGCACCCACTTAAGCGGTTATCAGTGATATCGATGATTTCCATTTGTGGGCCCGCTTGGTCCATCACTACTTTTTTCCTGACAACAAGAGAGGTTAATTTGACTTAGGAGGGGATAATTATTTTTGCTCTGGGATGACATGCATGATACAACTTGAGCACACACACATGCATGTGTACGCATGAATCCCTCCCATCGAGTCGAAGTGGCTAGTACAACGACACATCATGAACCAATCTTGCTCTGTGTGGGGAGCTAGTGTACGATTTTTGACACACGCGCCACATCAATGTTGTGTATTCAAACATGCAAGCACACATCACCTCCATACATATGCATGTGGTGGTTGCCTTCAAACGGTACACTCCCTCGCGTGGTTATCGGCGACAAGCCTATATATTCGTGGGCCCGCGTGGACATCCATGATCACCTGACCAACAACAAGATAGGTTACCATGGCGGATTCTTCATTTGGTTCGTGTTATCATAGTATAGGTCATTGTGAGATTCAGACCTAATTAAGTTTGAGCGCATATACTATGCACGCATGCATGAATCCCCGTCGTTGGCTTGAAGTGTGGTGTAACATACATATACATTGTCAACCTAACCCTCACTCAGTCTGGGGATTTCTAGTTCGAAATCACGGTGCCACATCAAAGTTGTTCCATTGTTACTCAAAAACACACCTCTCCATACATATGTTTGGGCCACACACATGCAGTGGTTGTCTTGAGGGGGACTAGCTACTTGCGTGATTATTGGCGAGCTAGCCCATCTCCGGGGTCGCATGGACGGCCATCACTTTGACGAACAACAAGAGAGAGGTTGTACGACCAAGGTGGATTATTCTTGGTCCGTTTTACGATCCATCTTGGTGAGATATATGCCTCTCTGGCCCGCCGACTGAAAGTGTGTGTGTGGGGGGGGTTGCTACTTCGCACTTTGCTAGGTGAACCTCGGTTGGGGGGGCATGCATTCATAGCTTAGGATTCCCTTCGTGGCGACACGAGGGGGGTGGGGGGCTACTAGCTACTTCGCAGTTTGCTAGGTGAACCTCAGTTGGGGGGGGAGGGGGCATGCATTCATAGCTTAGGATTCCCTTCGTGCCGACACGAGGGGGGCTGCTAGCTACTTCGCACTTTGCTAGGCGAACCTCGGTCGGGGGGGGGGGATGCATTCATAGCTTAGGATTCCCTTCGTGCTGACACGAGGGAGGGGTGGCCGCTAGCTACTTTGCACTTTGCTAGGGTGAACCTCGGTTGGGGGGGAGGGCATGCATTCATAGCTTAGGATTCCCTTCGTGCCGACACGAGGGAGGGGTGGCCTCTAGCTACTTCGCACTTTGCTAGGTGAACCTCGGTTGGGGGGTGGGCATGCATTCATAGCTTAGGACTCCCTTCGTGCCGACACGAGGAAGGGAGGATACTAGCTACTTCGCACTTTGTTAGGTGAACCTCGGTTGGGGGGGCATGCATTCATAGCTTAGTATTCCCTTCGTGCCGACATGAGGGAGGGGGGCTGCTAGCTACTTCGCACTTTGCTAGGGTGAACCTCGGTTGGGGGGTGCATGCATTCATAGCTTAGGATTCCCTTCGTGCCGACACGAGGGAGGGGGGGCAGCTAGCTACTTCGCACTTTGCTAGGGTGAACCTCGGTTGGGGCCCCCTGCATTCATAACTTAGGATTCCCTTCGTGCCGACACGAGGGAGGGGGGCTGCTAGCTACTTTGCACTTTGCTAGGGTGAACCTCGGTTGGGGCGGGCATGCATTCATAGCTTAGGATTCCCTTCGTGCCGACACGAGGGAGGGGGGAGGGGGCTGCTAGCTGCTAGCTACTTCGCACTTTGCTAGGGTGAACCTCGGTTGGGGGGGCATGCATTCATAGCTTAGGATTCCCTTCGTGCCGACACGAGGGAGGGGGGGCTGCTAGCTACTTCGCACTTTGCTAGGGTGAACCTCGGTTGGGGGGGCATGCATTCATAGCTTAGGATTCCCTTCGTGCCGACACGAGGGAGGGGGGCTGCTAGCTACTTCGCACTTTGCTAGGGTGAACCTCGGTTGGGGGGGTCATGCAGTCATAGCTTAGGATTCCCTTCGTGCCGACACAAGGGAGGGGGGAGGGGGGCTGCTAGCTACTTCACACTTTGCTAGGGTGAACCTCGGTTGGGGGGCATGCATTCATAGCTTAGGATTGCCTTCGTGCCGACACGAGGGAGGGGGAGGGGGGCTGCTAGCTACTTCGCACTTTGCTAGGTGAATGAACCTCGGTTGGGGGGCATGCATTCATAACTTAGGATTCCCTTCGTGCCGACACGAGGGAGGAGGGGAGCTGCTAGCTACTTCGCACTTTGCTAGGTGAACCTCGGTTGGGGGGGAGGGGGCATGCATTCATAGCTTAGGATTCCCTTCGTGCCGACATGATGGGGTTGGGGCAAGCAATACAGTGCGCTTTGTGAGAGAGGTGCCACATCGTTGAAAATCAAACCACCCTTTTGATACATAAATTTGGTCCACATGCAAGTGTGTTCGTGTTCTGACCCTCTTCCGCGTCATTTTTCGCCAAACTTATGAACATGAGATAAGTCGGATGACGCAACAGACACGGTTCACTCAAACTAATCGCGTGCCACGCCGGTGCACCTGTCACGCACACATCCGCACAGTACATTGGGCTCCACGAGGCTCCCCCTCTCAAAAATATCTGCCCGCCTCGAGGGTTTTTCTATTTCACAACACACTGTTGTTATCTCCGGACCGTGTGTGATGTTTCTTTTTCCCAATCCCGCCCGCTTCCCTAGAAAATATCTGCCCGCCTCGAGGGTTTTTCTGTTTCATAACACACGGTTGTTATCTCCGAACCGTGTGCGATGCACTATCATCAAAATTTTCAATAGCCCAGCATTTCAATCCCGCGTTTGACTCCCACGTAGTAAAAATTTTAGTACCCGCGTCATTTCCTCAAACACCCCGCTCCCCCCTCCACACACACACACACACACACACACCAAAACCTCCTGGGGCGTGCGCGCACACACACACACACACACACACTCTCCCTCGCTCGAAACCCTAGCAAGGTCCCCGCCGCCGCCGCAAGGCCTCCATTGTCAACATCTGCCGGTTTGCCCGTGCAGCTTACCCACCGATCTCCATACCCAGTCCGCCCTGAGTTTCTTAGATGACGCCTGCCAAACGCCCCCTTTCCCACAGATCCCCATCCCCATCCCCCATTCTAGAGAGTCGCAACCTAAGCCCATCTACGCTTCCTGTGGAGCTCGAGGAGTGACTGGCCCAAAAGAGGTGTATAGCGTGGTCTTCGCCCGACGTCCGAGGAAGCTGATGACCATTACTGGAGGTAGGCACTCAAGCAGTGGGCTAGAGTATGCGGGCATGTCTCGGCCGCCAGCTACGACATCGAGGTCATCGACAGCAACGGCCTAAGGCGGGCTGTGTCACAGGTTAAGTGGCCCACCCACAACCCCTCGGGTTCAACCGCCGTCGATCTCATCCATGGCCCCGCCGCTGATCTCCTCTAGCTCGTTGTGAACAATTTGCCATTCTACATCGCGATCGAGCCCCTTTTGTCATTTCTGAAGGACACGTTCTGCGACGCTGGCTTGGGATCCAAAGCTTCCAAGTCAGACCTCATCGACGGCGACCACGAGGAGGGCACCCTCTCCGGCTCTTCCAAGGGGAAAGAGCCCATCAGCTCTTCCAAGGGGAAAGCGCCCGTCTGCAACATCAGGGAGGGCACCCTACAGCCGTTCTCTTCCAAGGGGAAGGAGCCCATCTGCGACAACATGGAGCGCATCCAGGGTCCGTGCTCTTCCCACGGGAACGAGCCCATCTATGACAAGTGAGGAAACCCATGATTTGTTTTGCCGTGCCTCTTCACAGGGGGAAACCCATGATTTGTTTTGTCGAGTCCCTTCTGTAGTGTAGTGAGAATATGTCTAGTTTTAATTGCTATATCTGGTTGTTTGCAGTATGCCTTGTTTATTTCAGTTGTTCACAATGTGATGCTCTATATGTGCAATTATTTACTATGCAATACATTTTATCAGTCCAGTTTTAAACATATCGATATGAATGCATATATTTGCTTGCTGTTAAGCCTGTTATAGCTAGCATATGCCTCTTTTAAAGTTTTTTGCTTGTTCGGTTGTTTGTAGTTAGCATATGTCCAGTTTCAAATGCTATCTTTGGTTGTTCGTAGTATGCCTTGTTTATTCCAGTTATTCACAATGTGATGTTCTATATGTGCAAGTATGAACTGTGCAGTTCAATTTCATCAGTACCAGTTCAACAATACCACTATGAATGACTACATTTGGTTGCTGCATCTTGTAGTTAACACGCCTTTCCATTTTTATTTAACAATAACCAGTGTACTTAGACCGGCAAAACTAGTTTGAATGACTATGTTTGCTTGTTGTTAAATGTTAGGCCTGTTGCAGTTAGCACACTTTTCCACTTGTTTTGCTTTACTAGCATGCTTAAACCTGCACACTGAAGCTATCTTTTGGAGATTATTTTGTCTGCCATGTATAATTTTGGTTGATGTTTAGCCTGTTGCGCTTAACATGCTTCTCGATTTACCTACACAGGACAATTTTGGGAATGACTGCTGTTTTCCATCGAGGTTAGTTTCATCCCATGGCTTATATCTGCTCACTGTTCAGGATATCGGTAGCTGGTACCATATAGGCCGGCGGCTAATAAGGGACTAATCGGTGAATAGGACTTTTAACTGAATATATCTGCAACCCATTTTTCGTTAGGTTAACTAGGGCCATATGTAATATATATGAGGCTACATAGCAACATGCACTGTACTTAATGTCTAACTATGCAATCCTAGGCTACATAGCAACAAGGAAGAGTGTTACATTAATGTTCTAATGATGTCTAGATATACGTAGAAGAGCAGCAGCAACAACAACAACACAACCTTGTTTGGATACTCAACTTAGCTAGAGGTTAGAGTTAGTTTCTAGCTCATTACTAACCCTGAACTAACTCCATCCAAAGAGTTATTTGGATGGCAGGGTTAGATTGACAATAAATGCACTAGGAGAATTAGTTCCAATTAGCACCTCTTGGGTTGGATAGTTTTTTTGGGTGGGTTATAGATGCAACTAGCTCAAACTAGCCCTCATGTTTAGATATACTTTAGGGCTATTTGAGCCCGAACTAGCTCAAACTAACTGTAACCCATGGATACAGCAGCAGTTAATCAGCCGATAATTTGTAAGAATGCACTAAACTCCTTCCGGCCCATAATATAAGATGTTAATTCATCTAATATGTGAGTATATTGGATGTTATAAGATACTCCCTCTGTTCCTAAATATTTGTCTTTTTAGAGATTTCAAATGGACTACCACATACGGATGTATATAGGCATATTATAAAAGAGTGTTGTACTACATCATTGTGCAATTGCTGTTTAGCTTCTAATATTAACTTGGTGCTTTTAGGTACATATGTCATTGGTAAAGATCCGCACTTTGAACCTTTGTGCGTATGGCGCAATGAGATATCGATGAACCAGCATCAAGTGAGGAAGCTGATAAAGATTGTTAGTAAAATGGGTCCAAAGATGGCAATTAAACTATTTGTTTACACTTTATCCAAGACAACAGCGAACTGCAGGATGGTAAGTAAGAACTCTGCAACCTTCTTTTTACTGCCCATAATGAGTTGTGTTAGATGACAATGTCTGAATCTTTTTCCTTTGTAGTGGTTGCCAAAGCAGTTTACTCAAGATTACCTCTCAAACTACATGATTGGTGGGCATGCAAATGTTAAAGTATTTCTACCAGAACACGGTGATTATCTAGATGTTTTCATGAAGACCGTGAAGGATGGGTGGTCGTCCATCACAAAGGGTTGGACTAGAGCCGTGCGTGCCTTCTGCATGGAGGAGGGCACAATATGGGCATCCCGCTTCACCTTATTCAGCAACCAGAATATATTTCGCCTCTTTCTTTACAGTCTTTAATAGTACAAGTATACAACTATGGTTCATCATTCTTTATTTGGTTCTTATGTAATTCTTGAACATATGTACCTATGAATCGAATAATGCATTGGTTGTTTGAACCTGATGGATATGAATAAAGCTGTAGCATACATTCAAATTCAAATCCAAATCCGGTACAATTTGGAAAAGCAGCAATTAAATTAGGGTGAAATTACGCTCTCTAGGTTGTTACGGCACACATGGTTAGTAAAACACAAACATTTGCGATATGCACCATAATCCGAGACGGTTCACAGAGAGGAAACGTGTGCAAGCATGCACATAGTTGCTGTTTGCAAAGCGTGTGCGATGTCAGACAATATCACAAACTGTGCGGGCAAACTAAACGTTTGTGTTAGTTGCCTTATCATACATGATTCACAACCATGAACTGTTTCTGATGAAGTATGCATCGTAAACGTTGCACCACAGGATAGCGTGTGCGATAGTTGTCGTGTACGACAATGTTACGACGGTCCGACGTTTCATAATCCTGTCCGACACTCGTATGACGATTAGCTAATATTCTTAATGGTGAACCGTTTGTGATGGGCCGCGCATCATACACGTTCTATAATAGTGAATCATTTGTGATGGGCCGCACATCATAAACGTAGCACCACAGAATACCGACTGCGATGGCAATGCAAGCAGAAACGAGTAGGAGTACTATAGGGGCCCTATCCCCGACGGTTTCTTGGTCATGTGGGAAGGACCCCCCTATCGCCCACACTCACTTGGCGACGGTTCCAAATGCTGTTGTGGAAAGGGGATAAAAACCGTTTGTTTAGGACCGACGCGTACCAGTGGGGGTTGTATGAACAGTTCCCGGTGGGGGCGGGAGGTGGATGAATAGGACCCCGTGGTAGTAGAGGCCGTTGCCACTGGATGAACATGACCCCCGATCGAGCCGGTTGGGGGTGGATGAACAGGACCCCCGATCGAGCTGGTTGGGGGTTGCTACCTCTTGAGCATGCGTTGGTTTTCCCTTGAAGAGGAAAGGGTGATGAAGCAAAGTAGCGTAAGTATTTCCCTTAGTTTTTGAGAACCAAGGTATCAATCCAGTAGGAGGCTACACGCAAGTCGCCTTGTACCTGCACAAACAAATAAGAACCTTGCAACCAATGCGATAAAGGGGTTGTCAATCCCTTCATGGCCACTTGCAAAAGTGAGATCTGATAAAGATAATAAGATAAATATTTTTGGTATTTTTGTTGTATAGAATAAAAAGTAAAGATTGCAAAAATAAACGGCGACAGAAATAGCTAGTGGACGGGAGATTAATATGATGGAAATAGACCCCGGGGCCATAGGTTTCATTAGTGGCTTCTCTCAAGATAGCAAATTCTACGGTGGGTGAACAAATTACTGTCAAGCAATTGATAGAAAAGCGCATAGTTATGAGAATATCTAGGCATGATCATAAACATAGGCATCACGTCCGTGTCAAGTAGACCGAAACGATTCTGCATCTACTACTATTACTCCACACATCGACCGCTATCCAGCATGCATCTAGAGTATTAAGTTCATAAGAACAGAGTAACGCATTAGGCAAGATGACATGATGTAGAGGGATAAACTCAAGCAATATGATATAAACCCCATCTTTTTATCCTCGATGGCAACAATACAATACGTGCCTTGCTGCCCCTGCTGTCACTGGGAAAGGACATCGCAAGATTGAACCCAAAGCTAAGCACTTCTCCCATTGCAAGAAAGATCAATCTAGTAGGCCAAACTAAACCGATAATTCAAAGAGACTTGCAAAGATATAAAATCATGCATATAAGAATTCAGAGAAGAATCAAATATTGTTCATAGATAATCCTGATCATAAACCCACAATTCATCAGATCTCGACAAACACACCACAAAAAGAATTACATCGAATAGACCTCCAAGAAGATCAAGGAGAACTTTGTATTGAGATCCAAAGAGTGAGAAGAAGCCATCTAGCTAATAACTATGGACCCGAAGGTCTATGGTAAACTACTCACACATCATCGGAGAGGCCATGGTGTTGATGTAGGGGCCCTCCATGATCGATTCCCCCTCCGACGGAGCACCGGAAAAGGCCCCAAGATGGGATCTCATGGGTACAGAAGGTTGCGGCGGTGGAAAAAGTGTTTCGTGGCTCCCCTCGATGTTTTCAGGGTATAAGAGTATATATAGGCGAAAGAAGTAGGTCGGTGGAGCTACGAGGGGCCCACGAGGGTGGGGGCGTGCCTACCCCCCTGGGCGCGCCTCCCTGCCTCGTGGCCGCCTCGTTGCTTCCTTGACATCCACTCCAAGTCTCCTCGATTGTGTTTGTTCCAAAAACGATCCTCGTGAAGGTTTCATTCCGTTTGGATTCCGTTTGATATTCATTTTCTGCGAAACACTGAAATAGGCAAAAAAATAGCAATTTGCACTGGGCCTTCGGTTAATAGGTTAGTCCAAAAAATAATATAAAAAGGTATATTAAAGCCTATTAAACATCCAAAACAGATAATATAATAGCATGGAACAATAAAAATTATAGATACGTTGGAGACGTATCAAGCATCCCCAAGCTTAATTCCTGCTCGTCCTCGAGTAGGTAAATGAAAAAAAAGAATTTTTGATGTGGCATGAATGTTCTTTATTGTGGCATGAATGTTCAGATCCAAAGGATTCAATACAAAAGTTTAATATTGACATAAAAATAATAATACTTCAAGCATGCTAATAAAGCAATCATGTCTTCTCAAAATAACATGGCCAAAGAAAGTTATCCCTACAAAATCATATAGTCTGGCTATGCTCTATCTTCATCACACAAAATATTTAAATCATGCACAACCCCGATGACAAGCCAAGCAATTGTTTCATACTTTTGATGTTCTCAAACTTTTTCAATTTTCACGCAATACATGAGCGTGAGCCATGGACATAGCACTATATGTGGAACAGGATGGTGGCTGTGGAGAAGACAAAAAAGGAGAAGATAGTCTCACATCAACTAGGCATATCAACGGGCTATGGAGATGCCCATCAATAGATATAAATGTGAGTGAGTAGGGATTGCCGTGCAACAGATGCACTAGAGCTATAAGTGTATGAAAGCTCAACAAAAGAAACTAAGTGGGTGTGCATCCAACTCGCTTGCTCACGAAGACCTAGGGCATTTTGAGGAAGCCATCATTGGAATATACAAGCCAAGTTCTATAATGTAAAATTCCCACTAGTATATGAAAGTGACAACATAGGAGACTTTCTATCATGAAAATCACGGTGCTACTTTGAAGCACAAGTGTGGTAAAAGGATAGTACCATTGCCCCTTCTCTCTTTTTCTCTCATTTTTTTGTTTGGGCCTTTCTCTTTTTTTATGGCCTCTTTTTTTTCGTCCGGAGTCTCATCCCGACTTGTGGGGGAATCATAGTCTCCATTATCCTTTTCTCACTTGGGACAATGCTCTAATAATGATGATTATCACACTTTTATTTACTTACAACTCAAAAATTACAACTCAATACTTAGAACAAAATATGACTCTATGTGAATGCCTCCGGCGGTGTACCGAGATGTGCTATGAATCAAGAGTGACATGTATGAAAATCATGAACGGTGGCTTTGCCACAAATACGATGTCAACTACATGATCATGCAAGGCAATATGACAATGATGGAGCGTGTCATAATAAACGGAACGGTGAAAAGTTGCATGGCAATATATCTTGGAATGGCTATGGAAATGCCATAATAGGTAGGTATGGTGGCTATTTTGAGGAAGGTATATGGTGGGTGTATGATACCGGCGAAAGGTGCGCGGTATTAGAGAGGCTAGCAATGGTGGAAGGGTGAGAGTGCGTATAATCCATGGACTCAACATTAGTCATAAAGAACTCACATACTTATTGCAAAAATCTATTAGTTATTGAAACAAAGTACTATGCGCATGCTCCTAGGGGATAGATTGGTATGAAAAGACCATCGCTCGTCCCCGACCGCCACTCATAAGGAAGACAATCAATAAATAAATCATGCACCGACTTCATCACATAACGGTTCACCATACGTGCATGCTACGGGAATCACAAACTTTAACACAAGTATTTATCAAATTCACAAATACTCAACTAGCATGACTATAATATCACCATCTTCATATCTCAAAACAATCATAAAGAATCAAACTTCTCATAGTATTCAATGCACTTTATATGATAGTTTTTATTATACCTATCTTGGATGCTCATCATATTAGGACAAAGTTTTTAACCAAAGCAAATTACCATGCTGTTATAAAAGACTCTCAAAATAATATAAGTGAAGCATGAGATATCAATGATTTCTATAAAATAAAACCACCACCGTGCTCTAAAAAGATATAAGCGAAGCACTATAGCAAAATTATCTAGCTCAAAAGATATAAGTGAAGCACATAGAGTATTCTAATAAATTCCGATTCATGTGTGTCTCTCCCAAAAGGTGTGTACATCAAGGATGATTGTGGTAAACTAAAAATCAAAGACTCAAATAATACAAGACGCTCCAAGCAAAACACATATCATGTGGTGCATAAAAATATAGCCTCAAGTAAAGTTAACGATAGACGAAGACGAAAGAGGGGATGCCTTCCGGGGCATCCCAAAGCTTAGGCTTTTGTTTGTGCTTTAATTTTACCTTGTGCATCCCAATCTTAGGCTCTTTCCACTCCTTATTCCATAATCCATCAAAATTTTACCCAAAACTTGAAAACTTCAACACAAAACTCAACAGAAAATTTCATGAGCTCCGTTAGCGAAATAAAACAAAGCACCACTTTAAGGTACTCTAATGAACTCATTATTTATTTATATTTGTGTTAAACCTACTGTATTCCAACTTCTCTATGGTTCATACCCCCCGATACTATCCATAGATTCATCAAAATAAGCAAACAACACACGAAAAACAGAATCTGTCAAAAACAGAACAGTCTGTAGTAATCTGTATCAAACGTATACTTCTGGAACTCCAAAAATTCCTAAATAAATTGTTGGACGTGAGGAATTGGTCTATTAATCATCTGCAAAAATAATTAACCTAAAAGCACTCTCCAGTAAAAAATGGCAGCTAATCTCGTGAGTGCTAAAGTTTCTGTTTTTACAGCAAGATCACAAAGACTTCGCCCAAGTCTTCCCAAAGGTTCTACTTGGCACAAACACTAATTAAAACATAAAACCACATATAAACAGAGGCTATATGAATTATTTATTACTAAACAGGAACAAAAATCAAGGAACAAAAATAAAATTGGGTTGCCTCCCAACAAGCGCTATCGTTTAACGCCCCTAGCTAGGCATTGATAATTTTAATGATGCTCACATGAAAGATAGCAATTGAAACATAAAGAGAGCATCATGAAGCATGTGAAAAACACATATAAGTCTAACATACTTCCTATGCATAGGCATCTTATAGGCAAACAAATTATCAAGGCAAGCAAATCCTAGCATATGCACGGAAGAAGAAAAAGACGATAGCAATCTCAACATGACGAGAGGTAATTTAGTAAGATAAAAATTTCTCAACCATATTTTCCTCTCTCATAATAATTACATGTAGGATCATAGGAAAATTCAACAAAATAGCTATCACATAACATATTCTCAACACAATCCACATGCATGCAAAGTTGACACTCTTCCAAAATAGTGGGATTGTCATTAACTAAAGTCATGACCTCTCCAAACCCACTTTTATCAAAAATACCATAAGATTGAACATTCTCCACATATGTGGGATCTAAAGCAGACACTCTTCCAAACCCATTTTCAATATTATTGCAAACATTATTATCAATCTCATATTCATCACGGGGCTTAAATAAATTTTCAAGATCATAAGAAGAATCACCCCAATCATGATCATTGTAACAAGTAGTAGACATAGCAAAACTAGCATCCCCAAGCTTAGGGTTTTGCATATTATTAGCACAATTCACATCAAGAGAATTTATAGTAAAATCATTGCAATCATGCTTTTTATTCAAGGAGCTATTGTGAATCTCTTCATAAATTTCTTCATCACAATTTTCAGATTCACGAATTTCAAGCAAAACCTCATACAGATAAACTAGTGGACTCAAATCACTAGAAATTGGTTCATCCTAATTGGATATCTTAAAAAGATTAGCAAGGGGATGGGGATCCATAAACTTTTAGCAAGCGAAGATGCAAGTAAAAAGAAGGCACATGGTAACACAAGATCGAACGGAAGGAGGGCGAAGAAAAGGAAAGGTTTTCGAAAATCGTTTTAGAAGTGGGGGAGAGGAAAATGAGAGGCAATGGCAAATAATGTAATGCGAGGGATAAGAGTTTGTGATGGGTACTTGGTATGTCTTGACTTGAGCGTAGATCTCCCCGGCAACGGCGCCAGAAATCGCACGTTGGCGGGAGATCAAATCTTGACTTGACTTGGCGTAAGCCTCCCCGGCAACGGCGCCAGAAATCCTTCTTGCTACCTCTTGAGCATGCGTTGGTTTTCCCTTCAAGAGGAAAGGGTGATGCAGCAAAGTAGCGTAAGTTTTTCCCTCAGTTTTTGAGAACCAAGGTATCAATCCAGTAGGAGGTAACACGCAAGTCGCCTTGTACCTGCACAAACAAATAAGAACCTTGCAACCAACGCGATAAAGGGGTTGTCAATCCCTTCATGACCACTTGCAGAAGTGAGATCTGATAAAGATAATAAGATAAATATTTTTGATATTTTTGTTTTATAGATTAAAAAGTAAAGATTGCAAAAATAAACGGCGATAGAAATAGCTAGTTGACGGGAGATTAATATGATGGAAAATAGACTCGGGGGCCATAGGTTTCACTAGTGGCTTCTCTCAAGATAGCAAATTCTACGGTGGGTGAACAAATTACTGTCGAGCAATTGATAGAAAAGCGCATAGTTATGAGAATATCTAGGCATGGTCATAAACATAGGCATCACGTTCGTGTCAAGTAGACCGAAACGATTCTGCATCTACTACTATTACTCCACACATCGACTGCTATCCAGCATGCATCTAGAGTATTAAGTTCATAAGAACAGAGTAACACATTAGGCAAGATGACATGATGTAGAGGGATAAACTCAAGCAATATGATATAAACTCCATCTTTTTATCCTCGATGGCAACAATACAATACGTGCCTTGCTGCCCCTGCTGTCACCGGGAAAGGACACCGCAAGATTGAACCCAAAGCTAAGCACTTCTCCCATTGCAAGAAAGATCAATCTAGTAGGCCAAACTAAACCGATAATTTGAAGAGACTTGCAAAGATATCAAATCATGCATATAAGAATTCAGAGAAGAATCAAATATTGTTCATAGATAATCTTGATCATAAACCCACAATTCATCGGATCTCGACAAACACACCGCAAAAAGAATTACATCGAATAGATCTCCAAGAAAATCGAGGAGAACTTTGTATTGAGATCCAAAGAGAGAGAAGAAGCCATCTAGCTAATAACTATGGACCCGAAGGTCTGTGGTAAACTACTCACACATCATCGGAGAGGCCATGGTGTTGATGTAGAGGCCCTCCGTGATCGATTCCCCCTCCGGCGGAGCACCGGAAAAGGCCCCAAGATGGGATCTCACAGGTACAGAAGGTTGCGGCGGTGGAAAAAGTGTTTCGTGGCTCCCCTCGATGTTTTCAGGGTATAAGAGTATATATAGGCGAAAGAAGTAGGTCGGTGGAGCTACGAGTGGCCCACGAGGGTGGGGGCGCGCCTACCCCCCGGGCGCGCCTCCCTGCCTCGTGGCCGCCTCGTTGCTTCCTTGACGTCCACTCCAAGTCTCCTGGATTGCATTTGTTCCAAAAACGATCCTCGCGAAGGTTTCATTTCGTTTGGATTCCGTTTGATATTCCTTTTCTGCGAAACACTGAAATAGGCAAAAAAACAACAATTTGCACTGGGCCTTCGGTTAATAGGTTAGTCCCAAAAATAATATAAAAAGGTATATTAAAGCCCATTAAACATCCAAAACAAATAATATAATAGCATGGAACAATAAAAAATTATAGATACGTTGGAGACGTATCCGGGGTGGATGAACAGGACCCCGTCGAGAGCTGGATGAACAGGACCCCGTGGAGAGCTGGATGAACAGGACCCCGTGGAGGGCTGGTTGAATAGTAGCCGGTGGAGGGCTAGATGAACAGTAGCCCGTGGAGGGGTGGTTGAACAGGACCCCATGGAGAGGGCTGGTTGAACAGTAGCCGGTGGAGGAGCGGTGGAGGCTGGATGAACAGGAGCCCGTGGATGAACAGTGGTTCGTGGAGGCAGGAGGGGAGACGCCGTGGATGAACAGTCGCAGGTGGAGGCTGGAGGCGGTCGACGATGGATGAACAGTAGCCCGTGGAGGCAGTCGAAGGTGGAGATGAACAATATCCCGTGGAGTCCCGTTTTGCAGTACGCCACACCCCTCCTGATGAACAGGACCCCGTTTTGACTGTAGCACTCCCACACAAGTTCGTTTCCTCCGTTTTGCGGTACGCCACACCCCTTCCGATCAATAGGACCCCGTTTCGACCGTAGGAGGTCCAAGAGAAGTCCTTTTCCTCCGTTTTGCGGTACGCCGAACCCCTCCCGATGAAAAGGATCCCGTTTTGACCGTGGTCGATCGAACACAAGGCCGTTTCCTTCGTTCTGCGGTACGCCAGGCCTTGTTTCGATCGGCTGTTCCGTCCAAGCCGGTTGGCTCCCGATGAACACGACGACACAGTTTCTCCGTTCCGACCCAGCCATGTACATGAGCCCTGGCCGTACGTATGTGTGAGTAGACGTTCGAGACCTCGCCCGTATGTACATGCATGGCCGTATTTACTTTCTTGCACCCTGGCTGTACGTATGTGTACATGCTACGTGCGCGCCTCTACTACAACACGTCCCCTTCCTTACTCGGCCACGGTTCATCGCTGCAGCCTACAGACAGACCGATTGACCAGTATGTACGTACACGTTCGTGACCAGAATGACAACGCTACGTACGCTTCGACCAAGTGGGTGCCGACTGTCAGGCACTTCCTTGTGTGCGAAGATGTAGTTGGTGGGTCCCAGTAGTCAGGTGGAACGTTTTTTTCGCGAAATACGATGGCCCGTCCGGTGGGTCCCAGCTGTCAGGTGGAGGAATCATTCCGCGTAATAAAGAGGCATTTCCTTGTGTGCGGCCGTGGACCCAGCTGTCAGCCTCTCCACGTACATTCCACTTCCAATGGATGTCGTTCGTTGACCACGCCGCACCGAGCGCACCAGGGCGGTGGACGACGGCGAGGCCTAGGAAAGGGACGACGCGAAGCCGGGGAAGACGCGGCAGTGGATGCCCACGCAAAGAGGAGTACGAGGGTTCATTGGTTCGGCTGCAGTGTGAGGCTGCCGTCGCCGCAGAATAACAGGGGTTGTGGGTGAGTAGAGGGATGGCCTTGCCAGCGGTGGGAGTAGTTGGGGGCGGTGAGGCCTCCGCGGCAGCACAACCGGCCATGGGAGGCAGGAGCAGGCGGCACGACCGTCGCTGGTTTGGGCAGCTGGAGCAAGAAGACCAGAGGTTGAAGAAGCACTACGGCTGTTGGATGGACATCGTATGGTCACTGGAGCTAGAATCGTTCATATTGACTAAGTTGACAAAGCCCTCCGTCCCCGTCAACTTAGTAGGCCCACAAGTCAGCCTCCCACTATGGTGGTTCCCAGCTAGCAGGGGGGTATTCATTTTTTTGTGTGTTGACCATGCCGCGCCGAGCGCATCCAAGGTGGTGGACGACGGCGAGGCTCCGGACAGCAACGAGCCGGAGATGGGAAGATGCGGGAGTGGAGTCGCAGACGGAGAGGTGTACGAGGGTTAACTGGTTCTGGTGCGGTGTGGTTCGGCAGTCGGTGGAGAAGAACATGAGGTGTGGAGGGCTGGAGGGATGGCCTGGCCGGCGGTGGGGTAGCGCTTCATAGCGAAGCGTGCTAAGTAGAGCTGCTAGCAGCAGGAGGCGGGAGCAGGTGTTCCCGGCGGCGCTGGAGGAAGAAGACGAGAGATTGAAGATGGATGCCGGTCGTTGGATGTAAATCCAATGACTAACGATGTCAGAATCATTTGTTGACTAAGTTGACAACGACTTGCGTTGGCTTCGACCTATTGGCCCACATTTCAGCCTCCAAAAATGTGGCACATATTCAACCCATTTTTTCAGAATTTACAGTCAATTTGATCTTTTTTTAGAATTACAGTCCATTTGCTGGGCTGGGTGAACAAATAATGTAGCGTCCATGCGGCCCATTTATTTTTTCCTAAAAAATTACAGGCCAGTTCCACTTTCTCGAAATATACGATTTTGCCGGGCTGATTCTAGTTATAATGTTGGGTTGGGCGCAACAATGTTATCAAAAAATTAACAGGGGCTGAGCATTTTGTTATAAATATATTTAAATAATAAGTGATTTATTATTACATTGGTCCTTAAATCTTACCAAGCTTTTGTACACAATCACCAGGATTTTCGTTGCCTTAATGTAAAAAAATCCAAGATTTTATTGTTAAGAAATTATTTTTATAAGTTAATAAGATGTGGGATATTGTTTTCTTATATATGTAGGTATCTATTAAATATATGATGACAATAACAATAATATACAATAACATATAAAATAATTTAAATATATATAATATAGTTAGAAGGGAAACATAAGTTGGACCAGGCGTTCCTATTCTTATATAGAAAAATAGAACAGACCTCTGCGTTTTCTTCAAAAAAAATACATAAGTTGGGCTACCGATGTTTCAGGAAAAATAAAACCTCGGATGGGAGGTCCATAGGTCGGTCGACACATGACGGCCTCAAGAAAATACAAACCAGCATGTCGTGGGCTTCGCATGTTAAAAAACAAAGCCTAGACGGGGCAGCCCACAACCCAGTTGATACTTGCTGCCCCAGTGATAAAAAATGATACCTGCCAGCTCCCCGGCTTCGTTGTAAATTTATCTCCTTTAGTAACTACGTTGAAGCACCTAAAAAATGTAACTATGTTGACAAACCCATGGGCCCCAACGTCAGTATAGCATTAGGAGGAAGTATTTTTTCAATGAGGCACTTGCTTGCGTACGGCCATAGACCTGGTCGGTCCCGACTATCCGCTTCTCCACGTACAGTCCTCTCCAGATTCCTCTTGTTTGTTCAGCATGTTCACAACGGCAGACAGCGGCGCCACAATGAGCGCACAAAGGTGCAGGACGAGATCGGACCACCTAAGGCAGTGCCTTATTTGTACCGAAACTACTGAACTAGCCCAGTGGCCAAGTGACACTACCCGACCGTTGTTCCGCCCGGGTTCGATTCCACCTGATGCAGGGAAAATATCTCCATTTTTTACCTCTACCAGTATTGACATGTGGGTTCCCATTGTCATCTACGCACACCACATCCAACACTTGCCAAAACTTCGTCCCTCGTTTTCTCTGTTTTTCGCACACTCGACATTGTGTGGGCATTTTGAAAATAGCATATCTTTTTGACTGTGCATCATATGAAGATGTGCTATGCATGAATGTTGATCAGCATGATGTTAACTAACTGGTAGTTCCATTTTCGACCATGAATAAAACTTCCAACATGATATTATCCCTATTTGAAAAGGCCGTGTTAATATAAATGCTCTGCCTATGAAAGTTGCAGTTTCTTATCTGAAATTGAACTTGCAGTTTCTTATCTGAAACTGAAACTTGCAATTTCTTCTCTGAGAATCACATTGTCTGCACTTTTATACTCCTATAAAACTACATTTTTAAGTGCTAAAAATAGATCTCTAGAATTCATAAAATACTTCATATGCTCAATACTGCAAATCTGAAATTCAAAAGACATTCATATTTGAAAGTACTCTCAAAATACACAACACAAAACACAATTCACAACCTGCAAATACTGACAACCCTAAGCTCCTCCTGACAATTCACAACCTGCCCGACTATTGGGCTGGGGGGGGGGCAGTTCCCTCCTATTCCTCGGCGGCAGACAACCACCCCGTGAGACGATGTGAATGGCGAGGGAGAGGATGGCGGGAAAGCGTCGTCGGGCCAACTGCTTTTCTCCTCTTGCAGTTGGGTTCGGTCGATGAAGACTCCACCGGCTTGCTCTGGCACGGTGATACGTCTCCAACGTATCTATAATTTATGAAGTATTCATGCTGTTATTTTATCATTCTTGCATGTTTTACAACCATTTTATAACAACTTCATATCATTTTTTGGGACTAACCTATTGACCCAGTGCCCCATGCCAGTTGCTGTTTTTTGCTTGTTTTTTACATCTCAGGAAATCAATACCAAACGGAGTCCAAACGCAACGAAACTCCACGGAAATTTTTTATGGACCAGAAGGAAACCAATGGGCTAGAGCTGCACCTGGGGGGTACCCCGAAGGGGGCACAACCCACCAGGGCGCGCCAGGCCCCCCTAGCGCGCCCAGGTGGGTTGTGCCCACCTCGATGGCCTCCCGCACCCCCTCTTTGCACTATAAATTCCCAAATATTCTGAAACCCATTGGGGTTAACCTAGATCAGAAGTTCCGCCGCCGCAAGGTCTCTGTATCCACGAAAACCAATCTAGACCCCGTTCCAGCACCCTGCCGGAGGGGGGAATCATCTCCGGTGGCCATCTTCACATCCCAGCGGCCACCACGATGAGGAGGGAGTAGTCCACCCTCGAGGTTGAGGGTTTGTACGAGTAGCTATGTGTTTGATATCTCTCTCTCTCTCTCTCGTGATCTACATCATGGGCTTTGTTAATATAGTTGGATCATATGATGTTTCTCCCCTCTATATTCTTGTTATGATGAATTGAATCTTTACCCTTCAAAGTTTTGTCTTGTCGGATTGAATATTCAGAGATGAGAACACATGATATATGTCTTGCAATATGAATACTTGAGGTGACAATGAGGTATCCTATTGATTCACTTGATATGTGTTATGGCATTCAACTCGCGGATTCCCGCGGTGATATTGGGGTAATCTATGCATAGGGGTTGATGCACGTTTTTCTCCGACGGAAACTTTGGGGTCTTTTTATAGTTCTTTGTGTGGATTGAGTATTATGAATATGAATTTGCTTTGGTGTTATTCTAGTACGAACTCTAGGATAGATCGAACGGAAAATTAGCTTTGTGTTATTTTAGTACAAACTCTTGAATAGATCGAACAGAAAGAATAGCTTTGAGGTAGTTTCGTGCCTTACAAACAATTCCTATCTTTTGTTCTCCGCTAATAGGAACTCGGGAGTGATTCTTTGTTGCACTTTGAGGGATAATCATATGATCCAACTATGTTAGCATTGTTGAGAGGTTGCACTAGCGAAAGTACAGACCCTAGGCCTCATTTTTAAGCATGCAATACCGTTTTTGTGCCCATTTACTATTTGCCACCTTGCTATTTTTATTTATTCAGATTATAAAAATATATTTCTACCATCAATATTACACTTTTATCACCATCTCTTCGCCGAACTAGTGCACCTATACATTTTTCCATTGTATTGGGTGTGTTGGGGACACAAGAGACTTCTTGTATTTGGTTGTAGGGTCGTTTGAGAGAGACCATCTTCATCCTACACCTCCCACGGATTGATAAACCTTAGGTCATCCACTTGAGGGAAAATTGCTACTGTCCTACAAAACTTCGCGCTTGGAGGCCCAACACGTGTCTACAAGAATAAAGTTGCGTAGTAGACATCAAGCTCTTTTCTGGCGCCGTTGCCAGGGAGGTGAGTGCTTGAAGGTATATCTTTAGATATTGCAAGTGAATCTCTTAGTTTCTTGTTTTATCACTAGTTTGGTTTATAAAAGAAAACTAAAAAAATGGAATTTGGGTTGCATTATATTATTGATCATCGTTATAATATCTTTCTTGAAAATAATGGTTCAGAAAATTGTGCTCAATTGTTAGAAGAAGAATTCAGTAAAATGCTTGGCACAAAATATTTGAATGATGAGCATGATTGCAATGTCATGTCACTTTTTGCGGAGTGAATTGGGAGTGCCTTTGCACACCAAAAAGGGAAGATAGATTTTTCAAGAAGCATAAATATTTAGAAACGAAAAAGTTGCAAGAGAGGCTAGATGATTGTGCTGAAAGATGTATTTTTTTTGCCATCCGTGTGAACTTTGCAATGAACATGGTCATTTAAATCTCTAATGCAAATTATTTCATGATCAAATCGTGTCCAAAAATTGTGATAACTTGATTACCCTTGAGCATCATAAAGAGCTTAGTCTTATTTTGGGGTATGAAGAAATCAGACGTATAACTAAGGGTTTTCCAAACCCCAAGAGGTTTCTTGATTTTTATCTAGAAGAAATTTATATGTTTTGTGCGGTAAATTGCATTGAGAATCCTTATATTGGCAACTATCTAAATTCAAGAAAACAAATAGAATATGAAGAGAGTACTAATGAAAGGGAAAATATTTCCCAAAACCCTCCTAGTGTTTATTATGATGAATCAGGTAACGAGGAGGAGCTTCCTATCCAACCAATCTCATCAATAAGAAGCTTGAAAAGATTAATTAAACCCACACATGATGTGGTGAAGAAGAAGAAAAGAAGAAAGAAGAGAGGTAAAAAGGTATCTCTCCCAAATAATGTTGCTCCTATTATTGTTGTGCCTCATGAAGATGAATCAAAAATAATTGTGGAAGATGATGCACTTGATGATGATTTTGCTATGCCTATTGCTTGTTATGATGATTATGATTGGGAAGATAATGATACTTCTTATAATATTGGAAATCTTTTTGGCACCAACTTGGGAAATTATGATGATAGCAATTGTTATACCGTTGGTGCTATTCATACTATTAATGATGAGAGTGATTATGCTTATGATATGTCAAGCCACAAGCTTGGGGATGCTATGTTTGATGAGGATTACATGTTTGAGAATTTATTTGCTGCAATTAATGTTTGTACCAAGCTTGGGGAGGCTATGTTTAATGAAGATGATCTTTTTAGTCCCCCTACTTTGGTTGATCAAACTTATTTTGATGATAGCATGCCTCCTATTTATGATGATTGCATTGATAAAAGTGGGTTTGGAAGAGTGTCAACTCTAGGTAGTAGTGATCCCACTATTTTGGAGGGTGTTGAATATAATTACAATATTGATGAAAGTGGATTTGGAGAGGTCATGACTTTATTTAGTGATACATCCACTATTTTGGAAGAGGTTTCAACTGACTATGGCAATAAAGTTGCTTTGTATGATGATTATTGTGATGACATGTATGCCATAGAGAGTAATGAATTTTCTATGCTAATGTATCATGAAAAGAATGCTTTATGTAATGGTTATATTGATGAATCTATTCATGATTCTACTGAAAATTATTATGAGAGAGGAACTTATGATGCATGATGTTCTCTTTGTGTTTCAATTCTTATCTTTTCTGCGAGCATCATTGAATCATCATGCCTAGCTTAAAAGGCATTAAAGAAAAGTGCTTGTTGGGAGACAACCCAACACTTTTACCTACTTTTTTGTGTGTTCACATGATTATGATACTGTATTGATCATGTTTTCTTGCTTTTTTTTCAATAAAGTGCCAAGTAAAGCCTTTGGGATCATGTTGGGTGATAGTTGATTTGACCCTGCTGAAAAACAGAAATTTTTGCGCTCACGAAAACAAGTCTCATTTTTAACAGAAGCATGATTTTGAGTTGATTATTTTTGCAGGAGTTTAATATACAAATTTGTCACGTGGTCCAATGTTTTTCATAATTTTTGGAGTAGCAGAAGTATGGTTTGAGTACAGATTACTACAGACTGTTCTGTTTTTGACAGATTCTGTTTTCAATGCATAGTTTGCTTGTTTCCTAGTTTCTATGGCTTATATTGCTCAATATAAATTGTGGAAATGATATGATACATTAGGAATTGTGTGATAACAATTATGAATCTTGTCTTTGACAGTACCAAAGTGAAATGGTTTACTCTTTATCATACTAACCTATCTCACAAAGTTCCGTTATGTTTTGTGTGATTGAAGTTTTCAAGTTTTGGGTGAGATATCGATATGAGGAGAATAAGGAGTGACAAGACCCTAAGCTTGGGGATGCCCAAGGCACCCCAAGTTAATATCCAAGGAATATCCAAGCAACTAAGCTTGGGGATGCCCCGGAAGGCATCCCCTCTTTCGTCTCCAACATTATCGGTAACCTCATTCGGAGCTATGTTTTCATTCTTCACATGATATGAGTTTTGCTTGGAGCATCGATTTATTTTGTTAGGATTTGCTTTTTTTTATTTATAATAATTTTCTGCAACTTTTATTTCAATGAAAGTGGCTTTGATAGCCTTTACTATGCTTATTTTACAAGTCTACATGTTGTTGTTTAAAAACAGAAAGTTTACCGCTGTTGCAAAAATTCTCTAAAAAAGTCAGAATGTGATAAAATGTTGAAACTTTTTGCATAATAAGCTCTGATAAATTTTCTACAGTGTGGTAGAATTTCATAATGTTTGGAGTTGAATAAGTATTGATACTCTTGCAATATTTACAGACTGTACTGTTTTGGCAGATTGCTATTATGTTTGCATTGTTTGCATATGTTTGCTTGTTTAATTATTCTATTTGAGGATAGGAGTATTAAATATGCAGAGGCATTTAGTATGCAATGTTGAATAATAATTTTGTTGATTTGCTACAGTAGAGTATGATAAGGTTTTTGCATTGGTTTATACTTACTTATCTCACGAGTTCGTGTTGAGTTTTGTGTGGATGAAGCTTTTGAGATTTAGGAAAACCGTGATATAAAAGGAATTAAGGAGACACAAAAGCTCAAGCTTGGGGATGCCCATGGCATCCCAAGATAATATTTAAAGAAGTCTCAAGCATCTAAGCTTGGGGATGCCCCCCCACCTTTCTTCTTCAACAATTGTCGGTTAGTATCGGTTGAGCCTAAGTTTTTGCTTCTTCACATGATGTGTGCTATCCTTGAAATGTTATTTTGTTTTGTTTTGCTTGCTGTTTTAATAAATTACTTAGATCTGAAAGTTTTTAATAAGAGAGAGTCCTCAAATAGCTACCTATTTATTTAACTACTCGCATGATCTTCACTTATATCTTTTTGGAGTAGTTTTTCATTTACTCTTGTCTTTACTTATACCCTATGAGTAAATTGTTGAATAAATTGAATGTCATGAAGTTGAAATCATATCATGCCTAGTGGTAGCTTCACATTTGGGTTTATAAAGTGAAATCTTTTGAGGCTTGACAATCACAATATTGGTCATACAAGCAATTCATGAATAATTAGTATAAGGAAGAGAACTTTCACATGCAAATACACTATCTTGGAAATCTTTTGTGATTGTGAGCCCCCATCAAAATTTATATGCCAAAATTGTTGACATTGGACAAGGAAGACAACGTAATCATTTATGTTTGCTCATATTCACATAGAAGTCATATTGTCATAGATCCTTTAACATGTGGTGCTTGCCCCCCATATTTGCTAGCCAAAAATTCCGCACCAAGTAGAGATACTACTTGTGCATCCAAAAACCCTTAAACCCAAATTTTATTTCCAAGAGTCCACCATACCTACCTATATGCGG
Organism: Aegilops tauschii subsp. strangulata; assembly: GCF_002575655.3. Taxonomy (NCBI): domain Eukaryota; kingdom Viridiplantae; phylum Streptophyta; class Magnoliopsida; order Poales; family Poaceae; genus Aegilops; species Aegilops tauschii. The sequence goes on along the minus strand of NC_053036.3, from coordinate 387,932,327 downwards.
TATTTCCGTGCCGTTCTAAGCAAATTTGTACGTGCCATCTCTAATTTTCAAAAATAAATTTCTCTTTTGTGTGCTCGTACCGCTCGCGAGGCGGTGAGGGGTGGCCAATATTTTCCATGCTAGATGTGTTATTCTCACGGTGAGTGTTTATTCACTTGTCATTGCACGAGAGTAAGGCAAAGGTTTTAGGGATGCCCAGTCCCGAAATGAAAAATGAATTTACTTTATGTTGTCAAATAATAAATTCCTTCGAAAGTGTTGGTATGGAGGGCACCCGTGGATACGGCTAGCCATGGAAAGTGAAAGTATGGTGGAAAAAGGAATACACTTTATTTTCTGTTTCGGAACCTCCTATGATATATCTAGCATGGAAAGTGTTGGGAGCTCTAAGTCGTTTTCATTGGTGAGAAAAGTATACCTCTCAAAATGTTTTTATCTCTCAATTTTCGCTTTCAGCTCTCGCACCTCTACAAATCCCTACTTCCCTCTACGAAGGGCCTATCTTTTACTTTTATGTATTTACTTTCATGAAGAGTCAAAGTTATTCTCTCTATTCCTTTTTATTTTTCTCTTTTGGCAAGCATCATATGGTGAGGAAATATCTTGGCACATATGTCCGATTGAATATGGGTAGCATGAGTTATTATTGTTGACATCACCCTTGAGGTGAATACGTTGGGAGGAAAAACAATAAGCCCCTATCTTTCTATGTGTCCGATTGAAACGTTTTGCTCATGTGTATGTGGTGAGTGTTAGCAATCATAGAAGACTATAAGATGGTTGAGTATGTGGAGCTCTTACTTAAACTCCGTTGAATATGTTGAATTGCAATTGCTTGGTGACTAAGAACATAGGTTGTTGGGTTTCAAGAGAGTTCATTGTTTAAACCTTAACATGTGAATTGGTTGCCACTACAACATGAGAAATTTTATGAGAAAGAATTGCTGTTATGATGCTAGAAAAAGTGATTGAAATTGTCATTGATCAAACTTTTGCACTTTGCTACATTCACACTTCATAAATTATTTCTTTTATCATTTACCTACTCGAGGACGAGTAGGAATTAAGCTTGGGGAGGCTGATACGTCTCCAACATATCTATAATTTATGAAGTATTCATGCTGTTGTTTTGTCATTCTTGGATGTTTTACAACCATTTTATAGCAACGTTATATCATTTTTTGGAACTAACCTATTGACCCAGTGCCCAGTGCCGGTTGCTGTTTTTTGCTTGTTTTTTACATCGTAGGAAATCAATACCAAACGGAGTCCAAACGCAACGAAACTCCACGGAGATTTTTTATGGACCAGAAGGAAACCAATGGGCTAGAGCTGCACCTGGGGGGTGCCCCGAGGGGGCACAACCCACCAGGGCGCGCCAGGCCCCCTGGCGCGCCCAGGTGGGTTGTGCCCACCTCGGTGGCCTCCCGCACCCCCTCTTTGCACTATAAATTCCCAAATATTCTGAAACCCATTGGGGTTAACCTAGATCAGAAGTTCCACCGTTGCAAGGTCTCTGTATCCACGAAAACCAATCTAGACCCTGTTCCGGCACCCCGCCGAAGGGGGGAATCATCTCCGGTGCCCATCTTCGTCATCCCGGCGACCACCACGATGAGGAGGGAGTATTCCACCCTCGAGGTTGAGGGTTTGTACCAGTAGCTATGTGTTTGATCTCTCTCTCTCTCTCTCTCGTGATCTACATCATGGGCTTTGTTAATATAGTCGGATCATATGATGTTTCTCCCCTCTATATTCTTGTTATGATGAATTGAATCTTTACCCTTCAAAGTTTTGTCTTGTCGGATTGAATATTCAGAGATGAGAACACATGATATATGTCTTGCAATATGAATACTTTAGGTGACAATGAGGTATCCTATTGATTCACTTGATATGTGTTATGGCATTCAACTCGCGGATTCCCGCGGTGATATTGGGGTAATCTATGCATAGGGGTTGATGCACGTTTTTCTCCGACGGAAACTTTGGGGTCTCTTTATGGTTCTTTGTGTGGATTGAGTATTATGAATATGAATTTGCTTTGGTGTTATTCTAGTACGAACTCTAGGATAGATCGAATGGAAAAAATAGCTTTGTGTTATTTTAGTATGAACTCTTGAATAGATCGAACGGAAAGAATAGCTTTGAGGTAGTTTCGTGACCTACAAACAATTCCTATCTTTTGTTCTCCGCTAATAGGAACTCGGGAGTGATTCTTTATTGCACTTTGAGGGATAATCATATGATCCAACTATGTTAGCATTGTTGAGAGGTTGCACTAGCGAAAGTACGGACCCTAGGCCTCATTTTAAAGCATTGCAATACCATTTTTGTGCCCGTTTACTATTTGCCACCTTGCTGTTTTTATTTATTCAGATTATAAAAATATATATCTACCATCAATATTACACTTTTATCATCATCTCTTCGCCGAACTAGTGCACCTATACAATTTGCCATTGTATTGGGTGTGTTGGGGACACAAGAGATTTCTTGTATTTGGTTGCAGGGTCGTTTGAGAGAGACCATCGTCATCCTACACCTCCCACGGATTGATAAACCTTAGGCCATCCACTTGAGGGAAAATTGCTACCGTCCTACAAAACTCTGCGCTTGGAGGCCCAACACGTGTCTACAAGAATAAAGTTGCGTAGTAGACATCACACGACACCCTCACAAACGGCACCGTGTAGATGCTCGATCCTTCAATCTCTGGTGGATACTCCATCTGGGATCGATACTCCCACCACCGCTGCCTCACGATCGGATTCGGTGAATCTATTTGCTCCATGGCCCAGAGGAGGAGCTCTATGTACTCCAAAGCGACTCGCTTCGGGAGTATCGCCGCCTTTTCGCTTTGTTGCAGATATTTGTCCATGGATATCGCTGTCGCTGCTAGTTGGTCCTTGTTGTCAAACCAAGACTGTGTCTCCAACATCCTGGCTAGCTTCACAGGGTCGCCGTCTGCGATCCTCATGTATCGGTTGTACTCCTCCATTGATCTACTTCTCCACAGCACCTTCACTCGCCGGCGATGGTTTCTTGAATGGAAGAGGAGAGGAGCGACGCTGGTTTTGGATTAGAATGAGAGAGGAGCGGCGTTGGTTTTGGATTAGAACGGGAGAGGAGCGGCGCTGGTTTTGGATTAGAACGGGAGAGGAGCGGCGCTGGATTTAGATTGGAACAGGAGAGGAGTGGCGGTGGTTTAAGAGGAGAGGAGCGGCGCTGGTCTTGGAAGTATTTTTTTTGTTTTGCGTATTTTGGGTCAAAGTTTGACCACGTACTGTATTTGACAAGCAAAATGTGAATGCATGTCACAAAAAATTTGTCGGGTGGTCGGTGCGACATATGCCAAGGGATGGCTTATCATTGTGGGAGCCAATAAAACGTCGCCGGTGCCTGGAAACGGGATGAGGCGAAGACATGCACGCCGGCGGATCTTACCCAGGTTCGGGGCTCTCCGAGGAGATAACACCCCTAGTCCTGCTCTACGGGGTCTCCGCATGATCACTAGATCGATGAAAGGTAGCTACAATCGCTCCTAGAGCTGTTGAGATCAAGGGAGAAGAAGAACAAGGCTAGCTCTTGCTTCTCTCTATCTATGGTGTGTGTGTGTGTGCTATGCTTAGAAGAGGACTATGCTCAGAGGCCAACCCTTTGCATGGGTGCTCCGAGGGGTTTATATAGGCCTACCCCCCGGGGGTACAATGGTAATCCGGCTGGGCTCTGGTCCCAGCCGTCAGTGTCTACGCTCGCCGGCTTCTCCGCCGGCTGCTGGGTCCCGCCGGCTGCCGGCTACTTGGTCGACAGGCCGGCCCCACCGCCTAGGGTCTTGTCGGCGGCTGCTTACTGTAGCCGCGCCTCTGATGACGAGGGCTTTGTCGAGGTAAGCGTGGCTACAGTGGGCCGCCTCGGGGGCTCTCACTGTAGCCTTACCTCGTCTTGTCTCCTTAATGGGGCTCCTGCTTCGAGGAAGGGAGTAGCCGGCTTCTGGAGGCCGGCTACGCTCTTGGCCGACTGGGAAAGGCCGGGCCGCCTTCACGCCTCTCTCTGGCTGAAGGGGCCCGCCGCCCGCGGGCCGTACGGGAGTCGGTCGTGGGTGACGTCGAGGCCAGCATGGCTACAGTGCCGAGCCGCACGGGAGACGGCCGTCCCGTACGGCCTCCTGTAGCCATGCCCGCCTCGGGCTTTGGGGGTAGTGGGCCGCACTGTGGCCACACCCTGTCGTGTCGCCGTTATGTGGGAACAGCTTTGGTGGTTATGGTCTCGGCCGGCTCCTAGGAGTCGGCGTCCTTCTTGGCCGGCTTCTTGGAGTCGGCCACCCCGTAGTCGTCCTGGGGAGGAGTTGGTGAGGCTGGGTCGCCTTCCGGGAGTCGGCTTCAGAGGTAGCCGGCCAGGGAAAGCGGCCCAATGCTCGGAGTGCTTGGAGGCCCGAAGGCCTGATAATTTTTTCAGAAGAACCAGGGGCAGTCGGTTAGGCTACCCATGGCCATTTACTCCGATAGTAGTCCCCGGAGCTGATTGGGCTTCGAGGTGGAGTGGGGGTTGAGAAGCTCGATCAGCTTCCTATCGTGACAAGCCGGCAGCTGGGAGCCGGCCTTGGTCAGGCGCGCCGCCTGAGTCAAAATCTTCTGGAGTCGGAGGGCGGGAGCCCGCTGGCACGTGCACCGGGCCGCGGGCCGGCCACGGGCCGTCGGCGAACCACGTGGCCGGAAAGCCTGCCAGCCCACGCGCGTGACGGGACGTCGCCGCAGGGAGGGGGCCCGCCACGTCCGCGCCCCGGCCCAGGCGCGGATCCTTTGTGTCCCGAAACCGCCCGCATGTTCCGTGCGGCAGTTTTGGCTCGCATTTATGCGCAATAATCGCGAGATGTGGGGGAGTGGGCGTAGTTAATCCCACGTCCCCCCCCACGTCCGGCCTCTTCGGCCTCGTGAGGCTATAAGTATGGGGAGGTGGAGGGCGGCAGGCCCTCGCACGCTCCTCCTACTTCCACCATCTTCTTCCTCTTGCCAGTTCTTGCGACAACGCCTCGCCGCCGCGCTCTTCCACCGCAAGCTCCTCCGCCGCCGTGCTAGCTTTCGCCATGCCTCCCACCGTTGAGCAGCTTGGCGAGGATTGGGACGGCTCCAACGTCCATGACGACCACGTCGACTTCCTCCGCGACACGCGGCGGCTGCCCAGCGCGAACAAAGTGGAGGTCCGCCTCGCGCCGGCGAAGGAAATCTCGCCGAGGCCGCAGGAGGGCGAGCGGGTGGTCTTCCGCTCGCACTTCTTGCGCGGCTTCGGCCTGCCAGTGAGCGCCTTCTTCCGCTCCTGGCTCGAATTCTATCAGCTCCATCCGCACCATCTCACCCCCAACGCAGTGGTGCTGCTGTCCGCCTTCGTCACCCTGTGTGAGGGCTATCTCGGCGTCCTCCCCACCCTTGAGCTCTGGGGGGAGTTCTTCCAGTCGAAGCTGGGCACGCGCATTAAGGGCGTGCCGGCTCATACTGGCGCCTTCATCGCGTCGCGGAGATCGGCTGCCGACAACCCCTTCCCCGTCATCACGCTGATCCAATCGGTGAAGAAGTGGCAGAAGTCGTACTTCTACGTGCGGAACATCGCTCCACGGGGCGACTACATCAACCTGCCGGCTTACGTAGCCGGCCCACCGGCGGGCAGGCTGCCCCAGTGGTCCTTCCGGGCTGTGACGCTGTCGCCGGCGGGAAACGCCGCCATCGCCCGACTGCGGGTGATGGTCCAGTCGGAAGGCCTGACGGGGCCCGACCTTCTGGCCGCGTTCGTCACGCGCCGGGTTCTTCCGCTCCAGAGCCGGCCTCATCTGATCTGTCAGATGAGCGGCCAGCTCGATCCGAGCCGAATGTGCACCAAGGAGATGCCGCGCGAGGAGGTCGCCTACATGGTGAACTACCTTGCGAACTGCAAACTCACCGAAGAGTGGCAGTTCGACAAGGAGCCGTATAGCCGAGCCAATCCGCCGCCTACGGTATGCTCTCCCTGTGTCTTTTTCTCTCTCTCTCTCAGCCTTGTTGCCGAGCATCTCTTGGCCGACTCTGACTTAGTCGGCTTGTTCTTCGACAGAGCCCTCTGCTTCGGCCGGCCGGTGGGTCAGACGCGGAGCGCCGCTTTGTCCCCGACCGGACCGAACATGACCTGGAGGACCCCGACCTGGGGGCGGTCCATATGGACGACGACGTCGAGCCGGGCGGAGGCCAAGCCGGCGGCGAAACAGGCGGCTCCGGGTTCACTGCCACCTTTGACGACTGGCCGGACGACGATGAAGCCAAAGCCGTCCCGCGCCGCCAGCCGACATCTGGACGCGGCGCGGGCTCCTCCGTCGCGCAGCCTGCTCGGGTTGGAGGTCAGAAGCGTCGCGCTGCCCAGGGCTTGTTCGGCAGCCGAACGAAGAAACCCAGAGGCGGGGCGGCAGCCACCACGCGGGAGGAGGCGGCCGCGAAGGCGGCTCGTTTCCGCAAGGTGGTGAAGCAACCGCAGACCGTGTCGGCGTAAGTCCGAATCTTTCTTTGTGTACTCTCTTTCTTTCTTTTCTTTGGTGGTTCTTGAAACCTTTGTCTTTTTCTTCAACGATCAGAGCTCCGTTGTCACTTGAGCGGGCGGCTGCCGGCTCCGTCGTCGAGTCGCCAAGGGGCTCTGGGAGCACCACCCGCCGCGTGGACACCCGCGCCGACCTCCAGGAGGCGACGGAAAGGAACGCGCGGGAGGCGCGGGAGGAGCAGGAGGCACGGGAGGCGCGGGAGGAGCAGGAGGCACGGGAGGCGGCCGCCGCCCAGGCGGCACGGGAGGAGGAGGCGGCGAAGGCACTCGCCGAGGCCGCAGCCAGGGCCCAGGCTGAGGCTGAGGCCGCGGCGGCGGCGGGGGAGGTTTTGATGGTCACCCCGCTACGCGTCATGGCGCCTGGAGACATGGAACCCTCGCCAGGGGGAGCCAGCGGCGACCAGCCGGGGCTGGGGGGAAGCGGCGACGACGTCATCATCTTGGAGAAGGCGCCGGAGCCGACCCCGCCAACTGGGGCGGCCCAAGGCGGCCAGCCTGATCCGCCGCCTGCACAGTCGACGGAGGGCGAGCCGGCCGTGGGGGCTGAGGTGGCGGTCCGGGTGCCGCCGAGCCGGCGCACGGGGAAGGCCGCGTCGGAGCCACAGAAGGCCGCGTCGGAGCCACAGCCGGCCGTGGGCTCCAGCTCGTCGGCCCGGGACGCGGAGGCGGCCAGCGCTACCTCGGGTGGACGCCAGGCGGAGGGACAGCCGTAGTGAACGTGGCTGCACAAGACGTCCGGACCCGGCTCCAAAGCCAAGCCGCTGCGCTGAGGCAGTTCACCGACGAGTTCCTCGCAACGCGGGCGGCCATCCGGGTTAGTACTCCCGTCTTGTTTCTTCTTGACTTTGCTTTTTTCTTGATCTTGATTTCTTCCGTGGGGGCGCGTCAGCGCACCCACTGGGTGTAGTCCCCGAGTTCCGAGCCGGCTGCTGAGCAGGCGGCTTGGAACTTCTTGGTGGATTTGCCTTTGCTATTTTTGTTCTCACTTCAGTCTTCTGTCCATCATGCAGGACTACCACAACCTTCGAGCGGCCGCCTTCAACTCCCAGGCTCGGGAGCTGACTCAGAAGACCGCCGATCTTACTGAGAGCCGAGGTACGTGGTTTATTCATTATCTCATGTGGGGGCGCGTCAGCGCACCCACTGGGTGTAGTCCCCGAGATTCGGGCCGACTGCTGAGCAGTCGGGTCGGATCTTCCTTGACGATTTCTTACTGTTCTTCTTCTTCTTCCGACTTTGCAGTGGCCAACGCCAGTCTGAGGGCACAGCTGGGGGAGTCCCAGACTGCTCTTCGTGCCAAGGATGCCGAGCTCGCCGCCTTGGTGCAGGAGCGCGACGTCCTGGCCAAGAAGTTGGCCGACCAGGAAGAAAGCCACAAGGCGGCACTGAAGGCGGCGCAGGACCGCGAAGCCACTCTCCAGGCCGAGTTCGAGACGGAGGCGGCCGGCTGGGCTGAGGCCAGGCAGACTCTGGTCTCTGGCTATGGCCAGATCGAAGATCTGGTTGACGGTAAGCCGCCTACCCCTTCGTCCTTTCTTGCCGTCTGCCACTTTGGCTCGTTTTTCTGATTTTGGTGTTCTTTTCTTCCTTTCTTCTTCTTTCTTGCGCAGAGTATTTCCCTGGCTATTCTACTGCCGCCAACCAGACCATCGAGGCCCGTCGCCAGGCGCGGAGGCAAGCCGGCTTTGAAATCTCGCCAACCGCCGGCCGCTCGCTGGAGGAACAGCTCCTGGCGATCCAGGCTCGCATCCAGCCGGCTCACCGGCTGCTCCGCCGGCTTCAGCGTGCCGGGGCGCAGGTCTTGGCCGCCCTCTGGCCCGGCCAAGTGGTCCCTCGCACCCCCAGTCGGACCGCCGACTGGCTGGAGGTGGCAGTCGGCCGCTTCGAGGCTTGGAAGGCGTCGGCGGCTCGCTCCGGTGCCAGGCGGGCGCTGGAGTTCGTCAAGGCCTGGTATCCCGGCCTGAGCCTGGACCAGCTAGCTACCTGGCGGCAGCAAGCCGACACGGAGCTGGAGCCGGCGCGGCCGGCCATCATTCGGCGGGCTTCGGCGATCCCCGACTACACCGACACCAGCGTCTTCGCCCCCGAGGTGGACGACAATGGAGTCGCCCAGCCGGAAGAGTGGTTCGGGCTGGACCCGGCGTACGGTGAGGACTCGGCGGAGGAGATCGACTCCAGCGATGAGGGCGAAGAGGAGGAGGAGGAGGGTGAAGACGCCGAGCCGGCTGGTGGAGTAGCCGGCCAGCCTCAGTCTGACCGCGCCTCCAGCACTACGTCGCGCGCCTCCACGCCTCCTGCCGCAGGTGGTGGTCAAGCCGGGGCCCGCTAGTCGGCCACTCCTTCAGCCGGCGAGGCTGCCTTCACCGACCAGCTCGGCCTCCATGTCGCGCCCTAGTCTGCCGTCTTTTGCTTTTCCTGTCTTGTTACTCTTTAGAACAATGTTTGGTTAAATTCGCACAATTCCACCCACTGGGTGTATTCGAACTTATGTCTGTTGCCGGCCTGTTGGCGGCTTTATGTATATATATGACTTATGCATTTGGCCTTTCCTTGTACTTTTTGCTTTTTGTCCTTCTGCTTTTTCCTTTGCCGCCCTCCCTTGGTTGCCGCCTCCCCAGTCAAACAGTTGCTCTGCAATCTGTAGCCGGGGGAGTGCCTGGCCGATTGGGGAGGGGGAAGTACTTTAGCTCTGCTGGACTAAAGCTAAGTTTTTTAGGAAGCCGGCCAGCCGGCTGCTCTGGTAGCCGGCAGGCATGTTTGGAGGCCGTCTCTTTGCTATATAGGTTCGTTGTTCCTTAGCTGTTTTTCGTGTGGGCGTCCTTTCTGTCTTTCCTCTTGCTAGTCGGACAGTCAGTTCTTTGAGCTGCGACTTTCAACAAGAGAGGACTCGGGAGCCGGCGCACTACTTTTCTGACTTTAGGAAAAACTTTCGATATAGCTCAAGGCGGCCAGTCCCCGGGCCGACTAGTCGAACCCGGTGCCGGACAAAAATTCAAAATGTAATAATACATTCATGGATATGACACTCGTCATTCATAGATAAATAAAAGGCAGTCCCCGAGTACTATTCGGGGGGCCTGTTGGTTTGTACTTAATACAAAAGGGGAGCGTGATACATACTGCTTTTCAGCTGTAAAATCGTCTTAGGAGGTTTGCGTTCCATGGTCGCTCCGACTCCTTGCCGGAGTCGTCTCTCTTGCGTGCTCTTGGTTTTTGCGCGTCGATCAAGTAGTAGGAGTCGTTGCCGAGTGCCTTGCTGACGACGAAGGGGCCTTCCCAAGGGGCCGAGAGCTTGTGCTGGCCGGCTGTTCGCTGGATTAGCCGGAGCACAA